>NC_040904.2:42945330-43584849 GCF_004126475.2 Phyllostomus discolor | reverse complement strand
TTCCTCTGAACCAAGTGCTTGTTCCTAGTGATGGAATCATACTGATGAGTACACACTAGGTCAGCCGTATCCATTATTAAAAGAGTGAAATGTTTATATCCCTCGAGGGCCCCACTCCACCTCCCTGACCCATTTCCTATGACCTGCAAGACCTTCTCACGATTCTGGCAACTGAAGTGTTAACCCCTGGGCCTCCGTTGGTCTCAGGATGGTTTCAGCCTTGATCTGACATCTGTGCTGATTGGTCAGCACCCACTCTATGTGGGTATTAAGTATTTTGAATTGTCACTATTGTGGACAAGGGCCCATTCCATTTTGGGGCTGAGCAACTTGCCTTTATGCTTTTCAAGTACTGCAGTTCCTCAAGCTTGCCCTCTCTTCCTGGCAGACTTTGGTAACCCTGCTGAAGCTGGGGCCTATTCCCAAAGCTGTAACTGGGTCATGAGTTTACCTTGTTTTTTAACCACATGAAGGGGATCCGTAGCACCTGACATCACTTATGATGATGCACACCTCTCTCTCTCTCTCTCTCTCACACACACACACACACACACACACACGCTGCCTCACACTCCGCAGGACTTTGGGTGTATCTCCCTTCCAAGCTCCCCTAGCAATGTGCCTCTTCTTCTTTGGCCCCTCCACCTTTCCTCCCAACTCTGTATCATGCACACACACATTATATATGTATTTTTTTCTAACAGTAGCTAATGTCAGAATACTGCTGGAATGCTGGAAGCTCAGAGGCAGTTAAGAAAATGAGTGAGAAAAGCCAGGACCCTTTTTAGTGGGTCAGCAGAGGAGGAAAAACTAAGAGTGTTTACTAACATGTCCGCCCCTCCCTAGGCATATCTTAGTTGTTAATCCACCTATAACCCGGTTTCTTTTAGACTATTATTAATTCATCCAACCTACAAATATTTAATGAACATCGATAAGAAGAAATGAGGGCCGATGCCTGGAATGGAAAAGAAGGGATATGTCCAGTTCTCAGGCTGGAATACCAGCCAAGTGGCCCGCTTGGGGCGTTACTTGAAGTGGACAGAGTCCCCGGGGGTAGCCAAAAATCTTGAGGGGCTAGATGAGTGAAGTCAAATTGGTCATGAGGCTGGGTGTGGACGATGGAAGTCTTCAGGCGGATGGATACTGGAGAGGGGTGGGAGACAGGGGCGAAGCCGGAGGCTGAGAGTGCTGGACTTCTTCGGGACCAGAGCGGAGAGTGTAAGACTCCTCCCACAGGGAATGAGCGGGCCACTGTGTGAAGGCTGGAGGTGGCTGGGCCTGGAGGGAGGGCTTCAGCATTCGTGTGCCTATGTGTGATTGTTCTGTGACTTCGGGACTTTTCTCACTCTCGGGGCGTACCAAACCAGCATCCTGTGTAACCCAGAAACCAAACCCAGCACTCCCGGGAACAAAATTCTAGCCCAGGCCTCACCCCTTTTGCCTTGCTCCAGGCGTCAAGAACCACCTGCAGTGTGCAAGTGGAGGACAGAGCTGCTGGATTTGGAGGGAGGTCGCCTGACACACTCCCAGTTGCAAAGCCCTAAGTCTCCATGTAGAAATAGCAGAATAGAGTTGGTCAGAAGTGTGAATCTTTCCATGTCAAACTGAAACTGCTACCCACCACTGCCAAGCGACAAGGGAGCAAGTGGGAGGAGAGGCACATGTTGACTAATGAGACCAGATGAAGTCTTATTTTTCATGTCAACTAGCAGTTATTGGATTATTGTTGCACGTCAGTTCCCAGCATTGAACATTCACTATCTATCATTTTCTTGTTTCTGGCCACTCTCTTGGATCAGAATCAGTTTTTATTAACTAATTTTGCTTTTAATTTACAACAGCTTGAGCTAACACACAAAATTCAACGGTTGCTTTTAGAGGAAGAAAGTGGATGGGTTGTGGACAAAAGACTTACTTTTTCAATATATATCCTTTTGTACATTTTAAATTTTGTAGCATGGGTAATAATAACCTCTTATTACCCATTAAGAATAAGTTAATTCATTTTGTAAATCTGCAGCTTGAAATTTTTAGCATTTAATTTCCTAAGTGAAAGATATACTGATCTACCATTCTCCTTACCCCAAATCTACCAAGAATTTCTTTAATTAATTTCTCATAAAAGAGACTGTATTTTTCTTTCTGTAGGATGAGCTGAAGTTACTTGGAGAGCAAGGGGCCACATTGCTGGCATGTATTCAAGATCCAGCAACCAAAAGTCCCACCAGCAAACTCAATCCCAATGAACTTGAGAATGTAGCTACCATGGAAAGGTGAGTGAAGGTGGAATATACTTTCTTAGGAGAGATTAGAACTAGATGGTCTGAAACAACCAAGGACAGGTTAGAACAGTTGATACTGGGCCTTGGTAGGGTAGCATGTAAGAAAGAATAATATTTGAGACAACAAAGGGAAAAAGAAGGTACCCATCTGGCATCCAGCTATGGAGATGTTTTGATGAGAATGCCATTCTCTCCACTTATGAAAAGCTGTCATCCCAGGGATTTTGAGGGAGATCATAGTATCAGTTGAGTTTCATTTCCAAATAACAGTTTGTCTGGGTGCTGTGCTTTGTCAAAGAAAAGGTGCAAAGGAAAGTTTACCAGGGCGTGTTTAAAGCGCAGAGCTGCAGCTGCAGTGACGTGTCTGCCTAGGCCTCACTGAAAGTGTCATGGTTGAGCCCTGACTGGTGTGGCTCAGGGGGTTGGGTGTCATCCTGCAAAGCGAAAGGCTGCTGGTCGATTCTAGGTCAGGACACCTGCCTAAGTTGTGGGTTCTTCCACAGTACAGGCATGTACAACCTATCTTCTCTCTCATATTGATGTTTCTCGCCCTCTCTTTCTCCCTCCCTTCTCCTCTCTAAAAATAAATAAGTCAAATCTTTTTAAGTGGCCTGATTGAAAAATGGGAACTATGGGAACCAGCAGAACTACGAGAAAGTCATATATGACACGGACTTTCATAATAAGCACATCACCACGATTAAAACAGTGACTGACAACATGGGTGTTACCTGCACGAGCCTGTGCAGACTGCTGTGGAAATGAACGTTAACTGCAACGTCGCTGTCTTGTTCTTTCTCGACAGGTTACTAGTTCAACTCGATGAAACAGAAAGAGCCTTTACACAGTTTTGGTCTGAGCATCACCTGAAGCTTAATCAATGCCTACAGCTACAGCACTTTGAGCACAGTTTTTGTGAGGTGCTATTTTCTTATTTAATAGTACTTCCTTTTATGGTCCGGTGACCTGCGGTTCTCTCTTCCACCTTGAACTCTGAGTACTGGGGTTTCTCTTTTCCCTCTAGCCCAGCTCCCTCCTTAAATCTTTGCTTCCAAGAGGCTCTCAGACAGCCTCTTCTCGCTTTTTCAATGGGGTAGTAATGTTCCACAGTCCAATTTTCCTGTTGGCATATATGGTATTTCAGTGATGGTTTATCTTCCTTTCTGATTGATAATCTGTAGACTGTAGCTTTAATATTCCATCTACAGGTGTCTAAGCAACCCCGCCACCCCCACTTAATCTGAAAGTTAATGAGCTGCAATGCATAGACACTATATACACTTGTCCTGAATCCTTTTTGGATTTTTTAGTTTTCTTAGAGAATAGCCAAACTGTGCCTCCAGATGGGTGCTCACAGGCTTATTTCTGGACTGTTCTATGTGTCTTGTAGGTTAAGCTTGCCCTGGACAACTTACTGGCAGAGCAAGCAGAATTTACAGACATCGGAGACAGTGTGATGCGCGTGGAGCAACTTCTTAAGGAGCACAAAAAACTGAGAGAAAAAGGCCAGGTTTGTTTTTTGCCTTTTCTTGTGGACTTGGAAGGTAGTCACTGTGGACAGTGGCAGATCATGCCCACACGTTGTTGGAAGGCTGGTAAGGACTCGAGAATCCTAGAGCCTGCCCTGTCAGTCTCCTCGCCCTCACCCCAGGTCCTGCAGGAGATGGACCCCTGAGCAGCTACGGTAAGTAGTGCTGCAGTGCAGGGTCCTGTTAAGGCTGCCAAAGCATCCCATTGAGGTTGGAGGCTCAGGGGTGAAGGTTCTGGGTAGCCCTGCCCCTTCTAGCAGGGGAGCGACAGGAAGGCAGGTGATAATAAATGCATTACCCACAGGGCCCCAGATATGGGGGCGTGGGCTGGGGTTTGGTGGTAAGGAGGGGAAACTTTAGAAGGGGAAACCAGAAAAAAAAAGAAACTAGTTTTATAACAATCAAGACAGTGAAAAGGGGGAAATGGGTCCCCATTAGTTCTGTTCCTACCAGATTTGGCAACGCTTTCTCCCTTCTCATGCTCCAAGAGTTGTAAATATCAGACTTGTAAGGGGATAGATATTTCACAATTCTCTTAACAAAATTACACAGCTTTCCAGATCTGCACACAGGTCAGCACTTAGAAGTCTGTTCTAAGTCCTCATAAATTCATCTCATTACGACTTAGGAAAGCCAGTCATCTCTTTCCAGAGAAGCTCCTTTCTGCTTTTCTTTAATTAGCTTCTCTATGTTTTTGTCTGTTGGGGACCACGTATCACATGGTTAACAGTTTCTGAGCTAATCCAGAGGCATGTTGCCCAGGCGGTAATTTTGAAGTACTAGATATTTGCTTTTCAAAGTGTGATCCTCTGGCCAGCAGCACAGAGGTCACATGAGTGAGAACTTGTTATAATTATGAATTTCTGCCCCCTCTCAGAATCAGAATCTACATTTTAATAAGATCCCCGGGTGGTTGACATGTACATTGTAGTTAGAGACCCATTCCCCTAAAGAACACTAACAAATGTAAACTGAGGCCACGCTGGTTCTAAGGGCTCTCAGTTGTGGATTCTGAGCAGCAGGTCTTCTGCATGTGTGTGACCACCTGGCCACCTGTGCCCCGACTTTCACTGGGGAATCCCATCCTTCCCCAGTGAGCAACCCTCCTGTTACCAGTGATCACCTACAGTGAAACACGTCAGTGCTGAAGGCACGAGACAAGAGAAACATTTACCAAACGTGAAAAAACACAACTCCACATACCAAGTACATCTTAGATCCTCCAAGATAGTTCCAATTTTATGTAATTTTAGTTTTTTTCAAAAGAATTCCTTATTAAATGTAGATACTATGTACTTTCACTCATATACATTTATATATTAGAAAAATGTCTCATTGAGCCCAGCACTTTTCCTTTTGGTTTGAAAAACATGGTCATAGCTCCCATGAGGATAGCTGCTGACCCACCAGGAAGGCGTTCACGCATTCCTTGCCTGTGATTCTGTCTTCCTTGCCTGTGATTCAGTGATCATGATGGCCAGCCAGACAGTGAAGACCCTGCTTTCATGGAGCTTGCATTCTACTGGACAGAGATAAATACATGAAAAGTAACCAGACAAATAATAATGTCGGATAATGACAAGTGGCATGAAGAAGATAATAGGATACAATAGAAAGTGACTGGGCTGCTCTTCCAGCAAGGGTAGTCGGGAAAGGCCTCCTGAAGGAGGTGACCTTTGATCTGAGATCTGGATAGCTGTGCAGAGATTTGGAGAATAGCATTTAAGACCGAGAAGCGCAAGTGCCAGGTCCCGAGGCGGGAGTGAGGTTAGTGAGTTCAAGGCGGGCGACCGGAACACAGTGAGTTAGGTAGGAACAAGTGGGAGCAACGGTGTGAGGGCTGGATTTTACTCTCAGTGGAGCGGGAATAAAATCCAGTTGGAGGGCGCTCTGGATTGTGCTTTAAATAGCAGGGTTAGATCTGCGTGACTGCATCCACATTCCCTCGTCTGCCCACCTCCTTGGACTTTTGACGCACACTTTGGACTCGGTACATCCTTTAAAGATCGCTGACTGGAGCTGCGGGCACAGCCCGCAGTCACGGGACAGAGAAAAACTCTGTGAACCCGTGACGCAGCCTTCACGGACAAAGTTCCTGAAGCCGCCGGACTAACGCGCTGCCGAGGAGCCCAGGCGGGTCGGTTTACCCGTCTTGTGCCTTGCTTACCTGTTTTTTACTTATTTTCTGAAGGATGCAGCTGACCCATTCCTGTGCCTTTGGGTGAACTGAACAAAGCTACCTTATCAAAACCGGGGGCCCTTTGTAATATACCTTCCCTCAGACGCATTGCTTCTTCCGACGATAAGGGCTTGGCTAACCTTCCCATTTGTCTGTAAAGTGTTAAAGGAACAAGGTGATACCTGGCTAGAATCTGCTAAAACTTGCTTGGGTTTGTCCTTCATTCTGTACTCAGGAGTCAACTTCCCTTTTGGCATGGCCACACTCTCATTTCTGTTTTGTTGCCAATGTATTCTGTGCAGTGATATCACCGCCTGGGCAAGCTCTGAGCCAGCTCCCTGCCGCATTCCTGGTGCATGCTACTTAAGTCTGTTTGTTGTTTTTTTTTAAACCTTGTTTTAGTTTGAGGGTTTAGCAGTTCTTTGAGTGCTCATTTTTTTATTCTGAGAAACACTAGTTTTGGCCACTTTCTGACTTATAAAAGCAGAATGTGCTATAGAGTTTTTGGTCGGGAAGTATCCTGGGGCCTTCAGCGATGAACAAGCAAGGAGCAGACCGGCACAGGGCAGGGACAACCAGGCCAATTTCAGCCCTGGCCTCTCCCCGCAAGGGCCAGGGGCCAGCAGTTACGTTACTGTGTCCAGGACGGCAGGGAACCCAGACTATTTCCCTCCCAGGGACATAATCTGACTAGAGGGGACATGACTTTTTTTTAAAGATTTTATTTATTTTTTTTTTTTTAGAGAGGGAAGGGAAGAAGAAAGAGAGAGACAGAGAGAGAGAGAGATATCAATGTGCGGTCGCTGGGGGTCATGGCCTGCAACCTAGGCATGTGCCCTGACTGGGAATTGAACCTGCGATGCCTGGTTCGCAGCCCACACTCAATCCACTGAGCTACGCCAGCCAGGGCCTGGGGCATGACTTTTGTGTGTGTGTGTATGTACATTTTCAAACACCTATAAAAGTACATGGATGAGAACAATGAACTCCCGTGTATCTATTGCTTAGGTTCAATAGCCAATCACTCACTGCCGTCCTTGTTTCGCCTGGCCCCCTTCCCTGTGCACACATTCCGTCCTACACCATCCTCTGTGGGTGCCTTCTGGGCTCCCCCGTACAGCAGCGTCACTGTCTCTCATGATTTTCTTCCATGAAAATGCTCTCATCTTTCATCCCCCATAGCAGTAGGGTCTTGGGGAGAAAATAGCTGTTATTATAATAAATATTTTTGAACTGCACATTGCGATCTGACTATCCAGCCTCCTGGAATTTTCAGCAGCTTTCTGAAAGGCCTGTGATCAGAGCAGCAGGTTTCAGCATTTCTTTCTCACTATTCCTTTTTCACTTAGGTTTTACTGACTATTTATCATGAGTAGGAGCTGTATAGACTTAAAAATAAGCTGTGGTGTGGAGGTTTCACAAGGTCTTTGAAAGATTTGAGAGTTGTGGTTGTGCCTCCGTCATCATAGCCCGTGTGATGGGCTGGAAGGTGAGAACACAGGCTCTGGAGTCTGGCGGAACCAGGTGCGAACAACTCAGCTCTAATGACCATGCGGCCCTAGGGCCTCGGTCAAGTTTCTTAGCCTTTCTGAACACATTTCCTCAGCCGAACAGTGGATAATAATAACTCCTACCTCACAGAGTCCCTGTGAAGACAAAATGAGTTGACTGATCTTCCAGCCATCCAGTGACGGCTCCTAATTTATATGTATGGTCTTTCCCCAAGATCCATTTGGACCTATTACTCCCACCTTTCCTCTAAAAACCTCAAATGTTTTAAGAACAGTTGTGAGGGGTAAGACGCCACATGCCAAGCAAAGCGCAAGCTGTGGCCGCCACGGGGCTGTTGTGAAACAGCCTGTGATGAAGTTCCCTATTCCCAGAAAACTGGTGCTGTTCTTAATAAATTAGACATCTGGACTTAATAAAGAAAGTCAATAGGTACATCCTGGCCAAGTTTTCATGCTCTTCCATTAATTAACGTCGGACAGGTTTGCCCAGCCTCAGCGGTCTCTCAGCTCAGGCAGAACAAGCGTGGCCGTTTTTCGGTGTGTGGTGACCAGAGCCAGGTGCGGAGCAGGGCTGCCCAGGTTGGACAGCTCTCCTCTTCCCCACCTGGGCCACCTTGGGCGGTGTGCCTCTGCTCCTCCTCTGTAAAACAGAACCCAACGGGCTTGCTGTGAAGCACAGAGGGAACAGTCGACGTAAGCGTTCAGAACAGTGCCCGGCGGGCAGTCAGTTCTCACTGAGTGTTTGCTGTCGTCACTAACGTCACGGGGGCGGGGGGTCAAGTCTCCGTGCCGCAGCCTGTCTGCTAGGTCCCACGTGCAGTGGCTGAGCAGTGCTAGTAGGAGTGTCTCATTCATGCTTCATGCTTTCTGCAAATATTTATTGATATCCTGCCATGCCGAGCACTGTTCTAAGTTCTGAGGACACAGCAGTGAGCAACACAATCCAAAATCATGGCCCGAGGAATTAACATTCCAGCCTCATTTCAGGAATGGTGAAGAATACATCAGGCCTTTGCTGTTCACAACAAGTGCACTGGGTATCTAGCCCTGAGTTACTTTAAATAGCCACTGCTTGATTTGTAAATAATGTCTTCCTTTTGTTTTACACAACATTCATTTGCTCTTAAGTACCTAATGTGTGCTGTGTGCTGTTTTAAGTTGGGTAACAATGGGTGTATGTCTGCAAGGGTCCATGGCATAGGGAGGGCAATCGATAAGAGATCACAGCAGTGAAGTGTCTGCTCTGATCAAGAAAGGCACGGAGTGTTATGGGAGCGCAGGAGAGGGGCATCAGAATAAAATGGGAGCGTTGGAGACAGTTTCCTGGAGAAGGTGAACCCTGAAAAGTGATTTGGATTTAGCTCCAGAAGAGTGTGGGTGCAGCAGGAGGTGGGAGGTGGGAGGTGGGAGGTGGAGCGGTCGGGTGTAGGGCTGATGAGGGAAGGATGGGGCTCTCTAGGCAGGGAGAGCAGGTAGAGAAGTCACAGAGGTCTGAATAGTTGGGGAACTTCAAATGGATCATTAGTCTGGTTACAGCAGAGTAGGGGGGTGAGGGGATTGGAGGAAGAGGAGGCACAGGTGATGGTAAAAGGCTTTCTATGCATTGCTCAGGAGTGTGAACTTTCTCCAGAAGAGTATAGGGAGCAAGAAACGACTTGAAGCTGGGAGTGATGTAAACACGATAAACGTTGGGTTGGAATTACTAGCAGTGTGGAGCATGATTTGAAGGACAGCCTGAAGGAAAGCAAAGAGGCCAGCTGTTCCGGTCAGAACGCAGGAAGGCCTGTGACAAGGAGGTGGTGAAGAAGTGCTCAGAATTCAAAAGGGGTTAAGAAGGATGTGGGCTTTTGCAGGGCTTGGTGAGTGTGGGGAGAGTGGTTTGGAGACTGCTGAAAGCACGAATGCGTGTAAGTTGAGAGGGGGCTGGCCAGTTGTCATCGTCTGGAGTCATGGCGTGTTACTGTAAGCCTTGTGCTACTGTAACGGAACCACTCGGTCCCATTGCCCACTGCCAAAAATGTGACTTCTAATGCCACAGTCTTACGAAAAGGAAAGGAACTGTTCAAAAGTTATACGGGTTCAGGATAATGGCAGAATTCTGTTTTTAAGTCCCAGAGTCCCTTAAAGCTAAACACCCACAAACACGCACAGTCCTGCCTCCCCTTGCCAAACCAGGGCAGTCAGAAGTGCCGTATCTCAGGAAAAGGTAGAGATCTGTAGCTTAGCTAGGCAGATCCCCATTTTAACATCCAGCTTCTCCCGGTTATCCATGCTGAGCTAGGCTCCCGCTCTTAATTCCAGACCACATGGCTGCTACATCTTGCTTTTCTGCTCCTTTCTAAGCTGCGTGGCAGAGACCCCTGTACAACTACGAGAGCATGGCTGCCCTGTGCTTGAGTTTAAATCCTCACCCTGCTGCTTCTCTGTAACCCCACTTCCGACTCCTTCCACAATCGGCTACCTCTGCCAGCCCTCATGTACCTTCTGCCTTTCTCGGCTGCCATTGTTAGTCTGGGCAGGCATTGCCATGTGACGTGGAGCAGACCATTATGCAAACGCAGTAGCCTGGGATGATTGCAGACTGCATCACTGGTCAGAGTCAGGCCCCTCTCCCCGGCTGCGAGCCTGCAGGCACAGCTATTAGCATTACTAAAACACTGGCCAAGCTCTTTAGATATGCAAAGTAACTCTCAATGAGCCTGCTCAGCTTCCCCTCCCCCCAGCTGTGTTAATAGGGCTCTTGGGGTCCTTAATCCATTCCCTGTTATGTCACTGTAAAAAGTTAAACTAGGGCAGTGTGGTGTACTGGATGCTCACCATGGTCAGCAAGGAGGCACATGACCTCTGTGCTCCTGGAGACTGTGGCAGTCACCTGTGTTGACTCACAGGTCAATATTGTTTCACATGGTTCCAGCCAAGCGGGTAGCTGCATCATCTACCGCATTCATTCATTCACTAGTGCTCATTCATTCATTCATTCACTCTATTGATCAAATATTTATGGGATGCCTACTAAATGCTCTCATGGAGCTTACGTGCTGGTGGAAGTGGGTAAAGGAGGGAGCAATTGTCCACTGAAGTAAAACAAAGACATTTTCAGATAGAGGACAGCAATGAAAACAAAGTGGGGAAGAGCGCCTGGGCGGGTCACCGGGAGGAGGTGCAGCAGTCAGAGAAGGGAGGAGAGTTGAGAGCACAGGCCTGACTGGGAGGAGCACCCTGGGACCCTGGGGAAGGAAGGCACGGAGGCGGGAGCTGGTTTGGGTGCCGGCCTTGTTTAGCCAATCTTTTACCTGGAGGGCTGCAGTAGCCCCCTAACTTACCTCCCTGCTTTGCCTCTTCTCTGTCATTCTTGACAGCACAGCTGCAGCAGTCTTTCCATGAGTGAGACCCTCTCCTCGAAACCCCCGGTGCTTCCTGCGTCACAATGAGTGAAAGCTGAAGTGCTCCCACAGTGGCAGCCCAGCTTTCGCCAGTCCGATCCCCCTCTCTCTTCTCTGATCGCGTCTCCTACTCCTTTCCTGCTTCCTCCTCTGTCCCAGCCACAGCGGCCTCCTCCCTCGACCTGAACCTCGCAGCCAAGTACTGGCTGCCTGGCTTGTCCCTGACTTCAGGTCTATGCTCCCTGTCAGGATTCCCAGGACCACGCCTGGATTTGAAGATCTGCTAGGAGGACCATGTTAAGAAACATATTTCTTAAGCCTCATGACTCCCCTATAGAGTTGTTCAAACCAGGTCTTGATCTCTTCTTAACTTCAGCTCATTCCCCACTTTCCTCAGGGCCACATGAATTTCCTTTTTGCGTCTCCATTTAGTTGACAGTGGAATTCAGAATTTCCTGTTCTGTGCAGTATCACACTCCTGTCCTAGAACTTATCACATTGTAATAATTTAATTCTTTGTAAATTTACTTAATATGTGAGTTCTCCATTAGGCTGAAAATTTCTGGCTTATTAACACTGTATCCTCAGCGCCTACCCCAGAACTCAACAAGTACTTGAATGAATGACTTGCTCTTCTCCAGGGAGATGGCCCTGGGTGAGGACAGACTCCTTGGGAAAGGAAGAGCTTGCCCAGGTCCCCCAGCCCCAGACTCTCAGCCTAAAGCCTGACTCAGCATCTCCCTAGCCTCCCCCTAGGGCTGGAACACACAGTGTCAGGTGAATAGCAGCTTTGCCGAATCCTGGGTCATGATGCTTGGCTGTGCATGTTCACTTTGCAGGAGCCCTTGGAAAAAGCCCAGCTGCTCGCCATCATCGGGGACCAACACATCCAAAGCCACCACTATGCAGCAGACTCCATCAGGCCCAAGTGTGCGGAGCTCAGGCGCCTCTGTGCCGACTGCGTCAATGAGAACAAGAAAAAATACGACCTTTTAGGAAAGTCTTTGGAGTTGCACAGACAGCTGGACAAGGTGAGTGAAACCAAGCTGAGACCATGATGCCGGCAATGTTTGTGTAAAACAGCCTTGATCACACTCGACCTCCCCGCCCCACGAGGCGGCCAAGGGGGTAAAGAACTTCATGTGAAACAGGCATTAAAGGCTGCAGATTCTAGGTCGTAGAGGTACTGAAGGTCTAGAGTGCCTCCACCACCCCACCACATCCTGTTAGAATGAATTAAGTCCATCTCCCTCTGTGTGGACCCACACTTAAAGAGCAAGGTTTGGCCTGGCCCCGGGGGACATTTATTGATTCCCCTGCAGGCATATAGAGGCCAAGCACTGTATTTGCAAAGTCCTCCTCTTCATCTAAAGCCATTGGAACGTAAATCCTTTTGGAGAAGCTCAAGTTATAATGAACACTATATACTCTTGCCGTTTACTGAGCACTGACTATACCTACTAGGAGTATAATTATGTCATCTTATTTAATCCTCAAGACAAGTTATGAGGAAGGTATCAATGGCCTCATTTAAGAGGCAGAGACCGATACTCAACAGGGTTAAGTCACTGGGTCGTAGTGTTTAGTGAATGAAAGCACTCATTGGTCAGCTTGCTGTGTTGCAGATTCCCTGGTGCACCACTCTGGAGACTGAGATTCAGTAAGTCTAGGAGGATGCTGAGGAATCAGTGTATTCAGCAAGTGCTTGGGTGATTCTGGTGCAGGTAGTTCAGGGACGCACTGAGAACGCTGGGATAAGTGATTGCCCAAGGCCGCACAGGGGGCGAGTAGGGGATTGCGGGTTTGAGGTCGGGACCGCCAAGTTCCAAACCCCAGGCTCCTTAGTCTAGACAGCAGTGGTGTGTGTGCCAAAGGGTCACAGGGAGGCAGTGCAGCTTCTGGTGCTTTTGGCAGTGATCTCTTGGACAAGTGCCCGGTCAGCAGGGGCAGTGACTTCTGTAGCCTTCCCTGTCAGCTGCTCCCAGGCAGCACGTGGCTCAGGGCCATGAGTCAACGTGGTCCATTCCCTCATCTCTTTCTCTCTGATGGAAATGGGATGTTGTAAGTCTGGGTGGGTGCCCAGACTGCACGTCATCCCACTGCCAAAGGGATGTTAATGTCAACGAAATACAGCTGTTCCAGAAGCAAGTGGCTCAAAAGAACCTGGTGTGCAGCCTGCTCTGTGTGCTAAGCTCTCGGCAGGATCAGCTATTGGTGTCCTCACTCCATATCTGCCCCAGAGATAAGAGCCTAATGCTGAGGGCCGTGTGGTGTGAGAGAGAGACTGTGCCTAGGAGAGCGAGTAGCCGCTGTGAGTCTGCAGAAGACCCCAGCGCACTGTTTTCTGCAGATCTAGGCATGAGGTTTCAGGACAAAGTTTTCACGGTGTATATTAAAGCATGATTTTGTGTTACTTGGAAAATCCAAAAGTGTAGGAATGAGGAGGAAGAAAGTTACTCATGTGCACCTACGCATCCCATTCCCTTCTCATCCCCATGCAGTGGTAATCATTGATTTTTAGATATCTTTATTGTTTTTTGTTATTCTGAGAATAGTGCACATTCAATGTAGATAATTTAGGGAAAAAATAAAAGATTTAAGTTGCCCGTAATTTCCCACTTAGCAATAACTGCTTTGCAGTGTTTCCCCTGCACAGTTACTTTACATAGCTCTCTGGGTCGCGTGGAATGGAAATGCAGGTGCACTTGCTGCAGAAGCTTCTTTTCATATCAATTTTCAGGCATCAGAAGGGCCCTTGTCTTTCTGTTTTCATCTTTTAAACATTGAAGTATGAGAATTCGTCACCTGATTTCATTCTCGAATTCTGGAAAGTTTGAGTGTTGCTCTTCTGAGTGACAGAAATTTTCATTCTCAGATGCTTTCCTGGGAAAGACAAATGACAATAAGAACAAGTAAGGGCAAAGGAAGGTGGTGTTTTTGCTGAAAGGACCGTCTGTCCCCAGGTAAAGCGTGTGGGGGCCAGGTCTGACGCCTCACTAGTCACCCTGTGCTCTTGTAACCCATAAGGAAACAAGACGAGGGGCCTAGGTGGTCCGCCCTGAAAGTCATTGGTTACAGCTCTCTATAGGTAGACCAAGCTTAGAAATACTTAACTTTCTCCTCCTGGAGGAGTAGGAATTACTGTCAGCAGAGAAAGAGAAGAATGTTTATGCACTTATTTTACCGATTGAGTGACTTCCCTGAAAAGTGGACAGATGTGGAATCAGTTTGGGTTTGTCCACCTCACAGCTGTATTTACAGTAGTGAGACCTCTCCACTTGCTGCTGGCCCATGACAGTTTCCCATTGTCCCAGAATCCTGGCAGACCCCAAAGGAGCTAGGACCTCCTGAGGGCTGAGGTGGCTGAGTTGTGATCAGGCTAACTGCACAGGACACTCTGTTTCTTTTCAAAAGGTCAGCCAGTGGTGTGAAGCGGGAATCTACCTCTTGGCGTCCCAAGCTGTAGACAAGTGCCAGTCGCGAGAAGGTGTTGACGTTTCCTTGAATGACATTCAGGTGTTCCTGGGCACGGCGAAGGAGTACCAGTTGCCCAGCTCCAAGGAGTTTTACCACCAGTTTGAGCTGATACTCGCCCCTGACGTGGAGGTAATGTTGATGGGTCATTTTCATCCTGTGGTCGGGAAGGTGGCATTGGGGACCTTTGCCTATTGCCTAAGAAAGTCCAGGTAGGGCATACTGAGCAAGTTAACCAGCTCTTGAGCCCTCAGGCGGCCTCTTAGACTCCTGGCAAAGTGCTTCCTGGCAAACCCACTCTTCACAGTCTGACCCAAATATCACCTTCAGTCATCGCTTCTCTACAAATCCTTACGAGCATCTCTGTGCACTGTGCTGAGGACACAACGGTAAACAGAAATAAACATAGTCTCATCCTTCATGGAAGTTACAGTTTAGAGGGAGAGGATGACATTAATAAATGTCAAACACAAATTACAAAAATGTGTTCTGAGCAAAGGGCTCTGGAGCTGGGATTCAGGGTCCTATCAAGTATGGCAGAGGAACTTGACCTGGACTGGAGGTCATCTGAACCAAGCCCTAGAGAATGAGTAGAGAAGATGGGGCTCCTTTCCAGTCAGAGGAACAGCATGTGCAGGGGCCGCAGGGCTGGAGGGAACCTGGCACAAGTGCAGAAGCCGAGGGCCAGGGGGCCTGGAGTGCAGAGAACCAACAAGATTGGGGAGGGACAGACGAGGTGCGGCTTTGTGGGCCATGCTCAGGAGTTTGGCCTCCACTCTCAGAGTGGTGGGGAGCCACTACAGAAGTTAAGCAGGAGGACAACTTGGTCGGATTCGCACTTTGAGAGGAGCATTGTTCTGTGAGGCCGGTGGAGTTATGGATAGCACACCGTCCTCTGACATCCACACCACTTTGTGTGCACCTCTGCTCTAATGGCCTCTTCACCTCTTTTGAGTCATGGGCCCTTTTGAGAACCCGATTCACCTATTTTTAGGGAGTTTGATGCAGGCACTTTTACAAAGACATGGGCAGGATTTAGGGAACCCAACAGGGATAGCGAAGCACCCCAGGGGCTAACAGGAAACAGGGAGCAGTTACCGCCCCTCACTTTAAAGAAAGACAGAGGGGGCCCAGGATGCGATACAGCTGTGACTGTAAGCAAGGCAGCTAGTGCAAGCTGTGGCCTTGGGCAGAGGAATGCAGCCAGTGGTGGAGAAACACATACCCCTACTTTTCTCTCTTCTTCTCTCATTTCCTGGTGGGGCTTCCCATTGGGCAAAGCCAACTAAAAGCCCACAGGCAAATGAACCTGTCTGCCAGAGTCTGTACAGGTAGCACCTGGGAGACAGAGCAGAGTAGAGAAGACACAGCTGGGCACAAACAGGGAATATTCGGCATATATATCTTTTTATAATTAACTTAGGAGACCCCCTGAAGTCCATGCATGGATTCAGGCTAAAAGCCCTTTTTCTAACATAACACCACTCTGTATTCCAATTATTTATTTTTAATATCTGTCTTGCTTTATTACACTGGGAGCTCCCAAAAGGCAGGAGCCTCATCCACCTCTGTGTCCCTGTGCCCGACCTGTGCCTCATATCCAACCCATGTTTGCTGAACAAGCGGGCGGGCGGGCGGGTGTGAGCGTAGACTGGGTGAAGTGCAGGCAGCTTGCTGTGGAGTTGTACCTTAGGAGTCTTTCCCTGACTCCTTCCAGTGAGTTTGGTGGAAAGATGTGACCTCGAGATGGGGTGGGGGTGGGGTGGGCAGACCACCTTCCCTCAACGTAAGGTCCCTTCAGCTTCCCTGCAGAAGGGACAGAGAGAAGGCCCATCTGGTGTAAGTGCTACACTGAACGTCCAGCGTCAGTAGGCTTGGGTCAGACTCCTGAGGCAGAACAGTCTCACCGTGCTCCAACCCCATTGGCTGCTCCAAATAAGTGTGTCAGGTCAACCAGGGAGGCCTGTGGCTGCAGCTGCAGTGCCGGCCAAATTCAGCCAGCTTCCTGACCACCCACCAGGAAATGAATAAAGCTCAATTAGCCACTTGTGGGAAACAGGAACATGGAAGGAGAGAATTAGAGGGGAAAAAAGCTTTTTAAAAATCTTATGTATAAGGGACTTCTGGCCAAGATGGAGGCATAGGTAGACACACTGTGTCTCCTCACACAACCAAGATAGGGACAACAACAATTTAGAAACAGAATAACAACCAGAACTGACAGAAAATTGAACTGTATGGAAGTCGGACAACCAAGGAATTAAAATGGACACATTCATCCAGACTGGTGGGTGGGGGGTGGAGTCGGGCAGCCAGATGGAGAGACGTCGTGGAACAAAGAGCGTTGGGACTGGTGTAAGGCATCCCGGGCGTGCAAGACGGCAGTGGGCGGACCCTGGGTGTGCCAGCGGCGGCTGGTGGACCCAGGCCAGGGGGTGGCAACCGGCAGACCCAGCAAGGTGGTGATTGTGAAGCAAGGCACTGTGCACAAGGCAGCTGGCTGACCGGGGATCCCAGGGTCCCAGTGCTGGCAAATAGAGCCTCGGGGCACTGATTGAAAACACCTATGGGGGTTGAGGTGCAGGGAGAGACTCCCAGCCTCACAGGAGAGGTCATTGGAACGACCCATGGGGTGCACAAGCCCACCCACACAGGAATCGGCACCAGAAAGGCCCAGTTTGCTTGGGGGAAGTGGTGGAAGGGACTGATGTCTGACAGAGAGCGGAGCAAGTGCCATTGTTCCCTCTTGGACCCCGCCCTCACATACAGTGTCACAACCCAGCGACTGGGTTGCCCCACCCTGGTGAACACCTAAGGCTCTGCCCCTCATATGTAACAGATGTGACAAGACCAAAAAAAAAAAAAGATGGCTCAAACAGAAGAACAAACGAAAGCCCCAGAATCAATACTTTTAAGTGACTGAGAGATAGCCAACCTATCAGATGCAGAGTTCAAAACACTGGTAATCAGGATGCTGACAGAATTGGTTGACTTTGGTCACAAATTAGATGAAAAAATGAAGGCTACAATAAGTGAGATGAAGAAAAATGCACAGGGAACCAATAGTGATGGAAAGAAAGCTGAGTCTCACATCAATGGAGTGGACTAGAAAACAACATACAATCAGAAAAGAATGAAGAAATAAGAATTCAAAACAATGAGGAGTGGTTTAGGAACCTCCAGGACATCTTTAAATGTTCCAACATCCAAATTATAGGGGTACCAGAAGGAGAAGAGGAAGAGCAACAAGTGGAAAAGTTATTTGAACAAATAATAAAGGAGAACTTCCCCATTCTGGCAAAGGAAATAGATTTCCAGGAAGTCCAGGAAGCTCAGAGAGTCCCAAAGAAGTTGGACCCAAGGAGGAACATACCAAGGCACATCATAATTACATTAGCCAAGGTAAAAATGAAGGAGAGAATCCTAGAAGCAGCAAGAGATAAAGAGACAGTAACCTACAAAGGAGTTCCCATCAGACTGTCAGCTGATTTCTCAAAAGAGACCTTACAGGCAAGAAGGGGTTGGAAAGAAGTATTCCAAGTCATGAAAGACAAGGACCTACATCCAAGATTGCTCTATCCAGCAAAGCTTTCATTTAGAACGGAAGGGCAGATCAAGTGCTTCTCAGATAAGGTCAAGTTAAAGGAGTTCAGCATCATCAAGCCCTTATTTTATGAAATGTTAAAGGGACTTATCTAAGAAAAAGAAGATAAGAAAAAGAAGATAAAAAACAGGTATAGTAAAATGACAGCAAACTCACAATTATTAACAACTACACCTAAAACAAAAACAAAAAGAAACTAAGTAAACAACTAGAACAGGAACAGAACCACAGAAATGGAGATCACATGGAGGGTTAGCAACAGGGGAGTGGGAGGGGGAGAGAGGGGTAAAAGGTACAGAGAATAAGTAGCATAGATGGTAGGTAGAAAATAGGGGGAGGGCAAGAATAGTATGGGAAATGTAGAAGCTAAAGAACTTATGACACATGGACATGAACTAAAGGGGGGATTGTGGGTGTGCAGGGTGGAGGGGAATGAAGGGGGAAAATGGGACAACTGTAATAGCATAATCAATAAAATATATATAAAAAAGAAAGTTTATAGTTTTTGCCATATACTTCTTTCACAATCTTCCTAAGTTTGTAATAAAGATCTTAGATTATGCTGAAAAAAATATCCTATGTATAAAACAGATCAAAATATCCCCAAAGCCCAACTATTCTTTTTTGTTTTGAAGTAAAATTCTAGATTATAAGATTAAATATCCTGTTGTGTCAGAGAAAGTTTTATCTGCTGAGAGGTAAGGACTTTGTTGTCCAAACTGGTACTTTATACATATAGAAATATTCCAAGATGTATGCTTATACACAGGTTGGTATAGACAAATGCACCTCCTCACTTGGACCTAGAAGCAATGAGCCCCCTTCCCCCAGCATCAGTGAGCACACCTAGCACTGCGATCTTGGTTTCTGTAATAATACCATTCTTTAATAGAGACCCAAGCTCGTGGGAGAAATGGCTGGTTCTAGGACTGGGGGAAGAAGTGTACAAGATGATTCTAGAGCATATTACCATGACAAAAACTAAGGAACTGCTAAAACCGAAACAAACCCCCATGATGGGTCATACGAAGCAATTGAAAGAGTGCCCTGCGGCCAGTGCTGGAACAATTTGAGCGACAAAGTTAATAGCGTAGTATTGAATTAGAACCCAATGCATAAAATAGATCTTTACAAATCCATACTGAGATAAATAAATGATGGAATAAATAAATCAATTGGGGAAAGGGACCTAGTTTCACATGCAAAAGAATTCCAAATTATTTGTGCAGATACTTAACCTTCAAGGAGGTGGAGCAAAACTTCCCCATCCTTAAGTGTGGGCTGCACATGGTGGCTTCCTTCCAAAGGGTACAGTGTGGGAGGGGAGAAATGAAAGAACAACTTTACAGTGGAGAAAACTGATACGTGCTGCCTCAGCCAGGCGGTCAAGGTCAACGTCAACAGTATTTGGTCATGTAGATAGTATATACCCTTGACATGATGTGATGAAAATGGCACTTTTCTCCCGTGGTCTTCTCCCCGCCACCCCCCCCTCCGCCCCCCGCAACAGACCCCATAACTTCAGTCTATTCATGAGAAAATCATCAGATAAATATTAGCTGTGGGACTTTCTACAAAATACCTGACCAATACACCTCAAAATGGTCAAGGTCATCATAAACCAGGAAAGGCTGAGAAATGGTCATGGCCAAGAGGAGCCAAAGTCGTAACAACTAAATGTAACATGGTGTCCTGACGGGACCCTGGGGGGGAGGCACATTAGGCAAAAACTAAGGAAACCTAGAAAAAGCATGCACTTTATTTAATAGTCATAATTTTAATAATAATGTGTCAAGATTGATTCATTAATTGTAAGAAATGGTCCATAGTAATGTAAGCCTGTTAATAATGGAAACTGGTGTGGAGAATATGGGAACTCTGTACTACTTGGCAATTTTTCTGTAAATCCAAAACTATTTGAAAAATAAAGTATTTTTCCTTCAAAACTGGTACTTTATGTCTAAAAGTTTGAATCTGTTACATTTCAGACATAATGGCCCTCAAAGTGACATCAGCCATATGCTGTTGTTCTGGGAGTGGCCACGCCATCTCTGTCTGAGGCTGTTCAAGGCACTGCCCTTAGTGCTGCTCTTTCGGTTTTTCTGCCTCATTCACTTTCACCTCCCAGGGTAGAGAATGAAACCATCTCAGTAGCAAATAGCAACACTCAACTCTGCAAATATGTATTGGGTACCCAGGCTGTGCTTCACCTGAGAATGCAATACAGTGCAGTCCCTGCAGCCGAGGTGCAGGCAGTGTGGTAGAAGACACACATCTCCCCAGCAAGCGCTCCTAGGTCCGAGAGCGTGTGAAATAGAGGGACCGTGGGGCTACGGGGAGGCAGCGGTCAGGGTTGAGTGTGAAGAGCCTGGTGCTGCAGGGCAAGGAGTGAGGTGCCACTGCAGGGCTTTCGAACAGGTGAATTACATGAGCGTATTTACATTTGAGAAAGCTACTTCTGATTATGATATGGAAAAGGGAAGTGCAGTTGGTAATCTTGCACTCACCTCCCCCTGGTCTGAGTGTGGGAATCTAGGGTGTCTTCTGAACGCCTCAGTGTAACTCAGCGAGCCATTGGCAGGGCTTGCCCTGGGATCTGGGGACAGACACAAAAGGGCAAAGATGCCTTGAGTCCTGCCCCGTCCGAGAGGTGAGCCACTGGGCTTTGCCTAGCACATGGCACTGACCTCGTTCAGATGTTTTTCCTTTGTTTGTTTGTTTTTTTAAAATTGAATTTGTTGGGGAGACATGGGCCAATAAAATTATATAGGTTTCAGGGGCACAGTTCTATAATGCATCATTTATACACTGCCGTGTGTGGTCACTACCCAAATGCATGTCTCTTTCCATCACCATTTCTGCTTCCCTGTACTTTCCTACACCTCCCCAGTCCCATTTCCTTCTGGTAATCCCCATGCCGTTGTCTCTCTGTGAGGTTTGTTTTTGTTTCTGTTTTGCTCAATCCCTTCACCTTTTTCAGTCAGCCTCCATGGTAGATTTCTCCTTTTGTCAGCAGTTAACTCAGTTTCCTCAAACCCATCCCTGGGCCGGAAGGTCAGGGTAGTTGTGGCCCGTCACCAGTCAAGCCCCCATGGCCATCACACTGCTATGAGGGAACTTGGTTTCGTTCAGGACTTGGGCTCAGAGCCGTGTTACCAGAACCTCGAGTGCACCGTGCATCAGTGCTTCCTGAGGCCAGAGGCACGTTCTCTGAAGAGACTATTTAAACACAGACCCTGCACTAAATCGAGACTAGGGTCAGCAAAGCGTAGCCCGTGGCCCAAGGCTGCTTGCCATCCAGTTTGTGCCTAGGGTTTTATCAGAACACAGTCACGCTCATTTATTCTGTATTATCTATTCGCTGTGCCTGCTGTGATGTGCAGGGGCAGAGGGCAGCAGTTATCCCGGAGATCAGGTGCCCTGCAAAGCCTGAGAGTTGCACTGTTGGGACCTTTACAGAAAACTCTTGCCAACCCCAGGTCCAGGGCAGTGCTGTCCAATAGAAATATGGTGCAAGTCACATATGTGGGCTGATGACCTTTTCTAGTGGCCACATTTTAAAAAGTGAAAAGAAACAAGTGAAGCCAATTTTAATGTTTTATTTAACCTATGTCCAAAATATCATGTCAACCTGCAATGGATATCAAATACTATTGAAGTACTTTATGTTCTTTTTACGCTTTACACACTGTCCTCAAAACCCAGTGTTTATCCAGTGCTGCCAGCACAGCTCAGCTCAGACCAGATGCATTTCAGGTGCTGGAGAGCTTCCTGTGACTTGTGGTTTCTCCATGGGCCCGACCATGCAGTTCTGCACTTGGACCCCCCACAGGCCTCAGTGCAGAGGTCAGTCAGCCTTGACCGGGCCCTCAGGCTGGAGGGGAAGCGTTTTTCTGTAACTGACACTCCAGCCTGGCCTCAGAGATATCGTCCCCTTCCCTGAAGGTGGCCCAGCATAAAAAAAGACACATTTACTTTTCTAGTTGCAAAATGTGGCAACCCCCCTGCTCCTGGGTATGTGCTGAGCTTGTACTTTCAGCATTAGGCATCCTCAAAGCACCCTGCATGGATCATGGTGGTTCAGCTCTTCTAATTCTGGGTCCTTTCTTTGGTGGTTAAAATCATCCAGTGTGGTTCGGCTGGTTGGAGCGTCATCCTGTAACCTAAAGGTTGCAGGTTCAATTCCTGGTCAGGGCACAACCAGTCAATGCTTCTCTCTTTCACTGATGTTTCTTTTTCTCCCTTCCTCTTTCTAAAAGCAATGAAAATGTCCTTGGGTGAGGATTAAGAAAAATCTGCAAGACAGATGTCAGTGTCAGCACGATAAAGGCTCTTCACTTTCCTTGGCCTGCCAGAGCTAGAGGGGTGTTATGCTGGAAGGGAGGTCTTGGTGAAACTCAAAGACTTTCAGGCCTTGTTTCTTACTCTCCTGAACCTCTGCCCCAGAGCATACAGTCAGTTATGACACTGTCTGTGAGTTTCACCTCTCCTCTGCTATTTCTTCAGCTTACCTCCTACTTATATGCAGAGGAATCACTCCGAATAGTATTTAAATAGCTACTTTTTAAAAAAATTACTGGTGCTTGTAGTTTCCTTGATTCTGTTTCAGAATTTAGTCAACTCTTTCCCCCAGAACACTTGAACTCTTTTCTCCATCAGGGCCTTTATTCAGAGCACATTCCTTATTTTTAAACTGTCCTAGTTTGTAAGTTGGCTTAATGCCCTTTATCCATGGCCAATGGCATCTTTTTCTACCATTGATGGAGATGGCTTAGTGAACATTTACCCACTCACCACATGTTTCCCAAGCACTGCTCTGTGCTAGGCAGCTGCAGTCCTGGGAGATGCAGCAGTAAGATGCAATCACTGTCAGTCGAGTGGGAGGTGCAGGTTCCTGGAAGTACAATTCTGGTGCAAGGCCAGACGTGGGGCAGCTTGCATATGGACGCCCAGAGAAGAGCCCCCGAGGGGAGGCTGGGCATGCGGGGAGAGGGGAAGATGCGAGAAAGGGAACATGTCACGTCCTCAGGCTCAGTGCACAGCGACCTAATGACTTGCTTTTGTTCCTGCAGGCCAGAGCCCAGAGAGTCCTGCAGAAGCTGGGCGATGTACAGGAAATATTTCACAGGAGGCAAATGAGTCTGATGAAACTGGCAGCCAGACAGACTCGTCCTGTGCAACCTGTGGCTCCCCACCCTGAGTCCTCCCCAAAATGGGTGTCACCGAAAACCAGCCAGCCCTCCATCTTGGGTAGGTTATTTGGAGAAGAAAGCTTTGTGGCTTTATGTTTTATCATTGCCCGTGAGGGTTTAAGATGACTAATAGTTGTTGTTTTGACAAATATTATTTAAAACAAACTACAGATATAAAATAGTACAGGCATTGAGGACTTATAAAGTTTGATAAAATTTTGGATACAAGGAGAAGCTCACAGTCTAACAGAATAATGATATAAATGCACAAGTAACATTAGCATAAAATAGACTCCATTAAGGACCTTTAAAAGTTCCACCAGGTTTTATTAGCAATGGGATGGTCAAGTTGGTTCTTTGAAAAGATTAAAAAAACAGGTGAGTCCTTATACTAATCCCACATGGTCTTGATTACTATAGTTTATTACTAAGCCTTGAGATCAGTCAGTGTAAGTCTTCTAACTTCATTCTTCTTTAAGATTGTTTTGGCTATTTTGGGTCCTTCACATTTCCATATAAATTTTAGAGTTGCCTTTCAATTTCTGCTGGGATTATGGCTTCAATTTCACTGACTATACAGATCACCTTGGGGAGAACTGTTATTGTGCCAATATTGAGTCTTCCGGTTCCTAACTATTATAACTCTCCATTTCTTTAGGTCCTCTTTAGTTTCTCTTGGCACTATAACAGTTTTTAGTGTGAAGTTCTTAGGCATTTCATGTTTGTTTGTTTGTTTTTACCCCTATAGTAAATAGAATCACCATAAATAACTATCATAGGAATATACTTCTAAATGGAAATACAGTATGTCATCTATGAACAGGGGCAATTTTACCTCTTCCGTTTCAATCTCTAGATCCTTTTTCCCTGCATGTTATTCTGTTGGCGGGACCTCCAGTGCAGTGTTGAATAGAAGCGATAAGGGTGGACATCCCTGTCTTTTCCTCCTATGAAGGGAAAGAGTTCACGTTTCACCTCGAGGTTAAGGTGTGACGTTATTCAGCGTTTTACAGACCTCTTATCAGGCTGAGGACGTGCCTGTCGGTGCCTCGTCTGATGGGAGTTTTCATCATGAGTGGTTGGAATCTTTCAGATGCTTTTTGGTGCTATATATTGAGATGAACATATGGTTTCCTCCCTTTTTTTTTGTTAATGTGGTGGATTAGAGTGACTTATTTTCAGATGTTAAAACAATCATACATTCTTGGGAGAAACCACTCTTGGACATGATGCATACGTTATTTGTTGCTTCATTTTGAAACTTTGTTATTAAGCAGATGCATATTCATACTTATATCTTCCAGATATACTGGCCCTTTTATAACTATAAAATGTCTCTCCTCCCCTTCTTACCTTCAGTAAAACTCTGTCTTAAAGTCTATTTTGTCTGTTATTATTATAACCTTCCCAGGTTTCTTATGCTTAGTGTTTGCACGAGATACTTTTTCCATTCTTCTATTTCTTTTTTCTTTTTAAAGTATATTTCTTGTAGGTAGCATATAGTTGGGTTCTTACCTTTTTCAAACATGCTGTTAACTCTGCCTTCTAATGGGAGTGTTTAGTCCATTTATATACTATGTAATTAAGGACATAGCCGGATTTAGAGCTACTATTGTGTTATTTGTTGTCTACTCATCTCATATGCTTTTTAAAAAATTTCTCTGTTCCTCTTTTATCCTTCCTTCTTTTGGGTTAGCAAATTCCTTCTTGTCTTCCTTTTTAATTCCTCTGTTGGTTTTTTTTTAATGCACACATTTTTGCATTGTTTTCCCCCAGATGTTTCTCTTAGGGATTATTGCATGCATCCTTAATTTACAGAAATCTACTTCCAGTTAATGCTGTACACTTTGTGAAAAATACAGGAAATTTGCAACAGCATATTTCCACACACCCCCACCCATCCTCTGTGCTATTCTTACCATGAATCTTGCATCTACATATTTTAAATCCCCCAATATGGTGATATAATTTTTGCTTTAAACAATCATAGGTCTTTTAAAAAAATTAAGAGAATGGAAGAAAAAGGAAAATGTATGCATTCATTTATATTTACCATCCTAGTCACCATTTGCAGTCTGTTTTATTCCTTTATCTGAATTAGCATCTCATGCCATTTCACTTCAGGTGGAAAAACTTCCTTTAGCATTTCTTGCTGTGCAACTCTGTTTGCAACAAATTCTTTCAGTTGTTATTTATCTAAAAATTATGGAGTCTTTTGATTAAGTTTCTGTTTGGTACTACTTGCAGTCCTTTGTCTCTTATCATATATCCCAGTATTTAGAAAACTCAATTAGAGTTTAATTCATTTCAACCTGAATTTTTCCATGTGCATGCACACGCACACACTCTCAGACATACTTATGGACACATACCAGATATACATACAAACACTCACACACGGAGATATTCTTCTTGGATGGCAGGAAACAGGACTTGATTCTCCTGACCCTCCTCTAGGGCTCTTTCCCCAAACTAAATTACGTTTACTTCCGTGACTTTGCCTCTCTCATTGTCTTAAGGGATACATCTTTGTTACGGGTAAATATAGAAGGAATGATGGATTGTTTCTCAGCTTTTCAAACCCACGATTTCATCATAGGTAATGAACCTCCTAAGGCAAACAGATCTTTGTCGTGTCTGAACAGGTATCGTTGACTTTGGTCAAGCGACTTGTTCGTTTTGCAGAACAATCCTGCGCTTTTGTTTTGGAGCGTAACCACAGAGCATGGGCTCAGGCTGGTCACTAACAGGATTTTCAAACACAGTAGTCTGATTCCTTAGTAACTGAGTCTGTGCCAAGTTAAACTATTCTGTTTCACAGTGTGAGGCACATGGGCAGAGAGCTTAGAGATGGGAGCTGGAATGTCAGCTCTGACTCTTGTTCGCCTGGTTCTCGAGTAGAACACTTAACCTCCCTGAAGTTAAATAAGGAATGTGAACAAAATTATTTTTAATGCCGTGTGGCTATACTAATAGCTAAAATGTACTGAGTATTAATATGATCTAAACACTTGGTACCTATTAACTCACTAAAGTCTCATAGCAACCCGGTCCTACAGGCTTTCTCATTATTCCCCACTTTCCAGCTGAAGAAGCTAAGGCACAGGGATGTCTCTGTAATGTGCATCTCATTCATACATGAAAGAGCACGACTTGAATGAAGGCAGTATGGCTTCCACATCCCTGCCTTTAATTTTGTCATTGTACTTAATGGTGTTAAGGGCAGGTGCTTCTCAGTCATGGGCATTGCCAGTTACAGTGAATGCATGTTCAGTATCCAATTATTATACCTGGAATCACTCAGCTTACAGAGATCCCGCAGAAAGGGAGGAGCCCAGAGGATTGCCCATTGCTGTAGAGCAGCTTCATGGGGGCAGCAAGCCTGCACTTCACCACAGATTTCAGCAGAGCCTCCTTGAAAAACCCATAGAAAGCCCAAGCTGCTTCCAGTTGGCTCATAGAATCTGAGCATTGCCAGGGGTTCCTGGAAGTTAGATGGGCGACCTCCACCAAGGCCACCACACATAAGAATCAGAGTGATATGCTGGTGGCATTAGAAGGATGGCATTTTGGCCATGGGACCCAGAAACTAAGTTCACTTACCACTTCAGCCATCACCACAGCAACTCAGCTTAGGTTTGTTAATCAACTGCCTCAACACAGTCCAGCTACTTGCTCAAGTCAGTCCAAGAGCTGAGTGGTTTATAAGCCAAACACCAAATTAATGACAGGTTCTCTTTGTCTCTTTAGCTCCTCCTCAGAAAACATCTGAGCAACCCTATGTGGAGGCAGATTTGAACTCCCTGGAAAAGGAAGCCGACAAGACTAAATTTGAAGGCAAGGTAAGATCGCCTTTCTTTTACTGATGCAGGTTTCTGACACAAGAGGCTATTGCTGCTATAATTATCAGTAAGTCCAGTTCCCCTGTTTCATAGCTGTCATCAGCTCCGGAAAAACCCCCATAAAGGCATGTAGCATAGACTGGTGCTCCCAAGAGCTGAGGTTTACAGGATTTCTTCCTTTTCTTTCTTCTTAACTGCAACTAGATGTGAAAAACTGTTTGGTAATATGTAATTGTTAGTAGATACTGTTTTATTGAGGGGAGTCATTTTATTTATCCCTATAACCTGACTTCATATTTTAAAATGGTAGAATGGTGTGTATAGTCAATGCATAAAAAGCGCATGAGAAAATTGTGTAAGAGCTACGCACACACAGAGCACGTGTATAACTGGTGAGCTCTGAGTGAGTCCTGCGGATTATGCCGATGTCCTTCTCCTGGTTTTAATGTTATGCTCAATTTGTATAAGATGTGAACATTGGAGGAGGCTGGGGCAAAGGTGCACAGGACTTCTCTGTATATTTCTTTGTAACCTCATGGGACTCTATAATTATTTCAAAGTAAAAGAAAGAAAAAGAGCATAAGCTTTGTAATCAGGCAGACCTGAATTTAAGCAGCATGACCTCTCTAAGCCTCATCTGTAAAAACAGGATAACAATAGCTACCTCCTGAAACTGTTTTGAGCACCAAATGAAAATCTGAAAATTGCCAGGCACTGTATAACTGTAAAGTAACATTATACTTAGAAAACCCATATGCGATGAATTGTAAGTATGTGCTGTGGCATAGCCACCCCAGAGAGGTCCCCTTTTCCCTGCTTCACTGAAAATTAAATGTCTGGCTGGGTGAATGTTTCCGAAACCAGAGGCTAGGAGACCATGGGCTCAAATGCACTTCAGCAACAGTTTGCGTCCATCATCAATGCCTAATGCGTCTGAACACAGGACTCCAAGGGGGCTCCGCTGACCATCAGGGAGTCAGGCCAAGAGCTAAGCTTAGACTTTTCTTCCTGGAGGCAGAAACACTGCGAGGACTGGCTCCTGCCAGACTTTTCCTAGAGAGAGAAAGCTGCATTCTTTTGTAATTTGTTTGGATATGTGCTGCATTCTGGGCAAACTGGGACACTGTCATTGCTATTTCAGAATCTCTCATGGTTAGAGAATTGCACCACCATGTCTCCCAGAGTTAGGAAACAGTCTGCAATTTTATAAGCCTTGATCAACCATTTAAAAAACCAGCAACTTTTGAAATTAGCTTCACCAGACTTGACATCCATGAAGTCTGTGGAATCATTTAAGTGACATTAAAAAAGAAAAGGGTTGTTTTTAAACTGAGCAGGCCACAGGGAATGGCACGAAATATTTAAAGTGATCGAAAGCAAGGACCTACAACCAAGACAGATTTACCCAGCAAAGATATCACTTAAAATTGAAGGAGAAATATAAAGCTTCTCAGACAAGGGGGGCGGGGGGAGATAAAGGAGTTCGTGGAATTTATTCCTGGGTTGCAAGGTTGGTAAAATATCTGCCAATATTCAATACATGTGATATACCACATAAAGAAAATGAAGGAGGAAAATCATGTGATCATCAATAGATGCAGAAGAAGCATTTGATAAAATTCAACACCAGTTTATGATGAAAACTGTCAGCAAAGTGGGAATGGAGCGACATAATAAAGGCCACATATATCTCAACATAATAAAGGCCATGCATAACAGACCCACAGCCAACATCATACCCAATGAGCAAAACTAAAAGCGTTTCCCATAAGATTAGGAACAAGACAGGGATGTCTGCTTTCACCACCCTTATTCAACACAGTACTGGAAGTCCTAGCTAGCCACAGCAATAAGACAAGAAGAAGAAATAAAAGGCATCTAAATTGGAATGGAAGAAATAAAACTTTCATTATTTGCAGATGACATGATACTGTATATAGAGAACCCTAAAGATTCCACCAAAAAACTACTAGAACTTCTAAATGAGTTCAGTAAAGTAGCCAGAGACAAAATGAATATACAGAAATTCATTGCATTTCTACATACCAATAATGAACTATCA
Organism: Phyllostomus discolor; assembly: GCF_004126475.2. Lineage (NCBI taxonomy): Eukaryota > Metazoa > Chordata > Mammalia > Chiroptera > Phyllostomidae > Phyllostomus > Phyllostomus discolor. The sequence goes on along the minus strand of NC_040904.2, from coordinate 43,555,788 downwards.
GAAAGGAAAACTAAGAAAACAATCCCATCAAAAAGAAACAAAATATCTAGAAATACATTTAACCAAGGCTATAAAAGACCTGTACCTGGAAAATTATAAGACTTTGAGGAAAGAATTTGAAGAAGATACAAATAAGTGAAGCACATACCATGTTCATTTATAGGCAGGGTTAACATAATTAAAATGTTCATACTACCCACAGCAATCTACAGATTCAATGCAATTCCTATCAAGTTACCAATGGTGTATTATACAGAACCAGAATATCCAAAAATTTATGTGGAAGTACAAAAGACCCCAAATAGCAACATCAATGTTGAGAAAGAAGAACAAAATTGGAGAAATCATTCTACCTGGTATCAAACCATACTACAAGGCCATAGTAATCAAACAGCATGGTACTTACATGAAAACAGACACACAGATCAAGGAACAGAATAGAGACCAGAAACAAACCCATGCCATTATGGTCAATTAATATTTAATAAAGGAAGCAAGAATATGCAATTGGGTAAAGATAGTCTAGTCAACAAATAGTGTTGGAAAAATTGGACAGGTACATACAAAAAAATAAAACTAGATGACCTTTTTATACTGTATAGAAGAATAAACTCAAAATGGATTAAAGACTTAAATGTTAAACTTGAAATCATAAAAATCCTAGAAGGAAACATAGGCAGTAAAATATCAGACATTTTACATCACAATATTTTTTCTAATTATCTCCTCAAGTGAGGGAAACAAAAGAAAAAATAAATAAATGGGACTACATCAAACTAAAAAGTTTTGCACAGCAAAGAAAACCTTCAAAAAAATGAAAAGACAACCCACTGAATGGGAGAACATATTTGCCAGTAATACCTTTAATAAGGGGTTAATATCCAAAATTTATAAAGAAGTTATACAACATAACACCCAAAAAACAGACAATCCAATTTAAAAAATGGGCAAAAGACCTGAATAGACACTTCTCCAAAGAGGACATACAGATGGCCAATAGATATATGAAAGGATGCTCATCATTACTAATCATGAGACAGATACTCATTAAAATCACCATGAGATATCACTTCACACCTGTCAGAATGGCTATCATCAATATATCACTAAACAACAAGTGCTGGCGAGGATGTGAAGAAAAGGGAACCCTCGTGCACTTTTGGTGAGAATGCAGATTGGTATAGCCACTGTGGAAAGCAGTATGGAGTTACCCCAAAAAATTAAAAAAAAAGAATTGCCTTATGACCCAGCAATTCCATTTCTGGGAATATCAAAAAAACCTGAAACCTAATTTGAAAAAATATGCACCATTGTTTGTTGCAGCATTATTTACGTTAGCCAAAATTTGGAAACAGCCCAGGTGCCAGTCAGTGGATGAGTGGATAAAAAAACTGTAATGTTTACAAAGTAGAATACTACTCAGCCATAGAAAAAGGAAATCTTGCCCTTGCTGGTGTGGCTCACTTGGTTGGATCCTCGTCCCAGAGCCGAAAGGTTGCAGGTTTGATTCCTGATCAGAGCGCTTGCCTAGGCTGCACGTTTGATTCCCCAGTCTGGTGCCTGCGATCCCTGGTCCAGGCGTGTGCAGGAGGCAACCAATTAATATTTCTCTCTCACTTAAATGTTTCTCTCCCCTCCTCTCTCTCTAAAAGCAATGAAAAAATGCCCTCAGGTGAAGATTTAAAAAAAGGAAAGGAAAAAAAGAAGGAAATCTTAACCTTTGCGACATCATGAATGAACTTGAAGAGTTTAATGCTAGGTGAAATAAACCAGTCAGAGAAAGACAATCACCATATGATTTCACTATACGTGGAACCTAATGAACAAAATAAACTAACTAAAAAAAACTCCCTCCAAAACCAGATTCATAGATATATAGAACAGACTGACAACTGTCAGAACATAGGGGTTAGGGGGACTGGGTGGCAAAGGTGAAGGGATTAAGCAAAATAAAAATATTTTTATAAGCTACATTGATTATTTACTCCTATCTTACATACTGGTAAAAACAGACAATGTAGAAGCAAAGGCTTAAGCAGAATCCAAGAAGCTCTGACAACCAGACTTTTGGTGTCTTCCTTCTGCTGTTATTTAATTCAGACTCCAAACCCGTCCTGCCAAGCTGCTAGGTCCCTCTGCGCTTAGGCAGATCCCCAACAGAACAGGCAGTGGTAAGCAGACAAAAGTCTGTATTGTAGTCATCTTTCTGGGCTTTTGTTTTTTTTCTCACGGTTGCTTTGTTTCTGTATTTAATGAAGGGCTTCACACGGAACGGAACGCTTAACAGTCAAGGTGGGGGTGGAGCTGGGCAGGAACAGAGCTGCCTAACTTCCTCAGTGTGGCAAACAGAAGCTGCTCCGAGTTCTGCTTCTAAAGCCCAGGGCTATTGTGAGCAGAAGAGAATCCACACAGCCATGAACAGCATAAGTAGGGAGAGTGAGGATTTGTGCATTAAATCCCCAAATTCTAGATTAAAGAATCAATTTAGGACCAATAAATGCAAAAGTATTTACCAAGGTGGAGAGTATAACCAGAAATCACAATTTCAAAACATGTAAGAAAGCTAGTAAGAAAAAGGTAGGTTAGAAAAAAGGTTTAGATGCATGTTGGCATGGTCTACATATTACTGAACCCAAGAGGTTCGCAGCTTGGAGTGTTCATTGAAGAACAAGACATGGTTGTAGCAAAGTAGTTTTATTTACTTGCAGCAAGTAGAGGAGACAGGGGATTCACATGCAAAGCTCTGTCTCCCCTGATGGGTGGTTTGGCCATTGCTTATATTCATATTTAGTCAGTTACATGTTGATTTCTTCTTTGCAGTTGGCTGCACTTACCTGGTTGAGTTCTTGTCAGGCTCATCCTGTTTACAGCTGGTCTGCAAAATACTATGTTGCATCTTAATATTTAGCAAGAATAGCATTTTGTAAGACTGGCCCAGACCTGGAGACCTTTGTCCTGTCTAACAATTTCCGCCATGAGATTTTTCACTACTCTTTGTTGAAGGAATGGGGATGAGGGTCACACTTCTGTACCAGCTTCCTGGTGAACAAGGGCAGGGTACGTCTTAGATCTAGCAGTGAAATTCTCTGGCTGCCTGACTTGTGAAAGTCTTGGGGTCCCCTAGGTTCTGGGATTCCCGAGGACAGGAGTGTGTAAAGACAGCGTTACTCTAATGGGAGACGTGTGCCATAAGCAGTGAGGCAGGAGCTGGGGAAAAATCCAGGGGATCGAGGACCTACCCCTCATAAACTTACACTCTGGTGGGGATCTAATGAGAAGGTGGACCAGAGAGTCAGCCTCTTCAAGGACAAAGAGCTCTAAGCCTCTTGGAATTGATGCCAGCCAGGGAGAGAGGCGAGCAGGTGCTATCATATTTGAATCTTCTTTCATACGATCCAGGACACCAAGCCATGATTTTTATTCAGGAATCCCTTACTGAGCTGGCAGGTCTGTCCAGGACTTTGAAGGACAAGTAGGATCTGGGCAGGAAGTGACTACACAGAAAGAACAAGCTCAGTGGACGAAGCACAGCAACCCCAGAGGGGGAAGGGATGCGAGATATGAGTTCTACACAACACCCAGTCGGTGTCCATGGCTTCCCAAACTCAGCGATGCTTGTCGTGTGGCCGAGTGAAGAGCTGCACCTTGGTCTGGGGAAGGAGGGGATCCTGACAAGGCCCTGTGCATCTGCTCTTTTGGGACCGTGTACCCCAGAAAAGCCCCTGTGTTGGCAGCAGGCACCCCCGGGGAACGTAAACTCTGCAGGTGTGAGTGTACACACGTACGCACACAGGAGGAGGGAAAGGCCAAACACGTGAAGCCACAGTGTCCAGGCCCAGCCCAAGGCCCTCTGTGTTGAGACACCCTGTTAGACGCCACCCCTGGGTACGCCAGCCACACAGCTGCAGTTCAGAGACTAAAGCCCTTCTGAGCACACAGCATCGCTTACTTGCAACCTCTTGATCCCCCAAACCCAGCACTGGGCACTGGGATGGGCCTTGAGATGAGCAGATCACCTGAGGTCTATGTAACCCCCAGTTTTCATCTTTCACAGATGGTGGCTCCTCCACCCCTTGCCCCAGTTTGGAAACATTAGGAGCTCAAGATGGAAAATGAAACAGTGGCAGGCCCAGGCTATAATGAAACAGGAAGGAGAAGTAAGGAGAATCAGTGATGCCGTGAGGGGCTCCTCCCCTCTTCTCTCTGGCCAGAGACCCACACTAGCAGTCACCACCTGCTGCTGTGATAGGCCTCGGCTCCACCCTCTGGCTTCCGGACTCCTACAGAAGGCTTCCCCAAGCCTTTCCCAGCCTGTCCCAGGCAGGAGGGATTATAGGAGGCAGAGGACAGGGCCAGAATGCCTGGTTTAACAGCTTGGCTCACCTGCCACAATTCAGACCCAGTCTGCAAAAAGGAAGGTTCTGGGCGGTGCGGCCTCCCTGCACCTGTTTCTCTTCCAGCTCGCATCTCAGCAGAGTGATGTTCTGTTCCTAAGCTTCCATGGCTGCCTCTGACTGCGACAAAACACTGGGCTGCTCTGCCTGGCTGCATCCACAGCAGGCAGGTGCCCACGTCTGCCCATCCCACTGCCAGTCAGCAGACTCCCAAAGCCATAGGGGCCCATGCCCAGGCCAAGCGGGGGCCATGCCCCAAAGAGGAACACAGCTTAGAAGCACCCTGTCTTGCCTGTGGATATGGAGAGCAACCTCCCTCATCTCGACCTGTCCCACCCCCCAGCTAACACACAGCTCTGGAGGAGAGGGGGAGCTACTGGGCGGCTGCTCAGAAAAGAAGCTGAGGTCTGAGGCATCTTGTGGACTTGACGAGGCTCTGATGCAAGGGAGTGCATGGCTGTGCCCTGCCCAGAGTCAGCGATCTCAAAACGGTTCTTGCAGATGAGTGGGCAGGGAACCAGTACATCACTTAAGACCACTCTAAACTCTTAACGAAAACAGGTCGTTCCCCGTGTCATTTCCACCTTCTTCCCATATCATGTGACTAGGAACCCCACCCTTTTGGCTTCTGCTACTCAAAATACATGCATGTGGTTGATTCTACCTGTTTCACTTTGCAAGACCAGTGAAGTGACTCGAACTACATTTTTAAATTATAGCAGACTTTTCTCTCCTTTTCTGGCACCACCCTAATCAGACAGTCTTAGATTTATTTAGTTGTCAATATTCCTAGGATATTTGGCCTCTGTTCCCACACCTCTGGTAAAATTTCTGAAATCACACCTGCTAATAGAACATTTCTGTCGATGAGACCCTTTGAAGAGGTGTGGCATGTAACTTTTTCCTTATCCCTCAGGGGAAGAGAAGCTGTGGGAGTCTCACTCAAACAGCTCACAGAGAAAACCAGTAATTCTTTCCCTGTAGCTCCAAGCATGTATTGTTACACTGATAGCCAAAGGCTGGCCCCCAAGTCCCACAGCCAGAGCTTTGCCACTCAGTCTTGCTCATCCCAAAGCACCTCCACTGCAAGCCATGTGCTCCCTTGCTAGTCCCCCTCAGCGAAGGTGGCGTGACCCATCTGATGGGCACCTGCTTGTTGCTGAGGGAACTGCTGGGTGCCCTCCCAGTTTCCCGTCATAGCTTCCATTCCAGCTGCGGGTGCACAGAAAGTACACTCCTTGGATGGACGCGAGGCGGGAGTTGCAGGGGAGAAGCTGACGTATGTGTGGTCAGTGAGGGCTGAAACCCAAGGAAGCAAAGAAGCTGCATTTAGAAATCAGTGCCTCCCAGACCCACCATGGACTCCCAGCCTGGAGCAAGGCTGCCTTGGACATGACAGGCAGTGTCCTACCATTGACACATTTATTATATTTCCTAATTTATACACGTGTTTAATTTCTTTAAGTCAAATAAACAGAGTTCTTTTTATCGCTTCTGAAGGATGTACCCGAAGGAGCGGCATTCAGGGGTGAATCTGAGTTTCACATGTACACGTAAGACGAACAAGGCAAATGCACAAAGAAGACCAAAGTTAGACAACCAGACCACGGACCATCAATAGAGCACGTCTGGTTTTGTCCTGCAGGCATTCCTCAGCTCTCCAGAGTGAGACCTAGGTTGCACCCTGAATCCAACGCCCTGGAGACAGTTCCTGCCTGGCCAACCAGAAACAAACACCTCCAGAGCTGAAACTACCTTTCCGAAAACCCTAGACCCAAAACGGGAATAGAAACACTAATTAAAGTGACCACTAATTAAAGTGACCACAGGGGCTGACCTGCCCACTCCCTTCCAAAGTGCTGAACAAAATAGGTTCAGGTGGCCATTCTGCTTTGCTGTCAAGGCAGGCCAGGTAGCCATTCCAGTGGTCAGCAGCAAACGGGAGCCTCCTATAGAACAAATCGTCCATCCAGTGGAGACACAGCGGACGAGCCCTTGGTGAGCTGCTGCCGCTGCTGCTGACTGCTTCACCAAGCGTCCACACCAGGCGGGGAAGAAGTTACTCAGGAGAGTTCAATCTGAGCTGCCAATTTGTCAATGAACTCAAAAGGGGCTCACCAGCTGGGGTGCTCCATTCAAGAACAAAAAAGTGGTTGTTGCGAGGTAGTGTTATGTACTTGTAGCAAGTAGACGGGCGATTCATATGCAAAGCTCTGTCTCCCCTGAAGGGTGGTTTGGCCATTGCTTATGTACACTATTCAGTCAATTATGTGTTGATTTCTTCTTTGCACTTGGCTACACTTACCTGGTTGAGTTCTTGTCAGGCTCATCCTGTTTATAACTGGTCTGCAAAATACTGTGCTACGTTTTAGCATTTAGCAAGAACAGCATTTTGTAAGACTGGCCCAGACCGGGAGACCGTCATCCTGTCTAACACATAGGTTATTAAGAGGAAGACAAGGAAGTTGACTAACATGAAGAACAGTCATTGCTGCTTGTATGGTGTGGCCACTGCCCCAGGCAGAGAGAACATGCCTCAGACTCCAGCTGATAATTCTGACATCTTTTTGGCTTTTGGCCTGGAACTCAAAGATGAAATGAAACTACAACCAGTCCATGAGAGCAAATCCCAACATCGTGATAAATGCCTCTCCTTGTCCTCCACACTAAATGCTCAGAGTAAAAAAGGAAAGCTATGAAGGAAAACCACTTACTACCTGCAACAGAAATCAAGATAGGTTTTTATCATCGTCAGAGAACTCATTTCCATCAAATGTGTTCCGTATCCCCACAGGGTGATCCTCGTTGTGTGGGACTTAGCAGACGAAACGTGACAATGTGGCTGAGACTCTGGGGCCTTCCCCGGGCGGGCTGACCGGTCTGGGGAAGCCCAGCGGTGGGGAGACTCGCTCTGGTTGCTGGCAGTGGTGCTGGGTACTTCCTGCCCTTCCTGTTGCCAGCTGGAAGCTGAGAGCATGACTCATGGGGGCTGCTCGCATCACAGCCTCCGCGGAGCTGGAAAGGAGCCAGGGGCTGATGAGAATTCCTTTTTCCTGAACGAACCCTCAGGATGAAGGAAGAGCTACCGGCTGTGAGCAAGCAGGCTCCTTCATAAAAATTTACAGAAACAAAAAAAGTCAGGTTGGAAGGGACCAGAGAGGTGAAGGAATGGTTGCCACAGCACTGACCGAGGGCCAGGCATTGTGCTGGGTGCTGCAGGGACCTGAATTTATCGCAAGCGTGAGGAAGATGAGGAGCGCCCCTTGTTTTATCCCTGACACTGGTGAGCCTCTGAGAAGTGAAGTGAGTTTCTCCAAGGGCCATACAACTAGTAAACAGCGACACTGGGATTTGAAAGTAGCCATTTACTTAACAGCAGTTTACTTATCTAACTTAACGCATCTACCTGATTACTTACTTGATCTACTGATCTAGCTGTTGGCTTAATCTCTCCTAAATTTTCTCTTCTGCAAAATGGGATTTTAAAACGTGAGCTCACAGGTGGTTTCTTAAAGGAGAAGTGTATGGGAAGTACCCAGTGTGGTACTGTGGTACCCAGAATCTGACACTGAGCAGATTCTCAGTAATTTTAGTCTCCCATGTAGTCCAGTGTTTATAGATAGAATGTTCTGTGTAAATGATGAAAAGGTGTAGGAGGCTGCTCTGCATGGTGTGGGCCCAGCTCCCACTGGGAGATGCAAAGGACCCATGCCCACGGATAGGTTCTCTCATGGGGAATCAGGCCTGCAATATGCCTAGGCCACTATGAGTCTTGCTTTTTTGCTAAAACTCCCTCACCCTGAATTGAGGACATTTACTGCAAAGCAACTTCTTAAAATCCATGCTAAACCTTCCAAGGATGAGTATAACCGGTTCAACCACTTTTGCCTTTTCATTTGCAAATATCCCTCTTCTGTGATGTGATTATCAGCATTGGCTCCTTTGTTTCCTGTAAAATTGTACTATGCACCTAAAGCGAACCGGTATATAGTAAATGAGGACCACAATGTAATGTGCCGAGAGGTAGAAATAAAGGCCTGTCATGGCGGAGGCTGCGGCTTTTGCTCCCCTTGAGAGAAAAGCCATGCCGTCCCTTTTCCTCCACCAGACCTGGTAGTCCGTGTGAATGTCTCATTTCATCCATAATGATGCGGACACTGCGGGCCGGTGTCTGCATCAAAAAGGAGCTGAAGGAAGGTCAGATTCAGGTCTTAAATTGAATAGCTTTTCCTAATCTCATCTGTGTACTTCTTGGCCAGACAACAACAGATTAGGGCCAGGTGCCTTCCCTGCCTTCTCATTCCTTTGAATCCCACCAGCTTTCATTTACCTTCCTAGTTCTCAAGAGCAGAACGGTATGAACTTAAGTAGTTGCTGTGTTCGCCTCCTGTGATGTTTGAAGTCTAGTCATTCTTAGAGCTAATAAGAGATTCAGAGAACCCACCAAATTCTTGAGGCCAGCTCTCTGAAGAATTTCTAGAATGAAGTTTTTCAAACTTTCCTAGGTCTGCAGCCCTGAGAAGGTTACTGAGAAGGCAGACTCTCAGACCCCATCATCAGAGATTCTGATTCAGAAGGTCTGGGGCAGGGTCAGGAACCCGAACTTTTAACTTGCATGTTTGGTGGCAAGAATGCAGGTGGGACACTTCAGTCACATTGGCCTAGAAGCTGTATTCATTGGCCATAAGGACTTGGAATAAAGGTGAACTCATTAAGGTGGATACGAATCTCTTAAGCTAAGAGAGAATCCAAAATTCAGAGGCATGAGGGTGTGATTATATTAATCTATGAGAATGTGTTTTTACTGTGGGAGTTAAAAAGAGAAAATAATAGTAAGACCACTGTTGAATTTGCTCTTTGACCAGTAAAAAGTTGACGTGACTGAAATATTTCATAGGCCCATTTTAGGTAGCTTATTTGGCTCAGTTTACTATATAACAGAGCAGTGCTCTGGGTCATATGGAAATAACTCTAACATGGGGCCTAAACTCAGAAAGCTTACACGTTTCATGGGGGAAACAACATATTTCCAAAAATTATATTATAAAGCAAAATGACATACCTCAGGAAAAAGCAATGTAACACATTAAAGGGCAGCGCATAATTACTATATTTGTAATGCTTTCAGGAGGTGACATTTGAACTTAACCTTAAAGAATAAATACAGCCGTGAGAAGTGGATAAGACAAAGGAGGACATTCCTTCCAGGAAGGGGAAGGACATAAAGTCTCAGATGCCTGAAGGAGCACAGGCTCTTTTGGGAGTGGTTTCCAGAAACGAGGAAGGAAGATCCACTAAAGACAGGCTGCCGCCGAAGGTGTTGGCTGCCGGTTGTTGCCGGGGAGGGCGCCTGTGTACTAGAAAGACAGCTCTGGGAAGACAGCGAAGAGCAGATTAGGTGGAGGTAGGCAGACTGACCAGCTGCCCACCGTTGTCACAGTCTAGGTGAGTGTCAAGAACCTCCTAATGGCAGTGTCGAAAATGGAGATGGGCAAGGTTCACACCCGTTAATTCAGATACTCTCCCAAGTGCCTGGAATATACTAGACTGCCAGACAAAGTTTGATGAATGAAGTAGATCGAGGCAGAGGAGAAAAGGGGAGAGATTTAATCAGGAAGGAAAGGAAGGTGTTGAAAATATCTTTGAGGTTTTCATCTTGGATTCCTCATTGGATGAATTTGTTGGCCAACATGGAGCACTCAGGAAGAACTGTAGAAAGCGAGGCCGGGTCCAGCGTTTGTTGAGTTTTATAGATCTGTGACAGCAACGAGCACCCTCTCTTTCTGATAGCGGAGCTAACTCTGCCCAGAGGCTGTGCCCCTCCCCACAGGAGTGAGCGCCAGCCCACTGGCATTGAGGTTATGTGGAAATTATTTGTGAATTACATTAGAGACCGAAGATTAGTCTGGTAAAGCACTTTTCAAATTTGTGATTTTGTTTAAGCATTTAAATTTACAGACATGTCAAAACTAGGTTACACTGATATGCATTGGGGTTAAAATCACATCAAATCAAACAGCCTGAGAAAATTCACAATGTATGGGGAACTTCTTTTAATGTTCTAATACAATTGTTTCCTTCACATTTCTTGGTTTGGGAGTGAGAGAAAGATATCTTGTGATGTGTTCCTCACTTTTGAGAACTTATTCAGAACTACAGGCTTGAGAATCTTTGTTGAAACAATGTTGCAATGTTTGTAGTTTTTTAAGAAGTTATTTTCCCCAAAACCAAAAATTATAGTGTTTAGAATATTCATCCAGCCTATAAAAAACCGTTTAACTGGTTAAAAAAAACATTAAACTAATTACCAATAATGCTAGCTGGGAAACTCTAAATTGTAGGTCAAAGAGACCCTGGGGAAATTTTGAAGCAGTAAAAGTTTGCATGTAGGACGCATTCCCCTGTCTTTCTCTGATCACTTCCCATTTCCGCAAAGCCTCAGAACCACTCAGGCCTGTCTCCTTAAGCCTGCCCTTCTTCTCCAAAGGGCTTCGGTCAACAGAATGTTCTAAAGCGTTCCTCTCCTCTCCTTTCCTTTTCCAAGTCCTCCACCCGGTGCAGCTGGTCTAGACTGGAGGCAGGAGAGAATCTGAACGAGCTGGCTCACAGCAGTGCGTGGAGAATAAGTGCCTGGCAGCCCCTTTACCCTCCAAATGTGTGCCTGCCGCTTTTAAAGGGGGCTGCCGATACATACACACGCACATAAAAAGAGGCTGCCTTATTTTCCAAAGGAACCCAGGCGGCGGCCTCTTCAGGTGCCTCCGTGAAGAGCAGGCAACGGAAAGTGCCGGAAAGGGCCGGAAAGGGCCAGCGAGTGAGACGGAGCCAAGGGCAGACCAGTCAGTGTTCCATCCCGGGGTCTGCTTCCAGGAGAGATTCTCGAAGTGGTTCTTGCTTTTCAGAAGTTCTTATCTTCACATCGGAACCCACGAAATCTCAAAAGTAAAAAAATAAATAAGGGACCTTTGCCCCAGCAGTGGAGAGGGCAAGGCAGACCAGCCTCCCCAGGCTGAGGACCGCCTCCGCCCCGGGCTGAGGCCCGAGGGGACCGTCCTACCGAGAGGTTCGCCTTCCTTTCTTCCCACTATCCTCGCCTGCACCCCACCATTCTGTAACTTCTCAGGGATTCTTCCTTGTCGCACCGCTTCATTTATGTTCTCAGGGTTTCGTCATTCACAGTGCCAGAAACGCTTAACCTTCAGCCCTTCTTAGAGTGGTCGCTCCTTCACCCTGTAAAGGTTTCAGCCCCTCACGTGCCTCACCTTTTCTCAAAGTGAGGTCCGATTGCTTTCCCTTTAAAGACGTATCATAATATAAAGAATAATTGCTTTCATCTTAAATTATCAGGTACCATCACTTTAAAAGAGTTGGAAGTGAAATTGCTTTCCTAGTGTTGATGGTGAATCAGCAACTGGTGTTAGACCAGAGGAGTCAGACCCGAACTTGGTTCAGCAACCGCAGTTTTTTTAAAAATATTATTTATTTATTTATTTATTCATTTTTAGGGAGAGGGGGAGGGAGGCAGTTACCTTTAAAGGGCCAAATGTAACTTTAGGACTGTATACTTGTAACTCCTCCTTAACTAGGGGGAAGGAGCTCAGTGCTGTCGCCGGGTAACAAGATGCCAGGCTGATACAAGGTGGAGGGCCGGATTTGGCCTTGGGCCTTGTGTTTGCCACCTGTGACTTAGGAAGTTCCAAGGGTTTTAGGAGCTCTGTGCCAGAAATGGGGCAAAACCAAAGTACAATATACATATTTTTTATTATAAACCACTAAATGTGTGTGTGTGTGTGTGTGTGTGTGTTATAATGTAAATGTTTTTCCTGTGGGTATTTGAAAGCCACTGCACTAAGACACAACCAACCTGAGTAAACCTTAGCAAAACCTTACATAGGCACACTTCATTTTATTGTGCTTCACAGATGTTCTGTTTTTTAAAAAAAGTTTGAAGGCAAGACACTTCACCAGCAAAAAGACTGTGACTTGCTTTATTGTGATGCTTGCTGTATTGCTGTGGTCTGGAACCAAACCTGCAATATCTCGGAGGTATGCCTGCAATTAACCACTTCACTGCAGGTTTTTATTAAAGCAGCCCTCAGATCTGCCATGGATTCTTCCCACGGCGTCTCGGTCACACCTGTGTTGCATTCCATCAAATGGTTGGCAGAGGACACCCCCCTACCCTGACAGCAACTGTCTGATGTGTGGCCACAGGAACACAGGTTGCCACAACCAAGTCCGTGCCCAGGCACTTCAGGAAGTCCTGGAGGGCATCCCACGCATGACAAGGTCTGTGAGTTAGAGTCATCGTTCAGTGTAAAAGATGACAAAGTCCACACCTACACCTTGAGTCATCATTATTTTTCCGTCACTAGGTTGTCATGAAATAAGAGCTTCTACAATCTACCACAGTGACAAGAGATAAATAGAGCTGGAAAGAGCACAACTCACTTTGTCAGCAGTAGCAAGTTCCACAGTGAGGGGGAGTCTCGTTAATAACGGTGGCTAATCTGTATGACTCTGTATTTAGAATCCAAAGATGGATAAGACTGGGGTTCAAAGTCCATGGGGGCTTAGGGGACAATAATGTCACAGAGGAGGAACTGGAAAAGGATGCACTGTAACATTAACTGCTGTAGTAATTGGTTCAACATTATCTAGAACGTGAACAAAGAGCTGTCTTTGTAGTGTGGTGAAAATAACTAGATTGGTTGGAGTCCAGGGACTGGCATTTACTTCTGCATATTAATTCAAATAAAAAAGATATTCTATCCCTGGCCATGTGGCTCCGTTGGTTAGAGCATCATTGCATGCACCAAAAGGTTGCTGGTTCAATTCCTGATCAGGGCACATGCCTAAGTTGAGGGTTTGATCTCTGGTTGGTGCATACAGGATGCACCAATGTTTCTCTCTCACATCGATGTTTCTCTCCCTCCCTCTCTCTCTCTCTCTCTCTCTCTCAAAATCAATAGAAACATGTCCCCAAGTGAGAATGAAATTTTATATATACATATATATACACATATATATATTTCATATGTATATGAAATATATATATATGTACAATGTCTCTGCTCAAATATATGTAATAGAGGTAACTAAAAATTCAGATTCTGAAATGATATCTTATTTTAAAAGAAAAAAATAAACTTGGAATGTTGGAATGTAAGATTCCCTTGTATTTTAGAGCTGAATTAGCAAAGTTAGTGTCCCAAATACTCCTTTATCTGTTAGCTTGAATTCTGGAAACGATACCAGATTCAGGAAGACATCTATGAAAAGGACAAGAAGAACCATGATTTTCTTTTGGCCACTGAATATTTTTTTAATTGTGGTCCCTGTGGCTGGCATTATGGATAATAAAGAAACTTTACTTTGACTGCTTTTGGGAGAGGACTGTCTTCTGCAAGACTTTCCCATCAGTTCCGCAGTCTCAGTCTCGGGAAAACTCATTCTTCAACTTCCAGCTCTAATTTACAAGAAATCTTTATGTTTATTTATTCGATTTTCCTTAATAATACTTTTGCAAGAGGGCCCTTTCTAAATCTATCCTCCCTTTTGTGAGAATGTAAAATAACTCATTTAAACAGAACCTGGAAAGCTGGAAGAACTCAAATCCTGGCTAGTTATCTACTTGTTCATTATTTTAATACTTTTATCATACTCTCTTTACTATCAATGTTATACAAATTCACTTTCTTGTTAAAATGATATTTTCTTGAGAGCAAACTGAGAGGGAGTCTTGCCTCCTTTTGAGAATTAACTGTCTAGTATTGTTCTGAAAAAGAGCCACTGTAGTAGAGAGTGGCAAGAGGTCCATGTTCAAAGGGAGGAAATCAAGGCAGAGAGGATCAGGGAGCATGACCAAGGTCTCAGAGCTGGCATGTCCTGGACCAGGGCTTCAGACCACCAGCTGGCTCTGAGCCTGAACTGGTGGCCACTTTGCACTTCCTAAGGAACCAGCTGCTCTAGGAAGTATTGTGACACAACAGACAGAGGATGACAAGCCTGTGAAAGCAGACACCAGACTTACGACACCTCCGCCTTTAGCCTCGGGCAGGAAGCGACTTCTCCAGATCTTGATTTCTACCCAGAAGAGGGGAAAAAAAAGGAGATATTTTGTCAAATGATCTCTTTATCTTTTAGCTCACACTCTGAATCTCTCTTGTGAATCATCAGGAAAGAGGGAGGAGAACAATGTTAATAGCCCATCATTAGGCAAAGAGAATACCCATTTTTTGCTGCTCCTTAAAGGAAGCTGGGAGGGCCAGCAATAACAGATCCACAGAGTGGTTGGGGAAAACCCAGGGAGGAAAAAAATTGAGAAACTGGATAACTGCAGCTCAACTGGAGAATTAAAAACAAACAATACCAAACAAAGAAATTTCGGGGGAAGAAGATAGATTTAGAGTCCCCCCGCACAAATAAAATAGGCTGTCTTACGAACATTTCTTTCACTTTAGAATGAAGAAATACTTGAAGGCAGTCACAATGGGGAGAAGCCTGAGCTGGAGCAGCTCGACGGTCCTGAAAATCTTTCCCCCAGCAGGTGAGGTTGCAGATTCCTTTGCAGAAGTCATTTTAACTCCTTGCGGTGGTGGTGGTGGGGTGCAGGTGGAGTATCCTCTGCTTTAAATCTCATCACCTGTCTTGCCCAGGTAAAATCACATATTTATTCTATGTACTCAATGTTCATTTATATACCTGAGAACAAAACTCATGGATCTCGTAAAAGCAACAAGCAAGAACTGAAAATGACCTCTTATAAACCAAGTTTCCAAAGACACCCAGTGTTTAAAAAAATGAATTATCAAGAAAAGAGAAAATGTAAACTATTGTTGATGTTAATTGAATCGTGGGTTTAAAAGCATTTAATGGCAATAGGTTCCCAGAAGACCCAGTTTATACAAATTTAATACTATTTTTGGCCTACAGGAAGGTGTTTACAATGCATGTGAATGCCCTGCAGTTCAGTGGTAAAGACCAAAAGCAGAAGAGAAAAACTCATTTAAAATAAAGCTGCTCCATATTTAGAACCCGCATCACATCGTTCACACTCACACCATTTGACTTACTGATGTAGGAGTCATTTTAACCCCGGGGTCTATCATGCTCAGCTCTTCGCAGGCCTCTAAAAAATGCCTGTTCCATCAATGAATAAACACCTTCAGGAACTTGCTCCTTCATGAAAGCCAATGTCAGTTTAATTACACTACTTTATAGTCTTTCACTTTAAGGTGTCAAGAAGCATGTAGACCCTTATTGAGTGTAATGTGTCTTTGAGCTATCATAAATGGCCAAATGCAGCATATCTGAAAGTGTGTTTAATTGGGTTGTCTCTGAAAAGCAGTGCTTGGCAAGGTGTTCTGTTGTTTTTCTCGAGTTGCTGGTTTATCTTTTGGGACTTTTGTTACTGCAACCCAACCTACTTTTATCATTGTAATTTTACTTTTGGAATTACAGGTCTTTTACTAGTCTTATCATCATAAAAGTCTTGGTTAAATGGTCCTTTAAGTTAGTTGGTGAATTATTACATGAATTTGCAGATCATTAAATCATATTTCTAATGAGAGATACAAAGGAAAAGTTACGGTATTTAATGAAACAAAAATACCTTTATGATTCTTGCAAAAGAAGGTCGAGAAAAGGCAAAAGTAGCTAGTGGACTAAGGCAAAGATGGTGTTGCCAGTGGAAGTGGGGTCCTTGTGGTGTTGCCAGAAAAGCACTTTGCCCGACCCACAAGGGAACATGAGGTCTGGTGGTTAAGATTTATTTAGGTGAAAATAGAAGGCTGCCCCCAGGTTCCCAAATCTTATCTACGCCTGTCATGCTCTGAAAGAAGTCCAATCTTGCCTTCCTCAGGCCCAGAAATAGGGCCAGTGTGCACATACTTTGTGCCATTGATTCAGTCCACATCCCTGTCCCAATCCGGCTAGCTTAGTCTGTTCCCCGCCTGAGACGCATGATTCGGGAACCAATGAACGGGAGGAACATGCGTTATGGGGGGCGCGGGACGGTTGGGGGGAAGGTAGAGAGAGAAAGAGGGGCCTTTGTCTTCTTTATGCTCAGGTTATATCATCTTGGGCTTCGGAAGGACCAGGCGCTTCTTTAACTAACCAATCAACTCCCCAAGCTTTCATGGGCTCACTGGCCTTACCCACTAACCAATCTGTTTTCCCAGATCTTCATTCAGGGTTCTGTTTCTTGTATCCGGTCCAATCCTTTTCTCAAGCTAGACAGGCAGGCCTCTATGATTGCCGTTTTCCTGCTGTGCGAGCCTCACAGAGGCACCTCCCCGGGGGCCACTGACTAGCAGTGCGCATGTGCTCACGACCCCTGACTGCCAACACCTCGGTAACACGACCACCCGACAACCCGACCACCCCACCGACAATCTGGCGGGCTGTTGCCTACATAGGGGAGGAGAGAGGTGTTCATCCTCTTGGTGGGCAATGCTGCTGTTCCCCTGGGGTGTGTGAAGCTGTAGCTTTCTGGTTAAGCAGGATATGCTTCTTAGTTGACTAGGCTTAGCATTGACTTCCTTTGCTTCCTTCCTTTCTTTATTAATATCTAGCTACCTATGCTAATAATAGACTTTATAAGACTACTGTTTTTGTTCTACCACCAGCTTTGAATACCTTAAAATCACGAATCTTTGCTGCAACAGTTTATATTTCCTTATTCACTTTTGATTTTAAATATTTGAGTTTTAATGCATAACACAAATAATTCGAGGTTAGAGTTGGTAAATCCAATATGCATGGCATATGGTAAGCATTCAGATTTTCTCAAATAAATTATAAACTTTCAAGTAATATAGGTAAAATATTATATTAGATGGTGTCCATTAGGGCTCTTTTTTCCTTTTTATTGAATTTATTGGGGTGACACTGGTTAAGAAAATTATACAGATTTCAGGTGCACAGTTCCACAACACATCATCTGTACGATGTATTGTGTGTTCACCACCCCAAGTCCAGTCTCCAGAGCTCAACACTGATCTCCCATAATCCCACCTCCACTACCCCGACCCTCTCCCTCTGTCAATCACCACACTATTGTCCGTGACAAAAAAAAGCTTGGAAGCCTTCTGTCTTCCTGAAACTTTTGGAATAGTTTGAGAAGGATAAATGTTATTTCTTCTTTGAATGTTTGCTAACATTCACCTGTTAAGGCCACCTGCCTAGGACTTTTGTTTGTTGGAAGTTTTTTTTTTATTACTGCTTCTATTTCACTAGCTGTAACCTGTCTATTCAGATTCTCTGATTCTTCCTGATTCAGTTTTGGAAAATTGTATGTTTCTAGGAATTTATCCAGTTCATCTACATTGTTCTCTCTTTTTTGCATATTGTTGTATATAATATTTTCTTCTCCTCTTTCTTCTCTGATTTTATTTATTTAAGTCCTCTCTCTTTTTTTCTTGATGAGTCTACTTAAAGGTTTGTCAATCTTGTTTATCTTTTCACTCTTGGTTTCATCGATCTTTTGTATTGTTTTTTAGATTCTATTTCATTGATTTGTGTTCTAATCTTTATTATATTCTTCCTTCTACTCACTCTGGGCTTTGTTTCTTGTTCTTTTTCAAGTTCCTTTATGTGTAAGTTTAGGTTGTTTATTTGATATTTTTCTTGTTTCTTGAGGTAGGTGAGTAATGCTATGAATTTCTCCTAGGACTGCTTTCCCCTTGTCCTAAGGATTTTCGGTTGTTGTGTTCTCATTTTCATTTGTTTTTATGTATCTTTCGATTTCTTCCTTGCTCTAGTTGTTAACCCATTCATTGTTTAGTAACATATGATGTAGCCTCCATGTCTTTTGTGTTTTTCACTTTTTTTCTTGTGGTTGATTTTGAGTTTCATACTTCTATGGTTAGAGAAGATGCTTGATATGATATCAATTTTCTTAAATTTATTGAGAATTGTTTTGTGTCCTAACATGTGGTCTATCCTAGAAAATGTTCCATGTGCACTTGAAAAGATTGTATATTTTGCAGCTTTGGAGTGAAATGCTCTGAAGATACCAACTAAATCCATCTGATCCAGTGTGTCATTTAAGGCCACCCTTTCCTTGGTGATTTTCTGTCTGTAAGATCTATCCTTTGATTTCAAAAAGGTGTTAAAGCGCCTACTATGACTGTATTTCTGTCAGCCTCTTCATGTCCATCAAGATTTGCTTTACATACTTAGGTGCTCCTATGCTGGATCCATAAATGGTTACAAGGGTTATATCCTCTTACTGGAATGCTCCCTTTTTATTACGTAGTGTCCTTCTTTATCTCTTAACAGAACCTTTGTTTTAAAGTCTGTTTAGTCAGATGTAAGTATTGCTACCCCAGCTTTTTCCTTCTTTCTACTTATATGAAATATATTTTTTCATCTCTTTACTTTAGTTTGTGTGTGTCTTTTATTCTGAGCTGAGTCTTTTGTAGACAGCACATATATGGGTCTTGTTTTCTTACCCATTCAACTACCATTTGGCTTTTGATTAGAACATTTAAGCCATTTACATTTAAAGTGATTATTGATAGGTATGCATTTAATGCCATTTTATTCTTCTAACTATGTCCCTCTGTTTTTTTTCTTCTTCTTCTTCTTGACCCTTCAACATTTCTTATAATACTTGTTTGTTGGTAAGAAACTACCTTTTTCGTATCTAGGAAGCTCTTTAGTTCTCTTTCAATTTTAAATGATAGCCCTAGTGGGTAAAGGGGTATTGGTTGTAGGTCCTTGCTTTTCGTCACTTTGAATATTTCATGCCAGTCCCTATGGCCTGAACTGTTTTTTGTTGAGAAATTAGCTGACAGTCTTGTGAGACCTCCCATGTAGGGCACTGTCTTTCTCTTATGGTTTTTAAGATTCTTTCTTTGTCCTTAATCTTTGCCATTTTAATTATAATGTGTCTAGGTGTAGGTCTCCTTGGCTTCATCTTGTTTAGGATTTTCTGCACATCCTGGACTTGTGCATCTTTTTCCTTTACCAGTATAGGGAAGTTTGGGTCATTTCTTCAAATAGGTCCTTGATCCTTGGTTCTCTCTCCTCTTCTGGTACCCCTATGATGCTGATATTGTTATGCTTCCTGTCGTCCCAAAGTTCCCTCAAACTATTCTTACTTTTTAAAATCCATTTTTCTTTTTTGCTGCTCTGATTGGGTGTTTCTTTCTACCTTGTCTCCCGAATAACTGATTTGATTCTCTGCTTAATCCAACCTACAGTTTATTCCTTCATGTATTCTTTTCAGATACTGTATTTTTCATTTCTAACTACTCCTTTTTTATGGCTTCTATGTCCCTTTTCGTGTTGCTGAGCATCCTTATAATCATTACTTTGAACTCTATATCTGATAAATAGCCTTCCTCTATTTCATTTAGCTCTTTTTCTAATGTATTTTCCTCTTTTCTTTTTCATTTGGTACCTCTTTCTTTGCTTTCTATTTAGGCTGCCTCTTTGTGTTCGTTGCTATGTAACAGGGAGATTTGCTATGACTCCCCATCTTGGTAGGGTGGACTTATGTAGTAGGTGTCCTGTGGGGTTCCATGGGGCAGTCTCCCTCATCATCTTTGCTGGTGCTCTGGTAATGTCCCTTGTGTGTGTTATGTGAGCCCTCCTATTGTAATTGAGTCTTGATTGCTATTGGCCCGTTTGTGTGTGGGACCAACCCTCAGGCTGGCTTACTTGAGGTTCAACCCTGACTACAGTGTGCAAGTTGCTGTGTGGATGCTGAGCACATGAATTGGAGTTAGCCCCAGCAGGGCTTGGTGCCCCCCAAGATCTTTCTTCAGATGTGCCATTTCTGAAGCTTATTGGATCCTGCTCTGTTGTTGTCTGAAGCTGCCCACTGGGTGTGCTTATTCTGGGGCCTCTTTGGAGGGACTCTGATGTAGATCAATGTCAAACACTACCCATGACTGGCCCTGGGTAACCTGTTTGGAGCTATCAGCAGTCCAGTTTGAGGCTGCCACTGCTAGGCCTGGGTGTGTACAGAAAGGACCAAGCTGCACACCAAGGCCAGCTTTATTAGCACCAGTCTAAGGGGTGGACAGAAAATGTCCTAAAGCACCTGGAGACTCACCTCCACCTGCCTTTGCCTGCCAGCTGCCTGTTAGACGCAGTCACTGCAAGAGCTTCTAGCTGTACTCCTCAGCAGACATAAGCTGCACACGATGGGGCAAGAGGGAATCCAGAGGGTGGGCTATTGCTTTCCCACAAGCTGATGCAGCACAAAGGGGACTGCTCCACCCAACAAAGATGGCATCTGTGATACAGAATGACTTAGCACAGGCACACTGGTGGCTGACCCTTCAGCTCTCACCATAGAGCACGAACCTGACTCTCCTCACACAATTCTAGTTTGCTATGCCCTTGTTCCAGTGCAGCTGAGGGTGAATGGCTGCGAACCATTAAGAGGACGCCTGTGTCTCTAGTAGACTCCTGTCTCTCCCTGGCAGGCAGAAATGCCACTGCTTTTCACATCCAGATGTTATGTGGGCACCTTCCCCAGTTCTGGTGCTTTGGGCTGGGAGCCCAACTTTGGGTTTAGATTCCACACTTTTCAGGGGGAACCCCCCCACCCCCACAGCTGTGATATCCCTCCGAAACCTCAGCTGTCACCCATGGGAGCGGGCCAAACTTTTTTGTATCTCTGCCCTTCCTACCAATCTTGACGTGGCTTCTTATGTAAATCCTTGGTTATAAACCTTTTCTTCAGCTAATCTGCAGTTGGCTATTTTGGATGATTGTTCTATAATTTAGCTGTAAGTCCAGTTTGGTCCTGGGAGGATGTGAACATAGCTTCCACGTACTCTCAGGGTTCTGAATAATTTATCTTCATATTTGGATGGCTAGCCAGAATAATGTTACTTTATTATGTATGAAAAAAGCATTTTTAAGCACTGTGTGGTAGCACTGTACACAGTCCCTACCTTCAGGACTCGACTTTAGTTGGAAAACACACATGAAACAATTAGTAGGTACCAAATTAACATAAATGGTAAGTGTATATAATAATGGCTATTTTGGGGGAGGACAGATGTTTAATAGAACAGTTAGGACTTGGTTTCCAAGATGTCAACAGATACAGGGGAAATGGTGTTCTTGGCAAGGGAAACAAACTCACAGGCATGGTCACGACTGAGATTTGTAATGGATAATAGTGGCAGTGGGAAAAATAAAGCTACAGGGAATGAAGAAGGAAAGGAAGATTACCTAAGACCTTGACAATGAGGTAGAAGAGATTTGATTTGATGCTGGAGGCAGTAAGGAGCTTAGAGTTCTGGAGCAAAGGATTATCATAAAGAAATTTGAATTGAGGCTTGTTTCACTACGCCATGCAGTGACTGCAGGAAAGTCAGGAAGACACCTAACATTTCTCTCATTATTACAGCAGAATGACTAACCCTGCATATCAGGAGTTCTCTGGTCTCATTTTCATTGCAGCTATGATGTTCACCTGCAGTCCGACATAGAGGTCAAGTTAATTAATTTGTCCAGGTGGTCATCATTTATTTCCAGCTACAAACACCCCATCCATGCCTTGCAAATAAAAAGTTCCACTATAACCAAATAATTCAGGTGCTTCCAAGTCTTAAAAAAATGTACAGATTCAATCACAGCATATACTATTCCAAGAAACAGGCATGAATCAGGTGAGAAGCAGATGAGAAAACTCTATGTACAAATACACCGAAGCACCAGCCATCCAGAGGGAGGACCTGAAAACATTCCTGACATTGCGAGACTAGGGCTAAATTTGAATCTATTTTCAGACAGTTCACGACATCAAATGAAAGGAAAGTATGACCTTTTCAAATAGTGTCTTAAGGCACTATGGCTCCAGGTTACGTTCTCCCCTCCTAAATAGTCTATTAGGAGCATTCCCTCAATTAGGCATTCCGACATAAATCATTTCACAAACCAAAGAGGCAATTTAGGTGGCTCCACGAGGCAGAGGACATGCACGTCTTCTACCTTGGGCACAGCAGCACGTCTGCACGCAGCAGGATTATGGCTGTGTCCTAGAGGCCTCTCTGATCTTAAACAGAACAAGCTTATGATATATGAACAAATGCTGTTCACACAGGAGTTTAAAAGCTCTTATGAAAATACACATCTGCTGACAATTTTCAAGCTGTTTATTGTAAATCACAGATTTATTTAAAAAACACAAATTATTTTGACATATAAGCAAAATTCAAATAATATAATTATTTAACATTTTGGTATAAAATTAATATGAAAAACAAGATGCAAACCAACCAAGAGGTAAAATGTTTTTAACAATAACACTGTGTACAGCCATCTTTTCTGCTTGAGTGACCATCCAGGCTGACAGTCTATTATCCCTTTGTTTGTGGTTTTTAAGACAGCCTTGCATTGGAGCACCAAAGTTTTATCTTCCTTTTTAGAAGGTTGGAAGCCTTTTACTGTATTTACAAATATTCTTCTCAGCATGTTAAGTCTGATGAAGGAAGCATCTAGCAATATCCTTCTTGTTACAAAAGGAAGTGCCTTCATATTTCCTTTAAATTAAGTGTTCTAAGCAGAAATAAAAAGATGAACACATTTGAGGAGAACGCTCTCATAAATAAATAATTGTTTCACCAAAGTATTACTGTAAACAAGATCATTTCAATGGCCAGAGATACTGATGATTTCATCCAATGAGAAATTTAAAGTTACGAGTATAGATACACAGTCTATGTGTATGGCCAAAAGGCAAATGGTTATGAAAGAACAAATAAAAATTAATTACAAATCTGCTTTGTCAAAATGTGCTTTTATTCTCTGCAGTTTTTAAAGTTCATCAGAAAATTTAAACTGTAATGATCTAAAAACCCTGAACCTAAAGCAACTGCAGACTAGAATGGTTAACACTATAGTTTTGACATTAGTTAAAAATTCTGAATTATCTGAGCAATCAGTATAAATGAGCATCAATGTTTGAAAGAAAAAATTTAATTCCATAAACATTAAAGAGCTACCTGCAAAAAATTATATATGCCATCATCTAGTTGTGTTTACTGAGAATTCTTTTTTTAATTATTTTGCTTTCCATGTTTCAAACATTAATTATCTAATTAAATGAGAGAAACACCTTAGTTTTCCCTAACAGACACCTCTGCAGACAAAGTTTCTATGATCAGTACAACAGCTTTTGTTGAAGTTGTTATTTTGGCCTTCATACAATCCTCCTAGTAACATACATCACCTAGTTCTTTCTGTAGTGAGAGAAGGTCATTTGCATCGTGGTCACATTGCTACCCTGCCTTGTCAGATAGGAGACCCTTACTCTGTTAGATCTCAGCCACGTCTCTTTGATTATATGGAGCACACAGCTTTACACATGGTTTAAACCTCATTCTGGCCACTTTTCCACCTTTCATTCCAATTTCAAGTTTGAAATATTTAAAAGCTGAAAATACCTGATAGTTATTTTGATAAAAGAATATATTTTTAAAAAGATACTATAGCTTTGATGTGATGTTTAATACCCTCAATTTTAAAATCTGAACTTTAAACAAAAAGCACTGTGGTTTATAGACCTTGTTGGGGAGGGGTGGGGTTATTTTAGTAATCATTATAATTTAGATACTAAGAATTTTATTTTATAAATTATGGAGGAAAGAGGCGTTTAATGTTCTTTCTTTCCTTTTTGAAGTCTTATATTCCTCTATGCAAACTACATTCAAATAACTACCTTGAAACAAACCTATATTGAATATTTAAAAACCAGTTGAAAAATTCATTGAATTAAAACCAGCTTATTTGAATTAGCAATGATTTCTCCCCACAAAAGAACCCAATGGGTAACAAGTTCCCCCTGTTTTGTGTTACTTTCTAATGACTTAAAAAAAGCATAAAGTACCAATTAGGGCAGAGCTAATGACTTCTCCAATTATACGTTAAACTTTGAAAAACAAGACATAAATGTTTTAAATGGCTCCAGCACCATCTAGGTAAAACAGCTACAGGGATATAACAATAGGTGATTTGGCTGTTCATGAAGAAAATGTACTGTAAGTTCTCACTTAACATTTTCAGTAAGTTGTCAGAACTGCTGCAGAACAATGTATAACGAAACAATTTTACAGTAGGTTAATGGATATAAACAAGAGTTACATTCCAACAGCATCTCATCAACACTATAAAATGAGGCCTAACAAAACCAGGTTATTCCAGGACCTGCTGTGAATTTTCCTAAATCTCCTCTGAAGAACACGCAACCTTCCTTTACCAGATCCAGGTACTTTCTCCTATGCTGATCCTCCCTGGCCCCCACCGTTTCCATCAAGTGCTCTTCAATAAAAATTAACTTTTATACCTAGTTTGACAATACACTCCTTTCTTTGAAATGTTATCCTGCACATTTAGTATTTTCCAAATGCAGTTATTCTAACAGCAAGATTCCTTAATAACTTCTCTACACTTCACATTTACATATGGCACTGGGAACTTGAATTTCTCTTTAGTTTTGTTTTCATAAACCTTTTCTAAATATCAATTCCCTGAGCCCTGGCTGGGTGGCTCAGCTGGTTGGAGCATCAGCCTGTACACCAAAAAGACTGTGGGTTCAATTCCCAGTCAGGGCACATACCTAGGTTGTGGGTTCGATCCCCGGTCAATCAATGTTTCTCTCTCACATTGATGTTGCTCTCTCTCTCTCCCCCCCCAACCTCTAAAAATCAATTTGGGAGGAAAAAAACCATGTTCTCAAGTGAGGATTTAAAAAAAGATTTTAAATATAAATTCCTTGAAATGAATTTAGGCAATGAAGTACATTAAGTTATACTGAATAGCTTCTAGAATCAAAGAAATCTTGTGAGAGACTGGGCTTTCAAAATATTTCCTTGTTCTTCTCCTATTCATACTTCACTTAGGGTACAGATGGACATTTAAAGGTTTCGCATTCAGGTTTGGCTCAGTGACAGTGAGAACACGCGACATTCAAGTACTATTAGACAAAAGCAGCCCTGCAAGGATATGTGTCCACGTAGGTCAACCTGCACAGGTAAAATATTTTAACTATCCTGCAGTATATCTGGCCAATAAATCCTTTTGAAACGGTTTTTACTTCAGGGTCTGTGGCATCCTCCCAAAGGTCCTGAAGATCTTGCACATGTCCGTGAGATGTCATCATTTTATCGTAGATGCAGGGGTGATAAGGAGCCTTACCTTCCCCAGAGAAAAACACATGGTATTGTGGTACTATCCCCATTTTATTGGCACAGAGGCCCATGAACACGTCATCTATGTAAAGGCTGGAGTTAAGTGTCTGTGAGGCCTCATAGACTTTGGCAGCGACATCATTAGAGATCACATAGGCAGCTCCAGCAGTATAGTCAGGGTAAGCCGGCCACTGGTACATCTCATAGGAGACGTAGTATTTGCTGTGTTTGTTTCTAACGGGAGGTGCCCCACGATGAACACGACCAATCCAAAAGTCTTGAACGCCAATTTGTTCTAAGCCTTGGAGGTATTCAATAAGATTTGGCATGTGAATAAATATGTCATCATCAGCAGTCATAAGGAATTTGGCATGGGAACAAAAGGTATTTGCCCAACTGAACTGCATGAGTAATTTAAGAGTAAGATTATAGAAAGAATCGGCAAAGTCTTGCTGAATTATATCATTGTACACTTGGTCTTCCTCAAACAGTCTCCTTTGCAGTGCTTCTCTTGTCAGTGGGCTAGAAGGTGCTCCTAAGGCAAACAGAGTTTTGATGTTGGCATTAAGTTCAGACCGAACATACTTCTCATTGCCCCACGTTTTCCTGATTGCAGAACGTCGAGCGTGGTTTTCGGGAGCAGTCTTCACAAACAGTAAAAGGAGGACGTCTTGTGCGTGACACTTCTCCCTGTGGTTAATCAAGTATTGGTAGCGAGTAGCCCCATCCTCGCTGTGCTTCAGAGACAGGCTCTCATTCACAAAGTTGTAGCTATTTATGAGGTATCGGTAAGAGTAGGACTTCATGTGGCTCACAATGTGGTTATTAAACGGTTCCCAAAACACCATGAGGCTCAGGATAAAACAAGTGGCACATAACTGGAGAAAATGCCACTTTCTCACTCTTCTGCCACTAACAAGCATTCTGATGTCCATGTTTATTTAGAATCAGTGTTAAACGGGCATTTGCTTCTTCGAGACCATGGAACTTCACATTCTATGGAGCAGGTGTCCATCTTAAGATAGGTTGGTCATTAAAAATGTCAAAGGAGCTTCTTATTTCACAAAATATTTTCTTTTGATACCATTGTTGCTAAGACTGTGAAAGACTCGGACACACCGCAGGGTGAGGACCCGGGCACGTCCCCGCACCCCCACCCTGGCATCCTTCTCTGAGCCGGCCGGCAGGCTGCACGCAGGCACTCGTGGACGTCCTGTCGTGAAGGTCAGGTGCACCCTATTGGAGTCAGGATGAGACAAGATGACACGTGAATGGATGAATGGGCTACCGAAAAGAAATAAACTACTCTTAACACCTTATCAACTAAATGTAACAGAATGGCCCTGGACAAAAGGAGATGAGGCAGCTAGCACTTAGAGGGGCAGACGGCTGTCTACCTTTCAGGGGAGCAGAGGGAAAGGGAAAGGAGAACTCTCTACTGTTTTCCCACTCAGAATACAGAGATCTTTTTCCCTTCTCAACCTTAAAAAAAAAAGCCCTCCGAATGGCTATCTTCTTATACACTTAAAGTTCAAATCTTTCAAATGGGTATATCCATGACTATATTGATTTGAAATAGAGTCAGGATGAAAACAGCTGTACAGTTCAAGGCCAAACAGATGAATGATGAAAAGTTGATAGTAAAGATCCAATAAAGTGTGCCCCAGGCAGGGCAGGGATTAGGGTAAGGCTTTCATTTTAAAATCCAGGTTCAAAATCAAGGAGTGGAGATATGCTTCTCAAAAGCATAGTCCAAACTCTCTCCAACCCAAATGACCGTGTGAGCTCCAAATCTATGTAGGCATGTTCTTTCTTTACGTTTTCATTTGGTAACTCAATAGATACTTTGAATCTAACATATTTGAAACTAGGAAGCTGTAGAATTATAGCCCCAAACTGCCATCCTTGCCGTCTGGAGATGTGAAGACCATGCACGCTCAGGCACCTGCTGTTTGTGGCACTGTGTCGTGCATCTAACCCAGAAACCTGAAACACTGGGATAACACCGCTGAACTCAAAGTCGTCATGTACATTAAATGGGACATACACAGATGTACAGAGAGAGGTAGAGAGGTAATTTACCTGACACATGGGCACGCTGCTGCCATTTCTAACCCATTCTACTGGACTCCCCGCCAAAGCCCGCCAAATCCATTTTCTCCTTATTTGTGTCTGCTTATATTTCGTGTATCTGTCAGAAATCTGAAAGTCTTCCTTTTCCTCCATTCCATATCCAGTTATTTAATCCTGTGAATTGCTTCTTCTAAATCTTTCTTCACCCCTCATGCCATCATCACTTCTCACCCCGAACTGGGCAGTAGACTAAATGACCCCTGGCCACGCCCTCCTCTACTCTCCAGGCAGAGCACCCTTTCTACAACTCAGATCTAGCCGTGAGACGAACTGAGCTCCTTACACCCTTTCAGATGCTCTCCACAACAATACCAAATTATTGGCTGAAAGCTCAGCAACACTTGCTTATCTCATACATGCTAGCCTTTCTACCAGCTGTCCTGTGGCCTCCTCTCCTTGCCAATAAGAAGTCTACTAATCCTGAATGAGTTCTGTGTCTGTCTCTGGGAAGTCTGAATTGGAGCCATCCCTTGCCAAAGATGTTTCTTATCTGTGTTGCCAGCACCTTCTTCTACCTATCTTCCTGTACTGAGGCTGCTGCCTCCAATCACGCTATAAACTCCTTGATGCAAGACATGGTGTTGTAGATAGCCTACTCTTAGCACCCAAGTTAGCGCCTGGCACCTAGTAGGCGCTCTCTGGATGTTGGTGCAAAAAGGCATGCTTGGGGGTGGAGCCACCTTTCAATCAAACAGCTAGTTGCTTGGGAAGAACTATGGGTCAGGATGCCTAGCCAGTTATGACCTCCTTCTGTAACTAGGAGACAGCACCTGCCTCCCTGAATGATTCTGTCCCCAGTGCTTACCATGACCAACTACATCCTCTGCCCTGAGGAAGGAGGCTCTCCCCCCAGGGCTGACACATTGATCTCCTGGGCTATCAATAGATTGACATAGAAAGGACAATGCAAGCTCCACAAGATCAACGTTGGCTGAGTGGCTGAGTAGCTGAGCCCACATCCCAGGCTCAGGGCAGAGGCCCCATTTATGTGCCCAAAGACCTCATCCTCAAGTCCCGTATCCTTTGCACCCAATAGGAAACCAAATGCACCCCACTGAGTGCCCTGCAGTGTCCTCCTAACCTTGGCCGTGGGGCTTCCTTCAGACTTCAAGCCTTTTGCCTCCAGCCGTACTTCCCAGCCCCCCAGATTACCACATGTTAGGGTGACTGCTGCAAAGGCCAGGCACACAGAAGTTCAAGGAAAACCAGAGGTGAGAGTCAAGCCCCACTGAGACTTCTTCCAGAGATAATCAGCACCGAACATCTTATCCCCTAGGGCATAGATTTTAACATGGCTGGTTCCAGGTAGGAAGTGGCAACCAGCATTAAAAAAGGAAAATGAAGAGAGTACTGAATGTAGTACCTTCGGGGTTGTAATGTCATATGCACTGTCATTGTGCTTCACCGTCAAAAAGGTGAGAAATACTGCTGTAAGGGACAGATCAATTACCAGTCATTTCCGCCTGGGTTTGGCAGGTGACAGACAGAACGCTCTAGAGGACACGAAAGACAGCAGGAAACAGCAGCCTCCAGGGCTGGCATCTGCCTGCACTCTGCAGACTCAGTTTTCACTGGTGGAGGCATGGGGAGACTTCCTGTCAGCCTTCTCAGCGCTCCCTCTGAAGGCAGAAAGCACCTCTGCCTCCTCCACCACACACATCGAGGAACCGGACACCTGACACAAAGTAACAGAGAATTCTTAACGGCAGATTTTTAAGACAGCATGTCTTGAAGAATTCTGAGAAAATTCTCAGTTGAAACTAACCTGCAGCTTCTATTCCAATAGACCCTGCAAAGGAAACAAAGGGGAGAGTAACCCTGGGAACCATGGGCAAAAACAGCTGTCAACTTCTGAGCAGCTGCACGTGGCACCCATTCACGGTTCTTCGGCCGTCTGACCTTCTGGGGGACAATCAGCCCACAAGCCTGACTCCTCGGCCCCTCATGGCCGCCGGACTCACAGAGGCCCTAGTCTCTCTCCGATGAACGGGGTTGGGGTGTTGCTGCCGCTAACATTAACTGCAACTCAGCAGCCAGCCCCCAACACTTATTTTATGCCCCCATCTCACCCCACCACATATCTATATATTTACATTATTTTCCTATATTTCTTTCAACTGTTCCCAATTGACCTCAAAGAGTAAGAACGGTCTCCTGAAAAATGACAAAGAACCTGACAAGGAGCCAACGACCCATGCTCCTTACTTCGTTTTACAGCAGATAAAGCTCTGAAACAAGGGTTCTTCACCTGCGGTAGCTTGAATTGTACACCCACCACTTACATTGATCAGAACTAAACTCCAGGGCTGGTAATGACCAGGGGAATGAAGATTTGGGGAAGGTAAACTACTCTTTTATAGTATCCAGCTTCTCTTTTATAACAAAAAAACACCTGAACTCCTCCAAATGGAACATAGTTACTAAGTGGCCTTTCTCAACCAAAAGCAAAAGCATCTCTGTGATCTAAATTAATTAAAACTAAACAATGTTGCCCCTAACTCCGGCTTTGCTCATGGAGACCACACACAGGCCACTGATGCCCACTTTCCTGATTCGCAGTCTTACAGCTTCTCAGAAGTGCATCTTCTGGCTCCTGTATTCAAAGTGCTGGGGAGGGGCCTGGGCAGCAGCCCACAGACCTGCCCGACCTGGGGAAAGAAAGGGCTGGGCCCCAAGGGAAACAAAGCCATCCCAACAATGTTTGCAAAGCTCAGCGTGTCCACAGCAGAATGCTGCGGGTGCAGCTTCCTTTGTGAGCCTGCAGCTCTGATCAATGACCAACCAACAGGCTGGACACTCCAGGGCTACCCCCCTGGGGACCAGATTTATTGTATAACCTGGGGTACCCCTCACTGCACTCTGATTTGGTGACTTCATCTGCAAATCGCAGTGAATTTCAATGTCTTGTTAATGAAGGGACATAGAAATCACAGATGATGACTCAGAGCCTGCTGAAGGCAGGAAGCAGGAAAGACTGTGGGAGAGACCAGGACAGAGAACTGCTTAAAGAAAAATATGCAAATGTTTGGAAATGACTTGGGCTTGCTCTGTGGGTACTGAGAAGGAAAGGATATCCCCTTAACTCAGAAGAGGAGAGCAGAAGCAGGAACGCCAGCAAAGACGGGAGCTGGGCACCCTCAGTCACCCAACAATCCTTCTTCCCGAGGGGGCGCTCCCAGCATTTGGAAAAATGAGCTAGTGCTCGCAGTGGCCACACGTTTCCCTGCATGGCCCCTGACTCTTCCCTTTTGTGCTCCACCCATGCTGTCAACTGGTTTCTTTGTCGAGTCCACATAAGTGACCCTAAAATAGCAGGCAAAGCTGCTACAATGTTGAAGTTTCAGTCAAGACAGTGAGGTCTGTGCTGTAAGTTCAAGTTAAACAACCTCAGTGCCCAACGTTCCCATGAATCCTGCACGTGTCTGACATGGGCCATGGCACCAGCTGCCCTGGGCATGGTGGGGGTCGTGAAGTGGGGTCTTCCAGTCTCCAGTGGGCAGGCATCTACGGTCCACTCGGGATGAGACTCAT
The DNA here is from genome assembly GCF_004126475.2 of Phyllostomus discolor. Taxonomy (NCBI): domain Eukaryota; kingdom Metazoa; phylum Chordata; class Mammalia; order Chiroptera; family Phyllostomidae; genus Phyllostomus; species Phyllostomus discolor. The sequence continues at coordinate 43,524,572 of NC_040904.2, read as the reverse complement.
GGGGCCCCCATGCTGCCGCCATTCCCACGGATGACACAAAGGGACGGATGACACAAAGGGACAGATGGTGTCAGCACTGATTTGGGCAGCACCAGCTCCAGGCACAGGAAAGGCATCCCTGGGAGCAGGGAGCAGAGACTGTTGGAGCAGGAGGGGCTGAGGACGAGCGGGGTTGGGAGGCTGTGGGAAGAGAGGCCGTCTGTTGGAGGCCAGAAGGGAGAGAGTGGCAGTGGGGGCGACACCTGAGGACCAGGCATGTGTTTGAGAGCAGGCAGGTGGGGGCGGCTCGGGGGGACCTGGACCCTAAGGCAGAGGAGCCAGTGCGTGCCGTGGGCTGCAGGAAGTCACAGGACAGGAGTCTGTGTTCTCCTTTTCAATGACAGCTTCCTTGTCACTATGGAGTAAGCCTTGTGCAAAAGGGATCGCATGCAGGAGGAACGCAGATGGCTGGGGATCAGGACCCGGGTTCTGTCAGGGCCTCCTGTTGATGCAGATGAGGTGAGGAGGACCTAGTCTGGGCAGTGGGAGTGGGGAGGGATGAAGGAATGAAGAAGACCCTCTGAAGAAAAACAGAAGCTCAGCAGCACGTGAGGAGCGATCTGGGATGGGGGTCAAGGAGGAGGAGAGGGGTCGAGTTGGAAGCAGGGCTGACAGAGGAGGGAACACTGGTTTCCTGAGTTGAAGTGAGGGGATCTGTTTGGTTTTCAACTGTGCTGAGTGTGAGGTGCTGGGGAGGGAAGTCCAGCCGGTGATGAGATGGAGGCAGACGGGACTGCAGATGTGGTGGGCTCTCTGAGCATAAAGGCCCTCAGAAGTTTAAGGAACTTTATTTCATGTTGTGTGTACCACTGAGCTCACATTCCCTTTCCACTCTGCACAAGACAGCTCATCAGCAAGAAAGTCCTTTGTGTGGCTTCACTTGGGAACTCCATTCCCTCTGAATTTCAGCACACACACTCTCCAACACACTCACTCTTCAACCACATCCTCTGTATATTCATTTAAAGCACTCTGTCCACTGCACAGTAACCTCCTCACCCCACCCTGCAAGCTCCTGACCTTTCTTCTTACCCACCTCCCATCTCAGATGAGGACCATCTGGCACCTTTGCCATCCTCTCCTTGGTTCCTGTCCTTCCATCCAACAAACCCAGACCCTGGGTCACTCCCAACTTCTCTGCTCCTACCACACCTGCCAGGCTGCTGGAGAAGCATGGGACCCACCAGGCAGGCAGCCTCACCACAAATGGCAGTCTCTAGCTGCAGGCAGGGCACATGCTGTGTGACTGTCTTTCACTTATCCTGGACCGTCTTCCTCTCCCAGGCTCTGCACCAGCCATGCTAGGGCTTCCCCTCCCCCAAGGCCTGTCCTTGTCCCTCTGAGCTGATGTGTTTCGTTTCCCTCCTGCCTCATAGAGAAAGGAGAAGACCTCACGCGTTGTCAGCTTCTCCTCCCCACGTGTGTCAGGACTCCCCAGGCTCGCCGACCCTCTCCACCCCCTCTCTGAGTCACACCGAAGGTCAGGGCCGGGACCGTGGCGAGGCACGTGAGGCGCTCACTTGGCGCGCAGCGTTGAAAAGTGGTAAAAGTATGACCATAAACTAATGATGCTCCTCTAAGTCACAACTGAAAAACAGAGGCTCAGTACTCCATACCTGTTACGTTTGAACTTTTATGACAGAGTCCCAGGTGAAACACAAGTTTTGTTTTGTGTCTGGGCATAACGTTTTCCATCCCATCTTTATCTTACATTTTGCTTTACATTCCAAGAATTTTTATCTCTCTTGTCTGATCTTCTACTCCCTGTTAAACACAGCTAGGGCCAGTCCTCAGGAGTCAAACTGCTGTGTTAAAAGGAGTGAGGAATAAAAAGCCCTAAATTTACTGAAAAGGCCATAATTTGATTTTTATAGACTTTTCTCATTTCTTAAATGAGTTGTGGTAATTGGTGCTGAGAAACACGACATGTTTCTGTTTAGTACTATTTGCCTATTTTATTTGCTCAAGGAGGAAGGAAGCAACCCAGAATTTGAAGCTCACAAATTCTCTCAAATTTATTGTATTCTTCTTTTAAAGATTTTATTTATTTTATTTTTAGAAAGAGGGGAAGGGAGGGAGAAAGAGAGGGAGAGAAACATCAATGTGATAAAAAAACATTTTTCAGCTGCCTCTTGTATGTGCCCCAATGGGGAAGCAAACCTGCAACCCAGACATGCGCCCTGAATAGGCATCGAACCACCAACCTTGCACTTTGTGGGATGACACCCAACCAATTAAGCCACACGAGTCAGGGCAATTTATTCTTTAATCAAATTGAGTGTTTTCAATATGAGGCACGTAAAGAGAGAAAAATCCTACCCAACAGTTAACGTTAGGTGTGTTGTGGCTGTGACTAGCTATGAAATTTTTGCTTAAGCCATGAGCAAAGATTAGAAGTCATTTGGGGTTGTCATCCCTCCACAAAGAATCCATTTTAAGAGTTAGTTCTTAATTCAGTGTTAGTCTCAATGCTTTATATCCCAACACAGCAAGCACAGGTGGGGGACGAAAGCAAATCTGGGTTATGAAAACCAACAATGCAAATCCTATAACAAGCACCTCACCCATACATCGAATAAATTAAGTTATATATTTCTTTGTAAGTTAAACAAAGGTGTCAGTTTTTGTTTGCTGGTTACGGGAAAAATAAAGACAGGGAAATACCAAACGAACGAACAAATACAGACGGACCCTAAGTAAAGACAGGTGCTAAGGAAACGGGTGGCACAGGACCACAGAGTATGTGTTATTATATTTCAGGAGCTATATTAAAAGTCATTAAAAATCGCCAGTAACAAGGATGAGTATATGGAATTTGAAACAAACAAAAAGGCTGAAATATAAAGCAGGCCTCGTAAAGGTCAAACATTTGCTTTTCTAAGCTGGGCCCTCTGTATTCATTCTTGAGCACAGCTGTCTGGGTTGACAGGGCTGCTTGCCCTTTCAGATACAATTCTTGTCAGTTTTTTTCTTGCCTACCTAAGAAGCAAACTTCTCTCACCCACTCTGGCAAGTCACTGACACGGGCGTGTTCACTGCACAGCACCGGCTTTACATATGTAGTCACCACTCTGTGCGTCCCACAGCAATCTCTGCGGGAGAAGCGATCACCCCGTTTTACAAAAGAAGAAACTGAGGTACAGAGGCATGGGGTTCACCACATAATCTCCATAAATTCAGACGCCCTGGCAGCCCCATAAACTCCAGCATGGGTCCAGGTCCCGACCAGTAGCTCCTTGCCTACCCCTCCTTCCTGGCGCTGGCCCAGCTGCCCCTCCTGGAGCTCCCATCAGGGTGGGAGGGCAGGGAGCAGGTGGAGCAGGGCCAAGAGAAGCGGCCCAGGAAGGTGAAGAATTCACTCACTGTTTGGAGTCCCTTGTGTTTTGCTACCTGCTACCTGCATATATAGTCAGAGCTTGTTCTCATTTTCTTTGTAACATACCCTTCCCTAACCCTGCATTTCCATCTTCCCTGCTTCCTCTTCTTGATCCCAGTGGCACTAGACAATGGGCAAAGTGGCCTTGTGAGTCTGTGTCCTTTGGGTGCATGAAGTCCTTCCTCCACAAAGAAGATTAGGGGATTTAAGCGAGAAGAGCCAAAGTGGCAAAGGGGTTTAAAAACAGAGAGGTAAGAAGGAGGGAACAAGAGGAGAGAAAAAAACACAGGGCTCAGAGGACACATTTTAAGCAAGTATTTGATGAATAAGTAATGGGTGAAATGAAGGAAGAAGAGTCATAAAGAGCTGAGGTCAAATTATGATAGGAAAAATAGTGATTTAGAAACAAGTTGACAATCTAACTCAGTATAAACCTGTTACATATGCACTACATACAAGCCCATCATCCAATGGCATCGCATATGTCCTGTTCTGAGCATTATATTTGGAAACAACATTTGATTGAGGGTTCACTCAGTAAATAATGGTGTAAAATATTAGGTATATATGATATAGTTCTGTCTCATTTTAATCAACGTTTATTATAGTAAGATAGCTACCATTTATTAAACACCTACCCTGCTCCAGGCATTATGCTGGGCAGCCCTGAAAATAGGTAATGCATACATTTAATTAATTCAACACATATTATTTTCTCACGTACTGTGTGATAGGTCACAGGTGGGATGCTGGGAAAGCTTCAGTGATGTTTCCAGGGTAGATCCCTTATCAGAGTAAATGATCCAGTGCAACCCGGAACCAACCTATGGAGGCAAGAGAGTAAATAACCAAGAGTTTTAGAAAATGAACAAAAGTAGATTTATATTCTGGTACTTCCATGTACTGGTCTCCTGAGCTTGACTTGTCTCTAAACCACACACCACAGTGTTTTTTAAGGATCATTTGAGATAATCTATTGACAAAGTACGGTGCAGATCAGGTGTTCAATATACACTAACTAGAAATTGTTCATGCATCTTTACCAAGATGGTTTAGATAGCAGAAGGCTGATAGCCTTCAGGGATTGTTTTCCTTTCAAAATGATGAGCTATACTCTCAATATCCTTCTCAAAAAATATTTATTAGATATGAGTTGTTTAAACACTGATCTGACTGCCAAGGGCCACTTCCTACTTTCCAAACACATATTACTACTAAGTGATGGAACACGGTCTTCCATTGTCCCCGACAGGGAAGAACAATAGCATTCCCGCAAGCACTTAAAAATACTTTTCAGTAATGATGACAAGACCAAAGGTTATAAGATCGTGTAAATTATGGAGAAAACCTGAGTTCGGTCAACCTTTTAACTTACTTTGTCTAGAGAACTTTCAAAAAGTTGTAGAAAGAACTGGAAGAAAGGAATAAAAGACAAACTATGAAATCTTAGGTGGATCTCAAGTTGTGTAATAGTCTTTTAACTCGGAAGCTTATGACCTGTAGACATGGTAGAACATTCCTTTCTGTAGAAAACTACAGATCAGTCAGCCTCTGAATTTTTAGCCTTAAACTATTAAAAAAATCACTTGTGTTTATTCAAAGTGTGATCATCTCAGTAGATCAACAACTTTCTAGTCTTTAAATATAAAGATTGGTACACCTCCTACATATGTGCATACTGTGATAGTCCAGGTTGACACTGTTTAGCTAAATCTTTGCTAGCAGACATTCCATGTCAAATAGCAGAGCTCTTGTAACAACATGCTGTGCCTCAATTTCTGGAACATGGATGGAAGATCTGCATCTCTTCACAGGAGTGTTCGTTCTAACAATGGAATAAAATAGTGGCCATGGAAATATTACCACCCACAAAGGTATAATGTGACATCAAATGCAAAGCTTAGAACTATTGGATTGAGCACATACAAAATTCCAAACAGGTAGGACACATTTTTTTTACTTTGAGAAGAGACAATTTCCTTCTGAATTTCTTCCAGTTTCTTTCTACCACCACCACATCCTGTTTTGTTCTCTCTGTACAGTCTCGTGCAGCTGATCCTCAGAGAGAACTCTACTTTTACAAATTTGAAAGTCACCAAGTGCAATGATTCTAGCCAAAGTGACCCATTTTAAAAGATGACCCATTTCAAAACCCATGAGTTATGATCCAAGCTGTTCTATATTTGAGAATTAGAAAGTTATTTTCTTTTCCTACAATCACATCATTTGAATCAGTCTTTTATCAAAGGGAACTTTGATCTCCACCGTGTTGAAACGTAAAGTGACATTTTTATTTGCTATAGCCTATACTTTATTTTGAAAACTCTTCACTTTTTGAGGGCTTGGGGGTGGGGCAAAGTATTTATGTACAATATCGTTTATGCTTCCTAATCATCCCTCATTTCTCATTCCCCCAGGGACAGTTTCTCTGAGCTTCAGCTTGAACTTGCCCTCTTATAACACTCATCCCTATATACAGGGGTGAGGTGTTCGGGTAAGCCCCTGGAGGACTCAGGTGGGTTAGGCTGAGTCAGCCTCATCCTCAGAAGGTGCTTAATAAAAACTCACGGAGAGTGCCTCTAGGGCAGGGGACAGGAAGGCAAAGAGAAGGAGCAGGAGGGAGAGGGCCATTTAAAGTATATAAAGGAAATATTTCAGGTATTGAATGTATCTTGCTTTAAAACGAAAGAGTTGACCCCAAAAAAGAAGCACTCTCTCCCCTGTAACAAGATGTAATATCTACCATAAGTTTCTTTTGAGAAAGTTAAACCCTTAGCTGCTAATCACCAGTCCCCCTTCCAGAAAGTTCAGGATGGGATCTTTTCAGCGCCACTACTTAATACCTTCAATCGTCCTTTTCTGGGTCAGTTTCAGCTTCTCACGTCCCTCTCCTTCACCCATAGAGACCAGACAAAGTTTCCCAAAATAAAGGCACAGAGGAACAAATCCAATTCCAGTGGCTGTACTTTCATCAGAGAATTACCCTAAATAGGAGCTACAAGTCACCACCCGCCACTGTCGTTTCAACATAGGTGTCCCTTCAACATGACCCACAACCCATGAAAACCAGCCCTGGGAAAGAAAAAATATAAGGTGTGTAGTCGGTGCCACTTTCAGCCATATAGTATTTAAGTAAGTACCTCACTGTGTCACTTTGGGATGCAAAATAAGATTCGGCAGAGTTAAGAAAGAAAAAGACTGGCAGAGAACTTCCCGCTCGGACGAGGTCTCCTTTCCCAGTTCCTCCTGCCTGCCCACTTCCTCGCCGACAGCTTTCCCAGTCTGGCAGTTCCTGATGTCCACCACGACGCAGGCTTTCTACCCGGATCCATCCCTGCAGCTTCGGGGCAGCAGCGAGGCTGGGGGGCGCCCCGGCCGGAAACCGAGGCCTCGGATCTCCCGCGCTCTGGCGAGTCTCCGCATCGCGGCCGCTGGCTCGCGGGAGGTCCCTCCGGAGGGGAACCCGCCAGACCCTGGGAAACCGAGCCCCCAGCGGAGCTCCGGCCCCCCACCCCCCAGCCTACCTGCTGCACCAGGCGGGCTGCTCGGCCTGGGGGTCGCGGCCGTTGGCGCCCGCCCCCCAGCCAGAGCTAACAAAGGCGCTGCGGGAGGAAACGCGCCTCCTTCCCCGCCGCCGCACTCCGGGAGGCCCGCGGTGGGGCCGCGCGGCGGGTCGGGCCGCCCCGGCTTCCCGGTGCGGAACCTCGCCGGCCGGCCCAGCGCGCGTTCTGACTTGCAGTCCCGGAGCACCCCCCTTCGCGAACGAGCGTGACCTCACCTCCTCGCGACTCTCTCCCCCTCGCGGCCCTAAGAGACCTGGCCGGGTGCGCCGCGGGCAGAGGATCTGAGTCTCTTTTCCCAAGTCCCGAGCTGCTCCAGCGTGGCGCGGCGGGGCGGCCGGCCCGGCAGGGGCGTGGCGGGGCGGGGTCCGGGCGGCCGGAGACCTGAGCGCTGGACCCGCCGCCGGCCGCGGGTCCCCGCACAAAGAACGACCCATCGGGAAAGTTGAGACTTCGCCGCAGAAGCGTGCTTAGAGCGCCCCCCTTGCAGCAATCCGGAAGAGAAGACTGCACTGCCACCCCCCGGGGGCCTCGGCCCCATTTGGGATGCGGTCGCCTGTAGGGGAATTTTTTTTAATCTTATCATCGATCACTTATTAATTACATATGAAACAACTGGTCTTGATACAGTTCTCATTAGGGGACAGAATACCCACTCGTTCAGAACGAGCGACAGCTCCTCATCTAAAGGAGGTAAGTTTTGACTGAGTTGCAGTTCCCTCATCATTTTATTTTCCTTTTCACAGTTAAGAGTTCTAAGAGCAGGCTAGTTTTGATTACCAACAGCTCTTGTCACGCCACTTAATCAGTGAGCTTCAGGGGGCAGAAATGACCAAGGACGGAAACTCTAATTTACAGCACACAAAAACTTCACTGTGGCGGTTAGTTTTAAAATGCAACGGGGGAGAGGAACCACCCCGCTCCCCAACGATTTTACCTTCAAGCCCAGTTTAATTTCAAAGAGAGTTTACAGCAAAACTCACCAGTGCAAGCACAGCTCCTTAAACTCCCAAATTGGAGGTATCAAGAACAAAACATGCCCACTTTATCTTGGTCTTGGGCGAGGACTGGGCAGTCAGCGCTGGATGTCGCTCGATTTCCCCGCGGCTGGAGTGGGCAGATAAGGGCGGACCCAATCAGGGGCTTGGGCGGAGGGTGGGGGCGCGGCAGCCCCGAGCCTCTCCCAGGGTGCTGCCAGTGCGAGTTTCCCGCTCCTCTTGGCGTCCTCGCCAAAGGCCAGCCTGGCGAGCCTCTCCGCCACCAACCCGGCGTGTTGGTGAGGATGGGTGCATGGTAACTCCAGGAAGTGCTCCCACGCGCCTCTTTAGTTAATTAAGATGGTATACTCAGATGATCAACTGTGAGCTGGAATCCACAGTAATGTCTTCTTCGAGCTGTTTTCCCTGCCCAGCATACTTAATGCACACCACTAGACAAAATCAAGAGAATGTAAATTTCTTCTGAAGGAAAGGGTAACTAAATCCTTTATGGGTTTGATTTCCTATTCCCCAAATGTTCTAGCCTTTTTATGGAACAAACATTATCATTTAATAGGGGTAATATTTTGAATGATTTTGTCATTTTACATATTTCAGGACATAACTGAAAACAAAAGCTTTGTGTTTCTTATTGTAAAAGGAGTAAGACAGGTAATAGATTAAAACTAGGTTACTGAATCAGAGTTTGAAATTATGATTACAATATCGTACTTGTTATTTCAAACTAGATTTTCAGGATGTTTGTAACTGCTTTCTTTAAGCCCTGACCCCCCAGGAATGGAACCACACCCTTGGTGTGGTTCCATCCACCCTATGGGGATGATGTTCTAACCCACTGAGGTACCCAGCCAGGGCTGAACTATACCATTCTTTTCAGGTAATGACCTGTAGAAAGGATGACTCAGTGAGGCTATTATTCACTCAGAGACTGTACTGTCATGTGCATGTCAGACCACAGACAGAAATACTTGTATGTGAGATTTGTAAGGGTGTCCCTGACGGTGACCCATAAGTAAGCCAATTCACTGTTAGTGCAGCACAAATCACCTCCTTTCTACCTATGCAAACTAAAATCCTGGCAGTCATCACATGTGCATTCCCCCCAGCTATCATATCTGCATGTTGTATTTATGCAGAAAGGTTTCAGTACCATGATATTCCTTTCAGGTCATTTGGAACGAGGCCCACATAGGTCCATGTGTCAGTACAAGAGTATTCCACATGCACAAACATATAGGATTGTACCCACAAGACATACAGAGCAACCAGAACATTGATATACACATGAAAATCACATATTCACATCACCCTATATGGAAATACACTCCAGACAGATATAGATTATTTCAAATCCAAGTTAGGAGGTTGGTGGCAGGATGTGTGGCTTTTGTTGGGAGGAGGAGGAACAGTGTGGATGAGAGATGAGGATGACCAGAGCACCCCGAAAGCCTGCCCCAGGGGCGTCCACATGCAAACCTCACACGGGGAGGGGCAGTGGTCGGGCTCCTGTGTTCACCTGGGAGCTTTCTGACAGCAGGCTGGCTCCCTGTCCCACCCTAGAGGGAGAGAAAGAGAATGACAGAATTGATGGTACCAAACAAAGCACTCAGTTTCTTTTATTGGGAGGAAGTGCGTGAAAAATGTGAAATTAACTGGAGGTAAGATCAGATGGTGGCAGCGATGCTGATTTGACCGTCTGAAAGAAGGAAGACAATGCCCTCTTTGCCCACAGTAGCTGCTTGTGATGACGAGCGACATCCAGCGCTGACTTTCCAGTCCTCGCCCAAGACCAAGATAAAGTGGGCACGTTTTGTTCTTCAAAACCCACTCTGATTACGTTTATAAATGACTTATCAGGACTTGGCTTCACAGAGCACTAGAGAACTAGAGAAAGAACTGGAAAAGAAAACTGTTAACATCAGATAGTAAACTTAAAAAAAAAAAAAAAAAACAAGAGAAACTGCAGTTTGCGTGATGGATTTAGAAAGGACGAGTCCGGGAAGGAGCAGCAGGAGAAGCAGATGTAGGAGACAGGATGAGAGAGCCCGGCAGGGGGGCCTGTGTCTCTAGTTGGGGGGAAAGAAGCCTTGAAACCTGAGTACAACAGAACCTAAGAGATGGTGAGAGCAAAAGAGATGTGAAAAAGAAAATAGTATTATTGAAATAACGAGAGGAGAAACAGATTCGATCACTGACCACTATTACCTAACGCAACTGAAGCTTATGGACATAGAGCCAGGCTTGACTGGTTGGGTTAATTTGCTCTGTGAGCGACTTCTGCCGGGTGGGATAATTCCTCGCAGACCCTGCACAGGCCCTGTCCTACGAATTCAGACACACCACAGGCGGTGGGTTCTAAACCTGGTGCCTGTTCCTGCAAGGCCTGGGCTGCGGGAGAGATGGGGTGGAACCTGACCTAGCCTCCTGCTGGCCACTGGGTCTGGGCAGGTGACCAAACTTCTCTGCACCCCACGGTCATTCCTGCCTGGAAGGGTGTGGGATTGAATGCAGTAACGGTAGCGAGTGTGCAGTGCTGGGCCTGGGGACCCTCGGGGCCTGGTGGACCGCCACCGTCCTCACGCCCGCCTCGCGCTGCAGAAAGCGCTTCTCACGGAGGAGCTGGCAGCGGCGGTCTTCCTGTGGACCCCATCGTCACACAGAAGGGCCCGCTGTGTTCCACGTCTCTGGACGTGCACTTCTGTTAACACGGCGTTGCCTGTTAAAATAATGCAACGTCTCCTTCGCTGCCTCCCTGTGTTTGCTGCGCCGGCCACTCCCACCCACACACCCTTCTGTGTGCTCCTTCCTCCCCGCACGCACTTGCTGCTCGGTGATCTCCTCCACCACCTTCATCTCGGACTTAGATTTCTGTACCCTCTGGGCTGCACACATGAACGTCTTCACTTAAAGGTGCCGCGTAAGTCTTCACGCTTAGCGTGTCTAACATGGAATATCAGACACACGTTTGTGAAACGGTGACTGAGTGGAACTTAAACGTCCCCAGGGCTAGAATCCTCTTCTCACCGGTGACCCCCGCCCCAGGGCGTGGTCTGTCAGTCCCGGTTGGCACTTTGTCTGTGGATCTGGGCTCCCTGCTCTTGGAGAGTCCGCAGACCTGTTGAGGGCGGAGGCCTGTCCTTGCCGTCTCCAGTTCCCCGGAGAATGAATCCCCACCAGCTCTGCACGGTTACAGAGGGGATACAGACTGTTGACTGCTGGTGGAGCTGAAGGCTTGCTGGCCGCTTCCCACATTCATCGGATGTTCAAACTTTCCTCCGAGGAGCCTCGCCCGCCCGCAGCACAAGGGCCCCAGTGTGCTTCTCCCTGACGCCACGGGCCCCAGAGCTGACACCGGAGGCCTGCGCCCCTCCCTCCTCTCTGGCTTCTGCTCCTGCGGTTTGGCCCCTTCGCGTCCTCCCGCCATTCCAGGACGCGGCGGGCGGGTGAAGCCGGACTAGGCACACAGGGCACGGGGAGCCGAGGGAGCCCAGGGCCCAGAGGCCCTCTGTGCAGGCCATTCTCAAAACCGGCTTTCTTCCTTTCTCTCCCCCTCTGCACAGGGCCCGGGCCTCCCGCGCTGACCATCCCCCACATCCACTCTCCAGGGCCTCCCTGTGCCCCCGTCAGACCCTCAGCAGGGACCCAACCGGGACAGGGACCGCCTCGGACAGGCAGGCCCTGGTCCCTGGGACCCTACTTGGTCCAGCAGAGCTGTGCTGGGGATAGAGTGGGCCCTGCTCGGGGGCGGGGGGCGGAGAGGATGGGGGGGATGGGAGTGAGGCTGACACAGGCCTCCCTCTACATTGTAGGAGGTCAGAGGGTCCCAGTGACCCTGGCCTGGTCCCGCCCCCACAGCGGGTCTCTCAGCGTTTCTTCTCCCCTCCCCCCTGCAGGTGAGAGGTACACTTAACTCCATTCAGGGTTCTGTGCAGGATCCTAGGGGCTGCCTTTGACTGGATCCTCTGGTCTTCCACTCAGGGGGGCATGTGCAAATGGGGTGAAGGGGTGACATTTGTGTGGGGACGAACTTCAGTGCTGTCGGGTGGAAACTGAGTGAAACGATGTGGGTCCTGTGATGGAGAGGCACGGAGAGGACAGGACAATCACAGCAGACGCCCGGGACATAGTTGTTGACTGTGACAGGGGGGCCGCAGGCCTGGCGGATGCAGCCATTGGTGTCAGGGACTTTGCCTGTAAGTTTGGTTGTGCTGGTATTGTAAGGACAACTAGAATAGAATACATTCTCTCTTTGCATTTTCTTAACAGTAATTGCTGAGTCCCCATTGCCTGCTTTATGTGGTTCAAATCCCACTCAGACCAATAATAAAAGTTATAGGCCTGCCTGTGACTTACATTGATTAAAATAAGTGGACCATTAATTAAGAGTTAGGACCTGGCTGGCGTAGCTCAGTGGATTGAGTGCGGGCTGCGAACTAAAGCATCGCAGGTTTGATTCCCAGTCAGGGCACATGCATGGGTTGCAGGCCACAGCCCCCAGCAACCGCACATTGATGTTTTTTTCTCTCTCTTTCTCCTTCTTCCCTCTCTAAAAATAAATAAATAAAATCTTAAAAAAAGAGTTAGACTAAGAGTGTAGTTTTGTTATACTGAGATATTTTTTCCTGAAACATCCCTTCTAAAAAGCCAATTCTAAAGTCCTTCATAAATCATTTGATCTTAAATAGTAGACATTTCATGAATGAGACTTGGTTGGTCTGATGATCTAAGGTCATAAAACTAATATTAAACATCTATTTGATCCTGCAGACACAGGGTTAAGGAGTCCTAGAATCAGAAAATGATATTTCTGAGGGGGATGTTTCCATCATAATAAGCCCACAAACACACCTCTTGGGAGAGGAGGAATTCAGAGAATGACACAACACCTGCAGGGGAGATACAGACACAACCAGGTCTGCAGAGGGGGTACACAGGGCAGAGAAAGCAGTGTGTTTGTTCTTAATGTTTTTTGATCTTTGAGTATTTTATGCTTTTTAAAAATCTTTGGGAATTTCCTCTTTGCAATAAACTTTTTCGTGTTTGCATGATGTGGAAGCTTACGGTCTCTTCTTTACTGAAAATTGTTGTGTCACTTGGATACTCCTGATGGAGTTAGTACCAGTCCTACCCTTTCCCATGAAGTGAACTACTGATGGCTTCCCTATCAGCAGTATTCCAGGAACTCCTTGGTGTACCAGAAATCCCTCACATAGTGTCTTGTTATTTTTGGATTGAGAATGTGCGTGTGCACCATGGTTCTGAGATTCAAGCCCAATTCCTTGAGTGCCAGGCATAAACGCACATGGCCTGAGCCAGGTTCCTTACTAGTGTCCCTACTGTGCAGGCTTGTCATTTATGGAGCTATGCTGCAGACTATATCAGGGGACTGACATTCACCCTTGGCACACCAGTTCCCCTGTCCCTGGTGTTAGAGATGGAGGGCCCGTACTTGAACTCTTGCTGGCAGTGACTAGTCAGCAGTTTGACTTCAATCAAATCTCTTATTGCTGTGAGTCTCAATTTCCTCTTTGGTGAAATGAGACTAACAATACGTTGTGCTCACAGAATTGGTATTGGTCTGATCCTTAAATCTATCACTCATCCATTCCACAAACATTTATTGAGAATTTACCTACTTGGAAGACACAGGACAAGGTTAAATAAGACAGGACATCTGCCCTGGAGAAGCTCTTTGTCAGGTGTTGAGTGGATCAAGGAATATAATACACACATTGAAAACACAACCTTACTTCACACCCATTAGGCTGGCTATTAATTTTAAAAAATGTAAAATTAATAAGTATTAAGGAGGATGTGGAGAAATTGGAACACTGGTGCATTGATGGTAGTAGTACAAAAGAGTGCAGCTGCTTTGGAAAATAGTTTAGGAGTTCTCAAGAAGTTAAAAAAAATACCATGTGATTCAGCAAGACCATTTCTGGTTATATGAGGTCTGTCCAGAAAAAGTTCGGCCATTGTTAATATAATGGGAATGGTTTGTATGACATCGGTGTAACCCGGCAGCCAAGGAGAGTGGACTTCAATACACATGAATGAACAATGAATACTTCACTGTCCTAGTCCGTGGGAATGATAGACACTGTGTACTGTGTGGCCTTCATATTAAAAAATGACTGACCGAGTAGAGCAACGAATCTGCATAATATTTTGCATTCCTCAGCAGAAACCATTTGGATGATTCAGAAGGCAACAGCTATGGGCAACTGGTGATTGGCAGCTTCCCCACAACAACGTGCCCACTCATGCATCACATTTTGTGCAGTTTTTTTGTAAAATATCAAATCACCCAGGTGACTCAGCCCCTCTTGAGCCCAGATATGGCTCCCTGTGACTTCTGGCTTTTCCCAAAATTAAAATCACCTTTGAAAGGGAAGAGATTTCAGGCTGTTGATGAGATTCAGGAAAATATGACAAGGCAGCTAATGGCAATTCCAACAAAAAATTTTGCAGAGTATTTTGAACTGTGAGACACTGGGAGAATTGTGTGAGGTCCCAAGGTCCCTACTTTGAAGGTGACTGAGGTATCATTGTCTTATGTACAATGTTTCTTGTATCTTGTGTCTTCAACAAATGTCTCTGGTTTTCATATTATGCGGCTGGATACTTTCTGGGCAGACCTCATATACCCCCACCCCAAAAATTGAAAGCAGAGGCTGAAGTAGAAACTTGCACATGAGTGATTCTAGCAGCATTGTTTGCAACAGCTGAAAAGTGAAAACAACCCAAGTATCCATCAATAGATGAATGGATAAACAAAATGTGGTGTCTAAAAACAATGAAAGACACTCCTCCGCCTTGAACAGGAATGAAGTTTTGACACATGCTACAACATGAATGAACCTTGAAAACATTATGCTAAGTCAAATAAGTCAGACACAAAAGAACGGATATTTTATGATTCCACTTACATGGAGTACCTGCGGTAGGCAAATTCAGAGAGACAGAAAGTGGAGCAGAGGTTACCAGGGCGGGGAGGAGTGGGGAGTCCATGTCTGGTGAGAACAGAGTTTCAGTTGGGGATGGTGGAAGTGTTCTGGTGACAGTTACACAACATTGTGAACGTACTCAATACTGCGGAACTGGACACTTAAAAATTGTTTAAATAGTTAACCATTTAATTCATGTATATTTCACCACAATTTTTTAAATCCCCACCCAAGGATATATTCATTGATTTTTTTTATCCTCACCTGAAGACATTTTTTCTTTTCTTTGTTTTTTTCCCATTACATTGAGAGAGAGAAAGAGAGAGAGAGAAAGGGAGAGAGACAGACATTGATGTTAGAGAGAAACATTGATGGTTGCCTTCTCTTATGTGCCCCAACTGGGGATCAAACCCAAAACCTGGATGACTGGGAATCAAACCCCTGACAGTTTGGCCCATGGGAGGATGCTCCAACCAATTGAGCCACACAGACCAGAGGTCACCAAAATTTAAAAATAAAACAAAAACTTTATAATGCCTGAAATGCTACACAAATGCAGGGTTGTTGACTTGAATTAGGATTAATAGGATTATATTTATAGTCAATCTCTCTTTTAAAAAATGAAGATGCTTGAAATTACTTTGTCATTATTTATTATGTGATATTGAAGAGCAAGCATCTATCAGATAAACTTTAATAATAATTAATTTATGCCCCATCCTCTTCCAAAAACAATTTGAGGTAATTCACCCTAAACACATCAGAGCACTGCGATCAAACCCAATTAACATAAGACAAAATATAGAAACTGACATACAAAAGTGGAAAAGAGAGAGTAGCAATTGAGCAAAACCGTCAGGCTTCTGGGAACAAGGAAACTGTTAATATTCATCAGACCTTTTGTAAATGCTTAAAATATCATCGGCTCCAGCATGATCACTGTGTGAATCTATAGCAGTGATTTTCAACCTTTTTCATCTCATGGCACACATAAACTAATTATTAAAATTCTGTGGCACACCAAAAAATGTTATATTTTTCCCAATCTGACAAAAAAGTATAATTTCGATGGACTTACAAAAAAAGTAATAATAGTAATTACCTGCCCTCTTTGCTCAAAAGTGACTTTTAAAAAATTAGTTATTATAATTGTACATAAGGATTTCTGGTACCAAGAATTAACCAATCAGACACAAACTTATTATTCAGCGTGACCAATAAGACATAACTCCATTATATGATCTATATATTTATGGTTCAAGTCAGGGCATTCACACCAGAAGGCGATTGTTTTGTTGGCTCTTTTGGCTCTTGTCATTTTTTAATTGGACAATCTAGGGAAAAAGAGGTCAGTGCCCCTGACTAAATAGTCAGGTATTGCATGTCTTAAGAATCCTTATGGCACAATGGTTGAAAATTGCTGGTCTTCAGGGTTTTGTGTTGTTACCATGCACAGTTCTAGGAATTTATTAATGTAATTATGGAAACAGAACACCTAATTGAAATTGAAGAAGGATGTAAACCTATGAACATGTTTTCCCGAGTTTGAACTCTCAGAACCTATTTTGTGCTTAATGAAAGAGGTTCTTGGAGAGACATCTGTCCCGCTGGCCAAGCCAATCTCTTACACCTTCCCCCAGCTCCTGCGTCAAGTCTGCATGGTGGCCTGGCATGACAGCCATCATCTCCGTGTGGGCTCCCCCTGCCTCCCGTGCTTCCCCTGCAGACCCCACCCCAGCAGTCTGGGTCCCACAGGGCCCCTGTGTAGCCAGGACTCTTACACCCTGTTCATGTGTCCTTCTTCCTGGCACACCCTCCTGTCTTCCTGGCCAAGTCCTCGCCTCCTACAGAGGACAGTTCAGATTTCACCTCTCTAAGACCTCTCTAGCCACATTGTACTTTTGCACATTGCAGTTACACATTAACTGTTTAGTTGAAGTTGTAAATGAATAGAAAGTCTGATGACCTTTGCTTTATTTCTCTTTTTTTTAATGATTTTACTTATTTTTAGAGAGAGGAGAAGGGAGGGAGAAGGAGAGGGAGAGAAGCATCGAGGTGTGAGAGAAGCATCAATGTGTGGTTGCCTCTGGCACTCACCCATCTGGGGTCCTGGCACATACCCGAGGCATGTGCCCTGACCAGGAATAAAACCAGCGACATTTTGCTTTGTGGGATGATGCCCAACCAACTGAGCCATGATGACCAGGGCTATTTTATTTCTTGTGGAACTGAAAAACAAGGTATGATTCTTCCAAAGACCATATGACATGTTTTATTAGAAATGATAACATATTTAAAGAATGATCTATGAGAGCCAGGAGGGATACTCAAGACTACATAATTCAACCTTTGTACACAAAAAGAAGCAGAGACCCTGAGAAAGAAACTTTCTCAAGATTACCCCGTATATTCACAGTAGAAGTAGGCTTGGACATCTGTTTTCCTGAAGCCCTGTATTTCTCTAACACTATGCTAAGTTCATTTACTTTGTGTTTTATTTAATAATCTGCAGACAGGAGTTTAGATACATCCTACACATAGGTGAAGAGAGACAACATAATGTAGTGGGAAGAACACTGGCTTAGTTAG
Organism: Phyllostomus discolor; assembly: GCF_004126475.2. Taxonomy (NCBI): domain Eukaryota; kingdom Metazoa; phylum Chordata; class Mammalia; order Chiroptera; family Phyllostomidae; genus Phyllostomus; species Phyllostomus discolor. Next base: position 43,507,063 of record NC_040904.2, on the reverse strand, counting down.
CCAAAGCCATGGACCTTGCGCAAGTCACTTCATGGCTCTGGTCCTCTGTTTTTTTCACCTGGATGAATTTAAAGTTATATCTGCTTCTAGCATTTTATGAACCTACTATATATTGTTGGCCCAGTCCCATTAAAGACTTTACAAGTATCAGTAGAGCATACATCTCTGGCTTCTGCTCCCTCCTCCACACTGTTTTCCTTGGCATCAGCCTCAGGCCACCCCTCCCCCTCCTTTCCTCCTGGCTTCTTTTCTTCTTTAAACTTGACTTAAACTTTACTTCATTCAACTCACAATTGGTAGGGTCCTCCACAATCATTGGCCTAATTATGGTGTCTCCTCTGCACCTGCTCCCTCTTACTATCAGACACCTTATTACGCTGCACTGGAGTCATTGCTTCCTTGTCTGGGTCATTAGACTATGAATTGACGAAGGCCTGAGGTTATGGTACATTTGTCTAGCCCAAGTGCCTATTATGGTGCCTGCTTCTTAGAAGAGAGCCAGGAGGTGTTTGGGTCTAATTACTTTTGCCTGGGAAGCAAAGATAACACTGTAGTGCTATATTTCTCTGAAGTTGTTAGAGTTTTCATAGAAGGAGTATTGAAACTGAGTTTTTAAGAATGATTAGAACTTGGAAGGGAGTGTGAAACAATAACAATGGAATAACTAAAGGGAGACAGGCAGCTAAAAGCAGGGGTCAGATCAGTATTACTTAGTCGAATAGCAGAACCTCTGAACCGAATCACCAGGGGTGCTTGTATAAATTACAGATTTCACCTGTCACTCCCCATTTCACCCACCACTCCCCATTCTGAATCTGGAGGTCTGGATTTACCTTTAGAACAAGAGTCCTATACATGAATGGAGTGTCTTGAAATCCTGGAGGGAATGTTGGCAGTTGTGGGCAATTGAAAGTTATTTTAAGCTTTTAAAGAGGGAGAATGATGGAAACGGAGCTTTAGGAAGGACATAGACTGGTGGTTTGCAAAATGGATTGATGAGCATTGAGTTCTCAGTGGCCAGGATGAGATGCTAGGGGTGTATCTAAGTATTTAAGATGAGAGGAATGGTAAGTTTGCTCTATATCGGCAGTACCAGAAATGGAGAGTAGGCAGTGACTCCAAAAGGCATTTTGAGAGATGAAATGCTAAGGCCTGGTGACAGACTGAACATAAGCAATAACGGCAGGGAAGAAGCTTGAAATGACAACTGCGTCTGGGGAACTTAGGAAAATGGCAGATCTAATGCTGCACACGCCCTTTCTGTGTAATGAGTTCTAGTTCAGCCCGAGGTGACAGAGGTGCCTGGGAGGCATCCAGGTGAAGATGTGGATTGGCAACAAGGACTTGAGCATGACCAAAGGTCTGGGAGGAAGATGAAGATATGAGAAAGTCAACAGCATGATGGAAGAGGAAGGAAGGAAGCCTGGAAACTTGAGTTCAGACTTTTGGGGAGCAGCAACATTAGACAGGAGGAGGAGGATGAAGCAAGGGAGAAACAGAGAAGCAGAAAGATGAATACAGATTGAATAATAATAATAAAGATGAATAAAGATTGGATAAAGATGAACCCAAAGGAAGAGAAAGGTTTAAGAAGGTGAATAGCCATGATGTCTGAGGTGCTAGAATTTGAGAAGGATAAGAACAGACCTTTCAATTTGGCAAAGATGGTATTAGACAAAAACTAATTTTTAAAAAGTGAACATCTATAATACTTTCTGATCTGATCTATCATACCAAGAGTAAATTAAAACTCTTCATGACAAATTGTGTTGACAATTAATGAGCAAAAATATACTTCTGAAAACTGGTTCCCAGAAGGACACTGTTCTCTTGGAGAGCTGGGAAATTGAGGAGGGGAGATAAGGGGCAAAGTTTCAAAGGGAGGACAGATTAGGACTCTGGGACAAAGAGAAACTTATCAGGAAATCCTAACACGTACGTACCTTAATGAGCTTGCTTACCCAGTAAGATTGCATTCATTATTTTAAAAGGTTCCATTCCTGCCCCCTTGGCTATGGCATCATCTGAGACCAACAGGAGGTGCCATATGGAATGGAGCCACGTATCCAGCGCTCTGTTTTTACGCTATTGGGCTGGCCAAAAAGTCTGTGTGGTTTTTTCTGTGAAACAAAAGATACATTTTTTATTTTCACCACTAACTTGATTGATTTGGATATTCTGAGTATGTTGGCTATCTCCTGCGTGGGATAACATCGATTGTTCTCAATGTCTCGATTTAATCGCTATCAACTTCAGCTGCGCTACCGGACCATGGAGCATTGTCCAGTGAGAAATCTCCAGCAACAAAACTCACGAACCACTTTTGACACATTTGATCAGTCACAGCACCTTGTCCATACACTGCACAAGTCTTTTTTTTTTTTTTTGCATTTTCACCTTTCTTGAAATAATAAAGCATAATATGCTGAAAATGTTTCATTCCATCTTCAAATATCTTTTTCCATCTTCAATATTAAAATGGCTACACAAGAATTCACCAATTTTGATAAGCTGTTTTGAAATGCATGCTGATACAACAGCTGTCACAATACGATCTCACAAAATTGTTTCAAATGAAGTTAAAGACAACTAGGCATTACTAGAGCCCTCTTAAGGAAAAAAAGAAATGAACTTTTTGGCCAACACACTACCTTAAAATATGGCTTCAGAAAAAGGAACAGTCCCTTAAAACACATCATGCTTCCATTTCTTCCTTAATGATCCGGGGTGGCAAGTGGGCGGAGGTCCCCTTTTAAACACAACAAGCAAAGTGCCAGAATATGCAGGCGTGTAGAGTGCGTCAGTACAGGCTGCAGGCTGCTCTGGCTTGTCAATGCCATTTGGTGTCCTCATCACAGTGCTCCGCCACTGGGTAGATATCAATCAGGGCATAAAGTCCTCCACTGTTTAAAGGTTTTTAAATTACTTGAGAACACCCAGCGTTTTCTGTTCTCCATCTACATTATGTATACTTGGTGAATTTAGGTGTTAAATCCTTGAGCGTCTTTTTCTACGAACAAAGACATGTGCTTTGGATAATAAAGCAGACAAGCCTCAGGTAGAATTATAAAATTTCTCCCACTTAATAGTTATTTGAAAGGAAAGCAAAGAAGAAGAAAGCAAAGGAAAAAGAATGGCTTGATAGTGGCACAGGATTTTTTTTTTTTTCTGAACTGAAATGTAGGCAACCAATGCTCAGGGGACTTCTTGTTGTTGGAGTTTTATCTGTTGCACTCAAACAAGTAAAATGAAGCAGCTGGATGAGATCCATAGGCTATTTCTAAACTATAAATGGAGATATAACCTGACAAAGGATTTTTTTCCTCCTGAGTTGTGAATATTTTCTTGTGTCAGATTCTTTAAAACTCCTAAGAGTCTCTAAGTTCTTACATAACTGTTGGGCAATAAAATGGATTTCTGCTTACCACCTAGCGATGTCTGCCTTTGGACTTCATCTAGTCATCAGTTCATCCTTGAACAGACTTGCCCGGTCACTGAAGCCCAGCGCTGCAGGAGGGCCTGCCAGGCTGGCTGCTCTCTGGTTTTCTGTGGGTGCCTAACTGTTGCCGTGGTCCTGCCTGGTGTCACGGTACATAGAAATAGGTTGGTATCCGGGCCTCTGTTTCCTTCTGACCATCACTTCAGCGTGACTCATAAAAAGCAAAGAAACCTCTTACTCAGTGACTCTGTTAAGTATGATCTTCAGGTAACTTTTCCGTAGTCTTTATCCTTCTTGAAGTTGTATCCTCTGTTAGTGGCCAACCTTCATCAGTCTTGTCTTATAACAAGCTTGTATAAATAGATACAAAGATTGCCATTTTTAAAAAGAGCTATAAAATATATAAAATGTAGACTTTATTTACATCTTTCAAATGGGATTTACATATCATTAGCTCCAAAGCATTCATTTTAAAGTGCCATGTAAGCCATTTCTTAAGTTATAAAAGTGGCAAATGTTTAAAGGGGTTTTAATCATGTATTGTAAAAAGGTATAGAGCGGAACATAGAAATTCTCCTTCCCTGTCTCCTAGCTTTCAGTACCACTCCCTGAAAGCAGCCACTGTTAACAATGTCTTAAGTTTCTTTGGAGGAATTTTCTAAGTATATAGTTTTACATATGGGTATGTGTACACACTCATTTTTATACAAATGATCATGCTATGCTCACTTTTCTGCATCTTGTTTTCTTTTAAGTCACTAAAAGTGACTATGTCATACCAGTGGCTATGATTCAATGGCTTTATTCTTTTAAAAGCTGCCTGGTGTTTCATCCTGTGCATGCACCATAATTTACTGACGAGAATTTAAGGAATTTCCAGTTTACATCTGGGTGTTGTTGCAGTGCTACTGTTCTAATAGCAAACAATGCACATTCTTAGAAGTGGAACAACCAAGTCAAGGAATTGCGTTTTAAATTCGGTGAGCTGTTTTTAAGTTATCTCGCACACATTTGCGCTTCTGCCAGTTTTGTCTGAGAGTGTTTCCACACCCTCATCTGTCGGTCTCCCTTTGAGACCTGAAATTTCTACTATTTTACTGGTTGAAAATTGTTACTTCTTTTTACTATGTCTTTGTTGGATTAGTGTGTATTAAACTTTTTTTTCATAAGACTAATAGTTATTTGTATTTTGTATGAATTTTCTATATTGTGTTCTTTGTCTTTTGCTGGGTCCACGTTATGAAAGGGAAAAAGCCATTCACTGGGATAGGCTACCATTTAACAGAGAACAAAGCAACGGTTCACAGGAAACCTACGTGTGTGTGTTCTACACATGAACACTTGTGCAAACACCGACTCACGGGAAGGCCTAAAAGAAAGCCTAAAAAAGAAAGTGTGCCCACACAGCTTGAGAAGAAAAACAAAACAGTCTGTTTAGAGACAGGTGTGGGAAGCTAGCCTCACTCTATTAGTTTTCTATTGCTGCATAAAAAAGGATCGGGTCCTGGCTGGTGTGGCTTAGTGGATTGAGTGCTGGCTTGTGAACCAAAGGGTTGCCAGTTCAATTCCCAGTCAGGGCACATTTCTGGGTTGCGGACCAGGTCCCCAGGGGCACCAGGGGCACTCGAGAGGCAACCACACATTGATGTTTCTCTCCTTCTCTTTCTCCCTCCATTCCCCTCTGCCTAAAATTAAATAAATAAAATCTTTTAAAAATATTAAAAAAAATAAAAAAACAAAACTTTTAAAAAATGATCGCATGCTTAGCAGCTCAGCTCAATTTCCCTGGGACAGGAGTCTGGAGATGGCATGACTGGCTTTTTGCTCAGGTCCTATAGGCTAAAGTCACAGTACTGGCTCGCTGCAGTAGGTATCCTAAGTCCACTTGGCTGTGGCAGAATTCAGTTCCTCGCAACCGCAGGACTAACGTCGCTATTTCCTTGCTGGCTGTCAATCAGCTGGAGGCCACTCTCAGCTCCCAGAGCTGCCTGTGCTCCTTGCCACATGTTCCCCTCCAATGCCAGCAAAGGAGAATCTCCCTTGTGTTAAACCCTTCTCATGCTTCCGGTCTCTCTGACTTCTAGACCCAGATTTCAAGAGTTCATACGATCGGGTCAGGCCCAACTGGGTAATCTATCTCTCTTAAGGTCAAGTGGTTTGGAACAAATCAGAATGGCAAAACTCCCTTCACAGTAGCAGCTAAATTAGTGTTTGATTGATTCATTGGGAGGAGGTAGGTGCACGACAGCGGCCAGGAGTATTGCAGTCCCTCTTAGAATTGTGCCCACCTCACTCTGTACCTGCTTTCCTCCAGGGAAGCCAACAGAGCTCAAGTCATTTGGCTGAGGAACTCACTCAACTGCACTGAAACATTAAATTCCAGAAGAAGGGGCCGTGACTGGCATCCTTCTAACTCTGTGTACAACAAAGGACGTCCATGTATGTGCGTCAAAGATCCATGTGGACAATTAAACAGCAGAAAAAGCTAGAAAGAAGATCTAGGAAACCAGGCACACAATGTAGGGGTCAGGCAGACCTTCCTGACCAAGGATCCACACCAGGTATTTCCAGCTCCCACCTGCTGGCTCCTTGACTCCCACTCTGTGGCCCACCAGAGGACAGGTCATTCACTGGCTGCACATGAATTTTGAGTCCTTGCCATTTTTTCTAACATCAGTGCTATCAGAGTGTGGTTTTGGGAGCCACAGGGTATTGGTCTTGGGTGTTCAATGGAACAGAATGAATTGACCACTTGCCTAAGTAAGCAAGCCACTAAGAGGAACTGTTGATGAGCATTAAACATCCTGAAAGAATTCTAAAAAATTGCTCTTCCCTCCCTCTGTCTCTCTCTCTTGCATCTTCCCACCTGCCACTGTGATTTCAGGCACATTATACGTGACTTGCTTGAGACTGAAGAGGCTTATATAAAAGAGATGAAGAGCATAATTGATGTAAGTAGATTGGGGGGCAGTTAAGCATGTACTCAAACTAAAGAAATTTTGTTGCACAAAAAGAATCAAAATAGTTTCCATATGTCTCTAGATTCCCTGCCACCCCAGGTTTCCGGTCTTACAATATCATACATGGCTTTCTAGTAGGAATAAGAACATTCTTATGACTGTTGATCCATGCAGCTCAACAACTTCAAAGGGTTGCACCAGTTTGTACTGATTTCAGTAATGCTCTCTGGGTGCACCATGTGCTTACTAGCAATGGATATGATCATTGAAATGTTTTTGATAATTTAATAAGGGAGAATTGTTTCTCATTGTTTTAAGTAGCGCTTTTTGCTTAACAGTGAAAATGTGTATTTTCCTAAGGGCATAATTTTGAGAAATAAATTATATGTACAAAATTATAGTAGAATTTTTTACCACAAAATATCAGAAAACTAAATATCCTATTCAAAGGGGAATGGTTAATAAAGTCTGATATACATGCTAAATGAAATATTATTCAAGTGTTACAAAATAATTATTTTGAATACTTTGTAGATATATTGGAAATGTTTATAAGATTAAATTAAAAACAACATATGTAGAAATTTACAAGCAGACTCTAAAATATATATGTCAAAACAGAATACAAATTATTTATGTACTGTGATTATAACCATATAAAATAAGCTCTCTAAAAGTCATGAAGGAAATATAACAGGACAATAGTAATTGCAATAGGTCATGAATGATGGGTAAGTTTTTTCCTTGCACACTTGACTTTATAACATAATCATTTAAAAATATGTTTGTTCTTCCTATAAAAATGCCATTTTATTATCATTATTAATAAACCCTCTTCTTCTGAAGATGGACAGATAAGAAAAATAATAGCAAAAGAATTTGGCGAAATGGCTCTCAGGAAATAGGTGTACCATATTCTCTGTTTATCTCATTAAAGTTTTATTCCCTGGAATGGCCAATTCAGATAATCTCTTATATGTTCCTATCTGTAAAGCCTGTTTCTGTCTCTGCAGGGTTATATCACTCCGATGGATTTTATTTGGCTGAAGCATCTGATTCCAGACATTCTGCAGAATAACAAGGATTTTCTCTTTGGGAATATTAGAGAACTTTACGAATTTCACAACAGGTATATAATATTTCACATCATCAGGAAAAATGGGAAGTAAGAGAAGGCTGGAAGTCAGACTGATGGAATTTGGTGATGAGAGTGCTTAGATATTTTTAGGCTTCAGCAACTAGTCCAGAGCCAGAGGATGGGATGGGACACAAAGGAGGGAGCAGTGCCCCAGATGCTTGGGGAAGACGGGGGAGACACTTGTGGAACGTTGGCAGCGTGTGGGGCACCGACGCGGTGTTCGCTTGTGTGTTCTTTGGCTTGTCCATCTGTTTATGCACCCGAATTTACTGAGCACCCGGTCAGGGTCAGGCACTGTGCTCAGCGTGGGGGAGACAACAATGACCAAGACACTCCTTCACATACCTACTATCATAGGGTAGTGTTGGGAGCTAGGGTGTAAAAAATGCTAACTAGTCAAACAAGTTGTCCTTGTAGCCCAGGGCGGCTTGGATGTTGAGTTCTAAAGACATGAGGGAGGAAGGGACTTTGGAAATCATCTTCCAACCCTCTCATTTCACCGATGAGAAAACCTCAGCTTGTTGTGTCTCTTCACTCACTAGAACGACCCCCAAGGCACACATCTAATTGGCAGAAGGGAGAATAACCTAAGCTGATTCCTAACCACATCTCATGTCTCTTGACCTGTTGTCAAAACTGAAATGGAAATCTTATTGCTGCATCTTTCCATGGAGAAATTTTGCAGCTGCTTTGAACTTCAGGTTGATGACACCTTATCTTGCAAGGTTCAGTGGAGGACTAAATGAGATACTGTTTGTGAATCACTTAGCTTATGCCTGGCTTATCATAAGCTCTCAGGGATAGTCATAGCAACAGCAACGGCAGTTCTCATTAACATTGTTATCAGGTAGCAGGAAGCATCAGTGCCTCTAGCCTGTCAAAGGCTAGTACCTAGAATTGTCAAAACAGCTGTAGATGGTTTCTGGGAATCCTAGTAGTGTCCCGGAATACTTTTCTTCCAAATCAGCATGTTGAAGATGAGTCAAGAGCAATAAAGCCTGAAAAACAACATTGTTCTAGGCACCTCTTAACAACTTATTTGATTTTACTTTATTTTTTTAAGATTGTACTTATTTATTTTTAGAAAGAGAGGAAGGCAGAGAGAAAAAGGGAGAGAAACATCATGCCCTGACCAGGGATGGAACCCACAACCCAGGCATGTGCCCTGACCAGGAATCAAACCGGCAACCTTTCATTTTTCAGGATGACACCCAACCAACTGAGCCACACCAGTCAGGGCTGATTTTATTTTTTTTAATATTTAACATGTAAAAATGATTAACAAGCATTACTATACCATTCTTTCCCTAGGACTTTTCTGAAAGAATTGGAAAAGTGCACTGAAAATCCTGAACTTCTGGCACGTTGCTTCCTCCAGAGAGTAAGTCTGTGTTCCCAGTAAATGAAAATAACCGTGTGATTCAGTCAGCCCTTAATTTTCTGTGTAAGGGACAAGGGCTAATAGAAATACCAATGGTCTGAAAATCACATCTGCCTTTTGAATGCAAAGCAGGAGTCCTTTGCGGTCCTTCACACCAAGTGTGAGATGCGTCCAGTTTGAGCTCCCACTGGTGGGGGGAGCCACTTACAAGCCTGGCTTCCTGCAAAGCCCAGAGAAGTGCAAGACTGCCCTCCTCCCCACCGCCCGAGGCAACCCAAAGCAGGTGGTCCCGAATGACTCTGAATGACTAACCTTACTGTTTTAGAGCCAGAGTCACACTTACGTTCCTCACTCATTGTATTAATACTCTCAAGAGGAGTACTGATGTTAACCCCCAAATCCCTGAGCATATATTTACGCCCACGTTATTTTGCACAGCATAGAGGGTAGTTGGAAAATGTTACATCTACAGCCTCTCTGATGTTTAGCACCCAATTTGTGAATTTCCTGCCTTACCTCTGACTACGTAACGTACCTCTTGACTACTTTCCCTTCACCGCACAGCTCTCTCGCCTCTCACGGCTTCTCCACCCCTGTTGTGGGCAATAAACAGGTTGTTGGGGCCGGTGGTCTCTCTCAGAGCTGGCACAAGGAGATGTCGTAAGCGCTGTTCCCCCTCCAGGGCTCTCCTCCCTGTAGGAGGACCATGCAGGCGGTCCTGGTGCCCTCTATGTGACCAACCATTCCCATCTCTTCTCTCTCCCAGCTAGCCCTCCTCTTCATTCTTGTCTGTTTTACTTTTTGTGAGCCTGAGACAACAGGTCAAACAACTTCCAAATTTTTAAGCAAATTTTAAAAATTTTAGACCCAAATTATGGCCGCTAAGTTTAAGAGCAGTACCTTTGATAAAGTGAAAGCAAGCAAATAAAAATACCTGGGCTTTGCGGTATCTGACATAGTGGGAAAACAGAGCTTCCAACCCTCAAGAGCTAGAAGGTCCCTTCCATGGCCCTGTGTGGCCTTTCCACACACAGCCCCAGCGTAGGGTTGTTGTTTTTTTTTAATCAGGTGCTAGAATTCAAGATAGTACACTAATAACTATTTTGTGTTCAATCTGGTTAACGTCCTTATTGAATTATTTTTACAGTATTATTAATGTTTTACATTACTTCAAAATTTTGCACTCATCAGACTTCCAAAGTGAAATCTAGTTTTAGAGTTTAGGAATAATTTGTAAATGCTTATGTCATTATTGCAAAGACATTTCAATTTTTGAATGAGAAAAGGACCGAATTCTTGTGGGGGAAAAATAGATACAACAAGTGAAAATTGTCCAAGTATGAGGAAATGGTCAGGGAATTGCTAACTAAACATCTTTTCCTAGAAGAATTGCTCTCCTACAGTTATACAAGGCTTTTAATAGTTCTCCATGTGGGGAGACACCTTAGAAATCTTCAATCCAGGCCACAGACTCTGCATATAATGATTCATGGTGTTAGGGAAAACAAGCAGGTCATAAATTCTTATCTTAATACCACAGTTATCTAATCTTTGAGAATCCTTGAGGGAATTGGCTACTGCTGTGCAAAGACTTGTATTTGTTAGCCAGTGAGGCTGGCCTACCATCTTTTATTTTCTACAGCAGTTTAGCTTTTCTCGATAGTATTTGCAGAATTCATAGATGTGAATTTTGAAATACTGCTCTGGCCAAATGTTCTCATCAGGCTCTATCACCTAGAGCCCCCAGGGAGATTCTACCTCAGAGACCAAGTTCTACATAGAATCATATTTTGCCAGTGGTTCACTTTTGGTCTTATTTGCTCAATGAAAAGAGCGCTGGGCCGGGACTCAGGAAACAGAACTTCTTGTCTAAGTCAAGCTGCTGTCCACGTGATCTCAAGAAAGTCACTTAGCCCCTGGAGTCTCACTTTCCTGCCCCTGACAACTGGTTTAATAGTACCAATAGGTAAAGTTGTTGTGGGAATCAAGTAAAATGGTGCATACAGAAGGGTTCTACAAAGTAGAAAGTGCTGTGACAATAGCTACCACTTGTTGGGTACTCTGCCTGGGTCAGGCATTTGACAAGGGGTTTCTGTGCATCACTCATTTAATCTCACAACAACCACAGGAGACGGCCCACTTAACAAATGAGAAGCCTGAGGTGTAGGAAGGTTAAATCACTGCCTCTGGGTTTGTGATCAACAAAGCTAAGAACTGAACCTGGACCATCCACCACCAGGGCCCACAGTCTTAATTCATAAGCAATCATGTCTCCCCGTGTGAATGAGTTTTTAGTAGCAATTTTTTTAGCCTCCTGATCTGTAAGGAGGTGAGGGAAAACGGGCAATCTCATATGCTGCTGGTTAATGCACATCCTTTCTCCAAGGAATTTTGGGCTGAAGAGCAAATGGAGGTCAATAGTTGTATTTCGGTACTTGAAGGCCTCTAATGTTCTGTGTTGCTCAAAGGGCGGACACGTAACCAAACAGTGAAGGTTTCAGAAATGCAGGTGTCAGCTCAGCATCCACTAAGAGAACCAGGTCCTTCTCTGCCACTGGGAGAGTTTGGGGAAGGGTGACAGCTGTTAAGGGTGTTTCACTGGGTGGGAAGCTGGATCTCCAAAGTCTCCTTCAGCTACTGAGAATCTTCTGGTGGTGAATGCAGAAAGCATAGAAACCTTGAATTCTTTTAGGAGCGAAAGGCCAATGTCTTTGTGCTCTGACAGACTATTCATGGAAGAGATGACTTAATCAATTTGTAATGTTCTATAAGCCCAGCCTTCATGATGGCAGAAACGTTTTCCATGTCTAGACTCCTACGCTAAGGGAGCCACTGAGTTTAACAAACATACTCAGAATAGTGCCAGCATATCACAATTACTCAATAGAGAGTTTTTAAGTGAATGCATAGTGAATGTATTATTGTTAAGCTTTGAATTATTAATCTAGTTCCTCAACTAGTATGCACTACATTTCTCAAGGGCCACCTCGCTTTCTAAATTTGTGTGTGTGTGTGTGTGTGTGTGTGTGCGCTGTGTACATTAACAATTTTTTTCTGGAGAGACTAGCAAAAGACAGAGTCGCTGTAGCTCTTATAGTGACATGGCCACTTATAATCCATCAGGACAGGGGAAAAGATACAGGAGTGGAGCTCATTCACTATAGCAGGGTTTAGAAGTGGAATTGAGTCGAAGTCGTAAGGGGAAAATAACTCATGTCCGTAAGAAGGACATCAAGAAGTGGCTTGTAGTGGGAAGATGTGGGCACAGAAATCTGAAAGGACATGATACACGGGCCTCTCTGCCCGAGCAGCGTGGGCTCTGTGGCAAGCACAGCGCCCGCAGACCAGGTTTTTCTGATGGAGCGGATGAAGCTGCCGCTGACTGCACTGGCTCAGGGTGGGATATCGGCAGCTGTGTGTCCCTTCTCATGGTCTCAGGGTGGCACAGGCACTTGGACTTGCTGTGGATCTCTAGCTCTGAGATAGTCATGTACCTTTTTCTTCTTGGAATCTTTTGCTACAGATTGAAAGTGATGTGTCAGGCAAAGCTTGCCACGTTGGGGCTTGCCCACTTGATTTATATCTGTGTGGCTTTGTCCAAACTGCCACATTCTTCTTCTGCGATATTTCTATCTGTTGTTTCTTAGGGGTTTTTCCCCCCTAGAATGGGCATAATGATGACAGTAATAAAGAGAGGGTGTTAGTTTTATCACTCAGTAAACAACTATTTGGGGAGAAAATAACTATTTCAAGGAAATGTTGGTATCCTGGATGAAGAACAGAGGAGGAACAATACAGACCAAAACCAACTCCTGTTCACGAGTTTACTTATTTATTTACCAGAGTATTGTAATTGCTCCCAAAGCACCTTGTTCAGGCCTGTACTTAGTACTTATGGCTGTTTTTAGCCCCCTTTCTGCTGCCCTATACATGCTCACTCCAACATTAGGGCATTGATTGTGCATCCCCAGTTTCACACCCATTGAAAAATTCAGTCTTGGGATCCAAGATGGCAGCAGATTAGGTGGGAGTTACACTACTCTCTTCCTAGGACCAAACTGGAATTACAACTAAATTATAGAAAAATAATTCTGAATAACCAACCGAAGACTAGCTGGAGAGAAGCCTTATAAGCAAGCACTTACAGAAGAAGCCACTTCAAGACTGACAGAAAGTGAGGTGGCACGAGGAGACTGGCTGGGCTCCCATGGGCAGCAGCTGAGGTCCTGGACGAATATCTCAGCTATGGGGGGTTCTCCATGAGACGTGTGGGGTCTAAACCCCAAGCTGGGCTCCCCAGCTTAGAGCACCAGGACCAGGGAAGGCAACCACATAACATTGCCTGTGAAAAGCAGTGGGGTTTCTGTCCACCAGAAAGAGACAGCTAGAGACACACCACCCTCTTAAAGGGTGAACATACAAAATTTCATTTGCAGCCACTCACCCTGGGCTCTGATGGAGAGAGTACAGAGTGAACTAGAGACCTATGAGTCTGGAGTTGGTGAGTCTGGGGAGAGAGCTGACTGGCCAGCTCCCAGGATCCCTGTGCTCAGTCATTGCCCATACAGCACAGGCATCTTTCTTGGTCAGAGCACTGCCTTCCAGGTGACCTCAGCCTGAAGGGCAGCAATAGCCCCGCCCACAGGAGTTTCTTTTGCCCCACCCTGTGCAGCTTATGCCATGGTAAAGAGTACAGCTAGAGGCTAAGCCTAATAGGCAGCCTGCAGATGGAGGTGATCTCTGGCAGCTTAGAGGCTTCTGCTGACCTGCCTCCTGGCTCAGTGCTGGTAAAAGCAGGCCTTGGTGCATAGCTTGGTCATTTTCACAAGCAGAGGCCCAACAGAGGGAGCCACGAGCTGTGGATCTCTGATAGCTCAAAATATGTTGCCCAGGACCAGTCACAGGCAGCCTCTGATGAAGATCTGAGCCAGAGTCCCTCTGGAGATGCCCAGAACCAATACATTCAGTGTATATCTTCACAAAACAACACAGCAGAATCCAGTAGGGTTCACAAGTAGCACATCCACAGGCAGATCTTGACAGGCACTAAACCCTGCCAAGGTGAATACCTCTTTGTGTGGTCAGCATCTGCATACTATGTTGGGGTTTAGCCTCACAGTCAGCCAGCCTGAGAGGTAATCTCATAAATGAATGGAACAATAGCAATCAAGACTCAATTACAACAGGAGGGCTCACATAACCCACACAAGTGACATTCCTGGAGCACCCAGCACAGGTGATCAGGGAGACTGTGCCACTGGGTTTCACATGATATCTACTACCTAAGGCCATCCTGCTAAGACTGGGAGTCGTAGCAGATCTACCTAATACATAGGAACAAACCAAAGAGACAAGCAAAACAGGTAGCAAAGAAGCAAGCCCCAAATGAAAGAATATTTTCCAGAAGAAGAGCTATGTGAAATGGAAGCAAGAGATTTATCAGATAATAGAATTCAAAGTAATGATTATAAAGAGACTCAACAGCATGGAAAAGGGCATGGAAACCATAAAAAAAGACCCAATCAGAAATGAAGAATGCAATGTCCAAAGGAAAGAATACACTGAAAGGAACAAACATTATGTTGAATGAAGCAGAAGATTGAATCAATGATTTGGGAGACAAGGTAGAAAAAAACACCCAATCAGAGCAGCAAAAAGAAAAATGGATTTTAAAAAAGTAAGAATAGTTTAAGGCACCTTTGGGACAATGTGAAGCATAACAACCTTGGCATCATAGGGGTGCCAGAAAGAAAAGAGAAAGAGCAAGAGATCAAGCATGTATTTGAAAAATGATGACCAAAAAATTTCCTAATGTGGTGAAGGAAAGAGACATATATGTCTGGGAAGCACAGAGAGTCCTGATCAAGATATACCCAAGAAGCCCATACCAGGACATATCATAATTAAAAATGGGAAAGATTAAAGATAAAGGGAGAATTGTAAGAGTCACAGGAGAAAGGCAGTCAGTTACCCAAAAGGGAGCTCCCATAAGACTGTCAGCTGATTTCTCAACAGAAACATTTTGGGCCAGAAGAGATCGGCATGAAATACTTAAAGTATGAAAAGAAAGGACATACAACCACGGCTACTTTACCAAACAAGGTTAGCATTTAAAATTGAAGGAGAAGTAAAGAGCTTTCCAGACAAGAAAAAGCTAAAGGAGTTTGTTACCACCAAACCAGTATTACAAGAAATATTAAAGGGCCTGCTTGAAGAAGGAGGAGGACAAGGAGGACAAGGGGAAACAAACAGAGGAACTTAGTTAAAAAAATAAAATGGCAATAAATATGTACCCATCAATAATCACTTAAGTGTAAATGGCTTAAATGCTTCAATCAAAAGACATAAGGTAGATGAATGGATAAGAAAATAAAACCCACATATATGCTGCCTCCAAGAGACCCACCTCAGAACAAAAGATACACACAGACTAAAAGTAAAGAAGTGGAAAAAGACATTTCATGCAAATGGAAAGGAAGAAAAAGTTGGGGTGGCAATACTTACAACTGATAAAATAGACTTTAAAACCAAGGGAATAGTAAGAGGCAAAGAAAGACACTACATAATGATAAAGGGAATAATTCTATAAGAGGATATAATCCTTACAAACATTTGTGCATCTAACATAGGAGCACCTAAATATGTAAGGCAAACCTTGATGGATATAAAAGGAGGGTTTGACAGCATTAGAGTCCTAGTATTTAACACCCCATTGACATCAATGGATAGATCTTGCAGACAGAAAATCAACAAGGAGATGGCAGTTTTAAATAATACACTAGAAGAAATGTATTTAATTGATATTTAGAGCATTTCATCCCAAAGCAGCATAATATACATTCTTTTCAAGGGCACATGGAACGTTTTCTAGGATAGACCACATGTTAGGACACAAAACAAGACTCAATAAACTTAAGATTGAAATCATATTAAGGACCTTCTCTAACCACAGTGCAATAAAACAAGAAGTCAGTCAGAAGACAACTGTAAAACGCACAAAGACAGGGAGGCTAAATAACATGCTACTAAATAAAGAATGGGTTAACAATGAGATCAAGGAAGAAATTTAAAAAGTACATTGAAACAGATGAAAATGAGAATACAACAACCCCCCAAAAGCAAGCAATCCAATTAAAAATGGGCAAAGGACCTGAATAGACACTTCTCCAAAGAGGACATATAGGTGGCCAATAGACATATGAAAAGATGCCCAATATCACTAATCATCAGAGAAATGCAAATTAAAACCACAGTAAAATATCATCTCATAACTGTCAGAATGGCTATCATCAATAAACAGCAAACAAGTGTTGGTGAGGATGTGGAGAAAGGGGAATCTTCATATATTGTTGGTGGGAATGCAGATTAGTGCAACCACTATGGAAAGCAGTATGGAGTTACCTCAAAAAATTAAAAATGGAATTGCCTCATGACCTAGTGATTCCACTTTGGGAAATTTATCTGAAGAAACCTGAAACACTAATCCAAAAGAATATATGCACCCTGATGTTCATTGCAGCATTATTTACAATAGCCAAGATATGGAAGCAGTCCAAATGTCCATCAGCAGATGACTGGATGAAACAACTATGGAACATTTATACAATGGAATAGTACTCAGCCATAAAAAAAGAGGAAGAAAATTTTACCCTTTGTGACAACATGGATAGATCTGGAGAATAGTACACTAAGTGAAATAAACCAGTCCGAGAAAGACAAATACCATATGATTTCACTTATATGTGGAATCTAATGAACAAACTGACCTCACAAGCAACACAGAAACAGGCTCATAGACAGAGAGCAGGTTGACAGCTCTGGTGAGGGGATGCTCTGGGAGGGGAGAGGGGTTGAGGTGAGCACACAGTGAGAAAGAGGTCACGGGCACAGACAGCAGCGGGGTGGTTGTAGGGCAGGGAGGGTGGGTGGAGGTGGAAGAGGATATGGGGGGGATAAATGGTGGTAGAAAAAATAAAATAGACTTCTGGCAAGATGGAGGCATAGGTGGATGCACCATACCTCCACGCACAACCAAGATTAGAACGACAACAATTTAGAGGCAGAATAACACCTAGAACTGATAGAGAATTTATCTGAATGGAAGTCAGACAGCCAAGAAGTTGAAATAGACCCGTTCATCTAGACCGGTAGGAGGGGCGGAGAGGAGCAGCCAGGCATGGGTCCAGGGTCACGGCGTGGGTTGTGGGGAGGAGAGCAGAGAGAGGTGGGCACATAAGGCAACTTGGGGCGCCTAAGGCATCTGGGGCACGCAGGATCACAGCAGGTGGACCCTGAGTATGCAAGCGGCAGCTGGCGGACTCAGTGAGGTGGCAGTTGTGGAACCGGGCAGAGCACACAACCCAGGATCCCAGAGAAGGGACTGAGGTCCCATGGAGAATGGAGCTACCACCATTGTTCTCTCCCACCCCTGCCTCCACATACAACGTCACAATCTAGTGACTGGGGTGCCCAGCCCTGGTGAACACCTAAGGCATCACCCCTCACTGTAACAGGAGTGACCAGACCAAAAAAAAAAAAGAGAGAGAGAGAGACACATCTCAAACAGAAGAACAGATCAAGGCCTCAGGACTCATCATTTTAAACGACCGAGAGATAGCCAATCTATCAGATGCATAGTTCAAAACACTGGTGATCAGGAAGCTCACAGAATTGGTTGATTTTGGTCGTAAATTAGATGAACAAATGCAGGCTATGATAAAAGAAATGAGGGAAAATGCACAGGGAACCAGTAGTGATGGGAAGGAAACAGACTCAAAATGATAGCGTGGACCAGAAGGAAGAAAAAAACAACCAAACAGGAAAGAATGGAGAAATAAGAATTCAAAAACACGAGGAGAAGCTTAGGAACCTCCAGGACATCTTTAAACATTCCAACACCCGAATTATAGGGGTACCAGAAGGGGAAGAGGAAAAGCAACAGATTGAACACGTATTCGAACAAATAATAAAGGAGAACTTCCCCATTCTGGCAAAGGAAATAGACTTCCAGGAAATCCAGGAAGCTCAGAAAGTCATAAAGAAGTTGGACCCAAGAAGAAACACACCAAGGCACATCATAATTACATTAGCCAAGGTAAAAATGAAGGAGAGAATCCTAGAAGCAGCAAGAGATAAGGGGACAGTCACCTACAAAGGAGTTCCCATCAGACTGTCAGCTGATTTCTCAAAAGAGACCTTACAGGCAAGAAGGGTCTGGAAAGAAGTATTCCAAGTCATGAAAGACAAGGACCTATATTCCAGATTACTCTATCCAGCAAAGCTTTCATTTAGAATGGAAAGGCAGATAAAGTGCTTCTCAGATAAGGTCAAGTTAAAGGAGTTCAGCATCACCAAGCCCTTATTATATGAAGTGTTAAAGGGACTTATCTAAGAAAAGAAGATAAAAAAAACATGTATAGTAAAAGGACAGCAAACTCACAATTATTAACAGCCACACCTAAAGCAAAACCAAAAGAAACTAAGCAAACAACTAGAACAGGAACAGAACCACAGAAATGGAGATCACATGGAGGGTTAGCAACAGGGGAGTGGGAGGAGGAAAGAGGGGGAAAAGGTATAGAGAATAAGTAGCATAGGTTGTAGGTTGAGAATAGATAGGGGGAGGGTAAGAATAGTATGGGAAATGTAGAAGCTAAAGCACTTATAAGTATGACACATGGACATGATTAAAGGGGGGGATGTAGGTGGGAGAGGGTGTACAGGGTGGAGGGGAGTGAAGGGGGGAAATGGGACAACTGTAATAGCATAATCAATAAAATATATTAAAAAATAAAGAAAGAAAGAAAAATAAAATAAAATAAAATTTAAGAAGACCTCAGGCGTGTTGAATGAATAAACTACTGTTTTATCCACTTACTGAAAAATACTACCTGACTAATTTGTTCTAATTTTTTCCCATTCAGAAAGAAGATCTTCAGATCTATTTTAAATACCATAAGAATTTGCCCCGAGCTAGGGCAATCTGGCAAGAATGTCAAGACTGTGCCTACTTTGGGGTAACGTTGAGATTATGTCTCCCACAAATTGTTTTCTCTGGACAATGTTTCTGTGCATCAAGTTTTTAAAGACCTCAAGAGTGTGAGCTCGGCAGAGGCATTTGGCATGGGGATTTACGTTTATTGAAAGTCTCCCCTGTTTTGGAATTGCGCACGGGAAGTTTCCGTGCTGCCCTGGGTCTCTGTGGGACAGGCCTGTGAGGGACCGCTGTAGCCTGGTGAGAAAACCAGAGTCCTCTTCTGAGATAGGTTTTAAAAATAGAATTCAGCCCAAAAGGTTAGATAGACATCAGTGCTCCTGGGAATGGTATCAGTGAGCCATGATGTGCCCTCCAGGCCCCACCACACCCAAACTCTAAACACAGGCTGCCTCCTTTTCCGAAGCACCTGAAATGCCCCACTGTGCTCTGGTAGACTTAGTTGCTAAAAGAAATAGACGGCCCTGCTTCCCTAGCTTCTCATAAGAATACAGCCAAGCGGTCCCTTTTCCCCTATTGTTCACTTCGCACGCAGTTCCCCAAAGACTGAGCAGCTCAGCAACGGTGCGTGCAAACCTGGTCAACCCGGCTGCCCCTCTTGTCTGTGAACGGCCTGTTTCATTTCTTGTGTTTAAATGCCACCACTTTTGTTTTCTGTATGTGTTGTTTGTTTTGTTTTATGTTGTTTCTGCTTGTTTTTAAAAGGTATGCCAGCGCCAATTGGATCACAATCTCCCTCTTTTTAAGTATCTTGGAGGACCGAGCCAGAGACTCATAAAATACCAGATGCTGTTGAAGGTAAGGTCAGTAAGACAGTGCTTTTCCGTGCTGGGCAAACAGATGGATGCACTGTGGTGCTCTTTCCCTTAGAGTTGTGACTGTCTTCCAAAGGTGAAGATACCCATCCTCTGAGCTTTTTCAGTCCTCCAAGTTTAAAGCAGCCCTCCTCACTGGAGCATGAGATGAAAGAATCATGGAGTTGCAAGGGACCTGGGAGCCTGGCTAGTCCAACAGGCAGCAAGGCATGACTCTCTTAGGAGCCTGGCTTAAGGGAGGAGAGTGCTTGGGAGCCAAGTGACGAGAGGGGCTGCAGCCACACTGCTGGCAACTGGGGGGATAGGGAGGCCACCAGGCCTCTCTCTACTCTCCTGTAAGATATCTCCAGGTAAGACATCATCTGCTCCATTTTATGGATGAGGCAAGGAGCTTCAAGAAAGAGGTATGACTTTCCCCTAAGTCACTCTTTTACGTGCATTAAGACAATGGAAGGGAGAAGGCAAAACTGAAGTTTTCTCTCTTTTTGCAACATCTGCCTCCACCCTTAGATTTAGCATCTTTCTCAAGAGCATTAGAACAGAATGCACTGTGCTCTGAAGAACTCCTAGACAGCCCTTCTCTCTCTGACACCGGCACACCTGCAGAAGAGTGCTCCCAGACACCCCGAACGGGCGGGAGGCACTGTCAGGGCTGCCTCCCCGGGAAGCCGAGGAGAAGGCTGGGGCCGTTCCTCCAGGTTGTGTTTTGTGGCTACTATCTCAAAAAAAAGAAAAGAAAAGAAAAAAAAAGCTACTGCCATTTACTGGGTTCCTTCCCACGTGTATTTTTTACTTAATCCTCACAATCAGATGTGTCGGAAGGCTCTGGAGTACGAAGAAACTGAGGCTCGTGGAGGTTGGGCTCATGGCCCAACCATCTGCCCTCAGAAAAATGTGCTGAAGCCTTGCCTCAGCAGAGCCCGCTGGGCTGGACCGCCTCTGCAGCTACCAGCTGTGGGGACTACTGGGCCTGCTAGGCACAGGTTTTCTCACGTGTAAAATGAAGATACCTGAACCTCCTGCTCACTGGGGGAAGCAGTGAGTAAATGCGTGGAGAGAGCTGCTCAGTGCTAATGCACAAGAAGCTCCTGGGCCACGTGGCTGCTGTTTTGTACCTGCAGACGTCACTCCAGTGTGAGACTAAGGAGGACGGCTCACTGCTTCCCCACATGAGTGATACCTGTGAGCATGCTTTGATATGACATTCACCTAGGGCCTCGTATGCCTCTGTTGGTCCCATCCTTACTGTTGTGAAGTCCTACCAGTGAGCAGAGAGCGGGACCTAAGTGGGAGTCTTCACTCCCTACAGCCTGGCTGCGTCAGGGACTGGCCTCCAGTCAAAGGGTTTTCCCTTTGGCATGATGTTGACACAACAGTTAAGTTCCATTTGCAGAGGACTGTGGGGCACGGTGATTAAAAACACAGAGGCAGGAACTAGACCTCCTGGTTGTGGATCTGGGCTCTGACAGCTCTGTGCACAAAGGCAGGTCAGTAACCACTCCCTGCCTCAGGCTCCTCAGCTGTAAAATGAAGGAGGTTAACAATACTTTTCTGGTATGCTCTTTCTAGATATATGCATAAAACTTTTAACATTAAATGAGGTAATACATGTTAGAATATTCTGTTAGTTTTATTGAAAAAACAAGAGACAGAATCACTGTAAAATACTCCTTGGAGGTCTTTGCAAAACCACTGGAGGCTACTCAGGGCAGACCAGTTTTTCCCACAGAGAAGCTTGCTGGGTACCCAGAAATGCAAGTTTAAGCCACTGGCATGTGGTGAAGGGAGGAACTTAGTGCGGTTCTCCACCGTGAGGAGCAGACTCATTCTGCAGTTTCTTAGAGAGAGCATGGGTGTTGGACCATTGCCTCGTGGCTGAAAAAAGATCCTAGAATCCTGGTGTGGGAGAGCTTTTTGATATATAAAGGAAAGGGGAAGGGTTGACAGGTTGTATTAATAAAAACAGACACGTGGAAAATGGGGAAAGATATTAGCATATACATGCTCAGTGGTCCTCATGCTTAATAATGAGCTCATAGAAATTAGTAATAAAAAAGTCTATGATATGCTTCCTATCTTGTCTGAGATATTATAAAAGCTAATAATCGTGACCAAGAGTTTTGTGAGTACATAATATCTAAAGAGTCAAGGCAAGGTAATTAAACAATGTTAATATATTAGTATCTGAATACACTGGAAAGAACCCATGACAAATTGACATTTAGGGACAAGAGGAACTTGCGTTCATTGAGCTAATGATTTCTATCAAACAAGCTAAGTGATGGATGGAAACTCTCAAGTTTAATGTAGGGAATTTTTCTTGCCTGGATTTTGTTTAATTAAGATGTGGTTTGTAAAAGAGTACATATTTGTTTACTGTAAGTTTTGCTTATTACAAGGGTGCTCTAGAATAGATGGTCATGCTGATTTCCTGTGATACAATATGATGTGAAACCAACTCACATTATAAGAGAAACATTCATTTTTCTTCTTCTAAAAATTAAATAGGCTCTACTTAAAGAAATAATCAATGGGGAGAGGTTGGTAAATGTGACAAGCTTTCCACTGTAAGATGACAAAGGTCCGAGGATATAATGTAAAGCATGGTGGCCACATCCCATTATTGAAGCTGGTAACACTGTAATGTACAATAGAAGTTTGCTAAGAGAGTAGACTTAAACACTCTCACCAAAACAACAAAAAAAAAGATAAATACGTGAGGTGATGGGTATGTTAATGAACTAGAGGAGGAGAACCCTTTCCCAATGTGTACGTGTATGAAATCACTATGAGGTATGGCTTAAATATCTAACAATTTTATATGTCAGGAATATCTCAGTAAAGTTGATTTTTAAGAAGGAAATTAATAATAAAAAATTAACAAAGGACATAGGCAATTTACAAAAGAATAAATGTCAGTAGTAAACATTCTTTGAAAGTTCTACTGCACTAGTTATCTGAGAAATTCAAACTAAAACACAGTGAGGTAGGATTGCTCTGTCAATTCAATTGACCAAACTGTTTGCTTAAATGGCAATTCCGCCTGTAGGCTAGGAGCAAGAGAAACAAGGTCTCCAAAGTGGCTGATGGGAACAGAGTCCTCCTCTAAGGAACTTGGGAATGTGCACCAAATCTCTTCACACTGACAACTCCACTTCTAGGAATTTATCTTAAGGAAAAATTGTGGAACCTAAACATTTAACAATAGAGGAGATTAATTAATTATGATTTACATATAGGATGCAACACTGCCACAATCAAAACCATGTCTTTAAAATATGTAGTGTCATGAGAAAATAAATATTCATGATATGCTACTGAGTGAGAAAGAGCAGGCTACAGTGAATGTCCCCAGTACTATTTCACTTGGGGAAAGAGCACTGTGTGAAATATACCCTTCATTCTTTCCCTCTCACTTGTGGCAGGCAGGCAAATCTGCATAAATTCTCAGTTTAGCATTTGTCTGGAGATTGTTTGCACAGTAGATTTAGCTGGCGTTTTAACTCTCTGATTTTCAATAAGACTTTTGGGTTACCGCAGGGTCTGCTGGATTTGGAATCTCCTGAGGATTTGGAGGCAGACCCAGGTGACCTAGGAGGAGGTTTGACTAAGGTACTGGATGTTAAATATTGTTTTATATAACTGTTAATGGCATTTGTTCATGGGTGGGAGAACTCATGGCAATTTTGTTTTCTGTGCTTAATGTCTCTATGTCTAAGTATTTTAAAATGGTATGCATTTCATAATTCGCAGTCAGAAAAAAAACAAAAAAAATTAAAGGCAATTTCAAAGCGGAAATTTGTAGTACAACAAGTAGTAATATATTTTCTTCCTTTCACATAAAAATGTTTTAATGAGAATACAAATAGGAATGTATAAGTAAACATGATAAAAGCTCTACTGTGGTTTTTCTGCATGACAGGATTATGAATGATTTATATTTATTTCTTTGTCTATCTAATTTGTATATATTATGTCTTGTTTCCCTCCAAGAGTGTGTGTGAGTGTGTGCATGTGTGTGTATGTGAATTCTAAGGCTCTCTTAGAGGAAAAGGTGGCCAGCTAAGTAAGGAAGACATTTGTGGCTTCACAGTGAGGTTTCTTTTAAATTTCCTGTTAAATATTCTGGTTTTAACAAGGAAACCTAGGACATATGTCTCAAGAACAGCAGTCATTTGCAGGCCGTCTCTGCTCAGAATGCATGTTGGGGACCACCTTAAAATTAGAAGCTCAAGGCACAGGCAATAATTTTACAATCTGAAGCAAGAGAAGCCAGCCTGAGTTAGAGGGGTTTAGTAATGTTTGTAAGGCTTTCCCTGAACCCTACATTACCAATGAATGTAAAACTAGGAAGGAGAGAGAATGAGAGGAGTTGAATCTCCAAAGAGAAGTTGAGTTTGTGTGTTGGGGTAAAGAGGAAGATGCCTAGTGTAAGAACTTTTGATCCTTTAGTGACGGTATTACTGTAAAGTCAGGTGAGAGTCTACTGACTTTCACCAGGACTACAGGCTGTTTATTATGAGGGAGAAGGCAAGAACCCATGACGAACTGTTCGGTGGAGGCAGCATGCTCAGCTCCATCCATCAGGCCCCATCACTCATATCTCTGATCCAGAAATCCGCAGTGCTTCTGCAGAGATTAAGGAAATACACAACTCTCCACTGACACAGTAGAGGATAAAAGAGAGAGGTGGGGCTGTACAGGGCAGCAAAGAGTTTTTTCTTGTAGAAATTGATATGTTTCAAAAAGTGGAAGAAAACAAACTTGTTTTGTTTGCATTTACTAGATAACATAAAGATGCTATGTAAGTAGCAGGGGAATAAAATATTGAAAACCTAAGCAAAAGCCTTTGAGCTGAAACAGTCATCCCTATTATGTCCAAAGTGTCCCAGTGGTAACAATGGAAACATTGGTTTCTTCAGTTGGTAGTTATGGCTTTTGTACTTAATGCTGAGTCTTCATGTTTGGGAGGTGCAGACCTGGATGGCATCCTTAAGGGTAGTAGCATGTTGGGGGAGGAGAGGAGGAGGAAGGGCAGTGCTGTGGGGGATTCAATGTGGCAAATGCATCATTAGTCAACCTCCACTTGGCCACCCAGGCTTTGTGTCTATGGAAGTTTAAGAATACTCTCCTCTGGGGTGGTTTTAAGAATAATTGTACCCTTCTGTGCATCTAGGTTAACACACCTTGGAAATAAACCACAACTACCACTCTCAAGAGCACATAATCTTGTTAACTATCCTGTAATGCATCTAATGTCCACTTTGCTTTCTCCCACCTCCATGTAATCTTCCTAAACTTCCTCCTTAATCTCAAATGTATAAAAGAAGACACAAAACTGTTATTCTCCAGAGCATTTGAGCTCTTGCTCCTAGATGTATGTTCTCATTTTGGCTCACATGAACCTTTATAGAAATTTTTTTAGAAAGGCCTTGCCAAGCCCTGACTGGTGTGGCTCACTTGGCTGGGTGTCATCCTGCAAAGTGAGGGGCTGCCAGTTCAATTCCCAGTGAGGGCACATGCCTGGGTTGCTGGTTTGGCCCCAGGTCAGGGCACATTCGAGAGGCAACGGTCTCTCATATGTCATTTGTCTCCCTCTCTTTCTCCCTTCCTTCCCCTCTCTCTAAAGTAAATAAATAAAATCTTTTTTAAAAAGAAAAAAAAAAGATGTGGCCTGGACAAGTAGCTCAATTAGAGCATCCTCCCAATACATCAAGGTTATGGGTTTGATCCCTGGTCAGGGCTCATACAAGAAGCAACCAATGAATGGGTAATAGAACAACAAATCGATGTTTCTCTCTGTGTGTGGTGGGGTGGGGGGAGTTCTCTATTTCTGTCTTTCTCTCTCTCCAAAATTGGTAGAAAAGGGAGGGGACTTTATTTCTAAAAAAAGGTGTCATTTTACCCATAGGAATAAGACTGTCACATTAAGCACAGAAACATGAGACTCCAGTTGCACTTTTCCATAGGCCCCAGGGGCAGGGGTGTAAAGGAGAGAGCATCCAATTTCAAGGGGGCTGGTTTTCTTTCATGCTTTAAAAAAGCTCAGTATGTTTCTTACAGAGCAGAAATATATGCCCATGACGTTGTGAACTTCATTCTTCATTAGTAGAATCCACGGAAGTGTGGTTGATGGTCACCTAGCCACTGGCTTTAGCCACTGTTCTCTGGGAGCAGGGAACAGGTTGGTGTATCACCTTCTCAGATACTCCATGCTGGCTGGATCCGTGCCTCCTTATCTCTGTCCTGTTTTCCTTCTTTACTTAGTAGATGGTTTACCTTTTGTTTTCCAACAAGGCATTTGGTTTCCACAGAAGGGGCCAAAGAGGACCGAGGATTCTGCATCCTTAGCTGAACTACACCAGGCTTTGGCTGTGGTGGAGGATTTGATTAAGTCCTGTGAACTGGCCGTGGACCTGGCCACAGTCACTGGATGTCCGGTACGTTATGCTCCATAACAACTATTGGAAGGTGTCACAGGAGAGGCAGGAACAATATAACAAGGTGGGAGGTGCTGTGACGAAGCTGGAGAAGTGATTTATGGTAACGGAATTGACTCTGGGCAGGGGAGAGTATTGGGGGGAAATGGGGACAACTGTAATTGAACAAGAATAAAAAAATGTTTTTAAAAAAGAAGGAAACACTGCAGCTGACAGGCAGTGTGACCCTTACAGAAAGAAAGAAAAAAAGAAAGAAAGAAAGAAAGACACTTGACTCAGCAGAAAGTCGCCTACACCAGTCAACAAACTTGTGCTATGAGCCCCCAAGCAGCCCCTCGGGGTTTTCGGGAGTCTTGGGTTGGATTCTGCATGGTCCAGAATGCTGAGGCTCACCTGTGCTCTGGGAAAACCAGAAACCTGGGGGCCTGAATATATGTGGGCGGGGGAAATTGCTAAAAGAGTCATTTATTTTGACTCATGGCACTATTAAAATATTAAATGATTTTCCTTCTTTACTCCGATTTTCTCCATAAAGATTGCTTTGAATATGGGTCCTAAGTGAAAGTCTCGCCCCATTTTACATCACAGCCTCTGGAGGGGGCCCGACAGGCATGTAGTGTACACCCCCTTCATCCAAACAGTGCAGAGAAAGCACCAGGAGAGACGATGCCGGGGAGCAGAGCCGTCTCACCTCCAGCATCAGTGTTAACGCTGAGCAGACAGTCCCGGGCATTCCAGGCAAACAAAAGCTCCTCTCTAACCATGTGACTGCCTTGGGACTGGACCATAAGTAACATTCAACTGGTGTTCATGGTAAAGCACTCTAGATTTTAACTCAGGTGTATTAGTTTTCTATCATTGCTATAACACATCACCCCAGGCTTGATGGCTTAGGACACCACAAACCGATTACCCTACAGTTCCACGGGGCAGAAGTGAAACACCATCTCACCAGGGGCTAAAATCAAGGTATCTGCCTTCCTTTTCAGAGGCTCCAGGAGAGAATCTGTTCTTCGTCTTTTTCCATCTTAAAAAAAACAAACAAAATAAACATCATTGCTTGGCTCATGGCCACTGCCTCCACTTCCGAGCCAGCAACAGCACATTCAGTTCTCACATCGATCATGTCACCCTGGCCTTTTCTTCTGCTTCCCTTCCGCTTTGTAAGGACTCTTGTGCTCACTCTGGACCCACCCAGACAGTCCATGATAATCTCCTGACCTCAAAGTGGGCTCATCAGCAACTCTGATTCCATCTGCAACCATTCAGCATGTGACCTGACATCCTCTCAGATTTTAGGGACCAGGGCCTGGACCTCTTCTGGGGGGCTATTATTCTGCTCACCACATAGGGACCAAGCATTCTGAGTATTACATTTCAGTTACTTCTCTTTGTTTTGCTTTTCATTTTTACCTGGTTTTAACATTCTCTTTATTGATGTCTGGGAAGATGAAATGACCTTTCCTCTCTTTCCTTGTCATAAATCAAACCACACAAATTAATTAGGGGCAAAAATTGTGATCTTTTTATTTCCCTCCCTCCTGGTAGTTCTCTGGCCAGCATCTTGGAAACAGCCCCAGGGGGTGTGTGGTGACCCAGCCAGTGATGCTGGGAATCCAGAGCGCTCTCTGTTTCCTGCTGATGCATGATTCCGGAGGGTATTCATGAACCACAGCGGGTGTGAGAGGAGGTCACTTTCTTGGTAATAATTTCTTCTTCAGCTAAGTATCAAGGAAGCAACTTGTTGAATTATTTTGGGACATCTTTCTGTTCTTTTCATCTTTGAGTAAATGTCAGCTACCCTATTAGGTATCCATTTGCCTGAGTCAAATGAATGTTTCACAGGGCAGGAAACTCCCAGCTATTATTCTGAGAGTAACACAGGAAGAGGAAGTTAGGAGAAAAGAAAGGTTAAAACGTGAGTAACTAGCAGGCTATGATAATTTTATTCCAAACGGCTTTTGTGCAAATCAGGTGAACCAATTTATAGATTTCAGAGATTTTACTCAAAGTACAAAAATAAAACTTTTCCCCCCATATGTCCTCAGAATTGTACCTTTGACATACACTCTATGGTTTCTTTTTTGCTAAGACTAACTTTCTTTGCATCTGTACATTAGCTCATTTATCTTGGCAGCGCTGTATAATTCTGTTGAATTATAGAGGAGCAGGCATTGGAAATTTCAGCCTTCTCACTCAGCAGCAGGTCTATGGAAAAGACACTCGCCTCACCCAAGATCACGTGGTCACCTGCTTCTGGACCCCTTCCCTCCCTAGCAGGGGCGCCATCCTCTCAACGCATTCTCGTGTGACTCTGTTTAGAATTGATTAACAATTCGACTACCACAAACTCATATCTAATGATCCTAGATCCTTTGCCTCAGCTTTGTGGAACTTTCTCACAGGGTGTTTACAATCATAAGCTGTATGTGTGGATAGATCCAACTTAACCTCTTAGTTTCTCTACTTGACATCCAATATTAACCTGGTTTTGTAAAGGAAAGAAATTGAACCTGAGTGGATGAATTCATAATTAAAACTACTGGGAAAAAAATCCCTTCTGATATTTACATTTTCTCCTCATGTGGGGTCTTGGTTTAATTTACTCACAAACATATTTTTAAATATTATTTTTAAAAGCAAAGTTGTTTGGTGGGAACTGAGATTCAGTTTACTTCCCTCTATTTGCTAAAAACAAAAATTCCTCTCTCTTCAATCCCGGGTATAAAATAGAGGTGCATTTAGAGTCCTTTAAAATCCTGACTTGCCGCAACAAGTTCCAAAGTTGAATAGTAACAGCTGGGTGAAACATTTTAATATTCTGGAAAAAAATTTATGTAATTTATTCAAGTATTTTTATTGCAAGTTTATTGTGGGGCTAGGACCAGGTATTTCATTTCTAGCTTACTTTCCAGTTCCCTTACCATAGTGCCAGCAGCAAAGATAAGGCTGAGTAAACAATCTTAATGACTCAGTGGAATTGCTTTGTGTGTCTTCCCACCCCCAGGACACCTCTGTCTAAGTGGGGTAATTGAGGATTAAATGGTGTTGAAGGCACTTAGCACCTTGCCTGGCACCTGGTAGGTGCTGAATACAGAGCCCTGGGTCTGGCGTTAGGAGCTCCATCAGGCTGGAAGGAAGGAAGACCTTTGCTTCTGGCGATTGTAATCACCCAGGGCTCCTGTGTCCCACAGCTTCTGCTTTTCATTTCTGGGCCAGGCTGTGTGCTGATTCATTTCTCCAGATGTTTCCTGATTCTTTGTGAAAGAAGCATATAGCTCCGTCCCCATAGCTGTCACTGCCAGGAGTGAAAACCTGGGGCCCCCAAAGAGTTCCCTCTCTGGAGGCCACTTCCTTAGATCCCTCCCTGGGCCAGGTTCTTCCTTTGGCTCATGTGGTCACATTTACAATTCTCGTATGAAAGCTTTTACCTACAAAGAAAATGGTAGAATTTACTAGCTTACTTCTGCCATCATTTCCCACATGGAGGAGGGCTTTTCACTTGTCCAATCGTTTGGGGTAGCCCCTGGTCTATCTCTGAGCTCCCATCCACTGAATTTTTCAATACACCAAAGTGAGGCCCATGCTATTGTGTCACTGGTAGAAAAACTGGTTGGGAGTGTATTCGTTTCCTGGAGCTGCCATAGCAGCACACCATAAATCGGGTGGCTTAAAACCACAGAAATTTATTTTCTCACAGTTCTGGAGGCTAGAAGTTCAAAATCAAGGTGTTGGCACAACCATGCTTCCTCTGAAGGCTCTGGCTCCTTGCTCCTCTCCTGGCGTCTAAAAGCGTCTGGCAATGGGCGGCATTCCTTGGCTGACAGCTGCATCACTCCAGTTCCTGCCCCCGTCTTCACGTAACTGTCTTCTATTCCTGTGTGTCTCCTGGTCTCCATTTCTTCTTCTCACAAGGACACCGGCCTTTAGGTTCGGGCCCACCCCAATCCAGTATGACCTCACTTCAACTAACTACGTCTGAAATCCTATTTCTAACAAGCTCACATTCTGAGGTCCCAGGTGGATATGAGTTTTGAGGGAGATGCTTCTTCAACCCATAGAGAGACATCACTGAATTAACTCCCTCATAGTGCGGAGCTCTGAGTTTCACGTCCCTCCAGGCATGCACTAAATGCCAATAAATGAACAGACACTTTCTAAATGGCTAATATCTGCAAGAGGTTGTGCACATGACCTCTGGCTTCAGGACCAACTTCAGTCTGATTGGAAAGAAAGAACATAACATGGTTGAAGAGATGGCCCCGGGCCATCCTGGGTCCTGCTTCCCCTTGCAGTGGCTGGCCTCCACATGTGTGCATCCTGGCTGCTGTTTAATCCTATCAGGAGCATGATTCTGAGAGCGTTTATGCAAGACGGCCTGGAGGTTATACATCTCATCTGTTTCAGCTGGAATCAGACCCAGCAATTGCCCCTCAGTGACTACCCCTAATGATGGGCTTACTGGGAAAGCCGACCACAGAGCCTTGGGGAGAGTCAGAACAGTGGCAGAGCCCAGGTCAGAGAGGTGGGAACTGGACGATTCCAGGATCCTCCGCCTTATCCCGGGAGGGAGTTGGGGTTCTCACCTGTGTACCCTGCCCATATGTGCAAATATGACTACACACCTGCTATCCCCGCCCCTCACCACCCACTGACTGGTTCATTTCATGTCTTTTCCTCTTCCTCATAGTTTCTGGTGACTCATCTTCACTGGTCTGCTTCTTTATCATTCATTCCAGCTCCCGCCCTCTGCTAAAGCATCTCACAGCAGCAACCTCTGCTGCTTACTGTCTCCTCCTTAGTTGAGGCAAGGATCAGGTGGCCGTCTGCCATCTTTTTTTTCACACCAGCCCTCTGTGGTCAGGGGCCGGCACCTTACTGGCATCACATCTTTGGTCAGTTGCCTCCCGAAGTGTGAATAGCTGTGACTGCAGGTGGTGTGAGGAGGAAAGTACAGAGGTGACACAGGGCAAACACATCGCTGTCCATGGTTGCCTCCTCAAAGGGGCTGTTTCCTCTACGACCATGGCATTGGTCAGATAGCCTGACCAACATCGCCCAGCCCTGTACAAGTCATGAGAGAGCGCACCTGGACTCGTTCTCCTGCCCCCATTGCTCTGGCCTCTTTTAGAACTGATTTCACAGCTGTGACTGTGAAGTAATGCCTCCACATTCGCCAAATGTGTTCTTAGAAACAGCTCTACCTAAAATCCATTCTATTCTATCTATCCTAGGATGTGTTTGAGGGTGTGCTCAGTATTTGACTCAGTGACATAGGAGAAATTTCTCTCACATTTTGTAACAGGAGTCTGTGTTTTTCCTGAACAACAGATTTGGGTATGTCTTTGGACATAGTGACTCATGTAACTCACTCTGCGTCCCTCTGCTCTGCCTACTGAAGGTCAGAGCCAAGTCTGCAGCAAGTTTACATGGTTTTATTGTGTGCATGTTATGTACAACCTCCCCATCTTTTCATCTTTTTTCCTTTACCCCAATTTCCTGCTATTTTCTGTCTCCCCACAGTGTATATATTTTATAAGCTGTATCAAATGTTTGAAATGGAGTATAAATACATTTTGCAATAGAAACTATTGATTACAGTTATTCATGTGGCAAACATTAAGCACTTACTCTGGCCAGTTGCATTAACTAAAGCATATTTCCTGTACTATTTATGTCTGTAGAGTACAAACTGAATGGGTTTAAAGGAGAAAGCAGTCCCTGAGGGCTGGAGAGGTTGCATTCACATGGCTCCTTGGAGCATGTGGATTAGAGTGAAAACTTCTCAGGAGTCCTCACGCACCCCTCCGCCCACCTGTCTGGGGGACTGTGCAGCTCGGAACAGGACCTCGAGCTTCTGGGAAAGAAGGGCTCACAGCTGGGCTCTTTGTTCCTCCACGAGGAGTGAACACGTGCGAATGTTACAAAGCAGAAAGAAAAAACTAGCATAGAAACTATGCCAGATACTATAGAAATGACTCCAGGTTATTGCTCGTGAATTTTTATTTTAGCATTTCAGAAGTACAATTTTTAAAAAGAAGGTCTTCCCAGTTTGTTCAATATAAACAATAAGTCATAACAATGCCTACTCAGTTATACAAAACATACATATTTCTAGTATTAACAGTCAGGAATTGTAGGGATTTATCTCAGCTAGATGGAACTCAGGAAAATTTCTCTGTCCTGGTCCCATTCAAATAGCTTTTCCTTTTGCTGTTCTGATTCAAGGACATAAGTCCTTGATGATCTGCTCTAAGTGCTGCAAATGTTGAAAAACACTGCTTCCCTGGCGCACGTCATGCCGCCGCCCTTTAGAGAGGACTCGGAGAAGGCGGGACACCTCGCTCGGACTTGGAAGTGTCAGTGAGGAAGGCAGGCTTGCTGGTGGGGAGAGGCATCACAGTGCGCGTCCTAGTGATACTTAGACTTAAAAAAAGTTGTCATTTGAGATTCTCTTTATACTGTTCACTCACTCGGAAAAACCCAGGGTTGGTGTAATTACCATTTCCATTACAATGCCGTGAAGATTAGGTCATGTTAAGCTTTCTCCTTTCAGAACGGATCTCACGATCTCGGGCTCTCACACACGTGAAGCAGGTGTTGGGAGACAGGGGGACACATGGGTTATCAAAGATTCGTGATGCAGCGAAGCTTCTGTCCCTCCTGACCATCCTTCCAATGCTGATTTCTTGCCCTTTTCAAGTGATGTCATGTATCAGAAGCAAACAAGAGGAAATGGAATTCTGCCTGCAGAAATCACTTAGAAAACGAAAATATGAGAGTGCCCATATCTTTAGTTCCAGGATCCTTGACGTGCTGTGTGTTGACCGCCTTACGCTGCCGAACTGTTTCCTCCTACACCTGACCGGGATCACCGCGTGCAGTGAGGCATGCAAAATTGCAGTTTTGATTTAGTGACAGATTAGCCTGAGTGGCACTTTTAAGATTGTAAACTTCAAAGAAGCGTGATTTGTCACTTGAAAACACACCCCCAAGAGTTCTTTCCTGGTCAGGTAACTTAACAGCTTCGTTCTGTGTGTCTGTGATTCCAAAAGGATGACATCAGACAACTGGGCAAGCTGCTGATGCACGGCTCCTTCAGCGTCTGGACAGTGCACAGGGATGGCTACAAGATGAAGGATTTTATTCGCTTTAAGCCCAGCCAGAGGCAAATCTACCTATTTGAAAGGGGAATAGTGTTCTGTAAGATACGAATGGAGCCCAGTGACCAGGGCCGCTCTCCTCAGTACAGCTTTAAGAAGTCTATGAAGGTAAAGGGGTCCTCTTGCACCTGGGAGTCAGCACGCCCTATGGACAGAAATACAGTTATCCTTATTTTACAGACAGGAGCCCGGAGCTTAGGGAGGTGAGGTTAACTTGCCAAATGCCACACAACAGAGCCAGAGTCCACACCCAGGTCTGACTCCAGAGTCAGGCCGTGTGATCTGTCATCAGTCAGGACCAGGGTGGAACAGAGGTGATTTGGGGCTAAGTAGAAAAAAGGGGCGGTATAGGAGCCTGTGTGGACAAAATAATTAAAAAGTACCCTCTTTTCTCCAGGCAGAGGAGTGAAAGACTTGGTCTTTGGGGCATGGGCTGGATTTCCTCTTCCACTTGCTCTTCTGCACACAGGTGTAGGCAGCGTCCTGTCCTGGGGTCCAGGAACCCAGATCCACACCAAGCATTGCCTGTATAAGGAGATGTTTCGTGAGACACACCCACTCCCACACACACACTTGTGTTCTTCTGATTAAAGTTGTTAATTTATTCTTAGTAGCTTTTGTGACTTATGTTTCTTAATGGATACTAATTCAGTTACTATTAGGTAGAGATTTGTGAAATACTTAGGTATGAAAAGAGAGATAATCTTTTTGCTTAAAGGTTGTGGGCTGCAGCTCTGCATACAGAAAGGAATAGCCTGTGTTACCCTCTGAAACGGAGGAGACAGGTGACACTGTACCAGACTGTGTTTTATGCTCCTTGGGGCCATTAAGAGAGGACAACAAAACACTTGGAAGGAAGAAGGAAGATGGAAGAAGAGAGATAACAGGGTAGAAAGGATTAGGGTAGCTGATGTGACACTTTTGAAGTCAGAAAATGATGGTATAGAAAATTTTCTTCTTTCTTTACAACAGTTGACGACACTGTCAATTCACCAACTTGAAAGGGGAAGCAACAGAAAGTTTGAAATTGCCAACCGAAATGGACTTGAGAAATACATCCTGCAGGTAAAAGCTCATGTCTTCCCTATGGGCGTTCCCATGACAAGTGTTTTCTATCTCATTATTCTACAAGTCACCCAGAGGATAAAAAGCCCCGTGCAATCAGTATTCCAGGTGACCTGATACTCATAGTCCCTTCTTGTCTGTAATTGTAGGCAGCCTCGAAAGAAATCAGAGATCGCTGGTTTTCAGAAATAAGTAAATTATTGACGGAACAACAAAACAATAATAAAGGTAAGGTTACCCCTGCTGACTTTAGTCTGGAGAGTTATACTGTTTCCAGCATTG
The DNA here is from genome assembly GCF_004126475.2 of Phyllostomus discolor. NCBI lineage: Eukaryota > Metazoa > Chordata > Mammalia > Chiroptera > Phyllostomidae > Phyllostomus > Phyllostomus discolor. Next base: position 43,472,386 of record NC_040904.2, on the reverse strand, counting down.
TGGTGGGTGTGCAGATTGGGGATACTGTTAAAGAAAATGGTTTGCTGGGAAAATAAACCTGTGGCCACAGTTTTATAGTGCAGTACCCGGAAGCACCTGCGGTTGCTTTAGATCATGTAGGGGTTTGTGGTTGTGTGTGGGTGTGGCCCTTTCAGTTGTGATCCTCCCACATAGCTAATTGCCAAGATCAACTTTCTCAATCCAATATCCCAAAGCCATCCAAAAAATGTTAGTGGAAATTTAAACGTCCAATACTACTTTCAGAAGCTGTACTACATTTTTAAGTTGAAATATAATTAATATAACATAAAATTCTAAGAAAATAGCTTTAACTCATACATTTGGGTCTTTGATTCATTTTGAGCTAATTTTTGTAAATGGCATGAATTGGGGTCTAAGTTCGAGCTTTTGCATGTGGATATTCTATTGTGCCTTTCCCCCACTGAGTGGTCTTGGCACTTGTTACAGACTCAAGTGCCATTACAGTGTTTGTTCCCCCCAAATTTATATGTTGAAACTCTGCCCCCCAATGTCATGGTACTAGGAAATGAAACCTTTTGTAGGTAATTAGGGTAGATGAGGTCGTGAGGCTGGAGCGCCCACGAGTGGGATCAGTACGCTTACAAATGCGGTGGGAGAGCTTGCTTCCTCTGCCGGCTCTCTGCCGTGGGCCCACGATGAGAAGCCAGCCATCCGCAGCACAGAAGAGCGCCTTCACCAGAACTCGACCTGACTGGCACCCTCACCTCAGACTGCCAGCTTCCAGAACTGTGAGAAGTAAATCTCTGTTGTGTATAAGCCACCTAATCTACAGTACTTCGTTATAGCAGCCCAAATGAAGCCCCCTCATGAAACTCAATTGGATCAATATATAGGAGAGAGAGTATTTTGGGTGACAGTTTTTTCTTTAAGCACTTGGAACATGTCATCTCACCGTATCGTGGCCACCCTAGTTTCTAATATGAAATCAACTATTAATCTTAGCCTTTCCACGTGACAAATTACTTTTCTCTTACTGCTTTCCAGATTCTTTGTTTGTCTTTGACACTTTGATTATGATAATGTCTAGGCATGGATCTCTTTGGGTTTATATTTCTTGGAAATTGTAGATCATCTTAGATATGTAGATTAGCACTGTTCATCAAATTTGGGGAGTTCTTTAGAGACTATTTCTTTAAATATTTTTTTAGCATCTTTATTTTTCTCTTATTCTTCTGAGACTCTCATTATGTGTGTTTGGTATGCTTGTGGGTGTCCTACAGGCCTTTAAGGCTCTATTTACATTTTTTCATTCTTTTTGCCCCCCAAACTGGAGAGTCCCAGCTGACCTGTGCCGAAGGTCTGAGTCTTTCCCCTGACTGCTCGGAGCTGCTGTGGAGACGCTCCAGCGAATTTTTCGTTCAACTGTTATGGTTTTCAACCCCAAATTTTTATTTGGCCCTTTTTAAATATAATTTTTCTCTATTTATATTCTCTATTTGATGAGCATTTTTCTTATACTTTTCTTTAGTTCTTTATATATGGTTTCCTTTAATTCTTTGAACATTTTTATAATCGTCGATTTAACTTTTTGGTCTAAGAAGTCCACTATCTCACTGTCCTTGGGGACAGTTTCCATTGACCGCTTTTTTTTTTTCTATGCGGGAGCCATACTTTCTCATTTCTTTGCATGTCTCCTAATTTTCAGTTGCAACTTGGACGTTTAAGATGACATGATGTGGGAGCTCTGGAAATCAGATTATCCTCCAGCTCCAGTGTTTTTTGTTACTGTTTGTTGTTTTTGTTGTTGACCATTTGTTTGTTTAGTGACTTTTTAGAATTAATTGTGTAAAATCCGTATCCATTGTCATTTGTAGCACTGAAGTCTCTTCTCAGTTAATGACTGAGGAGAGATTTCCTTAAACACCTGAAACCAATAAATATTCCTGTCTTTGCCAGCAGACTCTGTCTGTATATTGGGTCACACCTTCAATACTCAACCAGGCAGGTGACAGTTTCGCCTTAGCCTTCACTTCTGTTTATGCAAAGCCTCACAGTCAGCCAGAGGTGAGAGCACAAAGCCTTCTCAGATCTTTCCTGAGCGTGCACACAGCCCTGGGCATACGCACATGGCCTTCTAGACTCCCAGGAATATTTTGGAGCTTTTCAAAGCCACTGTGGACACCTCATTACCAACTTTTCCTATTAAACTTTTTTTTTTAATTGTTGTTCTATGACAGTTGTCCCAATTTTCCCCCTTTGCTCTCCCTTGCCCCACCCACCCCAGCTCCTACAGTCAACCCCCACCCTGTTGTCCATGTCCATGGGTCATTATTACTTGATCTTTAACTAGACCCTTCCCCTTCTTTCCTCCCTTATCCCTCTCTCCCCTTCCCTATGGTCCCTGTCAGTCTGTTCCTTGTTTCCATTCCTCTGGTTCTATTTTACTCATTTGTTTGTTTTGTTCATTAGGTTCCTCTTATAGGTGAGATCATATGGTATTAGTCTTTCACCATCTGGCTTATTTCACTTAGCATAATACTCTCAATTTCCATCCATGCTGTTGCACACGGTAAGAGTTCTTTCTTTCTGCTGTGTAGTATTCCATTGGGTAAATGTACCATAGTTTTTTTATACACTCATTTCCTGATGGGCACTTAGGCCATTTCCAGCACTTAGCTATTGTAAATAGCACTGCTAGGAACTTTTTGATTAGCCTGTTTTTGCCTTAGCTGTTATCCAGTGGCTCAGGCAGCCAAGAAGTTAACCAATTGCCCATACTCACTTTCTACAAATGCCCCTGGGGAAAAGGCTTTTCACACTAGGCAAGCTTTGAATCAGGCCTAATAAAGACAGCTTTGCAAGTAGGGTATGCCATGGAAACCCAGAGTGAAATAATGATAATTCTCTGGGAATGAGACTTTGCAGGAGCTTCAGTCCTGTTTGGCCACCGCCTATGGCTGCTAGATTGCTAATCTTCACCATGATTGCAGGCTGTTGGTCTCCAAAGCTATCTGTCACCAACAAGGAGGGGCAGGATGGGAACAGGGCAAATAAAACATCACAAAGCTCACTGTTCATGCTGAGAATCAGCCATTTTCCTTGAATAAACACTGTCATGAATGCTGTAAGTGTTATTTAGTTTCCAGTGTTCCGAAAATATTGTTTCTGGCTATTTTTGCCAGTTTTTTCATGCTCTCATGGAGAATTTTTGGAGACCCATATTCACAGATGTCACTTGCTGTGCTCCTTTGAATAACTAAAAATCACCTTTGAGTAGGTTTCGCCCTGTCACATTTTTTTTTAACTGATCCTCTTAACATCAGGAATGTTTTGTAAGAAAGTCCACCACCTTCATCAAATGAGTTCTAATATTTCCTTCAGGTAATGTTGCTAGTGTTAAGAAATGTTAGTCCCACATGGAAAATCTATTTCCTATAATTTATACTGACAATGGTTTATGTGCTTGGTAAGGAGAATTATGTAAATATGAAAAAGATAAGCTTTGTCTTCAGAGACTAAGCAGGAATGCAACCATTTTGTATTCTTTCTGTGTCTTCTTTGATCCTCAGGTGTTCAGGAGGGTATGAGGGTGCCTGGGCATCGTGTGGGAAAAGATAAACTGAGACGTGTGATTGGGAAATCACCACCTCGGTTTTCCGTCATGACAACAAGTAGCACAGTTCTTGGTTTAAACTGTGGGCCTGTGCCGGGAAATAGTAACAAGATTGTACACTTGAGTTAAATTTATATAAAAATAAGATGGGAAAAAAACTATGACTTACATTTGCTTTTGAACTATTGATACTATACTAACTCTATATTATGGTAGCTGAGTATAGTCCTGGAGGTATAAAACAGAAAGTTATAACACGCCTAGTGAAAAAAGTTACTTGTTTTCCCCAGAAACAACATTCTTGCTAGTCACCTGATTGGTCTAGAAACCCTTATCCCTAGACCAGTGTTTCACGAAGGGCCGTTTAAGGGCAACCTGCGTTAGAATTACTTGAAAGGGGGGCTTCTGGTCAAGATGGCAGCACAGCTTGCCTCTTCTCACAACCACATCAAAATTACAGCTAAAGTATAGAACAACCACTACTCAGAACTATCAGAAACTGAGTTGAGTGGAAGTCTGACAACTAGGGAATTAAAGAAACCACACCCATCGAGACTGGTAGGAGGGGCACACACACGGAATGGGCAGGTCTCTCACCCACCTGTGGTGGATGAAAATTTGGGAGGGGTATCTTGGGAGCGAGGAGTCCCAGCCCTACACCAGGCCCCCAGCCCAGGGTTCCAGTGCCAGGAAGATAAGTCCCCACAAATTATGGCTGCTGAGTTCCCTCAGCAGGGATTGAGTCAGTGGAAGAAACTTCTGGAGCCCCAAGTAGCTCCTCTTAAAGAACCCACACACAGACTTACCTACTCCCTCCCTCCCTCTGAGCTCTAGCACCAGGGTGGTAGCTTGATGGGCACCAGTGACACACTGGAAGGGTCTGAAGTGTTTGGCATCAAGGTGAGCAGAAGCCATTGTCCCTTTTCTGAGCCCTCCCTCTGCAGAGCCAGGGAGCCGGCGGGCTGGTGCCATATTTGAGACTCCATCAAGCTGGCTAACACTGTTTGACTTGCCTTGGAGATCCTCAGAGACTCCCCCTCACCGAACTTATGGCCCACCCAAGCTGCTTTTCTATATGAATAGCTGGTCTTGGCTCATGCTTCACAGCCTCCTGAATTCTGTCAAGTAAGGAACAGCTAGCCTCAGTGAGCTCCAGGCCAGGCACTAGCAGCAGCTAGATTAATTTCACAGCTTGGCTTTGCCTGGGAATCTCCAAGCCCAGCACAAGTAGCAGCCTTCTCAGGTTGCTTTATAGCTCAGGCAGGGTGGCCCTGAGCAAGTCACAAGTGGGGGCTGAAATTGGCCTGCAGCACTTGGGAAACCCCAGGGCCAGCACACCCGGTGGAGAGCTACAAACCACATTGGAGCGTCACCACCCTGCCCCTGCACAGTCGAGCCTCCATGGAGGGCAGAGGTTGGTGGTAAGTGGTCACACTTGCATGGGTAAATCCCTCCCACTGATCTGCCAACAGCAACCAACGCTCAACTACAGTGGGAGGGTGTACTCAGACCACATGAAAGGTGCACCTCGAGTACGTAGCTTGGGTGATAGGGGAGGCTGTGTCACTGGATGCTACAGGACACCTACTACATTAGGCCATACTACCAAGACATGGTCAAAGCAGCTGTACCTAATACACAGGAACAAACACAGGGAGGCTGCCAAAACGAGGAGACAAAGGAACATGGCCCAGATAAAAGAACAGATCAAAACTCCAGAAAAAGAGTAAAACAAAATGGAAATAAGCAGTCTATCAGATGCAGAGTTCAAAACACTGGTTATAAGGATGCTCCAAGGAACTTAGTGAGAACCTTGGCAATATAAAAAAGATCCAGTCAGAAGCAAAGGATTCACTAATTGAAATTAAGAACAACTTACAGGGAAACAACAGTAGAGATGATGAAGCTGAGACTCAAATCAATGGTTTGGAAAATAAGTAAGCAAAAAACAAGCAATCAGAACAACAAGGAAAAAAAAAGAATCCCCCCAAAAATGAGGGTAATGTAAGCAGTCTCTGGGGAAACTTTAAGAATTCCAACATTTGCATCATAAGGGTGCCAGAAGGAGATGAGAAAGAGCAAGAAATTGGAAATTTATTTGAAAAAAATAATGAAAGAAAACTTACCTAATTTGGTGAAGGGAATAGATATTCAAGTTCAGGAAGCACAGAAAGTCCCAGTCAGGTTGGACCCAAAGAGGACCACACTAAGACACATCATAATTAAAATGCCAAAGGTTAAAGATAAAGAGAGAATCTTACAAGCAGCAAGAGAAAAGCAGAGCATTACCTACAAAGGAGTTCCCATAAGACTAACAGCTGATTTCTCAAAAGAAACTTTGCAGACTAGATGGGACTGGCAAGAAGTATTCAGTGATAAAAAGCCAGGGCCTACAACCAAGATTACTCTATCCAGCAAAGCTGTCATCTAGAATGGAAGGGCAGATAAAATGCTTCCCAGACAAGGTAAAGTTAAAGGAACCCATCATCACCAAGCCCTTATTATATGAAATGTTAAAGGGACTTATTCAAAAAGAAGATCAAAGCTACAAACATTAAAATGACAAAAAAACTCACAACTATCAAAAACTGAATCTAAAAAATAAAACAAAAACAAAAACAAATTTAGCAAACAACCAGAAAATAACAGAATCATAGGTATGGAGCTCATTTGCAGGGTTATCAGCGGGGAGGAGGAGAGAATGGGGGAAAAGGTAAGGGATCAAGAAGCATAACTGGTAGGAACAAGACAGACAGGGGGAGGTTAAGAACAGTACAGATACAAAAGGGAGAAGCCAAAGAACTTACACGCATGACCCATGGACATGAACTAAGGGGGGAGAATTGCTGGAGTGAAGGGGGATAGTGGGTGGAGGGGGGCAAAAGGAAAAATAGTGGGACAACTGTAATAGCATAATCAATAAAACATACTTAAAGAATTACCTGAAGGGCTGTTACAAATGCTGATTTTTGGGTCCTACCCTAGAACTATGGAATTAGAACAGTGAGGGTTAATGCCTAAGAATATGCACTCTAGCTATTAAAGTTTCTGGACAGAGAAGCCTTAAGCTACTATTTTTAAAGCAGCTTTATTTAGGTATAACTGACATAATAAACTGCATGTAATGAAGTACATGGCTTGATAAGTATTGACATATGTGCAAATCTTTGACAGCACCAACACAATTAAGATAACGAGCACGGCTATCACCCCCAAAATTTCCTCATGCTTCTTTTTATTACCTCTCTCCTGCCCCTTCCTCACCTCCTACTGATTTTCAGGTGACCACTGATCTTCCTGTCACTGTAGATTAGTTTGAATTTTCTAGAATTCCATAAAGAGAATCATACAGCAGGTACTTTTTTTGGCCCGGTTTCTCTCACTCAGCATACTTATTTTGTGATTCATTCACGCTGCTTAGCGTTAACAATAGTGCATTACTTTTCACTACTGTTTTCATTACATCCTTGTTTGTATATACCCCAATTTCTTTATCCATTTACCTGTAAATGAACATTTGGTTTGTTTCCTCCTTGGGGGCCTATTTTGAATAATGCTGCTATGAACATTCATTCAGAGACACAAGTCTTCTTATGAACATATGTTTTCATTTTTCTTGGGTAAATACTTAAAATTATAATGGTTAGGCCATATGGCAGGTGCATGTTTACCTTTCTAAGAAATTGCTACACTGCTTTCTGATATTTTCACAGCAGTGTATACCAGTTTCATTTGTTCCGCATCCTCACCAACAGCTGGTATTGTCAGGCTTTTTAACTGTAAGCTTGCTAGTAGGTGTGCACTGGTTTGTCACTGAGGTTTTAGGCTGCTTTTTCCCCGTGACTAGTGGTTGAACATCTTTTCATGCGCTTCTTTGCCATCTATACATCTTCTTTGGTGAAGTATCCATTCACATCTTTTGCTTATTTCTTTTTATTATTGAATTTTGAGATTTTTTTTTGTGTATCCTAGATACGAGTCCTTTGCAAGTATTTCCTTTCAGTCTGTGGCTTATCTTTTCATTCTCTTACTTAAGAGTACCTTTTGCAGAGCAGAAGATTTTAATTTTGATGAAACCCAGTTTTTAAAAATGCATGGATGATACTTTTGATGTCATGCCTAATAAATCCTTGTCTGATAGTCACCAGTATTTTCTCCTGTGTTTTCTCCCAGAAGTTTTATGGTTTAAGATGTACATTTAAGCCTCTGATCCATTTGGAGGTTTTGTTTTGTTTTTGTGGCATGGTGGAAAGTGTGGACTAAAGCTCAGTTTGTGCTGATTGGTGTCCAGTTGTTCTGTAACCATTTCTCCAATTGACTGTACATGATAAGTGCGCCTGTTTCCAGACACCCCGTTTGGCTCCATGGACCTGTTTGTCTATACTGACACCAATGCCTTAGTATCTTGGTTACTGTAGCCTTAAAATAAGCCTTAAAATCCAATTATTTGAGTCTTCTTACTTTATTTTCTCCTTTAAACATTGTTTTGGCTATTCCATATCCTTTACATTTCTGTCTGTATTTTAGAATTAGCTAATCAATTTTTACAAAAAAAAAGTTCTTGCTGAGATTTTTACTGGGATTGTGTAAAATCTCTAGACCAATTTGGTAAGAACTGACACCTTAATAATATTGAACTTAGTCTAGATTTTGGCTGAACTGCCCTGCCCTGCCTGCAGAAAGAAAAAACAAACAAACAAAAAACACGTTTGTTATAAGGACATGGCATTTATTCAGTTAACAATTCAGAAACACATTTCTGAAATCCTTCTCTAGTCCTAGTCCTAGGTCAACAGGATGTGAAATCTAGATAAGAAGCAGCACCAGAACCTGGCATGTAGTTTAGCTTGAAAAAGGTAAAAACCTACTGAACCGACAGACAGACTCTGAGGTGTGGTCCCACCCACTTCTTTTTACAGACACATGAACCGCATTTCCTGTTCCCGTGCAAGGAACTCAGCGGGCATTTAATAAGTGCTTGTTGAATGAATTTGTAGACTGTGATGCAGTTCAGTTACAGGGACCTGCTTAGTTTTTCTGGGCCCAGTTGGCCTGATCTTAATGGAGGTAACCCTGACCTGAAGCAAAGAGATGCTAGAGGTGGGGAGGGGTGAGGGCTGAGTAAACAGCTGGGTCCCTCTCCCTCCCCCCTGTACCCACGCTCCTATGAAGCATTCTAGTCCAGCATTTAACAAGCTATATTGTAACCTTATGATGTGATTTTTTTCCTCTCCACCAGACCATACATTCTTCTAGGGCACGGAAGTTGTCTGTCCTGTTAGTTTGAGCTTCCCTTGGGCCTCGTATTATACAAAGGCCTGGAACTTGTATAGGTTCTCAGTAAATGTTCAGCAAATAAACAAGTAAAAGAGCTCATTAAATAATCACATCGCACAAGCAAACTACTCTGAGGAAGCTCAGCTGGAGGCACGTTTTGTTCACCTCTTATCTCCAGTGCCCGGTAAGTGTTTATTTGTTGAGCTAATCTAACCAAGAAAGGTCACTATAATAGTTGGCATTTCAGGACAGGGGATAGGGAAGGAAAAACTATTGTGAGTCAATGAAACAGCTTTTCAGAGTTGGAGGAAAGGGGACTTCTCCCGCACACCTCTCCCACTTAAAGACTTGCAGCCGGTTAGATGTTAACTGCATAATCCAGCAAGTGGTGTCCCTTGAACATCGCCTGGTTGCATGCCAGGTACAGGGCCAGCGCAGGTCTCAGACTCCAGTGAAGGAGGAGGAAGGAGGCCCTTGGGGCCAGGAGAACCTGAGGGGAGCCAGTGTCCCTCCAACTAGTACAGGGAGGAATGCAGATGCCATTCTTTCCAGTGAGTCAGTGTTTGTGTACAGTTCTCTAAAGCAAAGCAAGAACATGGAATTTGCACCCTGAATCGAAATAGGGGAAGCCTCACTAGGAGTAAGGAAGCCCCAGTCCCCAGCACATGTGGGACTGAAGGTAGGATCCAGTAGGAGAGAGGGGCGTGGAAGCAATGGGTAGTCCCCTCAGCTTAGAAACTGAGGAAGGCATTGCCTGAGTCTCAGCCCTGCCTTGATTACGTGACTGAGAAGGAAGGTATAAAGTTGACTTACTGCTATGCATTTGCATAAATCTAATTAACCCAGAATTGAAATGAAGGGCAGATGGTTCACCATGAAAAGTGACTACCTGTTCAGAAAAGCTGGCCCCTTAAGAAAACGGGTAGGCACGAGAGGATTGCCAGGATGTCTGCTCAGGAATAACGACCCCAAACGGTGGCACTTTATTTCTTGCTCTGCCCAGGGCTCACGGATTTCACCTCCTCTCACAGCCTTCCACAGAAAGGTCAGGAGTACTGCCTGCAGAGGCTACCCCAAGAGACTCCGCCTCTAACCTGGGTGTCAGTTTTCTCGCAGGCAGAAGCGGGTGTGGGATCAAAACAATAAGCAAGTGCAGAAGGGTTTTTACATTTTATGTGTTTATGGGGTTTTGAATGTATTGTTTTTGTTGTCCTCTTTTCTTTCCTTGCCTATTTACATGAAAGATAACCTTTTCCAATAGACTTTCCACTTTATGCTTTACCACTGCCCAAATCTAACTCTTGGGAACTTAGTGTTAGAGATTTTGGTTGTGGAATATTATGTGATTAATTTTGTGGGACATGAAATATGTATTCAGGCATATAATTTATTTAGAAAAGGCCTCTGGAAGGAGTTGTAGTTCAAAATACGCTTATTGAGCACCTACAATGTACAAAGCTCCTAGAAGAAGCCTCCACAGGCACTGTCTTGCACACGCCCCAGGGCAAGGCTAACTAGTGTGTGTTTCTTCAGGGAGCCTGAAACGGCAAATTAACAGGATGTTTAGTCTCAGTCAACAAATGCTAACAGCCGTGCCATTTAATAAGCAGTGGTTCTCAGGGTGTGGATGTGTGTTATGAAATTTTATATTTGAAAAGTAAAAAATGACCTATTTTCTTCTTAGTACAGACCAGAAAAAGTGAGGCTTGAGAAAAATGTTGGCTGGTGAGAACTCATAGAATACGGTCCCCACATTTTCTTGCATGATGAAACCTGTCCTTCTGTGGATCGTAACAGAATCTCTGGGAGAAGTTGTCACCCCAAAAAGGACCAGATCTGTAGCAGGCCTGCCTCGGCCAGCCTGCAGTGTGTGGGTTCTTGACTCATGCAGGAAACATTTCACAACAGGAGTCCAGGTGATTTTGAGGGGAAGTGTATTAAAGCTGGGGACAGTGAAACAAGGAAGGGCTTAGGGTAGAACAGCAGACTAGGTGGGGCTGCTGTTGCTCACTGGAGACTCAGAGAAAAGGGGGCCTTAGGGACAGGTTCGGGGGGTCAGCCCAGGACAAGCTGCTGCTGCCCGCTGCTCCCCTGGTTGCAAGTCTCATGGGGACCCTTATTTAGGAGAAAGAGAGCAAAAGTACATGCCTGAGAAAAGGAGGGGCGCAGGCACGCTCCAAGGAGAGCTCCCACTGGCTACCTTTATCTTGAAGGTTTTTATCTGTTTTCTAAAGGCAGGAATTTTAAGAGAGGATCTCAATAGAATATTCATCAGCTTTCTAGCTGCGCCCTTCAATAGGCTCATCCATCAAGATGAGTATATAGAGGGGTTGGGGTCATTCTCTGGTCAGTTTCACCTTCAAAGAATGTCATCAAAGAGGGACTGGGACCCAGGCGTGTTTGCCCCAGCAGGGTCTGGAACACGCAAACCACGCAAACCATTCGCTCTCAAGTGTCCTTCGTTAGGGATGATGAGACTCTGAGATACTATCTGTCTGTAAATTTCGTGTCCAGTTTGTTCAGCTATCTGTCTGTGTTTCCATTCCATTTGCCAAGGAATTTTCCTAGCCTCAGTGTGAATTTTTTTTAAGTTTTGTCTACTGTGGAGACTTTGTATTTGCTTATGAAAACTTTTTTAAGAAAAGGTAAAATTGTATTTTCATCTCCTAAATAATTGGCATTAGCCCCAATACTATCTCTGATCAAGTCACATCCCAGCTTCTTTTTCTATTTTGAAAGTGTCAAAATGAAGAGAGACTTCTGGTATTGTGAGTGTAGTTGTGAGTGGTGTTATGAGGGGTCTGTCAGGTGGGGCCCTAAGATGCGTAAAGTGTTTGTTGAGAATCCCATTCTCAACCTGGTAGGTTATTTTTTTAACGGGAGACTTCAGATTATCAAGGACTGTGAGAAAATTGAGCCTATCAACCTTATTTGTCATAAAGTATGTTATTTTCTTGAGGCATTTAACTTCTTTTTTCATGTGCTTAGAATTCCTTAGAGACTTTAAAAGACCTTCTGCTTCAAGACAGAGAGCCAACATTGGCACAATCCACAAATTTACAGATATGAGCCAATGGATAGAGTTAAAACTCCTCTTACACCCAAAGCATAAAAATGTGGCTTGTCCAGGTGCCTTCTTTTTCCCCCTTCTGTCTCTAGTCTACTAATGGAAGGTCACCAGACCCAAAGGTGTGAGGTGGACAGAAGACTGGGTAACATTTAGTTGAGTGTATCCTAGTCTATGCTTGTGTGTAGACCCAGTCCTTATTTGTCTGTGTGTATCTGTGTGCACACACATGCACACACATGCCTTCAGGGCTAGGAAAGCCAGCTGGGTTCAGGAGACAGAAAAATAACAGGGGACTGACTGTTAAATCGAGGTGAGCTTTGGTGACTTTTTCATTTGTTAGGCTAACAAAAACCCATTAGCTCATCAGAAGATTAGCCAAATCTCAAACAACAACAACAAACAGCTCAGTTATGTTGTGAAAAGTTGCATGACACACTGAAAATACCAAATGCTGGCAAGGACCTGGAACAACAGGAACCCTCATTTATTCTAGTGGGAATGCAAAATGGTGCAGAGAGTTTGGCAGTTTCTTACAAAGCTAGAGTTAGTTTTTCCATACGGTCCAGCCATCATACTCCTTGATATTTACTCAGATGAGTTGGAAACTATGGTATAGCCATAAAATTGGATATTATTCAGCAACAAAGAGAAATGAGCTATCAAGTCACAAAAAGACATGGAGGAAACTTCAATGTTTATTGCTAAGAAAAAGAAGTCAGTTTTAAAAGACGATTGTGAGAGTAAGTTCATTAAAGCTGGGGACAGTGAAACAAGGAAGGGCTTAGGGTAGAAGAAGCAACAGGAGACTAGGCTGGGCTGCTGTTGCTCACTGGAGACTCAGAGAAAAGGGGGCTTTGGGGATAGGTTCAGGGGATCAACCCAGATTAAGCTGCTGCTGCCCACTGCTCCTCTGGTTGTAAGTCTCATGGGGTCTCTTATCATTTAGGAGAAAGAGAGCAAAAGTGCATGCCTGAGAAAAGAAGGAAGATTATATATATATATATCTATACATACATATCTGTATACATACAGATATACACACACACATACACATACCAAGTCTGTCTGAAAAAAGCCCAACCATTGTTAATATAACAAGAATGGTTTGCATGACATCAGTGTAACCTGGCAGCCAAGGAGAGTGGACTGGAATGTGCATGTGTGAACAGTGATGACTACACTGTGCTAGTCAGTGAGGGCAGTAGACACCCTTGAGTGAGCATGTGTACTGTGTGGCCATCATATTCAAAGTGACCGAGTGAGTAGAGCAACGAATCTGCATCAAATTTTGCATTAAGCTTGAGTATTTCTCAATGGAAACTATTCGGATGATTCAGAAGGCCGCAGCTATGGGCAACCGGTGATTGGCAGCTTCATTACGAAATGTCCCTGCTCATGCATCACATCTTGTGCAGAGTTTTTTGGCAAAAGATCAAATCACCCACCTGGCTCAGCCCCCCTACAGCCCATATTTGGCACCCTATGACTTCTGACTTTTCCCAAAACTAAAATCACCTTTGAAAGGGAAGCGATTTCAGACCACTGATGAGATTCAGGAAAATATGACAGGGCAGCTGATCATTCCTGGTGGAACTGTGTGAGGTCCCAAGATGCCTACTTTGAAGGGCACTGAGATGTCAGTTTCCTATGTACAATGTTGCTTGTATCTTCTTCAGTAAGTATCTCTAGTTTTCATATCACATGGCTAGATACTTTCTGGACAGTCCTCATGTACATGCATGTGCACATATATGTATATAGCCATGTGTGTATGTGTACATATACATATGTATATATGTATATAGAGACAGTGAAAAGGTCAGTGGTTTCCAGGGGATCAAAGATGGGGAGGGCTGGATAGATAGATGGAACACGGGAGATTTTTAGGGCAATGAAACTATTTTGCAAGATATAATGGTGAGCGCATAACGCTGTGCATTTGTCATAACCCATAACCCATGACTACAACACAAAGAGTAAGCCCTAATGTAGACTATGGACTGTAGTTAACAATGCATTGATATTGGTTCACCAACTGTGACAAATGTGTCCCACTAATGCCAGGTGTCACTACAGGAGAAACCTGAGTGGGGAGAAAGGGGAGAAGGGTTATATGGGAATTCTCTGTACTTTCTGCTCAATTTTTTTCTATAAACATAAAACTGCTCTAAAATTAAAACCTATTAATTTTTTTCTTTAAAAGAAGCCCACATGCAGTGGTATAGTAGAGGCTATGGACATCTCATCCAAATTCTTTTTGTGTGGCAGGTGCACACCCTGTTCCGCTGGCGTGAGATCACTAGCTGCTGACGGCTCACTGCTGTGCGGCATTCTGAGAATTGCCGCTAGCTAGGGGCAACCAGAACCCTGTTGCTAGAAACTTCCTGAGAGGTCATGACCTCCCTTAACCGCAGGCTACAGCTGGCCAATGACTGACTGATTCAGTGTACAAAAGCCAGCCCTTCTGCCTCAAGATGGGACTCCTGTGGCACCAGCCATGCTCCAGGGCTTCCCAGGGCCTCAGGCTGATGCCAGACCTCAGCTGAACCCACGCCTGCAACTCTCTGGTTCCCTGCCCTGTTTCTCATGCCCTCATTGCCTTACAGGTTTCGTCTGAAAGCCCCTTCTCTATAACTTGCTTGAACAAGCTGCTTCTGAGAAACCTGACCGAAGACTGTGAGTGCCAGGAAAGGTCCTGGGAAGGATGGGATTCTGCTTTGGGGTTACTTGTTGGCTGAATGGCAATGAGGACCCCATCACTGGTAGCAGGTGGTGTTGACAGTCCTGCTCCCTGGCCTGCTGCAGCAGTTCAATGGCTAAGACATTCACCTGTGGTGACCTGGGATCAGGTGTAGGTGGACAGGGATGCCCCAGCTGGCAGTGTCTCTAGTGTTTGAAAGGTCTGGGGGAAATGCCAATGGTCAGGACTGCAGAATTGGGAGGCTATTGCTAAGCACCATTGATGCGTTGAAGAGAGAGACAGGCTTGGACTAATCACCAACTGAAAGCATGGTGTGAGACTAGAGGACCTCCCCGCCAGTGTTTAGTCCCTCAGCCCCTACAGCAGAGGGCAGGCAGTACTTGAAAGAGGGACGAATTCTCAGTCAAGGCGAGTCTGCTGCCTGCTGTTAATGCCAATAGAAGAGCAGGCAATGCAGGCCCTGACAGGAAAGAAATGGAACCCTGAAGTGTGGGATAAGAAGCCTGGGTTCATGGACTTTCTCCCCTGGGCTGGCAGAAGTGGCCTACTCCTCCTTGTTGGAAGATGGACCCTTCTCCTCATCCCCCCAAGATTATGCAGAGGCCTCAGATGAGACATACAAGCTAAAACCCCTCTCAGGACACATCGCCTCCTCCCTTCCTGACCCCTTCCAGAACAATAACTAGCATCAAATTACAACATGACCTGACTGGGGGAGAGGCACAGAGATCTATGGACACGAGCTCAAAATAGGAGGATCTTTGATTCATGTGTTCATACCCACCAGAGACTGTCCATTGCAGAAAAGGCACCAAACACCAAGCTGACTGGACGACTCAGCCACCAGGGGCCAGCCAGCTTCGCTCCTGGCACCCCAGTGCCTGCACAGTGGGCTCATAAATGGAGAGGCCTTGGTAGCAGAATGGGAGGCTGTGCATGGGTCCAGCAGCATGGACTCTCTGTCATCAAGACTGGTTGAGCTACTGCCATTGCTGACTGTCCCACCTGCTGGCACGGAGATTGGTGCTGGGCCCCCATCGGGTACCATCCCTTGTGGAGAACAGTTGACTTCTTGAGAACCCCTCCAGGCTGGAAAGTACAGGGAAAATCTGAGTGGCGCTGATGCATGGGCTTTCCTGCCCACAGTGCCTCACTCAGCATTACTGTCCCCTAGTGTCTGATTCACCATAGAACATTACCTTGATTGAGAGACTCAGCCACGGTCATGTGATCACAGAATCGACTCACCGATCCTACCACACATCTCCGCATTTAGAAGTGGCCAGCTTGATAGAGCTGTGGACTAGCGTTTTGAAAGTGAGGATGAGCAGCACTGTTGGACGTGACACGGCGGTGCCGGGGATGCTAACCTTCAGGATGCAGTATACACCTTAAACCCACGGCCATTTTTATGGTGCCATGCCCCCAGTAGGCAGAATAATTTTACCTGGGAGCCAAGAGGTCAAATGAGTAGTGACTTCATTCATTATGACACTCCTATCAAATTTCCACATGGGAAATTTGTCCTCTCCATCCCTGCAATTTTAGTCTCAGCGGACCTAGAGGTGTTGGTTCCCAGGAAGGCTATTTCTTTCAGGAGATACAGTAAGAGTCCTACCTAAATCCACGTCTGCCACCTGCTGCTGCAGCTGGTCCTTAGGTTCTATCTTTCTGTCATCATCTCCCTCCCACTAACTCTATATCCCTGTCCTCCTAGTCGGGCAGTTCTCCTGGTGGCACGCATAGTGGGTGTTCCAGATGCTTGTCTGGCTACTGTTCTTTTCCCCTTGCCTATTTACAAGTGGGAATGGGAGGGCTGGGAAATGTCCTAGTGAGTCACCAGAACTCCAGGCACCTTCCTGTCTGATTCTATTGGACAAGAGCCCAACATCCTCATGGTAATCGGTACCAATGACCTTCTCCAGTATGGCAATGCTTTCTTTGCCTTCTGGTCTATTGGCACGAGGACAAAGTGATGGGATTCCTTGTGCCACTAGCAATAAGGCCTTGGTGGGGGAAAGCTTCATGATGGACAGTCACAGAATGGGTGAAAATGCTATTTCTGGTACTATTTGGATAACATAAATGAATTTAGCTGATAGTATTTTACTAGCTTGAATTGTGTTAAAAATTCTGAATTCTGAATTCAGCTTTTGTCCCTAATTTGCAAAGCCTTGGCTATTGAAAGATACATACAATTTGGATACCATTCTGCCACAAAGGTATCAGAGGAGGGGCCTGTGTACCAACCCTGGACGGCCACAGGCCCCCCAGCACAGGCCTGTCAGTCCCTTGTCTGGTCCCGCGGGGTCTTGGGGGTGAGGGGCGCTGCTTTAATACCTGTGAACCATCTCATGTACTTAAGGGTTGCTTGCTGATTTTTGTGGGGTTTCCTTTAGGCCTAGATAATGTAGTTACTTTCATTATGTTTATTATTACCTTATTGTTACTCAAAATCATTTCATGCACTCTTATGACGAGTAAAATAAGTTTTAGCAAACGGTCATTTCTGGTGATTGTGGGTTATTTTAGATATCTGACCAATTGGCTTTAACTACTCTAAGTTTTCTACTTATAAAAAGAATATGTATGTAAATTATCAAAAATTTAGAATATGCAAAAATAAAAATGAAAATCAGACAAAATCAAGATAACCACTGTAAATATTTTACCCCAGACCTTTTGTCTATAGAAGTGAATATTCGCATGATCTCACCTTTAACAGGAACCTAAACAACAAAACAAAGAAACAAGCAAAATGTAACCAAAGACACTGAAATAGAGAACTGGCTGACAGTGTCCAGAGGGAAGAGGGAAGGGAATTTCAGGGGAATTTCAGGGGAAAGGGGGAAGGGTTTACAGGAACAAGTATAAAGGACACATGGATAAAAAACTAGGGGTGGGTGGAAATGGGAGGGAGGAGGGGAGGGCTGGGTGGGTGGGCTGGGTTGGGAGTAAAAGGTAGAAAATTGTACTTGAACAACACTTTAAATAAATAAAATTTAAAAAAATAAAAAGCAATAACTAAAAAAAAGAAGTGAATATTTTAAAATATTTAGAGCCATATAACATTGGCGGGGGGTGCGGGTGCTTTGTATATTAATCTTATTGGAAAATTCCCATTAAATATCTGAGGAATTGAGCAAGGGTTTGACTTAACCCAAATAGACACATCAGCTGGTCCTCCCCACCTACCCCCCAACTGTGGGCTTATTCTAGCCTGGAACACTTGAGAGCATCTGGTTGTTGAGCTAGGAGGTGGTTTCCCAGTTGTGAAATTTCTTTGACCCCAGGTCCTAGCAGCTCTGAAAGTCTAAGACAGCCAGCCCAGACTTCCCTAGAAGCTGGCACGGACTTGAACAACAGAAAATGAAGGTATAAGTGAGGGAAGGAAGGAAGGAAGGGAGGGAGGGAGGGAGGAAAAAAAGGGAGGGAGGAAGACCATGAGAAAATGTAGAATCTGAGAACAATTCATTGAATACTGAGGAGTGATTCCCTTCCTCTGGGCCAAAGACAGGTTTGCAAAGGAAATAGACATTTCAGATATAGATGAGCCTAGGTGTCCAAGTTTACAGTCTGGGACACCAAGCAAAAGATACCTATCCATCCTAGTACCCATGAAAATATCCTAGAGATAGCTCCTTTGTGAGCTCTAGAGAGCTACTGGGATGGATTAAGCAGAAAGCAACCCCTTGGGTTAGTTAACTCCTAGACAGCCAGAAAGGAGCTGAGTGAGCTAAGGGTTCAAGCACTGAAGTCATACACACTCCAGTTCAAACCCAGCTCCATCTCTTGGGATAATTATTTAACCTCTTTGTGCTTAAGTTCTTTTCATCACTTATTTTACAAAAATGGAGGTGATACTGTGTAGTCTTTCTGTGGGAATTAAATGGGGTGATCTAGACATACCGTTAGCATATGATCTGTAGCAACTGGCTCCCCACATTTGTTCCTCCTGGGGCCTAGGTGTTACTTTAAGGCAGCTCTCCACCCCTAGCCCCCAAGTGAACATGATGTACTTTAGTTCACATGACAGAGATGGTCCTTTAAAAGTTTTTGCATAATTGTAAGGACTAGAGAAAAACCTAGATTTAAAGAAAATAAAAACATGGGGTTGGCCAAAAAGTTCATTTGTTTTTTTTTCCATAAGATGGCTGTAGTAGCACTTAGTTGTCTTTAACCTCACTTGCAACAATTTTGTTAGATTGCTTTGTGACAGCTCTCATATCAGTGTTCATTAAAAAAAACTTCATTGACTTCCGGCCAAGATGGAGGCATAGGTGGACACACTATACTTCCACGCACAACCAAGATTGGAACAACAACAATTTAGATGCAGAATAACATCCAGAACTGAAAGAAAATTTATCTGAATGGAAGTCGAACAGCCAAGAAGTTGAAATAGACCCGTTCATCCTGACCAGTGGGAGGGGCGGAGATGAGCAGCCAGGCACGGGTCACCACGCAGAGAGCAGAGAGCAGTGGGCACGTAAGGCAACCAGGAGCACATAAGGCATCTGGGGCACGCAAGATCGCAGCGGGTGGACCCTGAGTACCCAAGCGGCAGCTGGCAGACCCAGTGAGGCGACGATTGTGGAGCAGGGCAGAGAGCACAATCCAGGGTCCCAGAGAAGGGACTGAGGTGCCACAGAGAACAGAGCAACCACCATGGTTCCCTCTCGACCCCACCCCCACATACAACGTCACAATCTAGTGACTGGGGTGCCCAGCCCTGGTGAACACCTAAGGCACCACCCCTCACCGTAACAGGAGTGACCAAAAAAAAAAAAAGAGAGAGAGAGAGATGGCTCAAACAGAAGAACAAATCAATGCCCCAGAACTCATCCTTTTAAGTGACCGAGAGATAGCCAACCTATCAGATGCACAGTTCAAAACACTAGTGATCAGGAAGCTCACAGAATTGGTTGATTTTGGTCATAAATTAGATGAACAAATGCAGGTTACGATAAAAGAATTGAAGGAAAATGCACAGGAAACCAATAGTGATGGGAAGGAAACTGGGACTCAAAACAATAGAGTGGACCAGAAGGAAGAAAGAAACAACCAAACAGGAAAGAATGGAGAAATAAGAATTCAAAAACACGAGGAGAAGCTTAGGAACCTCCAGGACATCATTAAATGTTCCAACATCCAAATTATAGGGGTACCAGAAGGGGAAGAGGAAAAGCAACAGATTGAACATGTATTTGAACAAATAATAAAGGAGAACTTCCTATTCTGGCAAAGGAAATTGATTTCCAGGAAGTCCAGGAAGCTCAGAGAGCCCCAAAGAAGTTGGACCCAAGAAGAAACACACCAAGGCACATCATTATTACATAATTACATCATAGCCAAGGTAAAAATGAAGGAGAGAGTCCTAGAAGCAAAAAGAGATAAGGGGACAGTCTCCTACAAAGGAGTTCCCATCAGACTGTCAGCTGATTTCTCAAAAGAGACCTTACAGGCAAGAAGGGGCTGGAAAGAAGTATTCCAAGTCATGAAAGACAAGGATCTATATATATCCCAGATTACTCTATCCAGCAAAGCTTTATTCAGAATGGAAGGGCAGAGAAAGTGTTTCTCAGATAAGGTCAAGTTAAAGGAGTTCATCATCACCGAGCCCTTATTTTATGAAATATTAAAGGGACTTATCTAAGAAAAGAAGATAAAAAACATGTATAGTAAAAGGACAGCAAACTCATAATTATTAACAACCACACCTAAAGCAAAACCAAAAGAAACTAAGCAAACAACTAGAACAGGAGCAGAACCACAGAAATGGAGGGCACATGGAGGGTTAGCAACAGGGGGAGTGGGAGGAGGAGAGAGGGGGAAAAGGTACGGAACTTAAGTAGCATAGATTGTATGTAGGAAATAGACAGGGGGAGGGTAAGAATAGTATGAGAAATGTAGAAGCTAAAGCACTTATATGTATGACACATGGGCATGAACTAAAGGGGGGGATATGGGTGGGAGAGGGTGTACAGGGTGGAGGGGAGTGAAGGGGGAAATGGGACAACTGTAATAGCATAATCAATGAAATATATTAAAAAAAATAAAAACAATTTAATCAAAATTAGTGAATTTTTGTGTAGCCACTTTAATATTGAAGAGGGAAGAAAATATGCAACATCTTCAGCACATTATACTTTATTATTTCAGGAAAGGTGAAAACACAACTGAAATGCAAAAAAAAATTGTGCAGTGTATGGGGAGGGTGCTGTGACTGATCGAATGTGTCGTCAGTTTCAGTTGGGAGGTTTTGTGCTGGAGATTTCATGCTGGATAATGCTCCACAGTGGGGTAGACACGTTGAAGTTGATAGTGATCAACTAGAAACATTAATTGAAACCATCAACATTATACCACGTGGAAGATAGTTGACATACTCAAAATACCCAAATCAACAAAGTTATTGGTGAAAATGAAAAACGTGTCTTATTCTACAGAAAAAACCATACAGACTTTTTGGCCTGCCCAGCAGTGTGCCCGTTTGAAATCCACCCCACAGGAGCTACCAATGAACTAGCTCCATCTACAGCAGTCCCTTTGCGCCATCTAGTGTACAGCAAGGGAAAAGCCACGTTTTTATCTTCCAAGTCTGTGATTTGCCAAAAACACGTATTCTGACGAGGATAACTTAAACTAATGAGTTTATTTACTAATAAATGTCATTCAGTAGTTTAAACAAAATAAATTATTATAATTCTAAATATTAAGTGCTAAAACTAAATTTCCCACACTATTTAGAATTTAGGTGCTGGGTGCTACAAAGATCATCCATTGAAGGGAGAGCTTCCACCCCAGTCTTACCAGCACGAGTTTGAACGGCTCACCCTTCCCATTGCTCTTGTCCTTCTCCGTCGATACTCTGTATGCTCATTCTGATGCATGGACTGGGAGCTCTCCTGAGACGCAGGCTGTGTCTTCCCAACACACTTCAGGACCTTGCTACCATTCTGCTCGTTTTCTAAGAATGCAACCATCACCTAAAGCATTGCTGTAATCAAATTGAACATTTGTCAAGGGCCTACATATTTGATGTGATTTTTCTGGTGTGTATGTGTGTGTGTGTGTTCACTCTGTGTTTCCTTTTAATGCCGTTTATTTGTGACCTTTATAACTTGTTCCCTCCCCCAGATGTTTGTGAGGATGAAGACAATGACAGACAAACTTCTCCCAAATGTGAGTAATAAGAGCACTCTTGGAGTACCCAGAGCTATTCTGAGAATTTCTCTTTGATATTATTGTAATTACTATTAACAATAATCACAACAGTGTTATTTATTAAATTCCTGTGTGTACCAGACATTTATAAACATTTTTGCAAAATAGAAATCATTACCCTCGGTTCAGAGACAAGGACACGGATGCTCAGAGGAGCGAAGTGGCTCACCCAGGACTGCACAGCCAGCGAGTGTTCACACAGTCAGGGCCGCATGCAGGTCTGACCAACTGCAAAGCCCCTGCAGTGGGTTTCTCGTCTGTTCACCTGCGTGCCCATGACCTGCCAGACCCTGAGGGGCCTGAGACTTGGGGCCCCTCAGGGCTGCCACCCCCATAGGACTGAACACTTACTACCTAAGACCCTGAGTACCACAGAGCCTGTGGCCAGTGAACCCAGGAGGAGGGGACTAAATGTGGATGTGACACAGGGACAGCCAAAGGCAGCCCGTGAGCTGCACGTTCAGCTCCTGTGAAACTGGGGCTTTGACTGAGGGACTTTCTCCAAGGTTTGCCGGCTCTCAGAATAGGAGCCAGGGCACGGGTGGGTGGGGGTGGGAGATGCCAGGTGAGTAGGGCATTGTTGGTGCTGCCAAGAGCCCAGGGCTCTCGGGGGAGACACCCGAGGGCACAACAGAAGCGGCAGCAGTTTGTCTCAGAAGAAACTCTCCCTCAGGAAGGGTCTCGTGACATGACGGTGGGCACCCCCCCACACACAGCCCCTTCCCTCCTCTGTCTCCCAGAGCAGGACGGAATAGAATACAACACAGTAGAACAGAATCAAATGATGGAATAGAATGGAATAGAATAGACATCACACACTGTGAGGGTACTTTTGGTTCCATAACCTTGTGTTTTAATTTTATAAATACACTTGTGTGTGCATTGTGTTGGGATGTAAAATTAGCATCTCCCTTTGGGTGCACTGTGGAGCGGCTGGAACTTGTCAGGTCTTTCAGTTCCTGAGTTCCCTCCAGCCCCACCCACCCCAGGCTGTGGCTGTGCTATGGCCGATGGAAGCAAGAACCCGCACCCCATCCCCCTAGCTGGTGGCTCTCTGGTCTCTGGAACCCGCACTGTCTGAGGGACTGAAGCCATGGACCCTGGAGACCCAGGGAAGGGGGTGGCCAAAGGCCTGGCTGTTCCCAGCCTCCCCCACAGCCTTTCTGCAGGACCACCATTCCTCGTGCTCACTGTCCGCTCCGGGCATAGGGGTCCTGGGATGGATGATCCCCCTAAAGAGGCATCTCTAGGGATCACAGCTGATGCCCCCGAGTCACATATGGAGAAGGGTGGTAGGAGGCACCTCCCTGAGCCAGTTTTTCCTCTACCCTCAACTGCCTCCCCCGACTGCATCCTGGGACCAAAAAGTAAAGCAGGGTTTCTGGAAGCCTGTAGGAGGGGGCTGGCTGGCAGCTCCCGTGCTGCTCCCCCAGCACCCCTGACCTGCTCTGGGGAGGGTCCCCTGGGACCTGCACACAGACTAGGGGGCACTGTAGTCAGCAGGTTGGGGACTTCCCAGTGGATCCCTGGCTGCTGATCCCCAAGATAAATGAGCCCCCACTGTACGCCCAACCACAGGCTCTTGCTGCTCCCCTCCAAGGCCATTACTCTGCCCAGAATGCCCCCCCTCACCACGCCTGGAGCCCTCTCCCTGAATTCTGACCAAACTGAAACACTCCAGCCTTCAGATTCCCAAGGGATGGCTCCCTAGGCTGAGACTCCACTCCACTCCACTTGGGGCTGCCACATGGGATTGAAGCCAGAAAAGTCGGTGCTCATGCTGCCTGTCACTACCAGAACTGATGAGTAGGGATGAGGATGGAGTCTTTATGGGCACCTTGTTCAGATGGCCGGCAGTCTGAGAAGATGGCGAGTCATGTACTCTGACAGACCGTCTTCCATCTCATCTCAAACAGCCCCTTTTAGAAGGAGAAGGAAAGTGTAGGAGAGGGGTTTGGAATTCAGGGAAAAGGCTAATCAGGCAAAAGTGGCAGTTGGGCAGTTTTCCAGCATCCTTTCTTCTGCTGCCCGGGGATTCTTTGTCTGTGTCCTGGGTGCTGATATTCCCTCCTTGGAGTGCAGTGGCTCAGATACCATCCCAATCGCTTGCTTCCTTCCTTGGGCGTGAAGGTTGAATTACTTGTGGGTCTCCTGGAGTCGGGATGGGTCCAGTCGTAAGTTCCAGTTCCTGGAACCATAGCTTTCTACGTGCAATAATTGCTAAGCTTATTAACTGTAATTTAAACATTAAAAATTTTCAGCCCGAGTTCCCCATGAAGACATCTCTGCTGCCTCCCTAACCTGCCTTGTGAGCAGCAGCATGGGGCAGAGAGCACAGGTTAGAGTGTGGGGCAAAGAGCAGGAATGTTGTGGAGTCCAGCCGCAGAGCTTCCAGGCCAAGGAAATCTGGGCCAGTGATTATCCCTCTCCCATCCCAGTTTCCTCACCTGCAGGATGGGGCTAAGGCCCTTAAGCAGGAATCCGGCCCCCCCCCCCCCCACACAGAGCAGCCTCAGTATCTGTGGGGTTGCTGCTCCCCACTGTGTCTAACAGCCCTGAGCACATGCCCTGTGCACCGTGGTGACTGCTTGGGTCATTAATCCACTCACTGGAGAGAGGCAGGGCATCCTGGTTCCTCTGATCTCCCCTTGGGGAGTGCGGTGACATTTGGCAGAAACTGCCAAGGAAATGGGAGATGGGTGGGCATGGGGGAGAGAAACGGGGGAGAGAAACAGGGGAGAGAAACAGGGGAGAGAAACAAGGGCAGGAAAGGGGGAGGGTAGGAAGCTGGTCCAGAAGAAAAACAGAGTTTTTTTTCTGGGAGGACAGGAAGTAGGGCCACGAACAGCATGTGGCCACAACTTCTCAGCCATGGCTGCAGGGTTTCAGAGCTGGAAAAGGGGAACCCAGAGATCAGGGACCCACCCTCTCACCCTTCAGGTCAAGCGTTTGGGTCCTGGGAGAGTAGGAATGAGAGGTGGAGAGAAAGGGCTCCTGGGGACAGGCTCTGCCGCACACTGGCAGCCGGCCTCGCCCACCCCTCTCCTCAACAGCCCACCCAGGTAGATTCTCCCTTTCTTTCCGCCAGGTTGCTCCCTCAAGGCTCGTATTTCTGAGGAGACGGTTGGTAGTGAAGGGGCAGAGGATATGGAGAAGGAGGGCAGTGCTCTGGGTGTAAGTTATTTCCTCCGTACCTCTTCCCCATTCTCCCTCATTCCTGTCCTTCAGCTTCCCCGGCCTCCTCTTCCTCTCCCACGCCCCTGGCCATCCCTTCCAGGATTCTGGCCCATGAGGACCTGGCCGAATCCAGGGAGCAGAGGTCACTGCTCAGACCCTCCCGCACAGCACGCCCCACACCACGGGGTTCTGGGTTCAGGCGGTAGCAAAGGGACTGCTGCGGAACCTGGAGTGGCCCTGAGGGGGAGCTGGGCCCAGGCCCTGCCCCCGCCCTGTCGGAAGGAACCCCGGAGTGGGCCACCCCGGGGGGGGGGGGGGGGCGCCTCTAAGGGTGCCCCGCAGCCCCCTCCCTTTCAGCTCTCGGGACTTTTCCAGTTGGACGACAGTTATGATGCCTGTGCCGCTGCCACGTCTGTTCTGGACACACGAGAAAGCATCCAGGGAGAAAAAGAAGGTGATGATGAGAAGGACACATGAGTGTGGAAGAGGAAAGAGAAGTAAGCCAATTCGTTAGCCAATGCTCCTCTGATTTTCTTCTTGGAAGTTCAGGGCAGTAGACACACTGAGGAGTGCATTGCGGGGCGGGGGTGGGGGGGCAACGGCTTGCTTGCCCCTGTGGGGGAGACGACAGGATGTCCGGGCAGCAGCAGTGGGCAGGTGAGGGAAGGTTGCCCAAGGACCCCTCCCCGGAGAACTTACACCCTTCCAGGCAGCTACGCCCCTTGGGCTCAGCAGGAGATGGCCCCAGGCCTGGGGAGAGGGGGCCATGGGTACAGAGGCTGCACCCACCCCTAGACTGAGGGCAGTGGAGGGGGCTTGGAGCCTGTGGACCCGCCTCCCCAGCGGCCTGCCTTTCCTCCTGCCCTGTGGGAGACCACTCTGACCTCCCACTCCGGGCCTCCCTGTCCAGGCCTGCATTGCTGCTCTGCTTGCAACTGTCCTCTGGGAGAAGACTGGGCTCGTGACATCAGACTCGCACTGAGCTCTGGTGGACTGAGGGGTGGGGTGGGAACCGTGGAGTAATTCTCGTAAAGCCACGCCAGATACACAGTAGGTCCACAGCAGACCCTGCACTCACTGCCCTGGGGCCTGGACACACTACTCACTCAGGAAACAGTTGTGAATGTTTTAGACTTTTTAAAACAGGGGAGAGGGAGAGGCGGCTCTTCCGGGAGTGAAATCTGTGTCGTGTTTCCATTCGAGTAAACGAGAGGCAGCCAAAGCCATTAGATAAAGTCCCCCAGCCTTCTTTCACAACGTGCTCCGTCACCCACGGCTTCGTGATGTTGCCCGTTGCCCACTAGAGGGCCCCAGTCCAACACGTTGCTGAACCGTGGGAAGGCAGCCGCTGCGCTGAAGGGTCGCACTTAGCTGCCCTGGCTGGGTAACTCTGGCGGCAGTCTCAGTCCCCCGAAACGCCAGGCTTGCGTTAGGAACTAATCAGAAACATGAGGGATCCTCCAAACCGCCTTTCCCAGAGTGCGTTTTTCAGAACAGGCAGAAGAGTGTAAGAGTTCAATAAATTAATGCCACAATGATGACAAAATTATCTGGTAATAAACACATTTTACAAACACTACATATTCTGTTTCTCTCTTGGTTGATTCCAATTAGATTAAAGGATCTGGGGACTCTTGCAGAAAGGAATTGTGTATACTTTTGTTAAACTCACCATTTGCTAAACCTATCTGAACCCTTTTCTTTTGTAATGGTAAAGGGAAAGGTTAAGCTGTTGTAACAAAAAGATCCAACAATGTAGTGACTTTGTTTGTCTCACAAGACAGCCCTGGTTGGATAAGCAGGCTGCTTGTGTCATTTGGGGTCCCAGTTCCTGCTGGTTTTCCACCATCCCTGGGACATTGTCCTTGTGTACTGAGTCGAAAGCAAGTTTAGGAACTCGGATTTCCTGCTCACAGGAGGGGAAAGAACTGAGCAGGATGCACGTGCAGTATTGGGAGGCCCACCTGCAAATGGCACACAACACCTTCTACTCCTTTAGTGAAAGCCTTGTTGTGTGGCCACAACCAGCCACAAGAGAGGTTGGGAGCGTAGCTAGGAGACCATTGTCCAACTGCGATTGTGTTACTGTGAGTCAGTGTCACCCAGCCAGCCTGTGGCAGCACAGGGACTAGAATCCAGGGCCCCCAGCTCCCAGGCTGGGACTCTAATTACCACGCTAATATTGCTTACTCCTTTAACATGTACAGAACACCTCTTGAGATCCCAGTTTATTGTCAGATGACGACAGAGGACTTTGTGAAACACATTTTTACTGATTCTCTGTAAAATATGAGTTTCATTGCTCTGGTCGGTGTGGCTCAGTTGATTGGAGCATCGTCCAGAAACCGAAAGGTTGTGGGTTTGATTCCCAGTCAGGGTGCACAGGTAGGTTGTGGGTTTGACCCCCAGCCCAGGAACATGCGATCCCCGGCCTGGGCATGTGCCACAGGCAACCAATCCATGATGGTCTCTCTCATTGATGTTTCTCTCTCTCTCTTCTTCTCTTCCTTCCTCTCTCTCTAAAAAAAGCAATGAAAAAAAATGCCCTCAGATGAGGATAAATAAATATATCAATTGCATTTTTAATCTGCCAGCACTTATTTATGGATAAACTTTTGAATACGGCTATTAAAGTAGCAAAAACTATAGGTTTATATCATAATATTTTAATTTTCCAGAAAACACATACAGCAAGACTTCAAATGTTGTTTCATTCAATGTTGTTTCACTGATGTTAATGAAAATACAAAAAGTTGATTCCTGGCTGGGGCCACATTTTGTATGGAATTTGTATGTTCTCCCTATGTCTGCGTCTGGTTTCCTCCCACATCCCAAAGACATGCACACGAGACGATGTGTCTAAATGGCCCCAGTTGAGCGGGTGTGCGTGTGAGTGTGTTCTGTGGTGACGGAAGGGCATCCTGTCCAGGGCTGGCTCCTGCCTTGTGCCCTGAGCTGCCAGGATAGGTTCCAGCTGCCCCTCAGCCCCGAACTGAAAAAGCAGGTTGGGAAAATAATAATCTTCCTGGTTTTTCTTCATCTTTCTTAGGTGTTTGTATAGTTCACATTTACTTTAATGCTTAATATTAGAAGTGTTTGGGGTCTTTATTTAGAAGTTTGGTGGAGTTTTGGGAACCAGAAATATGGTATAGGAACCTAACTCTCGTCTGTATCAATCAGCTTAGGGGAAAATTGGTTTTGTCACATGTCATTTCACTTAAAGTTGCATTTTCCAAGAACCTATCTCGAACATTAAGTGAGACTTAACTGTACTACAAAAGTAAGCAATCATAGGTTGAACAGAGTATAAAAATCTTGAAATGGACCCAAATACATCTCAGAACTCACAGTATGAAAAGAGGCATTTCAGATTAGTTCTGAACAACAACAAAAAGATAAATTATGAATGAAAGTGGTGCTGGGATCCCTGAATAACAATGTGGAGAAATAATGTTGATCTCAGTCCTTAAAATAGTTCATATTGTTAAAGACTTAAGGGAACCCTGAAAGTCAAAACATTTAAAAAGTGATTTTGAATAGGGTAAAGTCTTCCCAGGCAAAAACTATAACAAGAAGCTACAAACAAAAATCTTGATTAATTAGGTAATGTAAAAGGCAAAAACTTTTGTGTAGGAAAAATAAAAGTCAAATCATAAATACATTTTCAAGATTTATGGGACAGCCCTGACTGGTGTAGCTCAGTGGGTCGGGCATCCTCCTGCAAACGAAAGGGTCGCCAGTTCAATTCCCAGCCAGGGCACATCCCTGGGTTGAGGGCCAGGTCCCCAGTCAGAGACAGGACCTGTGAGAGGCAACCAATTGATGTTTCTCTTGCACATCAATGTGTCTCTCCTTTTCTTTCTTCCTTTCTTCCCCTCTCTCAAAAACTAAATAAATAAAATCTTTTTAAAAAATTAAATTCAAAATCCAAAATCCAATAAATATATTTAAAAAAGCAAAACAATGAGATGTCATTTTTTATTATCAGACCGTCCAACATTTAAAACTTTGATGATACCCAGTATAGGATAGACTGTAGGAGAACCAGCACTCTCATACACCTTAGGTGAGAGTGTACGAACTAGAGTTTTAGAAGACAATTTGCAATAGCTGTCAAGTTTAAATATGTATATGATTTGATCCAGCAATTCCATGTCTAGGAATTTATTATAATGCCACACAAATCAACAAAGATATATAGACATATACAGGTGTTCATTATAACATTACTTTTAATGGGAAAACCAGTAACAGAAAATGGGGAACAACCCACATGTCTGTAGTAGCGGTAAAGGTTATCCCCAACTGGTCCTGCTCCCTCTGAGTGTGGGCTGTAGTGAAGACACTAAGGAACAATTTGGTGGAAGTGACGGTAATAGACTTTCAAGACTAGCTTATAAAAAGCATCTTGTCTTCTTCCTTGTTCTGTCTCTTGGGTTACTCACCATGGGACGCCAGCTACCATGTTGAGAAGACACTGAAGCAGCCCTGCGACAAGACCCACATGTGAGACCTGAAGCCTCTTGCCAGCGGCACGTGAATGAGCCACGTTGGATGTAGATTCTCCAGCCCCAGTGAAGCCTTCAGGTGGCGTCTGCTCCGACTGATTTCTTGGTTGAAACCACATGAGAGACCCAGAGCCAGAAGAACCCAGCTAAGATGTCTATGAACTCATTACCAGAGGACCATAATATAATAAACGTTTGTTGTTTTAAGCTGATAAGTTTTGGGGTCATTTGTTAGGCAACAATAGATAACAAGTATGTTAAATAATGAAAAGCTGGGTAATACAGTATTGTACTGGCAGACAATGAAACTCTATGCAGCTGTTAAAAATAATGTCTTCTGCTTGAGATGTAGAAAGCTAGAAAGAGTACTAACCCCATACTTGCAAGATTTAAAAAAATCTGGAAAATATGCAAATTCACAACTTTTCTTGAACTCATGAGAGAGCTGAGTTCACAAGGTGACATCTCACCGGAAATCTAATAAAAAACAAGTAGGCACCTACCAAGTGAGGAGGGACTCAAACACATGCTTACCCGGGGCAAGTGGTGCTGTCTGCTGGCAGGGAGAATTCAGCTAAAATTGTTACTGGCCCAGTGTGGGTGGACTTGCAAGAGAAAATAGAATCCCTGGGGACCACAGATATAGGGACATTTGTATGCACTTGTGCAGACTTCTCCAGTGATCTCTTTGGGCACTCACAGAGATTAGCAAAGTCACGAGAAAGCATCTTCTCTGGCACAGACCTGGGGGAGGGGAGTATTGGTCGATACAGGAAAGGCCTGAGACAACTCAGGTCCTAGTACCTCATCTCTCCGACAGAACAAAAGCGGAGCCAACTGTTGAAGGAAAGCAATAAATACTTACATCCCTAGGGATCTAGTAAAACCAGCCCAGCTGGGGACAGGTAAGAGAATTAAAAGCAAATTCCTGGTCCTGGGTGAGGGGCAGGAATCTGAGCTGGGTCCGGACCTACTGCTGGGGGAGGAACAGAAACTGAAGGTGACACCCCGAAAGACCCAGGACACAGCACCCGCGTAACTGAGACACACGCAGGCTCAGTAGCAACTCTGACTAATGAGTAACTTCGGAGCGTTGCTCCAGTGCACGGAGGGGCTTTCCAACACGCAGCGAGAGACCCTCACGCTGAGGGGGGTGCAGAGGCTAAAGAAACAGATTTGGACACACAAGCCCATGCCCCAAACCCAGGTAGCACGTGAGGAATCTGAGTGTCTGTTGTATTCTGGGTGACTCGCCACAGCAAACCCGCGCATCTGCGCAAAGGAATGAAGGCTGCCAGAAATGGTAATCACGTAGGTAGAAAAGTTTTCCCCTTGTTTACATCTCTTTAAAAGATAAATTACAAGACAATGATCTTTCTCTAAGTCATCTGTCTTTCTGAGATCCAGAAAGCCCACAGTTATAATTAATAATAAGCGTATTTCAGCATGTCTGTTTGCTCCCTATGGATGCCTTTCGCGCTGAAGTTGTAGGGAAAACACTTTGATGTGCTTCAATTTTGGAAACACATGTATATGCACACACATACACCTATCTGTATTAGAGGAAAAACTGCCTTTATTTATTTCTGTAAGATATCACCAACTAAATAAACATTTCAGTGGAAGTTGAAACTTAGGGAGTTATTTAATTTTTGAGGTGTAGAACATATGTTGTAGTTTATTTGTTCATTTTGGTCTCAGCAAAAGATCTCAAAATTGTGTACAGAATCTCATATTTTATAGATATTTGTTATTTCTTCAAAACAATCATGACAATTCTCCCAAATACTTGTTCAAAACAAATACAGATCTAACCTCCACATCAAAAAGGAACTGACTTTTAAAAAATCTGTATGCTGTGGAGTTTACAACATGTACAGTTAACATGTGGACAACAGCAGCACAGAGGCGAGGAGGGAAGAAGCTGAAGTGACCGCTGTGGGTTCTCGTGTGCTGTGTGAGCCGGGGCAGCATCACCAGACAGTGTGCTGTGACACCTTAAAGGTATATACTGTACACCCTAAAGCAAATGGGGAAATAACACGACAGGGTTACGAGTGACAAGCCAACGAGTGAGATAAAATAGAATTTTAAAAACCTCAGTAATCTAAGAGTTGGTCAAGAAAAATAGAAAACAATCACCAAGATAGTAGGTAGACACATAATCATATCAATAATCATATGGTCTCAACACCCCAGTTAAAAGGGAGTGATTGTTAAATTGGATATGAAAATAAAAGATTACCCCGTGGCCTATAAGAAAACTGCTCTAAATATAAAGACAAATAGGTTAAACGGATGAAAAAAGATATCCTATGCTAACACTCGTCAAAAGAAAGCCAGAATGACCATGTTAATGTAAAACAAAGTGGGTCTCAGAGCAAAGAACATGACCGAAAATGAAGAAGATTTGAAAATGATGAAGTGGTTAACCCATCAAGAGGACACCCCAGCCCTCACTGTCCACACACATCAGTAGCAGGACTTCAGAACACACAGAGCAAACACAGGACTGCAAAGAGAAATAGACTCATAAGCCTGAGAGATAGACCCCCATTGTTGTGTCTGATTAATAGAGGAAAGATATAAGACATGAAAAAGTTGCCTTTCAAAGATAGAGTATTTTTTGCATTCTAGGAACTCTTGGTTTGTAAAACCACCTGGGAGTAGGCATTATTTTCTGCATCAGACAGCAGAAGAAACTGAGGCACAGAGAGGTTATCAAGGTCATAGGGCTGGTGAGTTGGAAAGGCCGGATTCAAACCCAGATCTTCCCGACTCCAAGTTCACGCTCCTCCTGCACCTCACAAGGGGGGTTCCTTGGGTAGCCACTGGGCTCCAGCAGGGCTGCCTCAGACACTTTGAGAGTGCACACAGAGACAGACCGTGCTCTAGCAGTTGTGTTTTAAGATTCCTGCCCACCTGTCCTGGCTGGTGTGGCTCAGTGGACTGAGTGCTGGCCTGAGAACCAAAGGGCCGCTGGTTCATTCCCAGTCAGGGCACATGCCCGGGTTGCAGGCCAGGTTCCCCAGTGCAGGGCTTGAGGCAACCACACATTGATGTTTCCCTCCCTCTTTCTCTCTCCCTTCCCCTCTGTCTAAAAAATAAATCTTTAAAAAAAAAGATTTCTGCCCACCCTCATGACTGAGGGTTCATGACTGAGGGGCTGGTTGTCTCCAGGCTGAGAAGAGTCTCTGAGTTACAGGAACGTACCCAAGATTTTAGGGGGAAATGGAGATCTAACTTATGAGAGAAGGGACTGGAGCTGCCACAGACCCACCACTCGTGGAGAAGTAATCTCAGATGCCCTCCATGCTGTGGAAGGTGGGGCACTTCCCCTCATCCCCCATCCCCCACCCTCACAAACAAGAAAGGCAAAGATGAAAGTGCCTGCTCTCTCCCGAGGGCCACTTGTGGTTTCCCTGCCCAGGCAGCACACCTCTTAGGGAGGGCCTTCCAGCTACTTCTCATTATGTAAATGATTCGGTTTCTCTGCCACTTGTGAAGGAGGGACCTGCCCTGGAATTAGTCTCCAGCAGGTCAGAAGACCCAGCTGTGCTCAAGCGCATCAGCCGCACAGCAGCAGCGCCTGCCCCTGGCGAGTCATCCGTGGCTCCCCCTGACTCCCCAGTCATGTCCTGGCAGCTCTCTCCAGTGATGATGCTCTTCATGTTACTGGCCGGTAAGTGACACGTGTGACTTTGCACAGTGACCTGCCATGTCTGGTCCTATTAAACTTTAATGCATTTTTGTGCCACTGATGAAGCCGAGGCAGGACAGGCAGGAGACAGCTATCGCAGCTTCATTTACCGAGGGTGTTTGGCTTGGGAGCCGGCTCCCCGCTGTTACCTTACACACAGGGATGTGCTTCATTGGTTTCAAGGGCTGTAACAGCGTGGACTTGCTTCCTGTGAGTTAGGCAGAGTAGGTGTCAACCCCAGAAGACAGCGACTCTGTCCCTGGTTCGCATTTGGGATCTGGGCACCTTCTCAGGGAGAGTTTGCAGAGGTTACTTCTATTTAAGAAAAGGGAGAATGGAGCCTGGACTTGGACTTGGGGCTCTTGCCACATGATCTAGGAAAAGCACCTCAGGTCTTGGTTTTCCTGTTTTCTCAAATGGAAATGCTGCGTTTGTATGATGTATACAGGGAATCATGAAGACGAGTGAGATGTGGTCTGAAAAACTGTGCCATTTCAAAAAGTTACCAGCCAGGAAGGACATCAGAGATTTTAAAATATTACCATTATGCTTCAGATCAGAGAGGCTATCAGCGAAACTGAGCTTTTCGTGCCTACATTACATCCCCAACCCCTGCTTTCACCACGAGCATTTTCTCTCTAAGCCACTGAGTCCTCCCGTGTGCTGTCACCAGCTGTGCTGGTTAATTCACACTTCCTCCCAGAACGCTGAATCGAACCTGTGAGGGGCCTAGCTCTGTCCACACAGCCCGGCTCATGTGCTCAGACGGGGGACCCAGAGGCATGGGGTGTAACATGGATTGTGATGGAAGTCGGATGAAGGGCCGGGTCAGCTGCCCTGTTCCTGGCTGTTCATTCTTGTGCCACCTGTTCAGAATTAGAGTTTCACATTCTTCTGAAGGCAAAAGGGGAAGTCATCATTTCATTTAGGAGGGCAAGCTAATACAGCAAAAGATCTCAGCCTAGTAGGCACCCTCCGTGACCAGTCGATGGCTGACAGATGATTGACAGATGACTGACAGATTCAGGAAGGCGATGAGGGCTCAGTAAACGCAAGTGCAGGTTGAGAGGAAGTGCTGCACATTCTCAGAGGTGAACTGAGTGAGTGAAGCGTGGGAAGGTGCCCTGTTTTCCACACGAGGGGACAGAGGCTGCTCGGGGAATTGCTCACAGTCACTGAGCCAGCCAGGGGCAGCCGTGAGACGTGCACCCCGAGGGTCAGGCTTCACGGTCCACGCTCCGCACTGCTGCACCTGCACCCATAGGTTCCAGAAGCACTTGCCAAGTTGAAGAAACAACCATTAGGTACTTTGCTAGGAGAGACACAGCTTCTAGGTAAACGAGCTGTGTGATGGTTATCCAGGCACTTTGCTTCCCTGGCCTCAAATTTCTTTCCAATAAAATGAGGGGATTTCAGTTTGAATCAGTCAAAGTTTAGTCTCACCTGCACATAAGAGACAAGCTCCAAATAATATTAATTAGGCAAGACAAATGTTCATTTCTCTCTCATGTGAAAACAAGACCAGAGGAATTCAGACCAGGTCTGGTGTAGGAGCTCATTTTCATGGGCCCACTATCCTATGTGTGGCTTCTGCCCTAAAGGGTCTCCTCTTGGTTCCTAATGTCTGCTGGAGCTCCAGCCATCACACACGAGTTGCAAGCTGGTTAAAGGAGAAAAACAGACTGGCTGTAGAGAGGCAACATGGGCGATTGAGCTCCCTTCCAGCAGCCTTTCCAGAAGGCCTGCAAAACCCTACCCCTCCTACTGCCTTGGCTCAAATTCAGTCACCTGTTCCCACCCAGCTGGAAAGGAGACTTGGACATAAGGTTCTTTATGCCAGGCAGCAGGTGCTCAGCTTAAACCAGTTCTGTTACTAAGGGAACAGGGGAGACTGGGTTTTGGAGTTGTCATCCAGCGGTCTCTGCCACCTTCTGTCTGGGAGCTCTCTTTGAATCTCATGTCCCACAGGAAACTAACAGAGGTAAGATTTATATGTTTTTGCTAGAAAGTCAATGGTTAAACTGTGACATTGTGAGCCTAGCTGTGCTAAGGGCCCACCCCCTCCCCCCACACATCCAGAAACTGGCTTCCTGCTGCACCCAGCTGGGGCGGCTTCTGTTGCCTGGGCACCTGGGCACCTGCCAAAGAAAGTGCTCTGGGGCTACACACAGTTCCCCATCCAGGATGTGGCCACAGTGCCCCTTGTACTCCCATCTGTGTGCCTTCGCGCTCTGCAGACGCAGCACAGCCTCCAAGACCTGCCAGGCCTGCTTCCTGCTCCCCCCTTCCTCACACCCTCCTTGTGTTCCCATCATGCTGACCCCTCTGTTACTCTCCAAACACACCAGACTCTGAAGCCTCTGTGCCTTTGCACAAACGCTTCCTCCTACCCGGGAGACCATTTACTTTCTTGTCTGTGGGAAGAATTCTCCTTGTGTAGGATTACCCACACCATGCTGCAGCACGCAGGGCCTGCTTCCGTGACAACGCCTGTCACACTGAGGAGTGTAGTCCATTTGTGTGTCTGACTCACGTGGCTCTGAGCCCCTGAGAACAGAGACTTCCCCCCAGTGCCTGGCATGAAGCTTGGCTCCCAGGAGGCTTCTACCTTTCTGTGCCGCACTGGGAGTGGCAGGGACACTGAACGAAGGCCGTCAGGGAAGGACTGACTGTCGGGGAAGCAC
The DNA here is from genome assembly GCF_004126475.2 of Phyllostomus discolor. Classification (NCBI taxonomy): domain Eukaryota; kingdom Metazoa; phylum Chordata; class Mammalia; order Chiroptera; family Phyllostomidae; genus Phyllostomus; species Phyllostomus discolor. The sequence goes on along the minus strand of NC_040904.2, from coordinate 43,436,447 downwards.
CTAGAAAAGACACCATGGTGTGGTCACTGGTTTGCCCCGGCTTGGCTGAGGAGTTGTCTCTGGGCTCCTGCTGCAGGTTGTAGGGGAACCAAAACCTTCTCGTGCCTCTTCCTGCAGCTCATCCTCCCGAGGAATCCCAGCGCTGGGCCCAGGCCCTGGGGTACTGGTTCACTGAGTCTCCCGAGTTCTGGAGAGGAGATGCTGGGGTGGGGAGCCTGGCAAATCAGTGTGTGGATTCCAGGGCTATGGTTTTTGGTTTTTTATTTTTTTAGTAGAGAAGGGTCAAGACAGATTCTGAGCTATGCCCTGCCCTTGCTTCTGCCCACTGGCCTCTTTGTGGGTCTCAGACCAGTGAACTTTGACCTCTGTGGGACCATAGGTTTCATATAAAAACTATGACCCGATTTTGACAAAGATTAGTCATATATGTGTGAATATATATGCACATATATATTTACTATATATATGATTATATATATGCATATAGTAAAATAGAGTATTTCTGAGAGTATCATTTCCATTGAGTAGCTAACAAATATATGAGCTTTCTGGGATGTATTACAATGCAGTGCATACCTACCTATGTCATGTTCCCGTCTAATCACCTGCCAACCTTTTACAGCCCACTCTCCTCCAGAGAGGTGGGACAGGAAGGGAGGGGCCAGAGAGGAGAAGAAGAGGAACATGAGGGTGACATGTCCCAGACTGGTTCTGTCTCTAAGACACTCAGACACTTTCAGTCACTTTCGGTTCAGCCACCTGCCAACCCAGCCTTCTGTTACCCAGCCAAAGTCGCAACTACACCAAGACCCCATGACCGCCAACACCCCAGCCACCCCGCAATACAGTCTCCTCACCAAGTGCACCGTGATGTCCACCGCGGGGCTTCTTGTCCTGCTGGGGATTCTGTGCCTTCGTGAATGAGGCCTGTGCTCCCCGCTTCACGTGCACTCTTCACCGTTACTGAGAGAGGAGCTGTAATGGCAAGTGAGGAGGGCTCCCCTTTTAAAGAGTGTGCTACTCAGCTGAGAAGATTTGCTTTAGCTCAGAAGCACAAGCTGTACACAATGGGATTTTATCAAAAACCTAATGATCTCCCTAAGGGAACAAAAGACAGGTGGTTTTCAGCCTCCCAGAGTTCTCTGCAGCAATCTTTGCTTTTTACTACAAGATATTCCTGAAAACCACATTTGGGAGTGAATCCTCTTTTTTCATAGTAATAGTATGAACTTAATGGGGTTCCTGTTGGGTTTTCGACTGAGGAAACAGCAACTCAGGTTTAGCCTAAATGAATTGTAAAAATAAAACTTCAACTGTCAATCTTCATAACAATCTCAAAAGGAAAAATCTTGCTCCAAGCTCTACAATGTGGGCATAAGATTTCCACATACAGTGAGTCGGTAAACATTACAAACTAAACCTACAGCCCATAAAACCCACAACTATTGAGTGTCATCCATTTCAGTTATCCAAATGAACATTCAGATACCAAAATGATTCTTTAATAGTAGTTCCAAGTAATGTAATGTCATTACTAATTTCTTTTTGGCCCTGATTGGTGTGGCTTAGTGGGTTGGGCATTATCCTGTAAACCAAAAGGTCACCAGTTCAATTCCTAGTCAGTGTACATGCCTGGGTTGCAGGCTGATTCCCCAATGAGGGGCATGTGAGAGGTAACCAATCAATGTTTCTCTCCCTCCCTCTCTCCCTCCCATCACCTCTCTCTAAAAATAAATACAATCTTTTTTAAAAATTAAAAAGGTAATAATGCTATTTCTGCAGCAGTGCAGAAATCATTTTTTAAAAAAGATTGTATTTATTTTTTAGAGAGAGGGAATGGGAGGGAGAAGGAGAGGGAAAGAAACAGTGGTTGGTTGCCTCTCACATGCAACCAACCAACCAAGAACCTGGCCTGCAACCCAGGCAAGTGCCGTGAGTGGGAATCGAACCAGCGACCTTTTGGTTTGCAGGATGATGTCCAACTCACTAAGCCACACCAGCCAGGGCTGTGCAGAAATTATTTATGTGTTACTACTGGGCTTAAAGTTAGAACTTTTCTGGAAAATAATCACTATTTCAGCACATGAACCTTTAAAAGTGTCACCAAGAACCCCCAATATGAAGGCTTGGTGAATTGGGATCCCTAGAAAGACATCCTTCTATTCTGCTGTCCTCTGCTTTTGTCTCTTCTCTCACTACTCTTCACAGTGACACACACCACCTCTACCACCCCCAAATCTAAGGGCGGGCTTTGGTTCAGGCAGGGGATTGAGTCTCAGTTCCAGAATTAGTAGTTGTGTGATTATGATTAACCTGATAGAATTTTCTACACCTGAGTTTCCTCATCTTAAACTATTGGGATCGGGATAGTACCAACCAGAGGGTTTTGAGAGGAGCTGGTGAAGTCAACCCTTGACCTATAGTAAGTGTCCAGTATCTTGGGATTTGTTGTTGTTATTATTATGGGAAAAGAAAGCACTTAAAAATTATTGAATAAAATAAGGAGATAGTAATGGAGATTAGGGATGATTTTTTTATTAATATGAATGTCAGAACTGTATAAACGCCAACATAGAGAGCTCTCCTTTGCCTTTTCCCAGTGTTTTCCCAAGTCACTGCCCAGCACCAGACAGCTCCAGCTCAGCGGGCGCCAGTACAAAGGGCCAATACGGTGAAATCACAGCACTGCAGAGACGAAGCCATCCCTCACTGTGCCCGATCGTAACTTCCCAAGGAACATCATCTGCACTTTGTCCACTTTTCTGGCATGCTGTGTGCCTGGACGGAGACCAGGGTAGAACTGTGGGTTGAAAAAGAGCCAGAGGCCTTCTGCCCTTAAGGGATGGCCCAAGAAAGAACCTGTGACGATAATACACACAGCTTAATGGTCCACAAAGGCTTTCACTTAAACCAACTCTTTTTGTTTTCTTTATTTGTTTTGTTTGTTTTTTGACTCACTAACTTTTTTCAGCCTGACAATACTCCTAGAGGTCTACAACCCTATTACCCTCATGTGCCCATTCATTCATGTATTCATCCAATCCACATCCACTGAATACTTTCTACGCATGGGCACTGGTGGTGGAAAAAATACACACAGTTCCCACCTCAGGATTGCTTTTAGTCTAGTGGGAGAGAGGTACAATAGGCAAATAAATCAATAAGTAAACATTTCATCAGGGCTAACACTCTGTTGAGACATGCTGTCTTGCCAGGCTTATTGTTCAATATTTGTATTCCACCCCTTGGTACAATTACAAGTTGTGATTAGTGCAGTGAAGACAACAAATAGAACTCCGTGAGGGGGGCTCGTGGCGTGGAGAGCTCGCCTGCACAAGGAGGTCAGGGAGCTCTCTGAGGAGCTGATGTGCGGGGTGGGCACAAGTAGGCTTACCGTTATGAGTATGTGAAATACAGTTTGTTCTTGTATTATTATTTATTAATTATTATACTATTTATTTGTATTATTTTTCTTTTTCTTCTTCTTCTTATTTCATATCCATACTAATCATTTATCTTTTAGGTAACAATGGCTGGTAATTTAACTTACTTTTGTCTACCCCTGTATAAGCCAAAACATGAAGGATAGCCCACTGGGTGTATCAGAGCAATTATGGCTTAATTTTACTCTTCCTTGAGAAAGGCTGGGCCACTCAAGAGGTTAAGGAAGGAAATGACAGGAACTGGTCTATATTTAGAAAAACTGATGGTAGACAAAAAATGAAAGGCAGTGAATCTCCTCTTATTGGAGGTAATTAAGCATAGAAGAACATATGGAAAATAGTCATAGGTCCAATTCACAGATCGAATTAAGGTTTGGGCTAGATGACCTTTAAGATCATTTTTTAATCTGGGATTCTATGATTTTGTGCAAGAGATACAACTCTGTCTCTCAGCATCATTCACACTGTCCCAGCTCTGGCAGACCATCACAGCGGCGCTCTACCCAGGAGCTCCCTCTTCCGGGGACTGTCGGGATTCACACTGGAAGATTGGGGAATGAAGAGGCATTGACACTTAGATAGCTCGGAGCACGGTCACCTGGTGTGCTGGGACCACACCCCATCTAGATGAGGGGGCTGGGTGCAGTATGATCACATCCCTGTAAAAAAACATGGCTACACCAAAACAGTACCATCGTGGCCTTGTGGTAGAATCTTGAGTGATCTTGACTTAACTGTTATATCCTTGTAAATTTCCTCCCAATCTGAAAATACGCATGTTAATTTTTAATGAAGAATGGAGAAGGGGCTTCGTGAGCTCTTAGTGGGCATGCTAACACTTTTGTTTCTTAATTTGCAGTGATTTTTTATTACAGCAGTCAAGTAAGAGGGTTTCCAGGGGTCACAGACTCTTCTCAGCCCACGACAGCAGCAACCGTCCAGGCCACAACAAAACTTTCTTTTCTGCAAACAACTAACCAAGAGCCTCACAAAACAACAGCAGCAAGATTAACCAGTGGTCCCGTCACCTCTCAGACAGCTGCCACGACATCTGACTCTGAGACCTCAGCCACACACACAACAGCACAACCTCCAACAACTGCAAACAGCACCCTAGCCACCTTGGTAACTGCAAACAGCACCCTAGCCACCAGCCCAACAAACCACACCATAATCACAACCCAGGCCACACCCAGCAGCTCCCACACAGCTGCTCCAGTCACTGAGGCTACGATTGGCCCCAGTGCAGCTTCCGCTTCACTGCCCCCCACCACACCTCCCCCAGCCCATCCGACAGGCACCAGCCCATGGACTGTCAGCCACACAGCTGGGAAGACCGTCCCACCCAGTAACCAGACCACCTTTCCAGCAACTTTTTCCACTTCATCATATATCAGCACAACCAGTCAGAACCCCAGTCAACACACCCATGCCCCAGAAACAGCCACCACTGCACACAATGCCACCCAAACTGCCTCACCCACCACCGTGGCTCCTGGACCCACCCTTGCACCTCAGCCATCATCAGCCAAGACTGGAATTTATCAGGTTCTCAATGGAAGCAGGCTCTGCATCAAAGCAGAGATGGGGATAGAGCTGATGGTTCAAGACAGAGAGTTGGTAAGTTGGGGCCGTGGGCCTGTAACACTGTCTTCAAAAGGGTCTGAGCGGAGTTTGCCTTGCCCAGAATGGGCATTCCCTTGCATCCTGTGTCTTTTAATGAAACACGTACCTGTGAGCATCTCTTACTCCAAGGTGCTCTATTAAAAGGTGAATCTGTTTCAGAATATGTATCAAAATAGAAACCAACAGTGCCTGCTTGGAGAGAGGAAGGCACACACCAACAACTTAAATATGCATGCCCCTCACTTTTAGCCAACACGGGCAGAGCACTGGGGTGGGTTGAGAGTCAGTGCCAGCTTGGCCCGGCCCCACCCGCTGACTCCCAAGCCTCAGTAAGTGTCCTGCGAAATGAGAGCTTTGGATTAGATGGTCTCTGTGGTTCCAGCCAGCTGTGACACTCATGTGGAAAATCCAGGTTAACAAGAAGATTGGAGGAGCTGGGGATGAGGCTGAGAATATTTGATTTATTCAAGGAATCGCCATAAAAATTGTGCTTTTTTTTTCTGCACAGTTTTTATGATTTCCAGTAAAACTCCCACGTTTGAAGCAGGAGTGTTTCACGTAGCAAACCTTGCTTATGTGCCTTCCAGCATGTGTAACCTAACAAAAATTAAATCCCACGCAGTTTATCAGGAACGCACCTGCCACGAGTTATCTACCGAGGAGCCCCTCGCCAGGGGAGAACTCCTTTGAAAAGTCTTTTGCGTGTGATAGTTTGGAAATGTGAGGTGTCATTCAGGGGCCTTGGAATTCTCAAGTGAACAGCCATGAGCCCTGAGTCTCAGACTCCCTTACTAGTCTGTGCTTCTGCTTCTGGAGCTGGAGTTTTCCCCTACATCTCAGGGAGCTGATCTATTTTATTTGGTTTACGTTTTTTTCACCTCAGCGATACTTCAACATTGACCCCAATGCAACCCAAGCCTCCGGGAATTGTGGCTTCCGGAATGCCAACCTTCTCCTGAACTTCCAGGGCGGATTTGTGAATCTCACATTCACCAAGGTGAGGACGGAGATGCTTTGTGTTGTTGCTGTCCCTGCCCCTCACCCCGGGCCCAGTGGTGCAATCCCACACTCCACTCTAAGTTCCCGGGGAAATGGATCTCAGGTCCTTTTGAGATGTTCTCTGATAAGAACGAGGGGCATGGAGAGGGAGAGGAGGAAAGTGTCGACACCCTGTGTTTGCCTTCTGCCCCCTTCAGCCTCCTCCGTGCTGCTCAGAAGGCCTTGGAGGCCTCTTAGGGGAGCCTTGGCCCCGAGGAACTGGCCGCAGATGCCCTTTGCAAACCACCCAAAGGGGGAAGTTGAGCAATGAACAGACCCACAGGAATTCCCAGTGGACACCAGAGAAACGAGATTACTCTGAGAACAAAACCAAAGGCCAGAATGGGTCTTTCCAACCACAGCAGGCAAAATCCAGGGACTAACCAGGCCCTGGGTTTTCCAGGCCGTATCCTGGGAGGGTGTCAACAACAGACTAGAACAGAGAGAACATGGACATGAGGTCAGAGCCTCGGCTTCAAATTTGGTTCTGTCACTTGTTCTCTTTGTGACATCAGGCAGGCAACTTACGCTGTCTGCGCTTTATTCCATCCCTTGAGAAATGGAGGGAGGGAATGAGAGATCACCTCGGTGAACAGCATTGTCCGGTATGGGGAAAGGGGACATTCGATGACCAGGCACTGTGTGATGGGAATGACTGAAGTGGGCGGACGTCCTGGGGAGACAGTGTTGCCCGCCCCGCACCATGCCCTGAAGAGTCTTTAAATACAGGCTGAATAAGAGCTGAGGGGAGGTTGCCATGAGGACCCTTGCAGCTGGAACTGTGTGATCCCCTGTTACCTGTCTGATGTAACCCCTGAAGTTGTAGGAGTCACAGTTAGCAGACCTTGGATTCGAATGAGCATAGAATTGGGGTCAGACAAACCAAGATGGACTCTCAGCCACAGTACTTACCAGCTGCATGACCTCGGGCTCCTGAGCTATAAAACAGAAGTCAGTCCACCCAGCTAATAGGACCTTGGCGGGGGGACTAGCAATGGTGTGTGAAAACCCGTCTAGCACAATGTTTAATACAGGGGTCGTTAGTGATATCACTGCTATTAGCTTGGTCTCAAAGCCTTGCTCCCCAGTGTGCACTTCTCTCCTTAGGGCAGAGATGCAGCTGAGAAGTCAGCGGTTTCCTCTGGGCACCGCATGGGAAAGACATGACCCCTCCCCCCAGAAGGACAGTCAGGGCAGAGAAAGTGCTCTATCCCTGGACAACTGAAGTTAAACTACAGAGGTGTTGGGGATTTTTAAAAAGTCACTTCAGTAAAATGGCAGATATAGGTATGAGCGCTGCTGCTGTAGTTCAGGGCCAGACTGCACCCAGACCACCGCTCGTGGGGGTGACCGCCTGCAGGAGGACGTGCCAACCTCCAGCACCGACTGCAGCTCACCACGGCCACTGCCGCCAGGCCGTGGGCAGGACCACCAGCAGGAGTTTCCTTGGTGCCCAACTTCTTTTCTTGCTACGTTCCTGTCTCCTGATGCACCCTATCCCTGCCTTTCCAGCACCTTCAGGCTGGTCTCTATATTTGATCAAACTCCACCCGAAGGCTGAATTCCTGTCTTTCTGGAAGTCCTCCGTGTCCCCAGAGGTGTGGGCTGGAACTGAGTGTCCAGACTGAGCTAGAAGGACCAGCAGGGCCTTCCCCTCTCCACCTGCCTTCAGGAAGGAGCAGGTGAGCCACTCTGGGTCCACGGCCCCAGGTGTTGCCATAGCTGCTTCCAGTCTCACCCCTCAAATTCACCTTATTCCCCAGCACCAGTTCCCCAGGCAGCTGACTTCCCTTTGCCACCAGAGGAAAAGAAAGAGGCTCATAGGAGATAAATGTTCCCGGCAGCCTTGGTCCTTCTGAAGAATTTCTGCACTGAAAAAGGGAACTGGTTTAAACGCCCCCAAACAACCACAAGTTCAAAGATTACAGGGGGGTTAAGCATAGAATTTAATGAATGAAGGCAGTAGGCTAGTAAATATTTCTTTTTTCCTTGAAACAGGTGATGACTTTTTATTTTCTCACTTCTTTAATAACAAGATATTTTTAATTAATTCAATTAACAAAGATTTTAAAACAGAGTAATGCCTAACGTGGGCAAGGACGTACGTAACTGAGTACTCTCAGCCTTGCTGGAAGGAGTTTGCATTTGGACCCTGTGACCCTAGGTCTTCTGTGTCTTCTTCCCCATCTTGTAAAAACATTTTCCCACTGTTGAGGAAGCCCGATGCGAAGGAAGATTTCATTTTTCCATCAAATCTGCATGAGAAAACCATCAGTAAGCATGAGGTGTCAGTGGCCACTAGTAAGGCCCCTGCAGTGAGGAGATGAGAGGAAGCCTGGGGTGCCTGGACTGCCCAGCGGGGCAGCCCCCCCGTGGTGGCAAGTGGCACCCCACCCAGCACTCACCACCGTCGTCTATGGCAGGCACTGCCATCCTGTGCCGGTTGTTAACCATCCTACACATCACTCTACCAGGTGATAATGAGAGACCAGTGTGGCCCAATCTGATTGTTTAAGAAAAGGCAAAAGTTCAGATCTTCTTATAAAAACACATGATTTTTAAGTGTTGGCAACACAGTTTTTAAAAATCTGAACATTCTCCTGGCCAAACGAAACGCAGCTGTGGGCCCCACTCTGCCCGTGGACCCAGCGCTACACCTCCTGCCCTAACAGGCAGGCCGTGAGAAATGCAGGGAGGCAGGAAAGCTGCCTGGATGCTTCCACGAGAGACATGGGCTCAACCCGTCAGTCAGCCACTTCTCCAATAGTGCTGCGTTCTACACCAGCCTGTCTCAACAGATGTAGGAGTGAGTAACACCTGGGGTCAGATGAGTCCTTGGGGATGGGGGCTGTCCCGTGCCTTGAGGGATGTTGAACAGCATCCCTGGCCTCTACCTGCCTGATGCCAGCCCCGGGGTTGCGACCCCAGATGTCTCCAGACATCACCAATGCCCTCCCCCGGGCAGAGTTGCCCAGTCGAGACAGCGTGCTCTAGAGAACAAGAGAGCCTTGGAAAACAGGAGTGTGTGTTGGTTATATTGTAGTAGACGTGGCAGGTGAGCAGCCAGTCGTGGAACAATAAGTGGATGCCGATTAGCAAGCCTGGTTCACAGACCGATTTATCAGTGAGAGTTCGCTGGGCACCCAGTGCATCCTCAACCCTGAGCTGGGCACCATGGGGAGAGAGAAAAGAAATGTAGGCTGTAGTTCCAAGTGTCAAGTCATGAACGTCATTTGTAATTTTTTTCGATGGAAATATAGTGACAGAAATATAGAGAAAAATCTGCCTCCTAAACTGTCACGTGATGTTATTGTTCAGTCAAGGCTTTTATTACCCGTGTCATGTCCATGTGACCGTGGACAAGTCGCTAGTTCTCTGTCCGAGTCTGTTTCCTCTCCCACACGATGAGACAAGGCAGCACCTGTTGTGCTGGTGGCCGTGAGGGTGAACCTGGCAGGCACAGGTGCAGGCGCTGAGCATGGCTTCTGGCTCACGGTGGGGTTAGGAGAGGTGGGTTTCCTTTCTCCTCTCTCTCAGTTTCATCGTTTTAAAAGACCTGAACACCTCTCCATGGCAGTGTCTCGTTTGATTAAGGTGACATGCAGAAAGTTGTTCAGACCCTCCAGGTGCAAGATAAATGCACCTCCCTCCCCCTGCTGATGTCCTTCCTGCCCAGGGAGTTGGTTTTAAGATCACCTTTCAGTAACTTGTGTGGAGTCCATTTTTCTGTGTTCCACACTGTCCCTTTCTTATCTACCTGGCTGGCCGGGCAGCTCCAGGACACTGGAGAAATCAGTCGCTAGTGGGGAGGGAGGTGTGCGGGGCTACGCAGTACACTGGCCAGCTGAGTTCTGGCGATCTGCTGCTGCCGCTGCCCCACCTCATGGCTCCTTAGAACCTTCCAGGGGCCTGTGGAGTCCTCTCGGCCTAGAGACTCTGGAGAACTGTGACTAGTGTTCAATGTTAACATGGCAGAGACCACTATTTAGAAGTTCCCAAGTGCACAGGAGCATTTTATGCTGTTTTCCCTCTGCCTGGAAGGCCCCTCCCACCCATCAGCCCTCTTTTGCATTCATCCTTTAAGATGGGTCAATTATCTTCAGCCCATGAAGCCTCGCCCACCCCCACCTCCATCCCAGGGAGGCCTGGGAGACTTCCTTCTCGCAGTTCCGCCACCCCCGTTAGTGTCCTCGTCACACATTCTGCCATCTCCGACTTGGTCACATTTCTCTCTCTAGTGCCCAGCCCTGGCTTGGTACATAGTACACAGCAAATATTTGATGAAGAAATAAATCAATATTTAGCGAACCTAAACGTCACAGAGAACTGGGCCAAGCCACCAAAAAGGTGATCAGCAGCTCTAAAGAAACAGCCCCTTTGGCTTCCTTTGCTGTATCGAGAGCGAAGGTGTCTCAATGTAGTCACAGCAATGCTGAGTGGAAAAGACCTGACTGGTGTTGAAGGCAAAATCCACATCCTGAACATCTGTGCCTGTGAAACTCCTGCGATACGCTTTGCAGAACTAAAGGAGAGGCCCCGGGGCCCGCAGTTGTTGGCAGGCTGTCTTCCTGGGCAGGCTCCACTGGCTGGCTGGCTCAGGGCCTGTCCTTTGCTAAGGAGGGTGTTTGGGTCCCTTGAGGAATTGGAATCTCTCCCATGAGATGTTGCAGAGCTCTCTTTCCATACTGGCAGTGCAGGGCCACTGTGTCAGCAACCCACCTGTTGAATAGTGGGGTGAGACTTTTGCAAGTAGTCTGTTCAAATGGACATGGCTGTACGGAGTCCTTGGCGCCCTTTTGTCAGTGTTGATGGTACACAGAGGATCTTCATTGTGCCTTCAAGAGTGTGGCATGGTAGATGTTTTCCATTCTCCAAACCAAACCCCAAATAAGAAAAACATCTGTCAGAGAAGAATGACCATGTGGGTTGGGCATTGAAGATAAAAAAGACACCACAAATGGAATAATGTGTGGCATGTAATTTCCCTTGGGCTTTGGGTTAAGTCTAACACCTGCTTGAAGCTTCCCACCCCACCCCTCCGCCCCTCTCCTCTGTAACCACCAGACTGCTGTCCCCCAGAGCTCAGGGTTCAGCCTCTTCAATCAGTAGAGCTATCTGAGCTAAGCTCACTTACTTGTTCTCTCCTTTTCTGTTTGTGGTAGATCTGAGCTCTAGGAAATAGATTAAAAATATACCATGTAACCTCAACGAAAGAAGTTTATTAGCAAGGGAGGACCTGTGCAGTCAGGAGGGCCTGAGCTTGGTTTAATGCTTTTCTGTTACCCCTTGAAATTCTTAAACGATTTTTGAACAAAAGATCTTACATCTTCCTTTCGTACTAGACCCCACAAATTATGTAGCCGGCTCTGCTTCTAATAGATGTGTATATAAAGCAGCTGCATTTCAGTGACTATGAAAGAAAGTTCTTGCCCAGTGAATTTTTGTCTATACCCACTTTCTGATGGAGGAAAATGCAGGGTGGGATCCTGTAGACAAGATCTTGCTTTGTCTGACCTCTAAACAGTGGGAACCAGAGCTGGATGCTTAACTTCGCTGAGCCTCTTTGTTTTCAGCTGTAAAGTGGGCTAATAATTTCAGGGGTGGTTGCAAGGATCAAAGGAAGTGATGCAGGTGAAAGCATAAGCTTAGTAAACTGTGAAACTTCTGTGGAAATACGAAGCATCTCTTCTCCATGTGAGGACAGATCAAGGAGGTGCCATGGGAAAGTGGAGATTCCAGGCGGCCTTCCATGGGGCCCAGTGCTGGTCTCCCCACTCCCTGTGGCTCCTCAAAGCAATCTCTCACTGGAGCCCAAGCAATTTCCGAAACCAAGCTGTGCTCCTGTCACTGTCCTGCTTAAAATGTTTCAGTGGACCCTCTCTGCCCTCAGCATGGAATAGGGTCTTGTAAGAGTGGTTCTGGGCACTGAAGATGCCTGGGCACAGGTATCTGTTGTGCCAAATAAAAATCTGAATGAATGATATGTGTAAGCAATCCAAGAAATGGACTACATCATAGATGTGTCTCCCTAAAATGAATGGATCACCGGCTCTGGCAGGGTGGCTCAGTTGGTTAGAGCATTGTGAGCTCAATTTCCAGTCAGGGCACATACCTAGGTCACAGGTTCGATCCCCAGTTGGGGCAGGTATGAAAGACAACCAATCAATGGGCCTCTCTCTCTGTCTCTTTCTCTCTCTCTCCTTTCCTCTCCCTTCCTCTCTCTAAAAATTAGTGAACATATCCTCAGGTGAGGATTTAATAAATAAATAAATAATAAAATGAATGGATGCTCCAGGCACATTGTCAAACTAACCTTTGAGACCTAAGACTGAGCTCTTCAAAGGAAGGAGCCAGGTCATACTCTTCTCCCCAGACTTAGAGCAGTGCCTGGTCCAGAGTGAGTGAACATAAGAGAGGTCGGAGACTATATTTGCAGACAGGCAGATGGGGATCATATCTTTCTGCCACTTATTATGGTTATGACCTTGGGCCAGTCATGGAGTCTACATTTCCTCTCATAGCTGTGAGGGTTAAATAAGGCGCAGCATAGTACATGTCTGCTACAGTACCTGGCACAAGGTGAGAAGTCAGTATGTAGTAGGTGAATTCAATGAATTTCAGACCTAGAGTTCAGTGTATCAATAGCAGTTACCTTTCTAAGACAATCTGTATTTCTGGAACCCTTATATTATGTAAGGAATTATTTCATCCACAAATAATATACAAATGTGGTCAAGATTATTATTGTTCCATTTCTTTAATGCCTAGATTTGAAACTTCTACAGGTAATTCAATTTGAAATTCTGGATAAAACATGGAGATTCCTACATTTCTGAGTGCAACCACCTGGGGTCCCCTTGTGCAGACACCTAGTGACCTCAGGGTAAACCATTTCTTTCCAGAATCACTCACTGTGTCCCCGTGTAATCATTTTGGAAACATGGACCCATCTGTTTGAAGGACTTGATACTCTACCCAGGAAAATGTAGCCAAAATTCTGCATGCACAGTTTTCCCCCAGAGGGTTTATACTTCCCCATAAAGTCCACCCATGGTAGCCTTAAGGAGGGGTGGCCCCAGTTTGCACCCCTACAGTAGGATATTAATTACAAAAGCTTAATGTGTGGTCCTCCAACCCCTCCACCTTCCAGGTGTACTTACATTTTATCGGGGGAAACTTGGCCCATTTGGAGGGACTCAAATTGTACTGGTGGAATTTTAATTTCAGACTCTAGCATCAACTATGCAGTAGAGAAATTTTGGACCAGTGGCAAGCCATTACTTATTATTTATTTATCATGTGGTCTATTTACTTTTGTTTGAAATTTTTAAACATAATTATGGCTCCATACCAACACACCTCAAACCCTCATATCAAGGATTTAGTAGCTGGGTTCTCACCTGAACAAAGGGTATACACCAGGGTCATGAATGTGAAAACAGAGAGCTCCCCAAGGTTAACATGCTGATGTTTTGCAGGATGAAAACTCCTACTACATCAGTGAGGTGGAAGCCCATTTGACGGTCTCAAACCCAGGTAAGAAGCTAGAGAAGGCTGTTCTACCGGCAGTGATGCTGCTTCTGGTTAGTTCATGTGTGATCCTGTTGCATTCTTGAATCTTCGTTGCTGCTTCTGAGAAACAGACTGAGACGGTAGCCCACAGTATGTATAATTTGGAGGGAACTTACTACGTCTTTGTGTACTTCAGTTTATTCGTCTGCTCGTGAAGGAGGTGGGACTATGTTATGTCAGAAATCATTGTCAGCAACAGTAAAGAGTGTAGTGACTTTGGACAGATTTGTGGTTGAGGGTGCAGTGTATTCTATAGTCTTAGAGTCATGCATTAATTTCTCCCCAAAAATGTAGTTAGTGCCTGCTAGGCACCAAGCCCTGAATACATGGGAAATCCATTATTATCTAAACAGGTAGTCTCTGCTCTCAGGGAACTTACATTCTAGAAGCGGGGAGAGGATCATAAACAGACACATTAAATTATGATACACAGTTAAGTAGTGAGAAGTTCTATGAGAAAAATACAAGCAGGGTAGGGTGGAGAGTCCTGGAGAGTGCTGGAAGGTTGTTTTAGGTAGGGCCTTCAGGAAACCCTCAGGGGAGGAAGGCCTCTCTGAAGAGGTGAGGTTTGAGCAGAGAGACACGGGAACCTCTGGGCCCAGAGGAGCTCTTTCCAGGTGGCGGGAACAACAGACGCACAGGCCCTCAGTGAACTTGCTAGTGTGCCTAGAGACCAGCAGGGGCCAGTGAGCAAAGCAGCAGACGAGGTCTGAGGGCAGCTAGGCCAGAGCATGCAGAGCCTTGGGCAGGACAAGGTGAGGACTTTGGAATTTATTCTAAAGTGTGAAAGGATGCCTGCCGTTGGAGGGGTTGGCGTAGAAAAATGATACATCAGGTTTGCATTTCTAAAGCTTCACTTTGGTTGCTATGTGGAGAATTGCCCATAGTGGGGCACATTGAGAGAACTTCTAACATGTTTGCTTCTAGAAAAGTAATGCTCCCAGAGAAGAGCCGGAGTTTCTCAGAGGCCTCACATGTTTCTCTGTGAAGCCCAGATGGAGATAACAAATCGTATTGTGTACCACTGTACTGAGTTTCCATTTCTGTCTTCTCCTTTTCACAATTCTCTCTTTTGACTGGGTTAAACTTAGTGTCTTATTAAGGAACTTATACTAAAGAAATGTACCAAGAAATGAAAGTGTGGAGAAATGTCTATTTTAAATACTAGCTATGTTATATTAATATTATTCAAGAGGATGTTGTCAATGATTATTGGTAAAATGTAAGTAGGATGTCGTAGTCAGCAGCTCACTTTCATGTACGTTGACTCTCCTGGGTAAGTACACTCATACAGGCCGGCAACAAGTATTGGGAACGCATGTTAGCGAACATTATCGTTAGGCCTGGACCAACTTTTAGCCGGTAATAGGGCGGTAATGTCTCAAGAGGCAGGGGAAGGGAAAGTAAGGCCAGGAACTAATTTAGAGGCTGAGGGAGGGGACAGAGCAACTCCAGGTCCCAATAAGCAGGGCTCAGCAGCAGCAGCAGCCGCTGAACACAGTGTGACATCGCAGTAGTGACAATTCTCATGTAGGCGATGAGGGTGGTATCAGTAAGAGTAATAAGTTGTAATTATGATGGTGGTGACCGTCATAGTGTCACTGGGGGTGGCAGTGGTAGGCCACCCTGTGATATAACACATGATGCAGCAGTGTACGCAGAGAATTCAGTGCATCGTGTAGGATATTTGCTCATACAGATGTAAGAGTCTACAGCAACTGCAAACAGAGCACTGGAAAAAGTCCCCAAAGGGCAAGAGTGTGATTTTTTATGAGGAGAAGGCAGAACTCTGGACAGCCACCGCTGAGGGAAGGCCATTTAACTGACATGGGCCACCCAGCCAAGCTGGGACTCAGTGGATATATGCCAAGATCCATATATGACTGTATTTCACCTTTGTGTTTTCAGAGAAAAGTTACTACGGCGTGAAGAGTGGTGCGACGGTGTTTGAGACCATGATTGGGCATTCCTTCAAGTGCGTGAGTGAGCAGAGCATCCAGCTGTCAGCCTCCCTTCAACTGAAGACAATGAACGTCCAGCTTCAAGCCTTCGATTTTGAAGATGACAACTTTGGAAATGGTAAGTGAAGCTTTTGTCATGTCACTTAAACTTCAGAGACCCATGGGTAGTTTCAAGTGTGTGTGTGGCTTGCTTTTTTTTTTTCCCTGAAGCTTTTTTTCTAAAGGACAAGAATCACATGAGCTTCTCAGAACAGTATGATTCCACAGAGGTTTTAGGTCAAGCTCCTCTGGCTGACCCTCCCTCCTACCATTTCTCTATGAGTCAGCGCCCATCTCAGAACCAGACACCTTAGCCCACTCATGTCTACTGCCCTCCCACAGTGGAATACATTCTCCTTGTCTGACCAAAACACACATTCGGAATCCTTTACACACACACACACACACACACACACAAATAAATCAGTGAGCACTGGTAAACTCAGCTGTATTTGGAGAACACTTTGAAGATCCTGAGTATTAGTGATGTCTACGAATCAAGACTTCAGAATAGATTCTATCCTACTCACAAAGAAAGACGAGAATTCAAGATAGAAATGCACTCAGCTGGTCCCTTTCTTCCCAATTACGAATAGTTGCCTCATAGTTAGTTTTAGTTTCCATGTAACTTCTGCTTTGGGCTTTAACCACCACAGAGGGAAGCAGGTCCTAGAAAGAAGGCCAGGGGTGGGGTGGAGTGCTGGGTGGGTGGCGGGGGGACCAGGGTAACTTTCCCAAAAAGTCCCTTTTTCCTTGCTGGGAAAACAGTGTTACAAGGATTTCTACATATGTCCAGGAATTGAACTTCAGTGTCTAAAACATCCCTCTCATAATAACTCAAGTGTGAATCTCAGCCTGTTCAAAGAGAATGATCACACCAAACGGTAGGCTCCTGGCTCCCACATTTTCAACCCCTCCTCCCCAAAATCCTGGAGCCAGTGAAAGGTTTCTGGGTGTCAGGAGCCCCGGGCTGTCCAGCAGCCCCTTTAAGAAGTGCAGAGTTTGAGTAGAAAACTTGGGTCATGTGATCTGGTGGGGAGCCATGGCTCCAGGACTTACCCTACTTTGGGAGTCAAGACACAGTTCTGCTTCTGACCCTCTAGACCAAACCAATGTTTCTCAAAGGTGGGTCTGCCTCCCAGCTGTACCAGAATGACCTGGCCCCACCTGCCAGCCACTGAATCATCATCTCTTGGGTGTGGGGCCTGGGTGTCTACAAGCTCATACACTCCTTAAGTGATCACAAGCACCACACGCTCCAGATCACTGTGCCGACCCTTTCCTTCCTCGTCTGCACCCATCGGGATGTCTGAGGCAGCATGGAGAGGCCCAGCAGTTCCCTCACTCCCTTGGCTTCCTTCTCTGGGAAGCTGAGGCAGGCAGGGGCAGGATCCATTCCCACCAGGTGGCCGGCCTGTAACATCTGTTACTCTGACTTCAATTACAGAAGATGAATGCTTCAGTGACAGAACCAGGAGAGAAATCCCTGTGGCTGTGGGTCTCAGTATCACAGGACTGCTTGTCATTTTGCTAACAGCATGCCTGGTGGCCAGAAAGGGGCCCAGTAGAGGATACGAACGCATGTAAAGCCCCAGCTTCTTCAGCATGTGCAAGGTTAAAAACTTGAGGATTCTGGCTTCCTATTCAGCCTAACATGAAGGGGTCGACTTTTCCTGTTGCCTGTCCCACCCTGCCAATCTGTCAGGAAACCCAGCTAATCCAAAGGCTGGTTAAAACGTAATCCCTACCACTTCCTTCTGTTAGTGCGGGGAGGCTGTGCCCATGGGCTTGAAGTCCACCCGCACACCTGCTCACGGCAGCTGGCTGCAAACACAAGGAACAGGAGGCAGGGCCTTGAGTAGGGTGCTTGGGCGGACACAGCAAATACCCACAGGGAGAACTGTGGGAAAGACATTTTCAAATTGCACTGAGTTTCCTTACACATTTTTAAGAGTCTCAATATCCAGTCTTTAAAAAAAATTCATTTCAAAATACATTGTAAAGTGATTTTAAACTCCTAGATTATGCCCAAATTTTGATTGTCTTAAATTACAGATTGTTTTACTAGACTGTTATTTTTTTTAAAAAAGACGTATTGTACACTCCTGTGATGTACTCTTAGTCAAAAACTAGAAACTAGAAAACTTTCTGACATTGCATTTTTTAAATGTAAAGCATGTACCAAAGATCTTGGCAAACAAAAGCAGCTCAATAAATGTTAGTTCTCTAATTCCTTCACCTTCATT
The DNA here is from genome assembly GCF_004126475.2 of Phyllostomus discolor. Lineage (NCBI taxonomy): Eukaryota > Metazoa > Chordata > Mammalia > Chiroptera > Phyllostomidae > Phyllostomus > Phyllostomus discolor. Next base: position 43,418,522 of record NC_040904.2, on the reverse strand, counting down.
TGTTGTCTGCCTTCTTAACACGGTCTTTTCCTACTTTGTCTCTATTTTTCTTTGATGCTAGTCTATCTCTGTAAATTTGTTAATTTGGGCTACTGTGGAGAGAGGAGGTAAAACAACAAACAATCAGAACTTGCCAGCAGAAGAGGCAGATTGACCCAGATTATGGCCCACTTCCCCTTTTAGGCAAACACTTACCAAAATAATTACAAACCAGGAAATTCTTGGCTGGGGGGATGATTGATATCTGGAGGAAAAGTTCTAGTAAAAAAAGTCTCAGAATGTTATTGATGGTTTTCTATCACATTGACTGATTAAATAGGAGAATTAGAATGTTTATTTCAGAGAAAGAGGATAGTCACGGACTTCTGGATGTTCACTGCTTTTACTAATGGGAAGTTTCTTGTTTTTCTACATTTGCCAAAGGTGCCATTCATTACTTTTAACGGCAAGTTTATGAAAGCTGGCAACAATTCTATACCTACTGTTTATCTAGGACATGTGCTGGCTTTCCCTTGAGGTATTCGAGTTCTCTCCACTTTCCAGAATTGCGGTGGTGGGGAGGGTACCCAGCAGCTTCAAGAAGGTTTCAAGAGGCCAGGACAACATCTTGAGTGTCAGGAACTTCCTGTTTCCCCTTTAGAACAGGAGCTGTTGATGAAAAATCTGGGATGTGAGGACCTGGTATTTCCCAAAGTGATGCAGGTTTAACAGAAAGGGCTTGACTTTGGAGAGATGCCACTTCTCTCCACATCCGGTTCGACTCTCGTTCAGGGCACATGCCTGGGCTGCGGGTTGGTTCCCGGTCAGGGTGCAACAAGAGGCAACCGGCCGGTGTTTCTCTCCCTCTCTTTTTTTCCCCCTTTCCCTCTCTCTAAAAATAAATAAATAAAATGACCCTGGAGTGTGAATGCTTTGGAAGAGAATGTAGACCAAAGGTTTATGATCAAAGTAAGTATTTATAAATGGCTATTTTTTAGAGAGAGGGGAAGGGTGGGAGAACAAGAAGGGAGAACATGGATCAGCTGCCTCTCACATACCCCTAACAGGGGACATGGTCTGCAACCCAGGCACGTGTCCTGACAGGGAATCAAATCAGAGACCTTTTACTTTGTGGCATGGCGCCTAACCCACTGAGCCACACTGGTCAGGGCAATAAATAAAATCTTCAAAAAAGAAAGAAAGAAAGGAAGAAAGAAAGAAAGAAAGAAAGAAAGAAAGAAAGAAAGAAAGAAAGAAAGGAAGAAAGAAAGAAAACAGGTAGCTCAGCAGGAAACAAAGTGATCTCAAACACAATTAAGAAGAAAATTCCTAATTTCCTTTAATGATATCTTAGGAAATTGGATGAGATGCTTAAGTATAAGCAAGATGAAAACAAATGATGTGACTACTATGCAAATTAACTGCAGCAAAATAACAATAAAAATAACATAAGATTAAATTAAATTATGAATACCAAGTTTTAGTTTTACAGTATGAAAAATATCCTGGAGATGGATGGTGGTGATGGTTACACAACAATGAGAATTTCTTAATATCACTAAAGTGTACACTTAAAAACAGTTAAAATGGTAAATTTATATTATATACATTTTACCACAATTTTTAAAAATCAAATCAAATTAAAGAAGGGAATGGTTAGAAAGGAATGTATTTGATAAACTACAAAGAAAATACAACTCAAGGAACAGGGAGAACCCCTGACAATCGGTTTATGCTGACAATTACTTAACAAGAATGTGAATTCCATATAACTGGAGCTCACAGATGAGATACTATAATCAAAGAGCAAGGTAAATAGGTAATTTTACTCCTAAGAAAACAAATTGAGTATCAAAGCTACACACGCACATAACAAATAGAAACAGTAAGAGGTATAATTGATAAGGCTGTAAACTAAATTGTCTTCACAGAGAAAATGAATGAGATAACTGGTTAATGCAGACAAAATTCACACTGTAACATTCCAGAGAAGCTGCTAGGGGTGGAGGCTGCTCAGACCATTCAACATAAGGACAATTGGTGCCCTGGAAGTAGAGGACTCAAAATTAGAATGAAAATATATTTGATGGTTTCAGGGCTTTCCCTTAAAATCAATCATTGAAGTTGCAGATTGAAAGAGCACGGTGCATCCTCCAAAAAACACTGAGATCTGCCACATTTTTAAAAAATGGCTGTTATATTCTATTGTATGATTGTGCCATTTAAAATTTTTGGTAAGTATTTAGTTTGTCCATTTTGCTCTCATAAAATGCAAATTATTGTAACATATCTTTATGTACTTAAGTGAATATATTTTTAGTATAAATTCCTAGTAGTAGGATTACTCAGTCAATAATTATATGCTTTATCTTTTGTTTGAACTTTTCTGTATTTTTTCCAAATCATTTTAAGTTCTTAACTAGTCAGTATGTTTTTTTATCTAATAAAAATTAATATACATGACAAAATAATCATGTACTACAAAAGAGTTTATCAGGAAAAACAGCATTTCCCTGTCCTTCCTCTAAAAGATAAAGCACTTGTAACTAATTTTAACAATTTCTTATGATAACTATTTCCTAATTCTTTTAAAAATATTTTAAAAGCTTTTCTTACAATTTCTTAATTTACCAGCTTTAAACTTCTTGCTAAGGCAGATACAAGATATAATCCTCTTAGGCCCTGGCTGGGTCACTCAGTTGATTAAAGCACCATCCTAAAACACTAAGGTTGCAGGTTCAATTCCTGGTCAGGGCTCATGTAGGAATTGACCAATGAATGCACAAATAAGTGGAACAACAAATCAATGCTTCTATCTCTCTCAAAATCAATTGATAAAATTTAAAGACTTTGTTTTTTTAAAAAAGATTTAATCCTCTTATACCACCCCTTTTATGGTTTTACCTCCACTTATTATTAAATCAATAAGATATATAATTATAGTTATGTAAATATTGTCTCCTACCAAATCAAATATTGTGTGAAAAGCAGTTTCTGTGTTGAACAGATTCGGATGTTTCTCTGGAGTCTCTAATTACCATTCCCTCTCCCTGGCCCCTCCTGAGTTTTTTTCTTGGACTTAAAGTGAGAATTGGGTAAATAGTGATCCTTATTTCATTTCAATATTGGTTCCTGCAAGGACCTCATGGATATATCCTCTCCTCTACCCTTGAATAAGATATAGATATGGTTTTCCATGTACTCGTACTCAGTCAAGCTCTGCTTTATCCCTGGGCCCTCCACCTGTCTCCAGGAGAGACTGATTACATTTTAAATGAGTTGATTAAGTACTCTCTAACAGAATGAAGAAAAAAAGAGTTTGACTAACTTATAAAATTTTGTTTTTAAGCTCTAATAAATAAATAGGTCTATTTTCTAATATTTTTAGCTCAGTAGAGCAATAGAAAGGAACTTTAAGTGTTTGACAAGAAAAGTTTTATGAGGTGGATAAGCATTACATGTTTTCAAGAGATCATGTGTAGTCCAGTCTAGTGACACAGTCTCTTTTATGTAAACACATCACCATTTGCAGAGAGCGCACCTGTAAGAAATTGGAGCTAATCTTATTAAATATCTATTGCTGAAAAGATAAGGTTATCTTAGTTAATTTACCAACAATCTTACATTTTAGTTGCTTACTTTTTAAAAAGAAGACATTGCAAAGTTAAATAACCTACCCAAGTTCACACAGTTAAGGGTGGGATTAAAAGTCAAGCCCGGGTCTGACCCCAAAGCTCATCTCCTTCCTACTCTAGCCTGCCTTCTGGTCTACTCTCATCAAACCTTACGCCCTATATTGTATTTGTTTTTTCTCTTAGTGGACGAGTGTTCGTCTGACTACACAATTGTGCTGCCTGTGATTGGGGCCATCGTGCTGGGCCTCTGCGCCGTGGGTTTGATTGTCTATGGAATCCGCCTCAGGCGTGAATCATCTGGATACCAGAGAATTTAATTGGTGCCCAGGGGAAAAGAAAACAATGGAGTTTAGAGAATTCTTTCATTGTTTCCAGGATACTGGGCACTTCCCTTAGAGTGTGGGTCCTTCCAACAATGTAAACCATCTTTCACAAAAACCAAGTCATTTCTGATTCAAGTTCAAGCAGAACATCAATTTCTAAATTTATTTTATTTTAGGAAAAATCTAATGAGTTCTTTAAGACTATTTTCTAGTTTCCTAAAAATATCTTAATGATTCAAAGTCAATATTTGAGATACATTAAATTAACATAACTTATGTAAAGTGGGATATGCCTCCAATTTATAAACCAAAGCATCTAATGTAATTAACACTACCTGTGTTCAACCTGGGGACTTGATTTTATCCTTTATCTTTTTCATTTTAAAAAGTGCCTATGCTTTGTCTATAAAAATGGTATTACAATCCTTTAGTATTTATGTCTTATATGACAAACATGCTGACGATCTACTAACTCCCTTCTACCTTAAATGGTTTTTTAATTATCAAAAAGGACAATATTCCACAGGAAGAGCCTAGGTTTTTGGCCTGACACCAACAAGAGGAACAAATCAGCTTTTTTTTTTATCTGATTATTCCTACCCCAGAATCACTGAAGACTAAGAATTAGGTGGCTATGGACAACAGAACTGAATGATAAGCCAGAAACAACAATGATGACCCTTGATTATTGAACATATACGTACTAGACACTAGGCGAAGCAGTTTACATAACTTATGTAATTTACATCATTTAATTCTCATGACTCACAGATGAGTAAACTCAGGCGCAACAAAATTAATCATTTAAATGCCACCCAGCTAACAAGTGGCAGAGCCAGAATTTGACTTCCCATTGTCTGGCACCAAAGCCTCTGGTCTTTTCACTACACCAAGTTGCCTACAAGAACAAGTGGTACTAAGTGCTGCCCAAGGCCTCACACTGGCACATGCTCCATTTTTACATGGGAAGTATATTTATCCAGAATCATAACAGATGAGGGAGATTAGAGGAGGACTCGACAGGTAATAAAGTAGCCCATCTTTAAGTCGCCTTCTTTACTCTTGTTAAAGAAGATGGAGGGGTTCCGGAAGACATTAGTCAGTTTTTTCATTTTAATGGGATTATTTTGCTGTGGCTCTGAAGATGAAGAAATGAAGTCAACTGAAGGTATTTTATTTCTTTAAAAACAGCAATTTTCTGCTAACCAACTTTTCTTTCTTGAAGTAGGTCTCCCTCTAGTGGCAACTTGCATCTTCTGCACTTTTATAGCCATGTTTTCTATTCATGTTCACTTTATTTTGTATAGTAGCCTGCCAAAAAATAATTTCCATGCTTGGTGTTACTGCTAAAGAAAGGAACTAAGTCAGGACATTAACAGAATAGATCACATTCCTATAGCATTCCTTAGTAAAAGAATGATAATTCAAGTCACCCCAGAGTACAAATTGACTTTCCCAACTTGTTCTCTTATGAGTCGATAGGATTGGCAAGGTCCTGACTTTAATCTTAGTAGGATATTGAATTGTATTAAAAGTTTTTGTAATAAAAGCCTATTTTGGAGATTCATTTATTTCTTATAATTCAGTTTTTGTTGTATAAAATTTTTTGTTTACAATCTTAATGGTTGGTCTTTAATATGGAGGTTGTCACTTGAATCAATGGGTTAAACCATTGTACTATAAATAATTTATCTTGTTCTATTCTTAATTGCCACATTATTAATAGGTAGGAAGACCTATTTGAGAGAAACTTAATTTCTGAGAAGATAAACCACATTGAAGTTACAAATTAAATCTTTCAAGTCTCAGTCCAGACTGATTGAATTACTGGTTCCCTTAAGTGATGTCCTAATTCATTCATTCAAACAACATTAATTAAGGACTTACTAAATGCCAAACATTCTGGTAGGGGCTGAGATAAATAAGAAGATCTCCTGTATTAGTTATCTGTAGCTGTGTAACAAATAACCCCAAAACTCAGCAGTTTAAAACAACAAACATTTATTATCTCACAGAGTTCCAGAGGGTCGGAAATCTGGAAGCAGCTAAACTGGGTGGTTCTAGCTTAAGGTATCTCACTGGGTGGCAGCTAAACTGTTGGCCAGAGCTACAGTCACCTGAAGGTTCAACTGGGACTAAAGGGCCTGCTTCCAAGTTTACAGCATGTGGCATATCCATAAAGAGGCTCGCCACATGACTGCTGGCTTTTTCCAGAGCAAGTGACCCAAGAGAGAGACTGACCACCTAATCACGGGAGTGACATGCCATCATTTCTGTTACATTCTTTTGGTCACACGGGCCACCCCTGGTACAGCATGGGAGGAGACTGCGTGAGGGTGCGAATACCAGGAGAGGTGGAAATCAAGGGGGGCCATCTTGGATTCTGACTACCCTGGGTTCATTGTGAAGAGACACACTGTGAAATTACTGACTTATATTTTTGGGAAACTCAGGTAAATAAATTCTTGTATGCACACTAAGAATAATGATTCATAAGAATCCATACAAAGGGTAATAAGAGGTAATAAGGGCCCTTTCTGGCCTGTTTCCAACTCTGTCCCACAGGAAGTGCCTCCCCAGGGGAGCAGCCCCTCAACCCCTGGTGCGGACAGTCCGCTGGCCAGCCACTGTGCAGGCTGCCTTGACTGTCCACAAAGGCTGGCCATTGTCCCATGGCTCCACGATGTTCGCGCATAGTTTTGCCTCAGGGATCTGTGAACTCTCCTGTCTTCATAATGTAATCCAAAGACACCTGGTCTACACAGACATTCATGGGACATCACATAGCACCACTACATGGACAAGATAAGTACAAAGCGGTCAGTATGCTGGAGGTCTTGGTAAGACAGGTATTCCAGGAGATAGGAGACCAGCCCTATGAAGATTCAGGGTTTGACTGCTTCAGCGAAATTTTTAGTGACCCAGGGGTTCTGGGGCATGCCAGATACCCTCTTCAAAATAAAACACAGATGTTTTGCATCTCACATCCTTTCCACAAAGAAGGCAGCCCAGAGCCAGATAGGCCTCTTTAGGTTCTGGAGGCAACAGTCCCCAGCTAGGAGAGTCCCTCTGGCCCATCGACCAGGCGACAGAGAAGTCTGAGTGGGGCCACAGCAGGAAAGGGCAGTAAAGCGACTCCAGGCCTGCCGCCAGGTGTGCAATCAGCCCTGCTACTTGAGTCACCAGTCAAGCAGACCTTAGGGTGGTAGGGGTGTCAGCAGTGGATAAAGGCACAGCTTGGCATATTTGACAAACTCTAGTAGGAGAATCTTAACACAGACACTGAGCATTCTGGAGCAAGCTCAAGCCCATGCCATTTGCAGTAGAGAAACAGCTGTTGGCATGACACTGGGTCCTGGAACACTTGACCTTGGGATGCTAAGTGGCCATGTATCCAGAATTGCCCATTTTCAGCTGGATTCTGTCAAATCCACTCAGTGATAAAGTCGGATGGGTCTGGCTGTGGTCATTTATAAGATGGGGATGGTATATCCAAGATATAGCCCAAGCAGGTCTAGAGGGCATGGCCATGCTTCAGGGCAGGTAGCCCAGACTCCCCATGTCACCCACCAGAGTGGCACCAGTGCCCTTCTATGGGCTTGCACCTTTGTTGTGGGGGATACATGTCACCAGTTGAAAAAGGACGAAAGCCCGCTTTGGTTTACAGATCAGTTGGCTTGGTATATGGGTGCAAACCAAAACTGGACAGTGGCTGCATTATAGCCATATTCAGAAATGAACCTGAAAGACAGCAGAGAAGGAAAATCTTCTCAACAGGCATGGCAGCAAGCAGGTTGTCCAATCTGCTGGGGAGGAGAGGTGGCCCAGGGTGAGGAAATACCTGCTTTCCTGGGCAGTGCCGTGGTCTGGTCATCTGGTGAGGGGACTGGAAGCAAAAGGACTGGACCATCAGAGAAAAGGAGCTCTGGGATAGAGTCATGTGGGTGGACATATTACAGTAAGCATAAATGTGTGAAGATTTTTGCTTCACATGTAAATGTCTATCAGAAAGCATCCACTATGAAAGAGTCACTGAACAACCAAGTTGACAAGATGACTCAGCCGGTGAAGCCCGCTAGCCTCTGTTGGAGACCACACGGGGATCTGCATGATGGGCATGTGAGTGGAGTGAGCGTGGTGGCAGAAACAGAAGCACTCTGCGGACCCAACAGCATGGCCTCCCCCTTACCGAGGACATCCAGACATTGCAAATTAAAACCAGTGAGATACCAGTCCACACCCTCCAAAATGGCTAAAATTTAAAAGATTAGCAATATTAGGTATTGATGAGAAACTGCCATTCATTTCTGGCAGGACAATAAAATAATGCAATTATATTTAGAAAAACTTTTTGGTAGTTTCTTGTAAACTTAAACATGTAACTCTCCAGGACTTGGCAAACTTTTTCTGTAAAAAGCAAGATAGTAAATATTTTAGGTAAATATCCCGGAGCCAGGGCAACTGGGGGTTGGGGGACATCGGGACGAGTGGGGAGGGACTGGGAGTGGGGTGGACTACAAAACAGGAGTCTCGCTGCCGCCTGCCTCACAGGCACGCCCGCGCCTCTTGTTTTTTCTTTATACTTTTAGTCTTTCCCTGCAGTTTTATCGAGGCATAAACATAACGTTATGTGTGTTTACAGTGTGCGACGTGATGATTTGGTGTATATACAGTCGCGAAATGATCACCACCACCAGGCGAACAGCATCCCCTCCCAGGGTTACCTTCTGCGGGCGCGGTGGGAACACCCTCGCTTTGCGCTCTCAGCGCGTTCCGAGTACACAGCCCAGGGTTACAAACCACGCCCGCTGGCGGCACGTTACAGCTTTCCACCGACTTTCACTAGTAAAGTCGGGCCAAGGGCGCGTGTGTGAGCGGCGCGCGCACGCGCACCCGACCTTCGTTACATTTCGGTGTCAATGTTACGTTTACTTTGTAAAACGAATTAGAAAGACATTTTCCCCGCGCTCTGGGACAGAATAGTAGCACTGGAGTCAACTATTCCGTGCCGTGTGGTGGAATTTCCTTGTGGTGCGAGGCGGGCCACCTGCTTCAGGAAAAGTGGTTCTTTCAGAATAATATGCTCTAGTTCTTCTATGGTGATTGTTTGAGCAGCTTTTCTATCTCTTCCAGGGTCCGTTTTGGTAAATTGCATTTTCTTGCACCAGCATCCTTTTCATTCAGGTTTTCAACTTAATTTGTTTGAAGTTGAGCAAAGTTAGTCTCTTCTTACAAATATATAATTTTTCTAGATCTGATTTTTCCAACTTATGTTTAATTGTGGCAACTGTTCACACACCTGCGACCCCGCGCCCCCCCCCCGCTGTCTTCTGATCAGATTAGTTAAGCATCTGTTTTATCAGTACCCCCCCCCCAAAAAAATCCCTGGAATTATTACTCATTTAATACTAGTTTTCTTAATTCATTTATTTCCTTTATCTTTACTAATTTTTCTATGCTGCTTTCTTTATGTTTATTTCTGTATTTTTTTCTAACTCTTGAATTGGATGTTTCATTTACTTTCACTTTGAATTTTGAGCGCTTCTTCAGCTAAACCAAATAAGCACCTACACGTAGGGCTTTCAGTATGTTTACTTTCTAGATATTCTGCAATTTCGATTTGACCTCCTCTTTTTCCCAGTAGTCAGTCAAAACAAGTTTTCAAAAGCTCAAGCGGTTTTACATATTTTAGTTTTGCTATTTATTTTATTTTAGTCTTTTCTTCATTTTTTGAGAACACGAGAGAATTTTGTATCCTGCTTTCTACCCCACTTGACTTTTGCCGCGTGACTTCTTCACTACTTCCCTGCAGCTCTAATGATAACGATCACCTGGGAAGTTCTTCCACCTGAAGCCTAACGAGAGGGAAATCCCGCAGCGGGTGGGAAGAAAGAAAGGTCTGAAACCTCGGGTCCTCAGGAGGAGGAGGAAGGGGCACCGCCTCCACGAGTAGGCGCGTGGCTCCAAGGAAAACACCAGGACCACACCTCCGCGGGCACGTGGCCCGATTGGCCAATTGCCACACTGAAGCTCTGCTCTGTTTTTTGATTGGTTTGGGAGGAGACGCCCACCACACTGGGATCGGCCCATTGCAGGGTTTGGACCCAGACGGTGGCCCGCGGAGGACAAGGGCCTGCGGAAAGGAGCTGAGGTTTTGCAGTGTGACGTTTGGGCCGCTGCTGGTGTGCGCGGCACAGCTGGAGTGCGCCTAGGAGTCAGAGAACCTTGGGGCTGCGGGGGCATGGCGGCGATCTCCGCGGTGTCGGTGCTGCTGCTGGCGGCGGAGAGGAACCAATGGCAGCGGTTCCCTTGCCTGATGCGGCCGCCGAGGTAGGTGCCTCTTTCAGAGATTTCTGCCTTCTGTCCGGGTTTCGAGAGGGAGACGTCCCCACGGGTATCTAGGGGAGATTAAGTCCCTCCCTCTTCTACCCCTTCCCCTTTTCCACCCCCGATCGCCAGTTTGCCCCTATTTTTCCTTTTGTGAGGAGTGGTGGAGGGGTGGATGCAGCTGGGCCTGCCATCCCCTGCTCCCCTTGCTGGAAGGGCTGGGATAACGCGTTTACAGCTCCAAATCGTTTACCTTATGCTTTCACTGCATTCCCTGCGTGTGTGTGCAGCCGGGGGTTGTGGATGGAGAGGCAGGGGACGGGTCTTTATAATCCAGGTTCTAGTGACCCCAAAGGAGTCAACGACTTGCCCAAGATAACACAATTAATAAGTGATGGAGACAGGCAGTCCTCAAAGTCCCTTTTGGTTCAGCTATTCCCCAGTAGGTGTCCAGTTCAGACAAAGGCTGCTGGAGTGCTTTCTGACTTTTGGAAGGAATCAAGTTAACAAAAGCCAGTTTACCTTCCAGAGGGCTGAGAAGTTGTTTTATAGCAAAAGCTCTGTATGCGAGTTTAAACAAAGCTATCAGATGACGCACTCTGGCTAACTAACCAGATTCCACACCTTTTTCAAATTTTGAGCTTAAGCTTTGGTGACAATAACTCATGCAGTGAAGATACCCTCATGCTTCCAGGTAGTAGGCTCCTCCCCCCTCCCCCCTTCCTCCTCCTCCTCTTATTTATAATTCTTTTCTTTTTAATTTGCTGATTTTAGAGAAAGAGAAACATCGATTTGTTGTTCCACTTATTTATGCATTGATTTGTTGATTCTTGTATTTGCCCTGACCAGGGATCAAACCCACAACCTTGGCATATAGGGACAGAGCTTTAACTAACTAAGCTACCAGGTCAGGGCCAGGTAGTATGCTTCTTCATCTCCTCTGCATCATCATCATCATCATCATCATTCTTCTTTATTCTGGAAAGACGGTATGGGTACAGACTCAGAAGTCAGGGATTTCCTTCCCGTTTGCTACTCACTAGTTGTGAGAACAACCCTGGGCAAGTTACTTAGTATCTCGGTGCTTCAATTTTCTGACCTTGGAGGAGGTAATAATACTAGTACCTATAGTAGATAATACTAGTACTTGGATTGTACAAATTAAATGATGCGTGGAAAGAGGCTTAAACAGGATCTGGTGCATATGAATCATCAGTAGGTATAGCCTTTGCAGACTCAAGCACTTTGATCAAGTTTCTTGTTTGCTTTAGTTTTCCACAAGCTACTGTAGATGCCTTGGATTTTCAGTTATGTAATTGTAGGACTCACCCCAGAGCGAAGTAAGACAGTAAAAGCAGTGTTAGTGTTCTTCTCTTTCTCCTGAGTTTTATTTTCTTAAGCTTCCAGGGCTTTTCATAATACTATGCAGACACATTTTCTCTCTTCCCTCTCCCTCTTAAACCTTATATATAGAATTATCTCAAGTAGCTGTCACCTGGAAAGTATTAGAGTTGTGATGGCATCTAGAATTCAAGACCTTATCAGTGTAGACAGCATTTACATTTCTTTTTATATTATGATTCTCTAGTAACTCTGAGAAAAGAAATCTAGTGATAGAATTTTAAAAGTGAGAATAGAAGTTATCTTGATAGGGTGGAATTATCTCATGGAAGTAACTTAATCTTGGTTTTTAAGCCATTCAGTTGTAACTTAGGTAATGGTGAAAAATGGAATCAATCAATCAAAACATTGTTGGGATAGAGGATTATAGTTAAGTGATGTGTGTGTTCAGTTGTTTGTGTTCACTGCGAAATGGCAGAACAAAACTTTAGGTCAGCCATGGCTTTGAAATTTAAGAATCTTAAGCTGTATTTAACAAAATGCAGCCATTTTATAGACACATCTACCCAGGATGGGTCTTGAATCTTATCAGAAATCTACCTGAAGAATGTGATGGGAAGATGCTGTGAACTAGAAAATACCTTGTAAAGATCAGGAAAGTTGATTCCCCTTCCATGAAGACCAAGAAAGTGAGATCAGTTGAATTGCAAAGACATGGGAAAGCAGTAGCCTCTTGGGGAGGTCGTCTTGGGGAAGTCTGGTGGTAAAGCCGTGGGTCTTCCCATCAGTCCTTCCCAGAGGGCGACATCAGGATGAGGGTGCCTCGTGCGGCAGTAAGTGTATAGATTGCCCTGTCGTGAGGAGGGAAAATTTCCCTCTACCCTGCAAGGTTCTGCTGGCTCAAGTAATAAATTGACAGGAGACCCATTAGCAGGAGAAAAACACATTTAGTGTACCTCCTGTGTACATTGGAGAAACACAGGAAAACTAAGAAACTTACCAAAATGGGGGAAGCCATCCCTTTAAATACCACCTTCACTCCAGACTAAAGATGGTAGGGTGAGCCAGTTGAGGGATTAAATACAGTAAACAATGGTGAGATTGTTTTGCACACCTCCACAGATAAGGGCTTGTAGAGATTTAGATATCTTCTTTCCCAAGCAGTGAGGGAAAGAACCTTACAAGTGGAGAGTTCTCTTACAAATGTAAATGTCCTCTTATAAAGGGTAACTTCCACTAGGTTTTCAGAGCTTCTCCCTTGTTTGCTGTTTCTTAAAATTAGCCAGCCTAAAGTGATCAATATCGCCAAAGAGATATAGTTTGGGGTGGCAGACTTCTGCTCCAGGTAAGGCAGCTATCATGAAGAGATTTATTTCCTGCATTTAGAGAGACAGAAGGGAGTCAGAGAGTTACTCCGACACCTGCTGCTTCTCAAGTTACTTTTAATTCAAAATAATCAATATGCCATTGTATGATACCTTGAGGCTGCCTGCCCTGACCCCCAATAAGTTGTCTTAAAAACATTTGGTTCTTGAGAGTGTGAAAAAAATCTTAAGTGTCTTAAAAACCAAAATTCCACCTAGCAACTACAAGGGTATTTCTAGGGGTTGTATAAAATAGAAGGTTTTTGTTTTTGTTTTTGTTTTTAGTAGGAAGAAGGGTGGGGCAAGGGATGAAAAAAAGGGATTGTTCTTAGACCAGGACATCTTATTTTGGGAGGAAGGAAACAGCAAGGGTTTATATCATGTAGGTTGCCTCTTCATTCTATTGGTGGAGGGGATGGAACTGATGCTGACCAGAAAATTCCAGATTGATTAAGATTGTGTTTCTGGGAGAGGTTGAAGCACCAGTTAGAGCAGGTACTAAGTCTATGTTTGGTATTGTGGGCTTTAGCACAAGTGAAGCCATTTCAGGCCTGTGGTGTTTTTTTAATTGATAGTGCCATAATTTGTGGCCCTTCAAACCTCAACCCCGCCTACTATAAAAATCTTATTCCTTAGTACTTAAATTTTCTAGGGAGTGATAATGAAAACAAAACATTGAGAAATGCTGACGCAAAGCGACATGCAGGGCATCACCAGCAGCTGGTCAGTGGGTGGCTCCTTCGGCAAGTCCCATAGCCAGCTTTCTTCCCGCTTCCCTTGTTCAGCTCCTCCCTTTCACTTCTTCTGGCCTAAATAGTCAAACCTGTCTTGTCAGAGGGTTGAGTTAGACAGGTCTTCTTCAAACTGTAGTTTGACCAGTATATTTTACTTAATAAAATAGAATAGAGCTGAATAGAATAGAAACAAAATGCAGGGAAAGTCTCCTTTTATGAAGGGTCTGTTTTGTATGTGTGTGCACTTGGCTGTGAAGTCAAATACAGTTATTACTTTGGATTTTAGCCAAAAAAGAAAAAGTTTGAAAAAAGCTGCACTAGATGATCTTGCAGCACCTTGGCTTTCCAGGCAGTCATCTTTGACTCTGTGCTCGTATATGCCAGTCTCAGGAGCAAGCAGGTTAAATGCTTCATTCAAGGACACACACTGCCATGGAGGACAGCCAGAACTGTAACTCCTGATTTGTAGATTAGTTATCTTTCCACAAAGAATGCCTTAATAAATCACCCTGTAGGCTTACAGTTTAACTAAAGTCATATCTAGACTTGATTTCAAGTTTTTAAATATTTAGATTATTTTGAAAGAATATTGACTGATCTTGCATATCCTGTTTAATTATAACTCCACTTGGACTCATTTTATAGGAGATGGGCTTGGAAGCAAAGAGCCATGACGTATGCAACAACTACAGGTATTAAAAGTTTTTATTGTACTACTTTGCTTTGCTTCAGATTGTAAACTAAGAAACAAATGTTTAATCCCTTAATTTGCACATAATAGAAATGGTTCTCAGATGCTTTTGAAGTTCTGGATTTTCGTTATAATTTTGTTAGTAAGTATTGAGTCATGGTTTTTACCTGTTTCATGTCAACTCTCTTGCTGTTGAGTCTAAAATATGTAGAGAAATATGGAGAACACTTTGTATTTATGTTATTTTTGCCTGACTCTCATAGTGTATTGAATGGGAAAAACATAACTATCTAAATCAATGCTTTATAATATGCATTTTAAATAGCAGGACCTTTTTCTTGAAATAAAACTTTACATGGAATTCCCAATTATAAAACATATTTAAATATAACTTCTGATTCATTGGTGAAACACCCTCCCCCACCCCACTAAATACACCTAATACTTCTCTTGGACTTTATAGATCCTTGTTGAAAAACATTTTTTTAAACTATACAAAGCCTTATTTTTTGAAAATCACTATTATGAACTGCCAAAGTACATTTATTTCATGTGTAATGATGGAAGTGAATTTCCTATATCAATAAAATATCATACCATTACAGCACTTACAACAGCAGACTGGTGCAATACTCATTTATGTGGCAGGGGGACCACACATCCCTGGGCTCAGAGTGATAGAGGTAGTGGGGCAGAGTGTCCGAAAGCTCAGATTCTGGAGTGAAGCTAATCTGGGTTCAAATCTTGAACCCATCGTTTCTTTAGCTATATAATTTCAGGAAAGTACTATCTCTTTCAATCTTAATTTCCTCATTTTAAAAATTAAGATTATAATAATAGTATCTTTTTCATATGATGATTGTGAAGGTTTAAGACCAGATTGAGCCTTTTTACCACAGGACCTAGAGCATGGAAAGTACTTATTTAAAGTTTAATTATTATTACAATAACAAATGAAGAATACACTAGAAGGAATCAATAGCAGATTAGATGAAGCAGAGGGTCCAGTCAGTGATTAAGAAGACAAGGTAGCAGAAAACACCCAATCAGAGCAGCAGAAAGCAAAAAAAAATTTAAATGAAAATAGTTTAAGGGATCTCTGTGGTAATATACAATGTAAGAACATCTGCATAATAGGGGTGCCAAAAGGAAAAGAGAGAGCAAGGGATTGAGAACCTGTGTGAAGAAATAATGACTGAAGACCTCCCTAACCTGGTGAGAGAAGAGCACACATAAGTCCAGGAAATACAGAGTCCTGTACAAGATGACTCCGAAGAGGCCCACACCAAGACATGTTGTAATAAAAATGGCAAAGGTCAGAGATGGAGAGAATCTTAAAAGAAGCAAAACAAGACAGTTACCTACAAAGGGGTTTCCATAAGACTCTCAGCTGACTTCTCAATAGAAACATTTCAGGCCAGTAAGGATTGGTGTGAAATATTCAAAGTGATGAAAACCAAGGACCTACAATCAAAACTACTGCACCCTACAAGGCTGTCATTTAAAACTGAAGGGGAGATAAAAATTTCCCAGAGGAGAAAAAGCTAAAGGAGTTCATCACCAACAAACCAGTATTACAGGAAATGTTAAAGAGGCTTCTTTAAGAGGGGGAAAAAAGGAAGGAGGAACATTAATAGGAATAATAAAATGCCAATAACTGTGTACCTATCAACAATCACTTTAAATGTAAATGGATTAAGCGCTCCAATCAAAAGACATAGGGTAGCTGAATGGATAAAAAAATGACCTGTGTATATGTTGTCTGAAAGAGATCCCTTTTGGATTGAAAAACACACACAAACAAAGTAAAATGTTAGAAAAAGATATTTCATGCAAATGAAAATGAAAAAAAAGCTGAGATAGCAATACTTATATCAAACAAAATAGAACCTTAAAACAAAGGCTATAATAAACAAAGAAGGACATTTCACAAAAATAGTGGCATTAATTCAACAAGAGGATATAACCCTTGTAAACGTTTATACACCCAATACAGGAGCAACCTAAATATATAAAGCAAATCTTTATGGACATAAAGGGAGAGATCAACAGCAAGACAGTCATAGAAGGAGACTTTAGTACCCCATTGAAATCAATAGATAGATCTTCCAGATAGAAAATCAATAAGGAAACCACAGCCTTAAATGACACATTAAACCTGATGGATTTAATTGATATTTTTACTTTACTAAGTTATTTTTTAATCCTTACCCAGGGACATGTTTATTTTAGAGAGAGAGGAAGGGGGAGAGAGAGAGACAGACAGAGACATCGATGTAAAAGAAACATTGGTTGCCTCCTATACATGCCCCAGCTGGGGATCAAATCCACAAGCTAGGTATGTGTCCTGACCAGGAGTCAAACCTGCAGCATTCTGGTACATAGGATGATGTTCCAACCAAGTAAGCCACCCAGGGAGGGTAATTTTTAGAGCATTTCATCCCAAAACAGTAGCACACATTCTTTTCAAATGTACTTGGAACATTTTCCAGGATAGGCCACATGTTAGGCCACAAAACAAATGTCAACAAATTTATGAAGATTAAAATATCATGCATCTTCTCTGACCATAGGTATGAAACTAAAAATCAATTACAAGAAAAAATACTGAAAAACACAAACACATAGAGGCTAAATAACATGTATTAAATAACAATGAGTTAATAATGAAATGAAAGAAATCAAAATATAACTTGAGATAAATGAAAATAAAAACAAAACAACAGAAAACCTATGGGACATAGTGAAAGCAGTCCTAAGAGCAAATTCATAGCAATAATGGCCTATCCTAACAAACAAGAAAAATTTCAAATAAACAATCCAACCTTACACCTAAAGAAAATAGAAAAATAATAACAAACAAAGCCCAAAGTAAGTAGGAAGGAAATAATAAAAGTCAGAATGGAAGTAAACAAAATAGAGTAAATAAAAAATACAAAAGGTTAATGAAACCAAGAGCTTTCTCTTTGAGAAGAGAAACAAGGTTGACAAACTTTTAACCATACTCATAAAGAAAAAAAGAGAGAGAACCCAAATAAATAAAATGAGAGATGAAAGAGAAGTGATAATTGACATACAGAAGTACAAGGGATTATAATAAAATACTGTGAGTAATTATATGCCAACAAATTGGACAATGTGGAGGGAATGGATAAATTCCTAAAACCATACAATCTTCCAAGATTGGATCAAGAAAAAAATATGAACAGGTGATTGCTACCAGCAAAATCAAATCATTAAAAAAAAGAAAGAAAGAAAAAAAACCCTCTCAACAAACAAAAGTCCTGGACTAGGTGGTTTCACAGCTGAGTTTTACTGAATATTCAAAAAAGATTTAACACCTATCCTCAAATTAATCCAAAAAATTCAAAAGGAGGAAAAGTTCCTATTCTCATTCTATATGGCCAGCATATCCTGATTCCAAAACAACACAAAGACATTGCGAAAAGACTACAGGCCAACATCTCTGATGAACATAAATGCAAAAATCCTCCCCAAAAATAAAGCAAGCCAAATTCAGTAATATATTTTAAAAAATTGCCCTGGCTGGCGTAGCTCAGTGGATTGAGCGCGGGCTGCGAACCAAGGTGTCACAGGTTCGATTCCCAGTCAGGGCACATGCCTGGGTTGCAGGCCATCACCCCCAGCAGCCGCACATTGTTTCTCTCTCTCTCTTTCTCCCTCTCTTCCCTCTCTGAAAATAAATAAATAAACTCTTAAAAAAAGATTAAAAAAAATGATCATACACAATGATCAAGTGGAATTTATTCTCAGGATGCAAGGTTGGTTCATCTTCCACAAACCAATTAATGTGATACATCACATAAGCAAAATGAAGGATAAAAATCATATGATCACCTCAACAGATGCAGAAAAACATTTGATAAAATCCAGCACCCATTTTTGATAACCTTCAAAAGTGGGGATAGAGGGAACATACCTCAACATAAAGGCCACGTATGACAAACCAACAGCTAACATCATACTTAATGGGGAAAAACTAAAAGCATTTCTCAAATCTGAAAGAAAATAGGGATGTCTGCTTTCACCACTCTTATTCAACATAGTACTGGAGGTCCTAGCCACAGTAATCAGACAAGAAGAAATAAACACATCCAAACTGAAAAGGAAGAAGTAAAACTCATTATTTGCAGATAACATGAGACTATATATAGAGAACCCTAAAGATTCCACCACATAAACTATTGAAACTCATTAATGAATTCAGTAAATTAGAAGGCCACAATATATTCAGAAATCAGTTGCATTTTTATACATCAATAATGAACTATCAGAAAGAGAAGAAAACAGTCCCATTTACAATTGCATTTAAAAGAATTCCTAGAAATAAATTTAACCAAAGAGGTAAAATGCATTTACTTGGAAAATTATAAGAAATTGAAGAAGGTAGAAATAAATGGAAGTATGTACCCTGCTCATGGATTGGAAGAATTAACATTGTTAAAATGTCCATACTTCCCAAAGCAGTCAATAGATTCAATGCAATCTCTATCAAAATACCAATGGCATATTTCACAAACTAGAATAAATAATCCAAAAATTTATATGGAGCCCCAAAAGACCCCAATAAGCCACAGCAACCTTGAGAAACAAGAACAAAGTTGGAGGAATCATGTGTCCTGGTATTAAACTATACTGAAAGGCTATCATAATCCAAACAGCATGATACTAGCATAAAAACAGACAGATAAATCAATGGAACAGATCAGAGAGCCCCAAAATAATCCCATGCCTGTATGGTCGATTAATCTATGACAAAAGAGTCAAGAACATGCAATGGGGTAAAGAGAGTCTATTCAATAAATAGTGTTGGGAAAATTGGGCAGATACATGCAAAAAAATTAAACTAGATCACCCCACATCATATACAAGAATAAATTTGAAATGGATTAAAGATTAAATGTAAGACTTGAAACCACAGAACTCCTAGAAGAAAACATAGGCAGTAAACTCTGACATTTCTCTTAGCAATATTCTTTCTGGTCTAGTTCCTTGGGCAAGGGAAACAAAAGAAAAAATGAACAAATGGACTATATCAAACTAAAAAGTTTTTGCACAGCAAAGGAAACCATCAACAAAAATGGAGAAGATATTCTATTGAATGGGAGAAGATGTTCATGAATAATATGTCCAATAAGTGGTTAATACCCAAATTATAAAGAACTCATACAACTCAACACCAGAAAAATAAACAATCCAACTAAAAAGTGGGTAGAAGACCTGAACAAACACTTCCCTACAGAGGAGATACAGATGGCTGTTAAACACATGAAGAGATGCTCAATGTCATGAACCATCAGATAAATGCAAATGAAAGGCACAAAGAGACATTACTTCACACCTGTCAGAATGCCTATCATCAGTAAATCCACAAACAACAAGTTTGGGTGAGGACATAGAGAAATGGGAACCCCCTCGTGCAACATTGGTGGGAATGCAAATGGCTGTGGCCACTATGGAAAACGGTATGGACATTCCTCAAACAATTAAAAGTAGAACTAAGTTATGACATCAGTTTCACTTCTGGGTGTATATCTGAGGAAATACAAAATATTCACAAAGATACATCCACCTTTATGTTCATCGCAGCATTACTTACAGTCACCAAGACATGGAAGCAACCCAGGCGTCCATCAGCAGGCAAGTAGATAAAGAAGTGGTACATTGATGCAGTGGAGTATTCCTCAGCCATAAAAAAAAAATGAAATTTTACCATTTGCAACATGAATGGACCATACAGGTGTAATAAATAAAATAAGTCTGACAGAGAAAGTCAAATTCACTTAAATGAGGAATCTTAAAAGAACAAAATAAATAAATAAATAAAACAGAAACAGACTCATGGGGTAGAAAACAAATTTGTGGTTGCCCGGTGGGAAGGGGTTGGAGGGCTTAGTAAAAAAGGTAAAGGGATTGGGAGGTACAAATGGGTAGTTACAGACAGTCATGGGGATAAAGTGCAGCACAGGGAGTATAGTCAGTGATATCGTAATAGCTAAGTATGGTGCCAGGTGGGGACTTGAATTGTCAGCGGATTACGTCGTAAATTATATAGTCACCTAACCACTATGCCGTTCACACGAAACTAATATAAAACAATATTTAATGTCAACTCTAATGTCAACTCTAATTTTTCAATTTTATTGAAAAATAAAATTTTAAAAAGATTACTATTAACTATAATGGGGTTTTTTGTTTATTTTGGTCTTTGGTATAACAAAGCATGTGTTTATTTTAAGTTGAAAAATCTGAGTAATTTAAGAGTTTATGTTAATACAGATATCTTGAATTTCAGTGAAAAAAAAATACACTCCAATATTAGTTAAAATGGTTATTTTAGGCTCTGTTATGCTGATTTTACCAACATAAATGCTTATCGGTTTGTTAATATCACAGAATATTTATTTTGCATTCTCATTCCTTGCTCCCCAGTAACATTCCTTCTGTGGTTTTTATGGTGTTTCAGGAGGAAACATTACCAAGGTCCTCATTGCCAATAGAGGAGAAATTGCCTGCAGGGTGATGCGGACCGCTAAAAGAATGGGCGTGCAATCCGTGGCTGTTTACAGTGAGGCTGACAGGAATTCCATGCACGTAGACATGGTATGTTAACAACGGGAAGTCAAATTTTATAAGTGATCGTATTTGTTTAGTGTGTCAGTATTTTGATTCTTTAGCTAGATAATTTATATTTGCTAGTGTTAACAGTGTTTTAGTAGGTTAAGTTCAACTGCTCAGTATTTCTTCTTGGGAACATTTGCCCATTATAACACAAGTTGAACAGTGTACTTTGTGATACAGTTGATTTACAGGCAAGGTCCCATCAGCGAGGACTAGTTAAAGCAGCTCATAGAGTGTGGCCGATGCACGGGCCACACTTGTGTGGCACAAATCCATATCCCTGGTGTACAGGAAGAAGGATCAAGTTTCTGGTCTTAGCAAATTCTGACTGTTGGCCCAGGGGTCCTAGACAAGTTACCCAATGTCTCAGAGACTTGACTCAACTGGAAAATTATAACTAAAAGGACCCTACTCCCCTGAGATTTGTGTTATCAATTATAACTAGCTGTTATTCACCAGACAGAATCCAGACATGGGTGAATTCAACTGCTGTCCTTCTTCATGTCCACAGCAAATCTCCAAGCACTGACAAGTCCACAGTGCTCAGCTTCACCGGAACTTCCAGCATTGCACAGCAGGCCCATGCGGCTTTCTAGCCACTTTTCTATTTCAAATTGTGACGAATCGTTGCTTTCTATCCTAAGCCACTTTCATTTTACTCTGGTATGTGACATATACATAAAACCAAGTTTTGGCATCCTCTTCATGCAAAAGATTTCGAAGTGGCTTACTTTTATAGCATAGATGTGAGCTGGTACTTTTCTATTGTTTTGGGGAAGCCAACACTTTCGTTTATAACAGTATGTCTCTGAAGCAGTTCTGTTTAGAGTAGTAGGTCTGTGGGTTTTTTTTTTACAACATGTGATGTTTCTTAACCAGGCAGATGAAGCGTATTTCATCGGTCCTGCTCCCTCTCAGCAGAGCTACCTCTCTATGGAGAAAATCATCCAGGTGGCCAAGATCTCTGCTGTGCAGGTAAGAGTGATGACGATGTTTACAATACAAAAGTAATAAGTGTTGCACAATTTTCACAAAATTATTTATAGAGCTCATTTGTATTTTTAGCCATTCTCAGTTTTCTATCTTTCCTGTTAAAACGTATTAGCATTATGGAATAAAACAATGTAAATAGGCTTGCAATTTTGCAACCCACCAGGGTGAATTGGCAGCTAAATATATGCCTGAAAGGTAGGGAAATTGCCCCATGGTGGCAGTAGTAGTATGGGTTTTTCCTTTTTAATCCATTAAAATGCTCAAGGGTACTATGGTTTGGATATATTAAATTATTCTTCTTAAGAGAAATTAAACTTCTTGGGGTCATCCCCAGAATGTGTGGTTGAACTTTACATTGGCAAGTAGATAGCTGTGCTTTTCTTTTTAGTTTGAAGGGAGAGTGTTTATATAGTTTATTAAATTAAATATCTGTTCAAAGGAAGGAAAGCTGACAACACATTGAAAATAAAATTAAGCAAACAGTTACATTCATTATAGTATTAAGCAAAATCAGATATTTAGTAACAAAATTAGCAAAACCAGCTCAAGACCAATGTATTAAAAAGTGAAACACTGCCGAATGAAATTAAAGGAGTCCTAAATAAATGGACAGCTATGTCATTGGCAGACCCAGTGTTGTTAAGATGGCAGTTTTTTTCCAAATTGATTTATAGATTCAGTTCACTCTATATCAAAACCCCAACAGGCAGTGTAGCTCTGTGTACTCACTAGAACACCTGGAATCAAAAAGACTGATGATGATACTACCGTCGGCCGGGCTGTAGAGAAACTGGGAGTCTTGTGCATTGCTGGTAGAAATGCAAAATGGCCCAATTACTTTAGAAACCTGTTTGGCCAGTTTTTAAAAAGTTAAACATGTACTTATTGTATTTTGACCCAACAGTTGCCCTCCTGAGCATTTCCCCAACAGAAATGAAAAATAAACTTGTATGAATGTTCATTGTGGGCCCGAACTGGAAAAAAAACCCCAGATGAACACATTAACTAAGTGTGGTATATCCGTAGTGGGGTCGGTTCTATAAAAGGAATGGCCTGCTGAAGCATGCAACAACATGGATGAGCCTCAGAAAATTACACTGAGTTAAAGAAGTCAGACACATAAGACGATGTGTACTGTATGATAGATACCATTTCTATAACATTTCTAAAAAAAGGCAAAACCATAGGGAGAGCAGGTCAGTAGTTGCTTGGTTCTGGAAGTTGCTTGGCACATAGGAACCCGGGAACTTTTTTGAGTGGTGGAATTGTCCTGTTATAAGAATGGGTTGTAGTAATAGTTGCACAGTTATATAAATTTACTGAATCCATGACACCATATATTGTAAATTGTACTTCAAAAAAAGCTGTTAAAAAACAGGGAGAACTGAGTGTAGACCTTTTCCACTGTGTCTAGTGTAAATAACATTTGACCATTTCATAGAAAATGTCTAAAATTGAACATTGATTTAAAAGAAACAAAATTCCAACTGACATCAAAATGTGACTTTCAGCATTTTAGTCAGTATTTAGAATTTTGTTGTTTGCTCTCAGTAAAATGTGGGTTCTTCTATTCATTTGAATTCCCCAGGCACCAGAAGCTTACCCCTTTAATTTTGAAATGTTCTTTGAATGTAACTATTTTGCAGTAGGGTTGGCAGAGCTTTTTTCTTTACATTCACTTGGTTATAATTATGGTACATAACATAATTATTATTGTAGAAGAACAAAAATGCCATGAAGACTATGGAAGTTGGTGAGTTGCTTCCTCCCTCACTAAATAACCTAAGCTGCTGTTTGCTTTACTGTTTCTTTCCTTTTTCCTGGCAATATGCTTGCCCTGAGAAAACATTCTGTCCTTTGGCACTGATTTTCCTCTTCTGTGAGCCAGAAAGCCAGATAATAAATTTGTTAGAACTGAGCAACTTCCAAATAACTAGGCAAAAGTCTCAGGAAGCTCTCTTTCACTAAAGTATATGCAGACTTTAACATATGACTTTCTGTTTGCTGCCTAGTTTTTTGTTTGTTTGCTTAGAAGGGTGACATGTACATAGAGTGCCCTGAAGATAGATGAGGTGTTATTGTGCTAGTTGTGTTCCTCTTGGCTTTTAAGTGCCACAGTTTCAGTTCTAGGCCAGCTTTACAGCCAGGCAGAGTTGAGAAATCCCTGTTACCTTTACTCCTACTTACACATATTCCTTAACATTCTCCCCTAATAGCAGTATTATTTCAAATTAAAATACAGATTCTTCTGTACTGTCTGATCCACCCATTTCACTTGTAGATAGATACTTAAAAGAATTTAAAGCAGGGACTCGAAGAGATATATGTGCATACATGTTCACAGCAGCATTATTCATAAAGACCAGAAGGTGGAGATAATCCACATCCACCAATAGGTGAATGATAAACAAAATGTGGAATATATACATACAGAAGAATATTATTCAGCCTTAGAAAAGGAATGATATTCTGGTACATGCTACTCCATGGATGAACCTTGGAAATATTATGCTAATATGTGTAGACACGAAGGAGAAAAGTATTGCCCAATTCTCCTTATATCAGGTTCCTAGAGTAAACAAATTCATAGAAACAGGAATTAATATTTATAGGACAGAAAGTTACCAGTGAATGGGGAATTAATGTTTGGTGGGCACAGGTTTCTGTCTGGGGTGATGCAAACGTTCTGGATGTGGTTGGTGGCGGCGGCTGCACAGCACTGCGAATGCACTTACTGCCACCAAAGTATACACTTAACAGTGGTTACAGTGGGCATTCATGTTATGTATATGTTACCACAATAAAAAGAAATACAGATTTCTTCTGGTTCAGGTAAGGCTCCAGAACTTGAGTTCATACACCTGTTTGGAAACAGGTTTTGATCGAGACCGTAGGGTACCCATCACCAGCAGAGGGAGAAGGCTCCCCAGGGGAGAGTGGCAGCCGCCGCACCCAGTAAATTTGTCTTTTCATTCCTCACTTCTAGGCTATCCATCCAGGATATGGTTTTCTTTCAGAAAACATGGAATTTGCCGAGCTATGTAAGCAAGAAGGAATTATTTTTATAGGTCCTCCTTCATCTGCAATTAGAGACATGGGTATTAAGAGGTATGAGCTTATGTCTTTTAAATAGCAAGGTGAATTAAAAGATTGTTTTTAGCCCTGGCTGGCGTAGCTCAGTGGATTGAGCGCGGGCTGCGAACCAAAGTGTCGCAGGTTGGATTCCCAGTCAGGGTACATACCTGGGTTGCAGGCCATGGCCCCCAGCAACCACACATTGATGTTTCTCTCTCTCTCTCTCTTTCTCCCTCCCTTCCCTCTCTAAAGATAGGTGGGTAAAATTTAAAATAAATAAATAAAATGATTGGTTTTACCTATAGTACACATAGTGATAATATCCTTTTGTTGTCGTAGGCATAAGTTGTCTATCTGCCACTCCAGTGAATCACAGAAAATATTCAACTAATTAATATTTGTAATCAATATATGCTAATTTTGGGGGATAAACAACTAGATTGAGGAAAATAACAGATATTTTAATATTTATATTAATATTTGTTGTCTCAGACTATAGTTCTTTATGGGATGCTTCTTTTAAAAGTTCCATTCTATTTTATAGATTGGGCTGTATTTTCTTACATGAAATATTTCATAGAATTTGGGCATCTGTTTTTTGTTGTTTTTTTTTTTAATCCTGAAGTACATCCAAATCCATAATGTCTGTGGCCGGAGTACCCGTTGTGGAAGGCTATCACGGCGAGGACCAAACAGACCAGTGCCTGAGAGAGCACGCCGGGCGAATCGGTTACCCCGTGATGATCAAAGCCGTCCGCGGTGGAGGAGGGAAAGTAAGGCTGTGTGAGCCGCGTTTCCTGTTTCGGGCCAGGCCTCTTTGTTTCACTTGTGTTGTGGTCATAACTGTCCTTGCATCGTAGGGTATGAGGATTGCTAGATCTGAAAACGAATTTCAAGAGCAGTTGGAATCAGCACGGAGGGAAGCTAAGAAGTCCTTCAATGATGATGCTATGCTGATTGAGAAGTTTGTGGACACACCCAGGTGGGTTTAGCTTTTATTTCTGATTTTTTAAACTATGAAAGAAATGCATGCATGTTATATAAAATACAAAGTTCTAGTAGAATATAAATACATTAGTTCCCAATCCTATACCCTGATGTATCTACTTTTAAGGCATGGCATGCATACTTCCGGGCATCGTCTATGTAAATAGAAACAATTATACATATACAAATGGAAGACAACATACATACAGAAGAACAGTGTATAGACTCTTATATGATGTTATATGCTAATATTGTATCAGGCGTCTTTCCATGTCATGAAATATAGATTTGCCTCATTCTTTTTATTGAGCTTAATGGTTCCATGATATTGATATGCCATTAGTTCATTCATTAGTTTTAGATAGAAGTTAGGGTCTTTTTAAAATAAAAAGAATTTGTAAGAAATTAACCTGTATTTTACAGAACTCCATGAGCATCAGTTGAGATGCTCAGAAAATGGAAATAGTTACCAAAATTAAAGTGTAATTGTGATATGTTAACAATACTAACAGCTCACACTTATATTGCACTTACCATGTGTCCGTTTCTATGTATTTTACGTATACTAACTAATCTTGCTGTCCTAATTCTAATCTAATTCTTGCAAGAACCCCTTAGATGGCTATATTCCCATTTTGCAGGTGAGGATACTGAGCAACAGAGTAGTCACATAACTTGCTTGAGGTCTGCCAGCTAAAAAGTAGTGAAGCTTGGATTTCAACTCAAAAACTTGGCAGTTTGACTCCAAAAGTCACATTCTAAGCCACTGCACTAAACTGCTTCTCCAGGTACCACGATAACAAATGACATGCAAATTTCTAATTTCTTTCACTTTCTGGAATTGTATTTTCAAGTCTATTGCTTAAAATGAGGTACTGATTACAAAAGTGTCCTGTCTTATAGACGTTTGGTAACTCACGTAGTTACAGACGTGTAGGTACAGATGTCCTGTGTGTCAAGTGACTTCACAAAGACCAATTCATTTAGGGGCCATGGCCAGAGAGGGGTTTACCTTGACTGTCATGAACCCAAGCTTCAGGCCCTTCACTTGCATGAATCCCTAACAAATTCCTGTACCTAATTTTGTATTCTTTTTAAAGAGGGACCCCAAACTGTTTTTGTTTCAGACTTCACAAAGCTTAGAACTGTCCCCTGAGTATGGCTCCATAAATGAAATTCGTTTAGAGTTGGTTTGTTTAAAAAAAAAAAGTCAGCCTCAAAACAGGCCAATTAATTAGGAGAGTACAATATATGGCACTTATTGGTGGAAAGTAGGGAAAAGACAGGAGGTTTGAAGATAAAAGCAGGGCTCCCTTCCACGTCTTTCAGAAAGAATCAGCTGACTGTCCAAATTAGCATATTCTTGGGTTAGAATTGTTGTGGAGACATCAGCTAGTTGTTTTGATGACTGTAACTCTATGCTTGCAACATTTTTGAAGCTGCAAATCTTTCCTTGTGAAATGTTAACTATATATTACCTCAGATTCTAATTCATTCTCCCAATAACTAGGAAGCTCCTGGGAATCAAGGATCTGCCAGTATATATTTTTTACTTTTGCCCTATATATTATTACCTGGCATACTACTTTCTTCATGATAGGCATCAGCAATATGTTTTGAAATATTGAAGTAATTTGAATACATTATAAACTTTTGGAAAATACAGGAGTTGGAAAACAAAGTCACTTATAATCTCATTCTATAAGTATTAGCATTTCTATATATTTCTGTGCCATATTTTCTAGTAGTAATACTTTAATATCACAATAATCATTCTGTGTATACTATGTTGTATCCTACTAAATAGTTACCTGTTGAATTAATGGAGTGCCAGAAAATTGTCAAGATGCTAATAACTGGGAAAAGTAGATACCAAGGTGTTTTGCAGATCTGATCAGCTATTGCATTTATCTGAAAGGCTAGGGTTGAAAATAGCCTTCAAAGTGTACTATTTGGAGGGTAACAAAAGAAACCAGATTTTGTCTCCACTCCATATTCAATATATATTCTAGATGAATTTAAAATGTAAATAGGAAAATAAAAACATTAGAACTTTTAGAAAACTTAAAGCTATTCCCAGTAGAATCCAGCTGTATCTACCGAACTAGCCAGACCCCAGCATGGCTGATTGGAGTGGCTAGAATTTTCTACACCTCTTGGTTCACAGGCACTGTGCTCCGGAAACTCTATGTTAGTCAAGTAACAGAAAAGATCAGTCAGCAAAAGGAAAATACACAAGTGGTTGGATAACTACAGAATCAAAACAGAAAACACACATCCTCGATGATCTTTCTTTGTAAGTAGCCAAAGGGAAAAATGTTTCAGACTTTTGAGATCTTGGAGTAAGAGCTGTGTTCTGCTCTTGATGCAGCCCCTACATGTTCCTTTCAGAACCCGGAGTCGCTGCTGTAATGTCTTCTTCCCTGGAGCAGCTAAAAGATAAGAGAGAGTCAGTAGAAGTGGTAGAATTTATAATCGGAATTTGAAAAACAAACTGTTCAGCACCAGCATGTAGAGCTTAGAAGATGTCACACCTGAAGAGCAGGTAAAAAGCTGAACAGAATGAAAGTCCATGACTTTTAGACACAGAAGAGAATCGAGGCCACAGGGCAAGCCACCACCCTGAAATCTGGGCGGGCATGTGCGTACAGGCAGTCACCGCCAACACCAGTAACCAGGAGCAAAAGCTGCTGGACCCGTAAACAGGTAGGAACACTTAAGTGGGAATTTTGACAAATTAATGGAGGCTCCTTGTAGACTAGCTTGATCGTGAGAAACTCCTTGGACTCCAGTATTAGGGGGGCCGCCCCAAATTTTAGTTAGTTTTATTGCCAGGAACCCTACCAGGTTCTCACAGTGAAAATCTAAGCAAAATTTCCTAAAATTTTGGAGTTAGGGGAGTAAGCTTTCGAAATAGGCCCAGAGCAGTTTATTCTCAATAATGAAGGCTAGCACTCCATGAGAAAGTTGGCCAGAACCTTCTCTGTTCTGGGAGAAGGGCAGTTAGCCAAATCTAACCTCTAACCTGCCTGATTTACCTAAGGGTGAAAATAAAGTTAAAGGCTTTTGAAGCAGTGTCAGACCCACTAAAACACTGAAATTTAATCATAAGATTATAGAACACTTTCCCTCCCCTGCACCTTACAAAGTCACCAGGGCTCCTGTATAATAACAGTGGATTACCTCTGAAAGGGCTGCCAGACACAGACTCTGTTAGGAAGCAGTTCTTGGGGAAGCCCATAGACAACAGGAGAAAACAAAAATAAAATAAGGACGCTAGGGGAAAGTGAAGTCTCTGGCATCTGCAGCTACTGCATACATTAAACTCAACGTTATCTCCAAGCCAGATTAATACATTGTAAAACATTAGAGGCCTATTTATCTCAGTTCATGATTGCCTAATCAGGAACTGAATGGATCCTGAAGGGTGGTCGTGATTCACTGTTTCCTGAAAGTCAGTACTCCAGATGTCCTGCCTGAGCCATAGGGCATAGGTGAATGGCCCAGAATGCCTGCCTTCTCAGACCAGTGATCCGGAATCTTCCTTACCTGGCACCAAAAAATAATCATGAGCCAACACAGGTGACTGTGATGTCCTTTGTTTATTATTGCAGGTTTCACACACAAATCAATCCTAACTTAACATTAAATCAGTCCTAACTTAACGTTATTAAACACACAGCAAATCGACAGGGGGGCAAAGCCCGTTAATGAACCTGAGTCCAAGAGCCTTAGCTGCATTCAGATCCCGGAGACAGAGGCAAGTGTCAGCGTCTTACAAGGCAGAGTCTTCGGTGTCCTCGTTGGGTGCTTGTTAGGTCAGGTCCTCTGGCGGCAGATGCCTTCAGAGTAGCAGAGGGCAGCATTCTTGTGTAGGAGATCAGCTGTCTTGGTGGTGACTCTGAAGTCCACCTCCATTATACCCAAATTCTTGGCACCTGATTGAGCTGGTAAATTCCATGGCCTGGGGCCAAGAGGCCCCAGAGCTCTATCGGTAGGTGTGCTCTCTCTGCAGACACATCCGTGTGTTGCTCTGGCAAACATTTGGCAGGGTGCTTGGTATGACTTAGGTAGTTTCCTTCTTGAACCAAAGTGTCATGGCTGACGGGCAGCCGTCTTGGTTGACGTGAGTGATGCCATTTTGTTTTATATACTTTATTCTGTCAATGCCATTTTATTGATCCTGCTCTCCACACCGGTATAGGATACATCACATCTGGCTTTAAAAAAAATTACAAGTCATACTAAAAGGCAAGAAAAAGCACAGTTTGAAGTGACAAAGCAAGCATCAGAACTAGACTGAGATATGACACAAATTTGAGGTTTATCTATGGAATCTAAAGTAACTGGTTAATATGTTAAGAGCTGTAATGGAGCAAGAACAGATGGGTAATTTAAGCAGAGAGTTGGAAATCTTAAGGGAAAACAAGAAAATGCTAGAAATAAAAAACATTTTAACAGTAATGAAGAATGCATTAGCCCTGGCCTATATGGCTTGGTTGGTTGGAGCATCATTCCATAAACCAACAAGTCATGGGTTCGATTCCTGGTCAGGGCACATGCCTAGGTTGTGGGCTTGGTCCCCAGAGAGGATGAGTATGAGACCCAACCAATGGATGTCTCTCTCACATCTCTTCCTCTATCCCTCCCTAAGCATGTCCTTGGGTGAGGATAAAAAATAAAGTCTTCCTCACTTTCCTTTAAAAAAAAAAGAATGCATTTAATGGACTCACCAGTAAACTGGACACAGCTGAAGAAAGAATCAGTGATTTTGACCATATGTCAATGGAAACTTCCCAAACAAAAACAAAGAGCTATAAGAATGAAAGCAAATACAATATAACTAACTAATCAAGAACTGTGGGACAATATGAAAAGTTTAATATGTGCTTATTTGAATACAAGAAGAAAGAGAGAAAAGAGTGGGAGAACTATTTCAAGTATAATGGCCAAAATGTTCCCAAAATTAATGACAGACACTGAAGTAGGGACCAGGACATTAATCAAATTTTAGAATTACATTCAAACTTCAGGAAAACTGAGACGAATAGAAAATCTTAGACAAAGCCAGAGAGGGGGAAACACCTTCCTACATCAGACTACTCACAGAAACCATGCAAGCAAGAATCAAGAGGAGCAAACTATGTAAAGTGTTGAAAGAAAAAGAATTAAACTATACAGAATTCCATATGCATTGAAATTACCCTTCAGACGTGAAGGAGAAATAAAGATGTCCTCAGACAAACAAAAGTTGAGGGAATTTGTAACCCCGTAGACTTACTCTATGAGAAATGATAGCATAAGTTCTTCCAAGAGAAGGAAAATGACACAGTTTAGAAATTCAGATCTAATGAAGAAAGAAAGACCATTAGAGAAGGGATAAATGAAACTAAAATAAAATCCATTATTTGATGTCGCAGTTAACAGTTTGTTCAAAATAACAATAACAAGAATGTATTTGGTGATGATAACTTAAGGAGAAATAAAAAGAGAAGGAAAGGTTAAGGAAGCAAATACAAAAGGAAAAAATCAGCTCCTGTTGTGTTGGACAGGTGGGAACTTTTTCAAGTGGAGTATCCAGTAGAAATGATATATCAAAAAAATAAAACCAATTGGTTTAAGTATGTGCTTCATGGGGTGAACAAAAAGGATCAGCTCTGGACCACTGTACTGAAAAGTACATTTATAAGACTTCCTGGGTTTTAAAATTTTCTTATATGTGTGACAATTTTTGTTTTAAAAAATTGACAGGGAAAGCATTTGCGATCGATCACTCATTTCTATGTTAAGATGGTGAGTGTGTGAGGTACACTACAGTGTGACTGTTCAAAGTAGGCCTACTGAGAAGAACGCTTTTTGTGTTCACCAGATGATCTGTTAGCCTTGTATTCATAAGTGGTATGTGTATTTACTTTTAACATGATTCCTCATAATTTTGCTATTTTATACTCCCTTTTTTGTTTTTTTATGATTTAATGCGAGTATAGTCCTAAAAACTAATGAGCCATATTAATTTATTTCTTAACATTTTTGGATGAGCCATTTTAACTTTCAATCTGCCACAGTTTATAAAATCTGACTATTAGAATGGGTTTTTTAAAATCTGATCACAAAAGAGTTTCCATTGGCTTTTTGAGGATCTATAAAATAAGACTATAATTATAATTTTTAAATAGTCAGATTTATGAGTATTTCCCTTAACAGTTTGTATTTGTACCTGGCCCTACTCTGAGGTCATAAATATATACTCTCCTGTGTTTTCTGTCTTTTCTTATTTGCCAGTTATTTCATGTTTTTTTCTTCAACGTTTATCTAATAAATGGAAAGTTTTTCACTGGATGTTAATAAGATTTACTATAGTTTCTAAATCCAAATCCTTTATTTTGAGGTCAAAATGTCCCATCTCATTTATTAAAAAAAAAATAGAAGAATCCTAGTCACCTTGGCCAATAGTCTGGCTTATTGAATGTGATATTTGTCATCCTTAACAAAGTATATTAATGTGTGTTTGCTTTTAAACAGGCACGTGGAAGTCCAGGTGTTTGGTGATCACCATGGCAATGCTGTGTACTTGTTTGAAAGGGACTGTAGTGTACAGAGGAGGCATCAGAAAATCATTGAGGAAGCCCCAGGGGTAAGGACCTTGTAAAGAGGTTTGTAAGCTTCCCAAAGTCCTACTGGACAACCACTTCCCAGTAGTATCAGGGTAAGGTCCCCACTGGGCCATGTTCCATCTCGAGAGTTTCTAGGAAACTCTTCTCCGACCTAAAGTGAGCAGCTGTATAGTGTTTCCATCCAGGTTTTAAATTGTATTTAAGCAGAATGTTTAAGGAATGGTAGAGTCTGGTTAATTAAATGTATTTTCTATGAAGCAGACTTATTTTGACTGCCGTCTAAGATGTTGCTAAAATATATTGGTCCTCATCCAGTTGTACTGTGGAGGAGAGAGATTTGCTCTTACCTGACAAATTTTGCCCCCTCACAATTGTTTCCGTCTCTTCCAGCCTACTTCTTGACTGGTTTAAGTTGTTTTCTCTGTCAGGGCCTATTCCTAGGATTACTTACTTTTGGATTTACATTTCTTCAGAACCTGCTACTGCCATAGGATTCTTTTCTTGTTCAAGGTTATATACAGTAGTAACCCCCCCACCTTGGTCAATTGTGGTTCAAAAATATTAAATCAAAAATTCCAAAAATAAAATAAAATTCCAGAAAATTTGTAAGTTTTAAGTTATACACTGTTGTGAGTAGGGTGATGAAATCTTACGCCATCCCCCCTGGGGTGCGAATCTTCCCTTTGTCCAGCGTATCCACGCAGGGTAGGCTACCTGCGTATTCATCGCTCAGTAGTTGTCTTAGTTACCAGATCAGCTGTCACATTACTTGTGTTCAAGTAACCCTGACTTAACAATGGCTCCAAAGTATAAGAATAGTGATGTTAGAAATTTGAATATGCCAAAGAGAAGCTATAAGTGCTTCCTTTAAGTGAAAAGGTATGTTGTACAGGAAAAAAACCATAGATCAGCTGTGGTTCTATCTCCAGTTTTAGGTGTCCACTGGAGATCTTGAAACATATCCCCGATGAATAAGGGGGGACTACCATACATGTTTTTTTTTTAGATTTTATTTATTTATGTTTAAAGAGAGAGTAAGGGAGAAAGAGAGGGAAAGAAATATCAATGTGAAAGAGAAACATCAATTGGTTGCCCCTCATATGTGCCCCTACCAGGGACCAAGTCTGCAACCCAGGCATGTGCCCTGACCAGGAATCGAACCAGTGACCTTTAGCGCTACAGGACAACAACCAACCAACTGAGCCGTACTGGTCAGGGATATCATACATGCTTTTATCAGCATATATTTCTATCAGGTCAGGAATCTGCAGTTTCTGGTTCATCAGTTTGTTATTCTCATATTAAAATTTTCATTCCTGTTGCAGAGTCTATTATACTATTTGAAGTAAATGTCAGCAATAATTTCAGTAAAGCCTTATTTTCAAATGGTGCCTACTTAAGTATATATCTGTAGAGCACAGTTTTCAAAATTTTAAAAGCTTTGCCTATTTTTTGACAAGATTTCTTTTTTTAAACCTTTCTTAATTAACTTGAAATCTCAAGGTTTACCATGCTCCAAGATAATT
Source organism: Phyllostomus discolor (assembly GCF_004126475.2). NCBI lineage: Eukaryota > Metazoa > Chordata > Mammalia > Chiroptera > Phyllostomidae > Phyllostomus > Phyllostomus discolor. Next base: position 43,384,291 of record NC_040904.2, on the reverse strand, counting down.
ATTGGGCACGTGAACCAGATTGCTTTATCATCTTAAAATTGGGATTGTTCAAAGTTTTCATATTTTAGGTAGACATATAGTTATAAAAGTTGTTATGTACGTACAAGGGGCAAAGATACGTCAGTATGCTGCAGAATATCTGCAGTTCATAGGAATTACTAGCAGAGCCATTAAACTTTGGTAATGCGACAGTTAAACTGGCACACTAAAAGTTAGCTTTTTATCGTTGTTATTATCTCTTTAATGTGATATCTGATACACATAGTATTACTATGTAATAGTAATAGCAATAGTATTAGTAATGTAATACTAATTAGTAAATGTAATAGTAATAGTATAGTAATACTATGTAATAGATGTAATATTGGATCTTAATGGAAATTTCTAGTAGAGCAAGGAACTAATGGAAATTTATTTAAATATTTTCCCATAGCCTGGTATTAAACCTGAAGTAAGAAAAAAGCTTGGAGAAGCTGCAGTCAGAGCTGCTAAGGCTGTAAATTATGTTGGAGCAGGTATGTTAAGATTTCATTGTAAAAGAGGAGAAACAATAATTTATTTATGATTCAGAAACAAAAGAAACATACAACTTTTACATCAGTGGCTTTTAAACCTTTTTGACAAAATCCACAGAAAAAATCTATTTTATATTAAGACCCTGTATATACACACACACTTGTATTTACATTCATATATGCTTGAAAAAAAGCTTTTACTAAAGAATATGTAAAAATGCTGTTCAATATTTTCTATCCTATTTTAAAGTAAAATTACTATATTGATTTTTAAATCAATAAACTGTTTTTCTCTTAAAATTTATTGATTTTTTAAAAAATATATTTTATTGATTATGCTATTACAATTGTCCCATTTTTTTGCTCCTTTTTATTCCCCTCTGCCCTGCACCTCTCCTCCCACCAGCTTTCCCTCCACCCCACCACCCACTTAGTACATGTCCATGGGTCATACATGTAAGTTCTTTGGCTCCTCCATTTCCTATACTATTCTTAACCACCCTGTCTGTTTTGTACCTACCTATTATGCTTCTTATTCCCTGTACCTTTTCCCCCATTCTCCCTCACTCCCCACGAATAACCCTCCATGTAATCTCCATTTCTATGATTCTATTCCTGTTCTAGTTATTTGCTTAGTTTGTTTTTTGTTTTTGTTTTTTTTAGGGTCAGTTGTTGATAGTTGTGAGTTTATTGTCATTTTACTGTTCATAGTTTTGATCTTCTTTTCTTAGATAAGTCTCTTATTTCCCACAATAAGGGCTTGCTGATGATGAACTCCTTTACCTTGACCTTATCTGGGAAGTACTTTATCTGCCCTTCCATTCTAAATGATAGCTTTGCTGGGAAGAGCAATCTTGGGTATAGGTCCTTGCCTTTCATGACTTCAAATACCTCCTTCTAGCCCCTTCTTGCCTGTAAAGTTTCTTCTGAGAAATCAGCTGAGAGTCTTATGGGAACTCCTTTGTAGGTAACTGTCTCTTTTTTCTCTTGCTGCTTTTAAGAGTCTTCCCTTCTCTTTAATCTTGGCTAATGTAATTATGATGTGCCTTGATGTGTGCTTCCTTGAGTCCAACTTCTTTGGGAGTCTCTGGGCTTCCTGGAAGTCTATTTCCTTTGCCAGATTAGGATAGTTCTCCTCCATTATTTTTTCAAATCAGTTTTCCATTTCTTGTTCTTCTTCTTCTCCTTCTGGCACCCTTCTGGCACCCCTATGATTCAGAAGTTGGAATATTTAGAGTTGTCCTGGAGGTTGCTAATCTTCTCATTTTTCTGAATTCTTGTTTCTTTATTCTGTTTCAGTTGAATGTTTATTTCTTCCTTCTGGTCCAAATTGTTGATTTGAGTCCAGGTTTCCTTCCCTTCACTGTTGGTTCCCTGTGTACTTTTCTTTATGTCACTCTGCATAGTCTTCACTTTTTCCTCTATTTTGTGACCATAAATCATTTCTGTGAGCATCCAGATTACCTAATTACCAGTGTTTTCAACTCTGCATCTGATAGGTTGGCTATCTCTTCAGCTTAGTTCTGTTTTTGGAGCTTTGATTTGTTCTTGCATTTGGATCATGTTTTTTTATTTCAGCATGCCTCTTACATTGTAAGGGGTGGAGCCTTAAGTATTCACCAGGGTGGGGCAACTTGTGTGGGTGCATTGTGGCACTTTATATGGGGGCAGGGTCTGAGAGGGAACAATGCCTCTTGCTTGGCTCTTGGCTGACTTTCAGTCACTTCCCCTGCTACAAGCAAATTGGGCTCTTCTGGCGCTGCTTCCCAAGTGGGTGGGTTTGTGTACATTCCAGGACCCTGTGAGTGTCTCCAATGAACTCTCCTGTGAGACTGCGAGTTTCTCCCACTGCTGCAACCCCCATAGGTTTTTACAGTCAAGAGGTTTTGAGGTTTTCTTTCCCCACCCTGGAACCCTGGGTTGTGTGGTCTTCTTGTTCCCCAGTTGTTCCTCCTGGCTTATCTGCATACAAATGTGGGACCTCCCAATTCACCAGCCTCCTCCTTGCCTTCCAGGTCCTCCAGGTTTGGCCTTGCTCTCCAGGTCCTCCAGCCATACCTTGAGGTATAGCCTCTCCCCCTGGCTGTCCATTTCTGTCCCTCCTACCAGCCTGAATAAATGTTTCTTCTTTAACTCTGTGGTTGTCAGACTTCCATACAGCTTGATTTTCTGGCCATTCTTGTTATTTTTTGTTTTTAAGTTTGTTGTTGTCCTTCTTTTGGTTGTGCAAGGAGGCAAAGTATGTCTACCTACGCCTCCATCTTGGCTGGAAGTCTCTAATTAATAAACTTTATTTTCTATAGTGGTTTTAGGTTCACAGTAAAATTGAGCAGAAAGTACAGAAATTTTTCCATATACCCCCTGTGCCTACACATGCATAGCCTCCCCCATTATCAACATCCCACATCAGAGTGGTGCATTTGTCATAGTCAGTAAATGTACACTGATACATCATTATCACTCAGAGAACATGAGGGTTCATTCTTGATGTTAAATATATACCGAGTTTGGACAAATATATAATCACATGTATCTACCGCGTAGTGTCATACAGAAAGAGTAGTTTTACTTCCCTAAATATCCTCTGTGTTCTGCTCTCCATCCTTTCCTGCCTCCAACCACTGATCTTTTTGTTACCTCTATGAAGGCAATAAAAAGACGATGGTCTTTCCCAGAATGTTATGTATCTGGAATCATACAATATGTAGACTTTAAGATTGGCTCCTTTTACTTACTAATATGAATTTAAGTTTTTTCCATGTCTCTTCATGGCTTGTTAGCTCTTTTCCTTTCAGCACTAAGTAACATTCCAGTCTGGGTGCACCACAGTTTATTTATCCCTTTACCTCCTGAAGGACATCTTGGTTCCTTCCAAATTTTGGCAATTATAAATAAAGCTGCTATAAATATCTGTGTGCAGGTTTTTGCATTGACCTAAGTTTCCATTTATTTAGGTAAATGCCAAAAGACATGATTGCTAGAACATATGGTGAGATTATGTTTAGTTATGTAAGAAGCTGCCAAACTGTCTTCCAGAGTGGCTGTGCCGTTTTGCATTCTCAGCAGCTGTGTACTATTGTTCCTGTTGCTCGGTGTTCTCACCATGATATGGTATTCAGTGTTCCAGATTTTGGCCTTTCTCATAGGTGTGTAGTGGTACCTATTGTTTTTTTTATTTGCATTTCCCTTCTGACATATGTTATGGATCATCTTTTCACATGCTTACTTGCCACCTGTTTATCAATTATTTTTTTCCATGGATTGTGCCCTTTTTGTTGTGTCCAAAAAAGCATCACCATATCCAAGGTCACCTAGGTTTTCTTCTGTGCTGTCTAGGTTTATGATTCATTTTGAGTTAATTTTTGTGAAGGGTGTAAGGTATGTGTCTGGATTCATTTTTTTTGCATGTGGATGTTCAGTTGTTCCAGCACCATTTGTTGAAAAGACTCTTTTCAATATTGACTCTTTGCTCCATTGTATTGCCTTTCCTTCTTTGTCAAAGATCAGTTGGCTGCATTTACCTGGGTCTATTTCTGGGCCCTCTATCTTGTTCCATTGATCTATTTGTCTATTCTTTCACCATTGCTTGAATGTTTTAATTACTGTAGCTTTATAGTAAGTCTTGAAGTAAGGTAGTTTTAGTTCTCCAACTTTGTTCTTCCTTAGTATTGAGTTGGCTATTTTGGGTCTTCTGCCTCTCTATATAAACTTGAGAATTAGTTTCATGATACCCACAAAATAACTGGCTGGAATTTTGATTGGGATTGTGTTGAATCTATAGATTAAGTTTAGAAGAGCTGATATCTTCACAATATTGAATCTTCTACTCATGAACATGGAATATCTTTCAATTTATTTAGTTCTTCTTTGAGTTCTTTTATGAAAGTTTTGCAATTTTTTGGTATAGATCTTGTACATAAATTATTAAATCTATACCTATTTTATTTTGGGTACTAATGTAAATGGTATTGCATTGTTAGTTTCAGATTTCACTTATTCACCATTAATGTATAGGAAAATGATTGGCTTTTGTATATTAATCTTGTATACTAGAACTTTGCCATATCATGTTAGTTCTAGGAGTGGTTTTTTTTGTCAATTTCAGATTTTCTACATAGGTGATTGAGTCATCTGTGAACAAAGACAGTTGTATTTCTTCCTTCCTAATCTGTATACCTTTTTATTTGCTTTTCTTGCCTTATTGCATTAGCTATGACTTCTGTGCTATATTGAAAAGGAGTGGTAAGAACAGACATCCTTGCCTTCCTTGTTTCTGATCTCGGTAGGAAAGCTTCTAGTTTTCTTATCATTAAGTATGATGTACATCATAAGTTGAAAGTTTTTTTGTAAATCTTCTTTACTGAAGAAATTTCCCTCTGTTCTACTTTGTGAGTTTTTATTATAATTGGACATTGGCTTTTATTAAAGGCTTCTTCTGCATTTGTTGACATGATCATGTGATTCTTTAGCCTTTTGATGTGATGGATTACATTAATTGATTTTCAAATGTTGAAGCAGCCTTGAATACTGGGATAAATCCTACTTGATTGTGGTATGTAATCCTTTTTATAGATTTTGGATTTGATTTGCTAATCAAATATTTTGTTGAGAGTTTTGCATCCTTGTTCATAAAAGATATTGGTTTGTAGATTTCTTTCCTTGTAATGTCCTTATCTGCTTGAGAATTGATATAATTTCTTCCTTAAATATTTGGTAGAATTTACCAGTAAATCCATCCGAGCCTGTTACTTTCTGTTTTAGAACGTTATTAATAATTGATTCAACTTCCTTAATGACATAGGATTGTCTTTCTTCTTGTGTGAGCTTTGGCACAGTGTGTCTTTCAGGAAGGCACAATGTGCCAAATAACTGGAAAGTTTAGTCCATTTCATCTAGGTTGTCAAATCTGTATGTAGAATTATATATACTATTCCTTTATTATCCCTTTAATGTCCATGGGAACAGGTAGTGATTGTCCCTTCTTCCATTTCTGATATTAGTACTTTTTACCTTCTCTTTGTTTTTCTTACATAGCCTGGCTAGAGGCTTATCAATTTTATTGATTTTTTTTCAAAGTACTAATTTTTGGTTTTGTTGCTTTTCTCTTCTTTTTGTTTTTCTTAGATAGCTTGGCTAGAAGTTTATCAATTTTATTGATTTTTTTCAAAGAACCAACTTCTGGTTTTGTTGATTTTTCTCTATTTCCTATTTTTAATTTCATGGATTTTTCCTCTAATTTTTTTGTATTTTATTTTTTTCTGCTTACTTTGGAATTAATTTGCTCTATTTTTTTCTAGTTTCCTAAAATGGAAGCTTAGATTATTGACAGATTTCTTTTCTCTAATATATGGATCCAATGCTATAAAATTCTAAGTACTGCTTTTGGTGCATCCCCAAAGTTTTGGTAAGCTGTCATTCCATTTTCATTTAATTTCTCTTGTGAGTTCTTTGACCCATGTGTTAAATACAGTGTTGTTTTATCTACAAATATTTTGGGATTTTTTTTTTCAGCTATCTTTCTGTTAATGATTTTTAGTTTAGTTTATTAATACTTAGTTGGACTTCCAGCAAGATGGAGGCATAGGTGGACGTACAGTACCTCCACGCACAACCAAGATTGTTGTTGTTCCAACCAAGATTGGAACAACAACAATTTAGAGGCAGAATAACACCCAGAACTGACAGAAAATTTATCTGAATGGAAGTCGGACAGCCAAGAAGTTGAAATAGACCTGTTTATCCAGACCGGTAGGAGGGGCTGAGACAAGCAGTGGGGCGTGGAGAACAGGGCGCAAAAGGCAACTGGGAGCATGTAAGGCATCTGGGGCGCGCAAGATCGCCGCGGGTGGACTATGAGTACACAAGCGGCAGCTGGCAGACCCAGTGAGGTGGCGATTGTGGAGCAGGGCAGAGTGCGCAATCCAGGGTCCCAGAGAAGGGACTGAGATCCCACGGAGAATGGAGCTACCACCATTGTTCCCTCTTGACCCTGCCCTCACAAACAACATCACAATCTAGCAACTGGGGTGCCCAGCCCTGGTGAACACTTAAGGCTCCACCCCTCACTGAAACAGGAGTGACCAGTCCAAAAAAAAAGAGAGAGAGAGAGAGAGAGATGGCTCAAACAGAAGCACAAATCAGTGCCCCAGAACTCATCCTTTTGAGCGACTAAGAGATAGCTAACCTATCAGATGCACAGTTCAAAACACTGGTGATCAGGAAGCTCACAGAATTGGTTTATTTTGGTCGCAAATTAGATGAAAAAATGCAGGTTATCATAAAAGAAATGAAGAAAATGCACAAGGAACCAACAGTGATGGGAAGGAAAGTGGGACTCAAAACAATAGAGCGGACCAGAAGGAAGAGAGAAACAACCAAACAGGAAAGAATGGAGAAATAAGAATTCAAAAAGAACAAGGAGAAGCTTAGGAACCTCCAGGACATCTTTAAACGTTCCAACATCTGAATTATAGGGATACCAGAAGGGGAAGAGGTAGAGCAACAGATTAAAAACGTATTTGAACAAATAATAAAGGAGAACTTCCCCAATCTGGCAAAGGAAATAGACTTCCAGGAAGTCCAGGAAGCTCAGAGAGTCCCAAAGAAGTTGGACCCAAGAAGAAACACACCAAGGCACATCATAATAACATTAGCCAAAGTAAAAATGAAGGAAAGAATCCTAGAAGCAGCAAGAGATAAGGGGACAGTCACCTACAAAGGAGTTCCCATCAGACTGTCAGCTGGTTTCTCAAAAGAGACCTTACAGGCAAGAAGGGGCTGGAAAGAAGTATTCCAAGTCATGAAAGACAAGGACCTATATTCCAGATTACTCTATCCAGCAAAGCTTTCATTTAGAATGGAAAGGCAGATAAAGTGCTTTTCAGATAAGGTCAAGTTAAAGGAGTTCAGCATCACCAAGCCCTTATTTTATGAAGTGTTAAAGGGACTTATCTAAGAAAAGAAGATAAAAAAAATATGTATAGTAAAAGGACAGCAAACTCACAATTACTAACAACCACACCTAAAGCAAAACCAAAAGAAACTAAGCAAACAACTAGAACAGGAACAGAACCACAGAAATGGAGGGCACATGGAGGGTTAGCAACAGGGGAGTGGGAGGAGGAGAGAGGGGGAAAAGGTACAGAGAATAAGTAGCATAGATTGTAGGTAGGAAATAGACAGGGGGAGGGTAAGAATAGTATGAGAAATGTAGAAGCTGAAGAACTTATAAATATGACACATGGACATGAACTAAAGGGGGGGGAAGTGGGTGGGAGAGGGTGTACAGGGTGGAGGGGAGTGAAGGGGGGAATGGAACAACTGTAATAGCATAATCAATAAAATATATTAAAAATACTTAGTTTAATTGTGGTCTAAGAGCAGACATTGTATGATATTTATTCTTTTAAATTTGTGAAGGTGTTTTTTTATGGCCCTGAATGTGGTCTCTCTTGTGTAAGCTAGAGAATATGTAATATGCTGTTGTTGGATGAAGCAGTCTGGAGGTGTCAGTTATACCCAGTTTGTCAGTGGTGCTGTGGAGTTCAGCTACATCCTTCCTGATTTCCTGCCTGTCAGATTTGCCCATTTCTGGTGGAGAGGTATTAAAGTCTCCAGTTGTATTCGTGGTTTCATCTAGTTCTCTCTGCAGTTCTCAGTATGCATTTCAACACACTGTTGTTCATGCATACACATTAAGGATTGTTGTTTCTTCTTGGAATATTGGCTGTATCATCTTTTTTTTGCTCTATATCATTTTACTTCTCTCTGAAGAACTTTTTGTTGATCTGAGACAGTCTTTATTTCTGTTTTCACTTTTGAAGGGTAATTTGACAGGGTACAGAATTATCCTGGTCTGATAATTCCAATCTCTCTACCATATCTGAGTCTGGTTTTAATGTTTGTTCGGTCTCTTCAAATTGTATTTTTTGCCTGTTAGTATGCCTGATAATTTTTTTTGTTGACAGCTAGACATGTGCACTAGCTAAAAGGAATGATGATAAATAGATCTCTAGTGACATAGTCATAACGTATGGGGAAGGGAAAGGTTCTGTAGTCCTATGATTATTAGATCTAAGTGTTCAGTGAGTTTGACCCCAAACTATTAGCTCTCTCTGTGCTTCTCAGTTTGTTTATGTTTGTTTTTGGTTTTGATTTACTCTGTTAGGTGGGATGGGATGTCTGGAAGGGACTGGAGTTGTGTATTTGCCTTCCCCCATTTATGTTAATTAGGTTCTGATAAAACCCCGATAGTTTAGGTTCTGGTAAAATAGTTTTTCTTAAAGGCAGATCTTATTAAGAAGAACAGAATTCTGGCATACTTCAAAGAGTTTCTTTTCCCCTCCTATTGCTGGAGACCCAAGGGGATCTTTCTCCAATATTTACTGTGAGGACCTGATAGCGCTCCTGGATATCACAAAGTGATATTATATTTTTATAATCACAAAGTTTGGGGTCCCTCTATAACTAGATTCCCCCTGGGATTTTTAAGTCTCAGACCTGTCCATACCAAGCCTCTAGCAATTCATCAATTATCCAGGTTCTCCTACTCAGGGACTTGTTTCTGCAGAGGTTCTTTGCTTGTGAATCTGGTAGGTTGTGAATCTCTGGTAGGTTGTGAATCTCTGTATTTGCCTGTCTGTCTCTCCAGTTCTGGGAGCTCTGGTTTGCCCCATGGCTTCATGTCTCTCATGCGTCTAGGAAGAGATGTTGATTCTTCAGGTTTTTAGACCTTTTACTTGTTGCCAGGATAGAATGGTGGCTTAAGTTCCTTATATTTTGGACCAGATACTTGGAAGCCTTCACTTAATTTTGACAATCCACCAATGAACTGTGACCCACAATTTGAAAAACCATTTTAAATTACTGTTGACCCTTGAACAGCATGGGGATTTAGGAGCACTGACCCCACATACAGAGGAAGAATCCATTTATAAGTTTTGGTTCCCCTAAAACTTAACTACTAACAGCCTACTGTGAGGACTGGGAGCCTTACTGACAACATAATAGTCAGTTAACACATATTTGTACATTATATGTGTCATATATTGTATTCTTACAATAAAGTCAGCTATAGAAAAGAAAAATTAAGTAAATCATGAGGAGAAAATATATTTACAGTACTGGGCTGTATTTGTCAATACTGTAAGTTCACATTGACTGTTTATAAGATGAACCATCTGTCAGCACCTGTATCAGTAGTGTCTTATGTGATACAAAACACTGCAGATGTTATACATATTACTAACCCTGGACATTGAAAATGAAAAGATAATTTGAAAAAGATTCACATTTGTTTACAGGTATAACAATTATGTCATTGATAACAAAGAAGCAGCAATATGATAGCTTATGGTAGCTTCATGTTATTGATATGATTGCTTTATAGAAGCCTAGCCTATAATGAATCACAACATTTTTAGGGCATATAGTATTATAGTCATATTTATAATACAGTACTAGAAACACTGTTACGTTTTTTAAAAAAGCATTTACCTGTGATAATCAGTTGATGTACATTTTCTCCAATGAAGAGAGAGAGGCTTACTGTATAGTAATATAATTTTTAAAAGCAAAGTTATAAATTATGTTAAATATCACTCATGCCTATGTAAGGATAGGCTATCTACTTCAATACGAGCCTTCCACATGATGTTCTACATGTTGAATACTTAGGTGATGATGACAAAAATGTCATATAGTTTTTGCTGTACACTTACTAGATTTTCAAAGGAAGACATATGCACAGATAAGTTTATTAACTATAAGCACAGTTACTTACTATTCATTAAGTCAAAGCGGATCGTCATAAAGGTCTTCGTCCTTGTCATCTTCACGTGGAATGGGCTGAGGAGGAAGAGGAAGAGTTGGTCTTGCTGTCTCAGGAGTGGGAGAGGTGGAGAGAAGTGCAAGGGCAGGCAGGAGAAGCAGGCACACTTAGCCCAACTTTATGGAAATACATCATGGTTTCTACCTGGCTTTTCTGCTCTTTCACTTCTCTAAAAATGTTTCTATATGGTGCCAATCCACCTTCCTTGTTCACTTTAGTTTCAGTACTGGTATCGTAGAAGGATCCTTGTTACAAAAAAGTCAAAAGCCGACTTGAATAATCAGCGCCCTTCTGCCCCATTGTCTGATGTCAGCTTGTTTTCTGGCTGTGCCTCTTCCACGCCTTCCTCCCCGCCTGGCACTGGTCCAGAAGCACTCATCTCCGTCAGGTCATCGTCTGTGAATTCCTCCGGTGTGGTATCTGTTAGCTCTAGAATTCCCCCAAGATCAATGTCTTGAAACCCTTTACCCCCCACATTTTTTCTTTTTTGCCATCTGTACAATCTCATGCCTTCCTTGACTGGCCCTGCCGTAAATCCTGTGCAGTCACGCACAACATCTGGACACAGTTTTGTCCAGCAGGAACTTACTCTTCAGGCTTGATGGTCTCATGGCCTTTTCTGTGACATCCATGGCACTTTCAATAGTGTAATCCTTCCAGATTTTCATCATGTTGCCTTTGTAGGGATCCTCTTCCATAGCATTGATAATCCTTTGCATGGAATGCTGTGCATGATGAGCCTTCAAGTCCTTATCACCCCTTGCTCTAGAGGCTGAATTAGAGACATCATGTGGGGGGAAAGTAGACCACTCTGATGCCTTTAGTGTTAACTCACGGGGTTCTGGGTGGCCAGAGTTACTGTCCAGTATCAAAAGAACTTTGAAAAGCAATTCCTTACTGACAAGGTGCTTCCTGACTTCAGGGACAAAGCCTCAATGGGACCAGTCCAGAAAAGGGGTTCTTGTTGCCCAGGCCTTTTATACCAAAAGACAGGCAGCCAGTGTTTATGGGTTCCCTCCCAGGCTGAGGACTAGCAGCTTTATAGCCACAGCATTTAGCTGTGAACCAGATTGCATTTGTACAAAACGATAGAGTTAACCTCTTCCTGCCTTAAATCCTAGTATTTGCTTCTCTTCCTTATTGATAAATGTCCTTTGTGGCCTTTTCCCCCCAGGATAGGGCACTTTCATTTGCATTAAAAACATATTCAGGCAGGTATCCTTTCTCCTCAGTGAGTTCCTCAGTGCCATCTGGGAGCTTGTCTGCTGCCTCTGGTTTGGCAGAAGCTACTTCTCCTGTTATCCTGACAATTTTTAAGCCAAACCTCTTCCTAAAATTATCAAACCATCCTTTGCTGTCATTAAATTCTCCAGCTTTAGAGCCTTCACTATCTTTTTGCTTTTAAGTTGTCATATAATGACTTCTCTTTTTCTGAAACCATGTTAGAGTCCATAGGTATGCCTTTCTTATAGCAATGTTGTACCCACAAAAGCTGCATTTTCAGTATGAGATAAAAAGGTATTTTGCAAAAAATGCTGGCTGGCATAGCTACAATGATGACTTCACAAGTTTTCTTATTTTACAATTATCCTTACACTGGATCCATTTATCTTTAAAAAATTTTTTTTAAATTTATTGATATTAGAGAGAAAGAGGGAGAGAATTTTGAATTTTTGTCATTCCATTTATTTATGCATTCATGGTTGCTTCTGGTATGTGCCCTCACTGGGGATTGAACCTGCAACCTTGGTGTATCTGGACAATGCTGTAACGAACTGAGCTATCTGACTAGGGCTGGATTCATTTACAGTATCTTCTTTAAAATAAATAAAAATAAATTTTTTTACCAGCAATTTTTAGATTTTTGAAGTTTTTAATTGCTGGTAAAAAAAATCTTCAAAAATTCAAATCTTCAAATCTTCAAAAATTTTTCCAATATAGTGATTGAAAGCAATCCTTGCATAAGTGGACCCACGCAGCACAAACCGTGCTGTTATAGGGGCAGCAGTGTGTGAAACTAACTTTAGGCCAAGTGAAAAATCTCAAACAAACACCAAATACTATGCTCCACATTATTTTATGTCTATGATATTCTAGGGAAAAAAACTATAATGACAGAGAGCAGACTAGTAATTGCCTGGGGCCCGGGGAAGGGACCGACTGCACAGGGCACAAGAGAACTTTTTGGATGATGGAAATGTTCTGTATTTTCATTGCGGTGGAGATTACATGACTATATTCAACTGTGAAACTCAATATACTTCTCTTAAAATGGATCATTTTTATACCTTAATAAAGCTGGAGGAAGTTTTATAGTGCTTAATAAAATGCCAATAGATAAGATATTATCAACATAAGGTTTAGTTGCTAAGCAATATTTCAATGGGTCACCAGCAAAAGGACTTTTAAAGAAAATTTCCAAGAGCCCATAATCAGGGAAGAAAGAACTGTGTTTTTCTCCACGGGGTTGGAGCGAGACAGGCTGCCACGGGGGCGGTTGCCCGAGATCTGGGTGCACTGAGCAGCGCAACACCTGCCTGGGCAGCCGGGGCCTCGCTGCTGTGGCAGCTCCGACTGGTTCATACCTGGAGCTTACCCTTTGCTCAAAGCCCCAAACATATTTTTCTGTTGCAAACTTTCTCGTGGCTCCCTACTTTTGACTGCGAATCATTTGCTGCTACACGTGGGATGTTTTCTTCATGAAATACATAGTACCAGTGAGTGAAGGAAGTGGTAAAACTGTGATACATCATGGGCATTTTAATTTGCTACTGACTATATGCTTCTGAAATGTAACCGTTGTATTTTATCTTGTAGGAACTGTGGAGTTTATTATGGACTCACAACACAATTTCTACTTCATGGAGATGAATACAAGGCTGCAGGTGGAACATCCTGTTACTGAGATGATCACAGGAACTGACTTGGTGGAGTGGCAGCTTAAGGTGAGAATATTTTTTCTATTAAACATCAGTCTTGAAACCACTTACCTGCTGGTCTCCTAGAAAAAGGTGTCATTTTGGATAAGGGTTCAATTCTTGGTGGTTATGATAAGAACAGGAAAATGGGAGGTTAAATGAAAGTGACACTGCATTGGATGCTATGACATTATTGTCACTTCATGGACACAGACTCCTAATGTGTTAATTACCATTATTCCCCATGAGGCACGGGGCAGCCAGCAGGAGCTGCTGCCACTGAGGATGGCTTGTGACCACGTAATATCAGCACCGAAGCCTTGTGCTATACCCCAGGCCACATCTCTCTGAGCCAGGGCGTCGCTGGATTATGGAGGCAGGACAAATGCAAGCCCAGAGGAAGTGAGCTGAGACAGAGTTGGGAAGGAAGAGCCTAGGGAATGGTCTTGACCAATAGAGTGGTCCGTGAGACTCAGACTGTTGCTGCCCATGGTGGTGTGACGCCTGTGGAGGGGTCTTCAAAGCAGTTCTGGCCTTGCTGTGACATGCCTGCTGGTTTTACAGAGGTGTAAGGCCACCACTGTTCCTTTATTATCGGTAGCATGAGAAGCACTGACCTAGACCAGCCAGCGTTCCACAAAGCATTTTATTTCCAATATTATTAATAGCTTAGTGAGTTTTTCCCTTTATTGAAAACAATAGATCATGTCTCAGCCTTCTTTTTTTAAATATAAAGAAAGTGTTTTAAGCCATATGAATAATCTTTTTTAAAAGATTTTATTTATTTATTTAAGAGAGGGGGAAGGGAGGGAGACAAAGAGTGAGAGAAACTTCGATGTGAAGGAGAAACATCAATCACTCGCCTCTCGTACACACCTGATGGAGAACCAGACCTGCAGCCCAGGCGTGTGCCCTGCCCGGGAATCAAACCCGTGACCTTTCGCTCTGTGGGGCAGCACCCAACCAAGTGAGCCACACCAGTCAAGGCGAATAGTCTCAATCTCTCTGAGATTCTTCGTTCTTTATATATCCTGAATCTAAATTGCTTTTTTCATGCTGTGATGCTGAAGTCTTGATTGTTTTGATAATTTCTGTCTTTTCAGAACTCCTGTGGACAATAATACGATGTTCCTTTTGCTATTTCCTTAGGGATGATTGGTGGTTTTAATTGAGCCAAAAGATTCTTCTGGGCCTCTATAACCTTGGGAGCTAATGAAAAGCAGGCACATCAGGCTAGTAAGTGTTAGTGGGTGTCAGGAAAACTGTAGTGGATTTAGAAACTTCTGGAAAGAGTGCTTATGTTTCCAGAATGTAAGGAAAAGGAAGATTTTTTTTTCTGAAACAGTAGCCCAAGAGAGTCCTGAATCTTGAAATCATGGAGGATAAAAGGGTCCTAAAGAAGATGACACGGAGTTCATGGTTTGAAACAATATGCCATAATGTCATCAATTCAGTCCATTTTCCTTTTATTCCTTCTTGCCGTGGTTCCTGATTTTTCTTCTTTACATATTTAAAGCAATGAAACCTTTGCTTTTGTTTTACACTTACCTGTTTAGCTCAGTGTTATGCTAGGTTATTTCAGTGTCTTTCCCTGAGATCTTTTGGTATCTCAGCTTGTCATTTTCTCATCTTGGAGGAAAAGTTAAGGGACGTGTGACAGCAAGTCCTCCGATAGCCTTTTCCAAATTACACTAGTTAGTTAGAGATTTGTATTTACATAATGGCTAAAATTGTCATTATAGCAATGATAAACAGTAGTCGTCATCTGTTTGTAATCTGGTGCCGTGAAATATATATATAAACACAATAAACCTGGAAAACCATTATGTCCCCCTTTCTGAGGAACATAATGCTTTGCTTTACAACTCACTTGCTGATTAAAATTAAAGATATGTCTAATGTCACACTTTACCCGTAGCTTTCAATATAGTCCTGAACACCAACTAATATTTACTATTAAGAAAAAAAGACTGATTTGAGTGATAATGGTTTACATGAAAGCTGAGACTACAGTGCCAGAAAGAAATCTTAGTTTCAATTATAGTGGAAAAAACACTGATTTTTATATTTATAATTGTCGGCAGTTTTCCTGCATTCTCTATTTTAAAAATCTAGAGCTCCATTGTAATTCATACTTTCTTTTCAAGCTGCATCTGTTTTTAAATCTCTTTTTAGCTTTCACCCAATACTGAAAGGAGTGAATAAAGTGATTTTTATTTGGCTTCATTGTAAAGTCCAAATGTACATTTTACATAGAAAAGGGAGGACCCCCATCTTACTAGTTTTGCAGGTGCTTTAAGGTGGGTTTTTTAAAAGAAGTATGTACTCTTCGATCACTAGATTGCAGCAGGAGAGAAGATTCCTTTGAGCCAGGAAGAAATAACTTTGCAAGGCCATGCGTTTGAAGCTCGGATATATGCAGAAGACCCTCACAATAACTTCATGCCAGGGGCCGGACCACTGGTGCATCTCTCCACGCCACCAGCAGACGTGTCCACTAGGATCGAAACTGGAGTCCGGCAAGGTGAGCCGGAGTAAGACAAAAGGTCTCTTTGAACTTTTAGTGCATTATTATTTTCAGACAGGGTCGTTTCCCTGTGTCTTATGGAAATGTCTAGTATGTTTTAAAATAAAGGATTTAATTCATTTCCCAGTAATCTTTATTTTTTCCTTCTGGAATAGTTTTTTTTTTTTTTTAAAGAATGACTAGTAATTTTAACCAATTACTTGGTCAAACCTAAGCAACAAATATTTTGTGTGCATTGTTTTATATTTTTACTTTGCCTGGTTCCCAAAATGATTTAAGGTGACCAGTATTCACTGTGCTTAAGGTACTCTGCCTTCAAGTCAAGCTGGAGAATTAATATATAAACAGCATAAGCTAAACAATAAT
The DNA here is from genome assembly GCF_004126475.2 of Phyllostomus discolor. Taxonomy (NCBI): domain Eukaryota; kingdom Metazoa; phylum Chordata; class Mammalia; order Chiroptera; family Phyllostomidae; genus Phyllostomus; species Phyllostomus discolor. The sequence continues at coordinate 43,368,136 of NC_040904.2, read as the reverse complement.
AAAAGAAATTTAAAAGTAAAATGATAGCAGTACCAGAGCTATCGCAGTTCAGCATGTGATTAACAACAATGGTCGTAACTAGCAATTATTTCGCACTTACGTGCAGGTGCTGTTCTAGGTGACATTTTTTTTATAAAGCCTCCTTTAACCAGGAGAACTACCCTGTGAGTAGGCATTTCTATTACCCCCATTTTCTAGACGAGGGAACCAGGACACAGAGAAGGTAAGTGATGCCCAAGATCGCCCTTGCAGCCGAGACTCAGCCCCTGGCAGTCTGGCTCCAGAGTCCGAGCCCTGGGCCTCCACTGCCTCTTGCCGCCTTGACTTTGGCTGTAGAGAAGCTGTGGCAGTTCTCAGGGCTGGGACATGATGTTAGGCACTGTTCTGAAGAGGGCGTCTAGAGTGGATTGGGGTAGGCAGATTTAACAGCATAAAGGAAAGCAAAGAGAAGAGAACTGAACTAAGGTATGTTTGGAGAACTATAACCAAATCGCATATCTGGGAAAATGGTTCAGGGCAGAAGGTAGTTGGAGGTGTGGCTGGGGCAGGCGCAGGCTGAGAGCAAATCATATAGGGTCTTAGAAGCCACAGTGAGGAGGAATTCGGGCTTCTTGATGATAAATTTGCCACATTCTGGTAGCTCTTGGCGAAACTGCAGCAAGATCTGGTAGTAAATTTTTACCTTAACAGCAGAACATCTTGGAAAGAAAAGAGGACCCTTGCAACAGAAAAGAAAACCCTGTATGGCAAGCAGAGTTTGCTGCGTTAATTTAATAAAGGCGCTTACAGGATAATAGGTGTAACTCTGAGAAGGACTCCCAGGTTCACATCTTTAAAGATTTTTATTTATTTTATTTTTAGAGAGAGGGGAAGGGAGAAGAAAGAGAGGGAGAGAAACATTGATGTGTGAGAGAAACATCAATCAGTTGCCTCTTGCACTAGCTCCAACCGGGGAGCAACCCGCAATCCAGGCATGTGCCCTGACCAGGAATTGAACCGGAGACCTTTTGTTGTGTGGGACAAAGCTCAGCCAGCTGAGCCACACTGGTCAGGGCCAGGTTCTCATCTTGACACTGGGAGTCAAGTCCGAGTCAGTCTAGTCCAAGAAGCGTCCCCCAACACTCCAGTGTTCCCTCAGCCCCTTGGGCATTCCTCAGACATCACCCTCATGATATTATCTTACAGTACTCTATTCCTCGTCTAGTTTCTCCATCAGATTGTAAGGTTCTTAAGGGAGGGACCGTCTTCTATGTTATATATATTTGTAGCACTTGCTCAAGCCTAGGCCTAGAAAGTGCTCAGTATGTTAGTGGGTGGGTGGATGGGTGAACTTTATAAGGGAGTGTAATCCAGCCCCTTGGTCTTGTATATGAAGGCCCTGGGTTTCAGAGGGCTGTGGTGACCTGCCAGGATTACAACAAGGCTCTAGAACAGGAGGTATTATTATGTACCTTTTGCCCTGAACTGTTTTCTAACCAGCGATTCAGATTCTTGTTCTCTAACTGTAGTAGTAATGATGGCTGCTATTTGTTTATCGGCTCAGCCAGGTATGGTGCTTGGCACTTTATTGTCAATCCTCCCAATGACTACAGGACAGAGGAATCATTGTCCTTATTTATCTGATGAAGACAATCGGGCGGAGGGATGGGCATGCCAAGGGCAGAGAGGTTGTGATGTGAGAGTTAGAGGGGCTCTGCCCTGACTTCCATGGAGAAGGGAGGATGGGGAACCAGCCTGGGAGTCACTGAATCACAGAATTTGGGTCCTGCTGCTCTCGGGTGGACACACCCCCCTTAGACATTTGCTAAGCTTTTAAATCCCTCTGAGCTTCGGTTCCTCATGAATGAGATGGTGGTAACAATACCCATCCTGCAGTGGTTTGTGAGAGTTAAGGGTGAAGCGTACATAAAGCCCCAGCAGAATGGCTTGCTTGTCATGCTCTGTCCCTTTGGTTCTGACTTGGAGTGGTTTTTGTGGTTTTTCGATTTCAGGAGATGAAGTATCAGTGCACTATGACCCCATGATTGCGAAGCTGGTCGTGTGGGCTGCAGACCGCCAGGCGGCGCTGACAAAACTGAGGTACAGCCTTCGTCAGTACCACGTGAGTGACCTGGGGCCGCGCTGGTGGCCCCGATCCTCCCTGTGTCTCTGTAGCCGAGTGTGTCTGTCACAAGTGGTCAGCCCTTCTCCTTGTCAACCTATTTCCACCAAGTACCCGTATATCACTAACAAAATAATTTTACCTGGGAGAATTTCCCAGGGGTTTGAGGACTTTTCAGTTTCAGCCAGAAAAGAAAGCTTGCAGGGCTGAACCTGTTAGTGTCAGTGTTGTGCTTCAGTGAAATCCGACAGGAAGGTCCTCTTCCTCCTGTAAATAAGGCGAGCGACCCAAGTGTGGCCTACTGTCTGGTGTTACTGCATTTTGCTGTATATAATGTGCACTTTTTTGCCCAGATTTTTTGAGGGAAAAAGAAGGATGTGCATTGTATGTGGGTATAATGATTACATACCATGGGTATAATAACCCCGTGTATGATATGCACAAAATGTGGATGCGCATTATACATGGCAAAATATGGTATTTTCTCCAAAGGAAAATAATTTTGTTCAGCACCGTCAGTTCGATAGTTTGGCACTTTCCCGCAGCACATTAATTTTCTTGGTGCAGAAAGACCCATGCCAGCTGATTTACCTTCATGGAAGGATTTCTGATCACCCCATGATATTCTGATTATTCTATGTCATTGCTTTCATCGAACCTCTGATCTCTGTGCTTCCACCCGCACTGGCCTCCTTGCCATTCCTCAGATGCATGGCATGGAGCCTGGGTCCCCGTTTTCTCCTCCAGGGTGTTCCTCCCCAGGTGACCACAGGACTCTCTTCCCCCACCCCCAGCTGCTGCTCACCTCCTCAGAGTCCTTACAAGGCTGCCCCATTTAAAAGTGGCCCTTTGCTGTTCTCTGTGCCCTGAGCCAGACTGATTTTTCTTCACACCTGACACTGTATTAGAATTTTGTGTATAGACATTGTTTATTTTCTTTCTCTACAATGTAAGCTCTGTGAGAGTAAGGACTTTGTGTGTTTTGTTCTTCACTGTGTTCCCCAGTATCTCAATCAGGGTTTGGCACCTGAAAGGTGCTCAGTAAATGGCAAAGGAATGAGTGATTGAATAAATGAGTGAATGAGCTGTGGCTGGTGTGCTCAGTGGATAGAGTGCTGGCCTGTGAACCAAAGGGTTGCTGGTTTGGTTACCAGTCAGAGCATGTGCCTGGGTTGTGGGCCAGGTCCTCATTTAAGGGCATGTGAGAGGCAACCACCCATGGCGTTTCTCTCCTTCTCTTTCTCCCTCCCTTCCCCTCTCTCTAAAAATAAATAAATAAAATCTTTTTAAAAAATTTAAATGAGTGAATGAATGAACAAATGAACAAATAAACTTGAGTCTGACATAGCTGCTTTTACCCTTGATTTCATTTATTGGGTTAAGTTTTACACCTTTTGTATTTTTATATCAGTGTGTAAAATCCAACTTTTAGTTTTGAAAGGAAGGTCTTTCAAGGTCATTTAATCCTATCCCACCTCCAGTGTAGTAATCCTGACCTCTGTTTTGGGAGTGTTCTGAGTGGTGGGTCTTTAAAATCTTGCATGTAAATCTCATTTAAGTTTCTTAACATTTACCACTTTCCTAACCTGAGTCAATTAAATGTCTTCTTGACACCACCTACACTAACAGTATTGCCTGCGGCCTCTTTATCTCTTTATCACAGCAGAATGTAGTTTTCAGTGTTAAGTCCAGATATGTAGTAATGGTGAAGTGGGTTTTTTTTTTTTTAATTTTATTTGTTTTCCTGAGAGTTGTCTATGGTAGATAATACTTAGCAAAGGGGGCAGAAGCCATACAGATGTTTTCCTGAATGATTCCCCACTCACTGGGGACACGGCTCTGTTCTCTTTCCAGATTGTCGGGCTGCACACCAACATCGACTTCCTCCTCAGCCTGTCCGGCCACCCGGAGTTTGAGGCTGGGAATGTGCACACTGACTTCATCCCTCAACACCGAGACCAGCTGTTGCCCAGTCAGAAGGCTGCAGCCAAAGAGTTTTTATGCCAGGCAGCTCTGGGCCTCATCCTCAAGGAGAAAGCACTGTCTGATGCTTTCAAAGTCCAGTCACAAGGTACAGAATGCATGTCTGTTTCCTCTGCTTGTTGAGATTTTATGAATCATTATTGAACATGCTTTTCTTTCTTTATGCCACACTTGCCTCCCTTTCCTTCTCTCAGCATGTGACACCATCCTCTGCTAATGTGCTTTTTAGGATGAAGTAGAGCTCTTCACATATTCTGGATGCACCCCATAAATGCTTTGCAACCCTTTAAATATAACTTAGCTAATCACCTAACAATGCAGAGATGCATCTCTTTTCATCCAAACACTAGTTCTTGCCTCAGCCCATGCTGATCCCTTCCAGCCTCGTCTACCCACCGCTCCTTGTGGCTGACTCGCAGCCTGTGTACCTGCAGCAACTCCCAGGTCCTGGCGGCTGAAGGCATGGCACTGGAGACTCTCAGGTTCCTTTAGGTTACCTGTGATTTATTGTTCAGTTATTTCCTCCTTTCTTTTTCCATTCTGTAACCAAATTTCTTACAACTGAAGACCTAGGTACCTCATCGTGTCACAGAACCTGAGCATGGGAAAGACTATGACAGAGTCCCCCTGACTGCCACATGGCGCATCCCTGCGTCCACATCCCCACCAAGTCATCGCTCAACTTCCTAATGCGTCCCGAAGCTGGAATTCATGATGAGAATTCATTAGCTTATTACATTTTCAGTCAGTTCTCCTTTAAAAAGTTCTTGCCTCGAAGCTGAGCAAGATCTGAGCTCTCCCAGACTTGCTCCATAATGTTTGCTTAAGGTAACTCTGACCTTTGGAGCAAATAGGGGGGAAAAATAAATCTATTCATCTCTTTAGTATTGTTAGGATTAATATATTATAAGATCCCATATTAGGATCATTAACTTCTAGATTCATTCAAGAAAGTTACATTGAAAGCTTAAAATATACCTAGTTACATCTTTAGATTTGTGTCCCATCCTCATTTTGTCCTGTTACTACATTAAAGGAAATGCATCTAAATGTGCCCCTGATGTTGATCTTAAGCCTGTAGCATTTTAAAACTGTAGTGTCCTCTTACTCTCACCTTTTTAAAAAAATATATAGCCAGCACAGATATGAACTTCAGGATAAACCACTTCGATTTCACTGTGTTGTAGCTTCTGGGTCTTGTCCGACGGAGGGTGCGCACTCAGACCTCCCGAGGCAGCAGCGGCCGCGTGGGGGAACAGCGGAGGCCAGGCGGGAGGGCGCTAGTGAGTGGCGGAGATCTGGGAGACCTGGATGCAGCAGCCCGTCAAAAGGGGTGTCCATTGCACAGCTTACCCCCCCAGAGGGTGACAGTTTAGGCTGCAAAGATTCTCATCTTTTAAGAAAAGTTGGGCCCTGGCTGGCGTAGCTCAGTGGATTGAGCTCAGGCTGCGAACCAAAGCATCGCAGGTTCGATTCCCAGTCAGGGTACATGCCTGGGTTGCAGGCTATGGCCCCCAGCAACCGCACATTGATGCTTCTCTCTCTCTCTCTTTCTCCCTCCCTTCCCTCTCTAAAAATAAATAAATAAAATCTTAAAAAAAAACAAACTTAAAAAAAAAGAAAAAGAAAAGTTGGGATTTTTCATATGAAATTTCCTGAGATGTAAATCAAAATATCTAATTTAAATGTAAAGCAATGAGAGGAGCAAAGGAAACATATTTGAGCTGCCAGCATAGGAACTGTGTTTTCTGTTTCCTTTTGCAAGGCATAAATTTAGTAGGCTTGATGTTCATGAATTTATTGTTGATTTTTTTTCTAGATCAATATTCTCCCTTTGCATCCAGCAGTGGAAGAAGACTGAATATCTCTTACACCAGAAACCTGACTCTTAAGGATGGTGGAAACAGTAAGTAATGTTTTATTAGAAGAGAAATGTACTGCACAGACGTATATCACAAATACCTGGGAAAATGGATTCAACCGGGCCACATTCAGTCAGTTGCATATTTTTTAGGATCCCTGATCTAAACATTGGAAGGAGGTATGCCTGAATGATAGAATTGATTGGCTCTAGGTGGTACAGTTAATGATTTTTATTTTTCTTCATTACACCTTTTCTATATTTTGTAAATATTCTAAAAATAGGTCATAAAATTTGCATAACAAAATGACTGAAATAAAATTTTCCAAAATTTTAGTGAGGACACCATTGGGTGGCAAGATGTCTTTTTCTTTTTAAGAGAGAGAAGGCAGGAGGGAGAGACAGACAGACATCAATGTGAGAGAGACACATAGACTGGTTGCCTCCAAAACACACCCCAAACGAAGATAGAACTCCCAGCCTAGGCATGTGCCCTGGCCTGGAATTAAACCGACAACCTTTTGGTCCTAAGAACGATGCTGCAACCAGATGAGCCACGTGGCCTAGGTTGGTGGTGGGATTTCAGGCAATATTTTTTCCCTTGCTTCTTTGTACTTTCTGTACTTTCTTTGCTTTGCCATTTTTCTTCAGCAAGAATATATAATATTACTTCTATTTTTTAATTTCTTTTTTCCCTTCCTTCCCTTCCTGAGGATGTATTACATTTTTTTTTTTTTATTGATTTTGAGAGAGACAGAGAGAGAGAAACATTGATTTGTTGTTCCACTCATACATGCATTCTTGGTTGATTCTTGTATGAGCCTTGACCAGGGATCAAACCCGAAGCCTTGGTGTATAGGGACAACGCTGTAACTAAGTGCACTACCCGGTCGGGGCTGTATTACTTTTAAATAAGAAAAACAACGTCCAAAGCTACTGCAAGGAGGGAAGATTACCCACTACTCAGGCCATATTTCAGGTGGAAGTGGGTTACTAAAGAGCTGTAATTTATTAAGTGCCTTATCACCTGTAATTTTTATCTTCACAACTTGATAAGAGGGAGTCGCCGTTACACCCATGTGTGACTGATGGAACAGGCACAGCAGGTGCAGTAACTTACTCAAGACTACGAAGTGGCAGAGCCGAGATTGACACCTCATCTTTCTGACCCTGATTCCTCTGCTATTCCCACCACTTTCCCAGTGGCAAGTTGAATTTTTATTGCAGGCTAATTTGAGTAGGCTCAGGGTATGGGCTGATTTATTATTATAAGTGATACCTAAGGCATAGGAATTTGTAAACTTTTGGCTGGACCTGTGAACCAGAGGGACCAGAATCATGTGAGCGCTGGGGGCTGTCTCCCACTGCTACAGTACAGTTTGCATGGGAAGCCAGAGGGGTGCAGAGTCAGAGCTGGGAGGCCCGGGTAACCCTGAAGCTGAGGTATCAGTGAACTGTGACAGCTCCGTTATAAAAACATGCCTACCATGTAGAACAGAGTCTTCCTGCCAGCTCATCACAGGACCTTCCTCTTTACCTCGATTCTGTGTAGGCGTCCACTCACTTCTCAACAAATTCTTTGTTCACACAAGTCAGTTGGGTTATAGCTCTTTAGATACCTTGTCATCCTGAGCCTAGATGGTCGTTCCCTTAAGTGCACTGACTACTTGGAAAGAAAGTTTGCGAGCATCTCTTGTAGCAGTAGCATTCTGCAAACAGTTAATCTATCCATTTTATGTTGGTGTATTTATTCATTTTATCCTTAAAAAAACCCAAAATGCAAAAGTATCTTACTGTAGATTAAATATGCTGAATACAGATATCAGCAGAAATAAAATTTTAGTGGCCTCTTCAACCTAAATTAAACAGAACAGCCTGTGTGACTATAATTCAGAGGAGCTGACTGTATCATTTGGCCTGGATCTCCACTGAGGTGCCAAGCAGTGTTTTGAATTATGTTGCATTTCTTGGGATTTTTTTTTTAATTTAAAAAATAAATATACAGTTGAAAAGCCAACATGATCACTGTTTACTACTTCCTCTTGGCAGTATTTTTCGACAATAATCCAGGTCAGAATGCAACAGCTTTCAGAAATGCTGTGCTAATCAGCAGTCTGCAGTCGAGTAAGAGAGTGCCCCAAACGAGAACCCTCAGGGTCCAGAAGCGTTCATGAATCTCAAGTCAAGCCAGCTCTTAATGATCTCAGGGAGAGCGACCAAGTGCTTTAAAAAGTCAAGACTTGAAAGATGCTCTCTATGTTACCAGTGGCCATGTCTCACAGAACCCTGTCCTGCCCTCAATAATAATGTAGTAGCCGAGATTTATTGTTTGGTATATGTCAGATATCGTGGTAAGTGCTTTCCATGAATTATTTCCTTTGCATTTTCAGAACAGGCCAATGAAATTGGTGTTGTTATTGGTGTCACCTTTATAAAACCTTTATAAAAGGCTTAGCAAGAATTATAATTTCTTTAAAATCACACAAAAAGTAATTGGTAGAGCCAGAGTTTGAACTCACACTTTAGGGTACATGTGCTTACCTAACACTGCATCATGCTAAACTTTCAAACCTTGTTAAATCTACAAGAAAATGCTCAAGATTCTATTGTGGGGGTCAGGAGCTATCTGGGGGAAGGAGGAACAAGTTGGGGTACCCTATAACATATAAAAGAATTTAGACCTTTTCTGGCAGTGTCTTTACTATGATTCTATTGGCATTTATGTCACTTAAATTCTTTTCATATTTCATAAATTGAAAGAAAACTGACCTGGGGTAATTGGATGTATTTTCTCTTAAAATGGGTTAAACATATTGACAAGATAGATGGTGGAGAAGTTTTGTTCATTTATACATTCAATACAATGTCCTTGAAGAAATAGATATTCTCAATAATGTGAAGAAGAGAATAAAGATGTCTTTGTCCCTGTATTTTACTCTTAAGGAGTTTACCACTTGGCAAAGGAGGAGCATGTTTGTTGGGAAGATGGATGGCATAGTGGTTAATAATGCAGGCCCTGGACTCAGACGGCATGGGTTTGAATTCTGGCCCCCATGTGTTCTGTGGCTCTTGAGTGAGTCGCATGTTCTGTGTAAGCATCAGGTGTCTTCAGCCGTACACGGGCATGGTCGTGGTCATTGCTTCCTTGTGTTGTTGCAGATATTAAATGAAACAACACATGCAGAGCACTTAGCTCATTGAATGGCATACAGCAAGCAGTGAACAGACATTAGCTGTCATCATCATCATCGTTGTCATTAAGCCATCCCCTTGCCACTATTGAAAGAACAAGTAGATATGTGTGTCGCATGTTAATTGCAATAAAGTTGGTTGCAGAACAACATGTATAACAATGTCCTACTTTTATAAAAGGAAAAGACAAACTCGAATATGTATTTTGAAAGGTCTGAAAGGATTCACATGTTCAAGTGTTGAACAATACTTATATCTGGGCAACAGAGAGGATGTTCAGGCCTTGTAAACATCTTTATTTTTGCAATTTAAAAAAAAACCAATAAGGAGAAAAAACACTGTATAATACACTGGATGAGTGGAGAATCCAAATGGTGTTTAAATGCAGAAGTGATTTACATGTAATTCTCCGTGCAGAAATGTACGGAGGAGAGAGGATTCATTCCACCCAGACAGGCTCTTACCCAGTGAGCACGATGTGAGCGAGGGGTGAGGTTTCAGCTGGAGGGGCCTGAGCAAGAGGCACAGTGAGGGGAAGGGTGGAGACACATATGGAGAATATTAATTGGCCCGTTTTCCTATTTGGTGGGACACAGGGCTATGTGATGAGAATGGTGGGAAGTAAGTCAGAGTTTGATACTCTCAATACAAAACCAAGTACCGGTACTTTGAATGGGATAGGCAGGTTCTAGGAAGCATCCGCTGGAAGGGTTGGCACAGGCTGCAGGAAGCCCTGGCAGGACCTCCTCAGAGCTGGCCAGGCCTGAGGCCGTCTGTCTGAACCAGGGTAGGGCAATGGAAAGGAAGAATTGAGTAGGACAGGTATTCAAAGGGAAGAATGTAGTGCCTGTGTGGTGGCTCTTGGAGGTGGAAATCAAAGGAGATGGTGAGAATGACAGGTTTTAGACCTGGATCACAAGGCGAGTAACCTGGCCAGTCATGGAGCCCACAGGTTGGGAGGGAAGCAGGTGGAGGCGGGAGGTGCTTTGTCGGACCCACTGTGTGGATGGAACATCTAGCTGAGAATGACTAATCGGAGTTCTGGAGAAGGAAGGTCAGGGCTGGGAACAGATTTGAGCTGGTGGCACCAAAACGATGGGTGAAGTGTCAGCACGGGATGAAACGACTTTGGTCTGCATTCTCTACCGCCCAGGATTTTGATTTCCATCTCCCAGGATCGTCTTCAACCAATTCTATAGTCACGTAAGAATATGAATATGTTGAATGGGATATTTGTATAAGTCTGTTGCAGTTTATAAAGTACTTTCACATTGATGTAATATTGCTGCGTCTCATATCCGTTTAATGGGTTGAATGGATCAGAAAATCAAGAGTCAGAGATTTTAAATGACCTAGTCAGGATCACAGAGGTAATCATGCCACACAGGTGGCAGATTAGGGTCTCAAACCAGAGCTTCTTTTTCCCAACTAACTGCATTTTCTATATCATGCTGCAGCCTTTCTTATAGAGAGAAATATATCTAAAGTAGCCTGCAACCTTAAAAAGCTAAAACTCCATTTCTGAAAAAGTTTGAAATTTACCTTTATTGAAACCTGCCTAATGGGTTTTTTTTTTTTTTATCTTTATTGCCAGGGAGTTAAGAGATATTGATGTTACTGATAGTTACCTTTAGGTTGAAAGTCAGATTTTTGAAATCTCAGTTACTGAATAAATGAAGGTCTTCTAATTTTGTTTAATTATTTTCCCCCAAAGATGTAGCCATAGCTGTGACGTATAACCACGATGGGTCATACAGCATGCAGGTAAGCCTTGCTGGTTTTTGTCTGCTGTTCACATCTGAATCTGATCTCTCTCAGACTGAGTGTTGTTGACTTTCACACTCCCAGTTTCTCTTGAGCCATTGAATATTACCTCTGTAGTCAGGAGAATGTCATGTGCTTTTATTTCAGACTGACTTGGGGAAATGACCGCCTGTACAATTTCTGATTGTTTACTCAGTTTGGATGTGATTCCAAACTTGGCAAAAAATAATGGCTTCGAGTCAGACACCTGTCAGGCCCCTAGAGTGTGTGGACATATTCGTGTGTAAAGCAGCAGTTCTCGAACCTTTTAGTCTCAGGACCGCCCCACGTTCTTAAACATCACAAATGCTCCCTAAAGAGCTTTTGTTTGTGCTCATTACATCTATTATTTTAGTGTATTTTTTTAATATAAGTAACACAGTTTACCATTTTAACCACTTTTAAGTGTACAGTTTAGTGGCATTACATTCACATTGTTGTGCTGCCAGCGCCACCATCCGCCCACAGAACTTTGCTCCTCTTGCGAAACTGAAATGCAACACCCATCAAACGAGAGCACCACACTCCTCCCTACCCCCAGCCGCTGGCAGCTACCACCCTACTTTGTGTCTCTATGAATTTGACTGCTAGGAACCTCATATAAGAGAAATCATTCAGCATTTGTCTTTTTGTGACTGGCTTATTTCACTTAGCATAATGTCTTTAACGTTCTTCCATGTTATATCATGTGTCCAAATTTCCTTCCTTTTAAGGGCTGAATAACATTTTACTGTATGTACAAACTACACTTTATCTATTCATTTATCTGTTGATGGATACTTGGGCTGCATCCATCTATTCACTGTTGCAAATAATACTATGAACATAGGTGGACAAGTATCTCTTTGAGAGCCTGTTTTCAATTCTTTCGGGCATATATCCAGAAGCAGAATTGCCAAATCATAAATATGTTTTTAATTTTTTTAATCCTCATCTAAGTATATGTTGATTTTAGAGAGAGATAGAGGGGATGGGGGGAGAGAGAGAAACATCAATATGTGAGAGAAACATCAATCAGCTACCGCCCCTACAACCCCCAAACAGGGATCAAACCCACAACTTAGGTTATGTGCCCTGTCCAGGATCAAACCTGCAACCTTTTAGTGCACAGGACTACGCTCCAAGCAAGGGAGCCATCTGGCCAGGGCTATTTTTAATTTTTTGAGGAATTACCATACTGTTTTCCATAGTGGCTACATGATTTAATATTCCCAACAACAGTGCACAAAGGTTCCAATTTCTCCACATCCTTGCCAACATTTATTTTGTTTTTTTTTCTTCTTTGTTATAAAAGCCATCCTAATGGCTGTGAAGTAGTATTTCATTATGGTTTTGATTTGCATTTCCCTGATGGCTAATGATGTTGAGCTAATTGGCTATTTGTATATCTTCTTTGGAGAAATGTTTATTGAAGTCCTTTGCTCGTGTTTTAAAAAATCGGATTGGCTTTTTTGTTGTTAGGTTGTAGGATAAATTGAGACAAGTTTAAACCTGAGATTACACAAGCACACATTCCATTGCTACCAGAAAGTGATAACATTATCACATGTCCTGTGGTCTCTAGCAAACCCTACTGTGTACTTGTGAGGGAATGTGGGTTAAAAAGAACATACAACATTAGTATTATCATGAAATAGTTTGATTTTGTGGACTCCCTGAAAGGACCTCAGTGGATCCACAGGTCATCCTTGGAGAATCTTCAGTCAAAAATTTTATGCTAGCCCCCAATTGAAAGAAATCCATTTTACTGGCAAAGTGGAATGCTGAAAGGGTAAAAAAACAATGTGCAAACTCAACCAAATTCCTATAGTAAGGTACAAATTCAGAGAACAGAATAAATCATTTTTAATAAGAGCTAAGAGACTTCAAATCCTGCAAAAATGGATTTATCAATGATAAGCTTTAGATTGCCCAGCACTCTGAGACACATTGGTTTTCTTTCTCTGAGATTCAGAAAAATTATGGGACGTCTCTCTCCTTTAGTATATGAGAGTTATTGGTACCTCTGGTTTGTTTTTCCTTTTTTTAAAAAAAAAATTTTTCAATTATGGTTGACATACAATACTATATGAGTTTTAGGTGTCCAATACAGTGATTAGACATCTGTATAACTTACAAGGTGATCACCCCAGTGAGGCCAGTGCCCGCCTGGCACCACACACAGGCATTGCAGTGTTACTGACTACCTTCCCTGAGCTGCGCTTCACGTCCCTGGGACTCTCCGTTCCCTTTTAAAAGTAACGTCAGTGACCTCCAGCTATCTGGGGGGACTTTGTGTCATTCATTATACCAAAACTGAGTACTTCATAAGCATTTAAAATGTTAAATAATAAATTCACATAACATTGGTTTGGGGACCCTTTTTGTCCCTTGACAAATGGTAAATTGGCAGGTTTGTTGTAACCCCCTCATGTAACTACACGCGCAAACTTAGGACATGCCATTGGAAACCTTTAACCAAACTGTTCCCAATCTAAACTTTATGTCCTGGTAATTTCACAGCCTTTCAAAGGGCTGTTTGAGTAGGTTCCAAAGCAGAGTAAAATGTCATATTTAATTTAGGATAGATGAAAGCAATGTATGAATACCTGCAGTGTGATCTGTTTTATCTTAGCCTATGTAACATACTTGAAAAGAATGGCCACAGGACTCTGACACTAACAGTATAGGAATTGAGATGAAAAAGAGAGAGAGAAGATTTAAATTGATTTTCTGTGTATAAGGGAAATTTTGTTTGAGTGTATACATAAGAAAACATTCTTTAAGACAGAAAGGTTTCACGTCCTTTTGCTAGCTGTCTTGGAAGATTAAGTGTGAAGTCTGTTCTTTGGCACTCTCTCTCAGAGTGAGGACATTGTGGTCAATCTCCAGCTAATGTGTCTTCTTAAATCATAACTGAAACCATAAGTTGGACCTGCATGCTGGTGAGATAAAAGAAATACCATCCAATTACATGGTTCTGGCTCTTTTCGTTACTGACTTGGGCACAGTAAAACTAAGCTTGACTTTGGCTACTCAGAAATGAATACAAACGTGTAATATATACTCAACTAAATGCTAATAATTTTGCTTAATTTGATTTGTCCATATTACATTTATTACTATTCACACGTGAACTTTTATAGCATCATGAGTGCTATGAATATGTTATATAACTGTTTTTCTTTGAATCGTCTTACTACTGCTTCTGTCTAGAGTATTTTGTTTATGAATCGTAGGGGGAAAGTTTCTACATGACTTTTTTAAAAAACATTTTACCTGTTAACTTTTGAAACTATTATAATAAAGAACTAATTCTGATTTTATTAATTATGAAGGTTGTTCATTTATCTTAAGGATCTTTTCTGTTTTTTCTTTTTTGAGATCGAAGATAAAACTTTCCAAGTCCTTGGTGACCTTCTTAGTGAGGGAGACTGCACTCACCTGAGATGTTCTATTAATGGAGTTACTAGTAAAACTAAGCTCACTTTCCTGGAAAACACAATTTACCTATTTTCTGTGGTAAGGTCTCTTCTTGTAATAACACTGTTGGGGGTTGGGCGTTGGGAGAAAATTACTTGACCAGAGGCAAAGAGACTAGAAAGACCCCTCGCCTTCAGTCACTGCTATGACTTTTCTCTGTGTTTCCCTCTCTGTGTCTTTGCCTCAGTCCTGCCTTCTTCTGTTCTTTTGTTCACGTGGATTCTCATGGATAGTACTTACCCATTTTGCTCCTTTAATCCTGAAACATGTCCTGACACCCTTCTCATCAAAGAGTATCTCCCTGCTCAGTGGGACTGTGCTCTCAGGGATTTGGTGCCTTCACAGTTGCCCCAACCACCGTCCCCCTGGTACTGGAATCATGGGGATTTGGGAGGAGGTGACCGCTGGGAGAGGAGTCTGGACCAGGTGTCCCTTGTGTGCGGAGTGCGAGGGAAGAAGAGGGGTGCGTTAGTGGTGTTCTCCTGGTAGATCGCAGAGACAGGCTTTGCGTGGAATGTTTGGGAGTTCGTCAAAGGCCTTAGTGTTCTACACGGGCAGAAGGAAGAGAATGGATTATGAAATATACTGAAGCTTTTTCAGAATCTTGTCACATTTGGGAACCACCTTACAGATCCCAGTCCTTAGGGATGAGATGCCCATAGCATTCAGGTAATTAGACTACCATGGGTCGAGTCCAGGATGATCTCACTTTACCAGGCATTCCTTTCCACAGTCGGTGTGCTGGAACAACATGCTGGTCGAGCCAGTGTGAGGAGTGGTGAAGAGCATAAGTTCTGGAATACGAAGCTGCTTTGATTCAAATTCTGGTCTTACCACTGAGCAGTTGTGTGACCTTGGGCAAGTTAAACTCTCTGGGCCTCAGTTCCCCCTATCTATAAACAGGAATAATAATAACACCTGCCTCCTGAGGTTATTGTGACAATGAATGACTCTCTATATAATATATATGTATTTATAAGCTGTATAATGTATGAATATGTATTTATACTCCTGTTACCAATTCCTGACTTAGACTAAGCACTTGACAGTGGAGGTGCTACTAAAAATGGCTTCCAGGCAGTGGCTCTCTTGTACCAACAGTCATATAAATTAATTTCTTTAATTCCCTTGGAGGCACGTCTGCCATTCCTCCTGTGTAACAGGAAACCTAAACGAGAGGGGTTTAGTAACTCGCTCAAGGTCATAAAGCTAGATTAGAACCTGCTATTAAAGATGACTAACATGTGACAGACAGCTTGGAAACAGTCATTACCTCAGTCTATTAGGAAAGTTACAAGCACGAGATCTTGATTTCGTTTCTGGTGTGCACAGGAAGGAGCTGTTCAGTTCGGCATCCCAGTCCCCAAATACTTGTCGTCAGTGAGCTCGGAAGGGACTCAGGGAGGCACCTTGGCTCCCATGGCGGGGACCATCGAGAAGGTAACCGAGCGATGTGTGCGGGATGATGTCCAATAAGGCCCGATAAACGTCTTTGTTGCGCTTTGCCATATGTGTTCTTTCTCTCTCTCTAAATCTGGTTCATTGGAAAGCATTCATTTCAAGAAACCAAGAGACTCTATGATAGATTCAAGGTCTATATTATAGTCTTCAGTGAAAATACCCATTTACTTAATTTATGATAAACACTGTTATTTTTTAAATTGGGGATTTCCATAAAAGTACAAATAATTTAAGTTGTCTTTTTACAATTAAAATAGAATATTCACCAAGCATCCAAAGGGCTGTTTTTTAGTGTTATGTTTAACAGCAAACAATTTATCATGAAATAATGACATTTCCTCTGATGCACGTAATCCCATCAGTGATAGACTCCGAAAGGCTGGTGTTGGCGAAGGATGGCATGGCTCGATGCTGAGTGCGGTCTGTATTCAGAGTTGAGATCCCTACTACTGACATACCCTCCCGTGGTAATAGAGCAGCCTCCTTTATAAACTTGCATACAGTAGAGTCCCCTCAAATGCACTCAAGTCATAAAAATTCAACTGTATATTCTTGGGACCCCCCTTCAAAAAAGAAAAAAGAAGAAAACCATTTAAATAGTTTGAGCAATTGCGCCAACCATTCCCCCCAGAAATGTCTGCCTCAGAGGCAGTACGAGCTGGAGACTTGGATCTGCCACTCACTCACTCACTCACTCTCAGTCCCCACAGGCCTCCCATGAGGTGGGCATTTCTGCGTAGCGTGTGCAGCAGGGGCTTACGTTTGATTAAAGATGCATGTTTTCCCCAGAACTGGCCCTAAACCCAGACCACTGATTTCATCTGCCACGAAAGTGTCACCCAGCATTGAGTCACTTGGGGGACTTTCAAGGCTGTTTCTCATTTTTCACAATTTTGGTTCTACACATCGACTTTAGAGCCTAACTCTACTGTGTGATGTTTCCAGACACTCCTCGATAAATAACTGTGTTAACCAAAGCAAAAAACAAACAAAGAAAAAAACAGTGGGACCACATGGGATATATGAGTTCATTTATACATGTAAAAAGGGAAATAGAGCTATTTCCCTGGGGTTGCCAGCAAGTATAATGGTTTCACATGAAGACTGTCTATACATTTATTACACTGGGCCATGAGGACTTGAAACCCTGTCCTGGACAACCTAGAAACTAGGGAAGCAGGCCAGGCCCTCCGCTCTGACTATGGTGAAGGCATCTAAGTATAGTTCTTCCTTGGTGGCGCTATGTCTTGTCTGTACATTCATGAAGACACAAAAGGGTCTCAAGATATGTAAGACCTAGTCATCTGATTCCAGGAAAACTAGATCGCTTGGGGAGGGGGTGGGGAGCCAAGTGGTGCTTCCCGCTGACCACGGTGCCAGCAATGCCAGGCTGACCGGAAGGTTTCTGTGATTTATGCATTGGTGTCTTTGGCAGACAAGACAACCACAGACTTATACTTCTGATTTGTACATTTGTATATCAGCTCTGTAGACCACAAAGGGCCCCTGCATTTTCAAGTATTAACCTGTCACTCTGCATCTCTAGGTGTTTGTAAAAGCCGGAGACAAAGTAAAAGCCGGAGATTCTCTACTGGTTATGATCGCCATGAAAATGGAGGTAAGTGCAGCGTGAGTTCAGTCGCCACGTAACTTTGGGAGATATCAGACCTACTTGTTCTTTTCCCTTGTGTAGTGAGTTAGCACCATTTTCAATATTGAGAGCCATGGACTGATGAAGCATTAACTGCAGAAGAAAAAACAAACCATTTTTCTTACTCTTTAACTTTGTCATTTTATCACTTGTCATTTGATTCTGAAGTTATCAGTAGCTTACCTTCAGGCAGTAACCCAACTGACTATTAGCTATGGGTCTTTTCCAAGGCCAGCCCGAGGGTACCAACTATCAGTATCAAAGTGAAAGCTTCAGTCCTACCAAATTAGCTGTTTAGGTTTTTAGGTGGTTGGAAATTGTAGGCCAGTAGTTCTCAGACCTGGCCACATATTACAGTCTCCCGGGAGCCTTTTAGAAACTACTTCCCCACACCAGTTGAACCGGGACCTCCCAGAGTAGGGCCCAAGGGTCAGTTGTTTTTAAAAACTTCCCAGGTAAGATTCCACTGTGAAGTTTGGGAACTTCAGCCTTGAATGGCTAACAGGTGTGTCAGCCCCCGAGCACACCATGAGAATGTTATTTTCTCTGTGTACTGGGATGTGAAGAACATCGAAACAATTGGCTTCATGTTTCCCTTGTGTCTGACGATCTCGACTTGCCCTGTGCCTGGTCCTCACTGACTCACAACCCTGCGTGCTGCGACTTGTATCTCTGCAGCACACCATACGGGCCCCCAAGGACGGCACGATCAAGAAAGTGTTCTACAAAGAAGGGTCTCAGGTGAACAGACACGCCCCTTTGGTCGAGTTTGAACAAGAGGAATCTGACACAAAGGAAGGCGAATAAACTCCCATCAGAGAAATGGCCAATGAAAAGTATCTTCAGTATCTGTAGCGACAAGAGGAAGTGCCTCCCTGCTTCTCCTGGGGTCTCAGGAAGAGCAGTTTTACTGGATGACTGTACGATTACGTTAAACCCTTTCACATGTGAGAATCACGCACTTGGGTCACAAATAATAAATTATCTTCAAATATTTCATACGAATAAAATCGAGTTAACCTTTTTTATTGGAAGCAATGTGGCTCATTTGTGCCTCAGACTTTCTGCAGTGAATTTGGGCAGCAACTTTACCAGAGAAGAATGAGTGAAAGAGGAAAGGTCCTTCAACAAAATGAATCATTTTCCTGTCACAATCATGGTAAAGATGACAGTCACATGTTTCAGAGACAGATGACATAGAGCTAAACTCAGCCAAAGTTTTGTTTTTGCCAGCTTATCAGGGAGTTTACAGGCCTGGGTGCTATTCTTGTCTTTGTGATCAGGGAGTGTCTGTCTGGCCTGCCTCTGCCTCATTGCACTTTCTAGAGTTGTACAAGTACATACACAGTCTTGCACCATGGCCCAGCACATACTCTGCTGACTACTGTGGACAGCTGCAACACAGTGGTAAATAGTTGTGTGTCTGACCATATCTAAACATAGAAAAGGCACAGTAAAAAGATGGCATAAAAGATTTTTGAAATGTGTATCTGTATCGGGCACTTCCCACGACTGCAGGCCACTCTGGGTGAGTCAGTGATGGCGAGTGAACGTGAAGACCTGAGGTGTTACCATGTGTGGCTATGGCCTCTGCAAACACTGTGCACCTAGGCTATGCTAAATGTATTAAAAATGTTTTCAATAATAAATTATAGCTTACTGTAACATTTTTATTTTATAAACTCTAAAATTTTTTATTTTTGTAATAACACTAAGCTTAAAACACAAGCATATTATACAGCTATACAAAAATGTTATTTCCTTATATCCTTATTCTATAAGCTTTTTTATACTTAAGCTTTTATTTTTTAATTTTTAAACATTTTTTTATAAAAACTAAGACAAAAACATCTATTAGCCTAGGCCTACACAGGGTCAGGAGCATCAGTATCACTGTCTTCCACGGCCACACCTTGTCCCACCAGAAGGTCTTCAGGGCAGCAACATGCACGGAACGGTCCTCTCCCAGGACAGCAGTGCCTTCCGCTGGAGCCCCTGAAGGAGCTGCTGAGGCTCTTGTTGAAGAGGTGTCACTTTTGTGCTTGGTGGTTCGCTTGGGTTGTTCTTTTGATCATCACAGGTATGCTTGTAAACAGATAATGCACCACGAACATTCTATTAATGAAAAGCTTGTGGTGTTGGGGTCCATGTTTTCAAACTTTTTAAAGAACTTGTAGAGGTCTGCAAAAGCTGCTAAACCTTTCACTAAGGATTTCCTTGGGGGTGGCCCTGGCTGGGTAGTTCAGTTAGTTAGAGCATTGTCCCCTTAGGGTTGTGGGTTTGATCCCCACTCAGGGCACATACTAAAAAGAATCAACCAATGAATGCATAAGTAAGTAGAAAAACAAATTAATGTCTCTCTGTCTGTCTGTGTCTGTCTCTCTTCCCACCCCCTTCCTCTCTCTCTAAAATCAATTTTTTAAAAAAACAACTTGCCCTGGATGCTGTGGGTCAGTGGATTGAGTGCAGGTGTGCAAAGCAAAGGGTTGCTGGTTCAATTCCCAGTGAGGGCACATGCCTGGGTTGCAGTCCAGGTCCCCAGTAGGGGGCATGTGAGAAGCAACCACACATTAATGTTTCTTTTCCTCTCTCCCTCCCTCTCTCTAAAAATAAATAAAGTATTTTTTTTATTTTTTTTAAAGATTTTATTTATTTATTTTTAAAGAGGGAAGGGAGGGAGATAGAGATAGAGGCAGAGAGATAGAGAGAAACATCAATGTGCGGTTGCTGGGGGTTATGGCCTGCAACCCAGGAATGTACCCTGGCTGGGAATCGAACCTGGGACACTTTGGTTCCCAGCCCGCGCTCAATCCACTGAGCTATGCCAGCCAGGGCAAATTTTTTAAAAAAACTTATTGGGTCTTTCCTTCTGCAGTTTCTTTTTCTCTTGCCTCTTCTTCAGCTATGCATTCCTAGTTAATTCCTCAGGAACCACCTCTGGAAGCTCCTCAGTGTTACCCTCATCCACACCCAGCTTAGAGTTGTTTGTCATCGCAACCACATCCTTGTGGATTTTTGCAGCCTTTGCATCGTGACACTACAACAGCTGTGTCGCCAGGCAGTAGGAGTTTTTCAGCTCCATTATCATCTTACGGGACCACTGTCGCTGATGTATTCCTTCCTTGGTCAAAACATTGTTATGCAGCATGTGACTACTTTTTAAGGATATAGTTTACTATATATTTAAAAAAGTAGAATAAATAAGTCAAAGTTTAAGACACATATGTAGCAGTACGTGGCTGATTTTAGAAGTCTGTAAAGACAGTACCACACCATATCTCCTAGAACTGTTATTTCACTCATTATTGTGATTCCAAAATTCATCTTGTTGACACTCTTAACCTGATTATTTTGTTGTTATCCCTTGTGGCAAACAATTCAGTTTCCAATGCTTTGCTAGTGCAGATGATGTGGCTGTGAACATTCTTAGTGCACAAGTGCATTTGAGCATTTCTAAAAGTGGGATATTAGGCCACAGGGCACGCAAATACTCCACCTTGTGAAATGATGTCAGAGTCTCTTAAAGGTGCTCGAATAGCCAGATAAACTTTCCCTGCTGAAAAAAAAAAATTCAGTGTAACCACTGCTTGCAAAATAAAACCCAAACTGTCATTCCATGTCAGTTTCAATCTGGCTCCATCCTAAATTTCACACCTTTCTCTGAGCCCGCCCGAAGCACCTCCCGCTTCCACAGTGGAGGGCTGTATATGTATTAGTACATTACTAGCAACAAACAGAATCTAGATAAAAATGAAGAAATAATATCAACATAATTATTTCCTAACAAAAGCATGAAAAAAGTATTCAGCAGAGTGAGGCTTTCTACACTTATCCACACTCTATGTAAAATTACCTTTTTTCAAATTTATCCTAGTAAACATTAATAAATCTAGCATGTAGTATGTAATACATATATAGACACGTGTGTTTGTGTTCACATACACATATGCATATAGAGTCACATGCAGCAGAATGACATTTCAGTGAACAGGCCATATGCACACAATGGTGGTCCCATAAGATTGTACCAGAGCCAAAGAGTTCCCCACCACGTAGCTGTCATGGTGTCAATGCGTTGCTCACGTGTTTGTGGAGATGCCGGGGTGAACCAGCCTGTGCTGCCGGCCATGTGATGGTATAGCACATGTAATTACGGATAGTGCAGAATACCGCACTTGGTAACAAATGACTGTATTACTGGCTTATGTATTTCTATACTGTGCTTTCATTGTTATTTTGGTGTGCTCTTTCCACTTGTAAAAAAGTTTGCTGTGAAACAGTCTGCCATGTTACACCAGCGGCAGCCTCACACATCTTGTGTTCACTGAGCCTCTTAATGGAATCATTTTCTCTCGTGCTACAGTTGATCTTGGGTTGTTTCATACAGTAACAAGCTGTATGGGTTTGTACACCATCTAGGATTTTGTAAGTGCACTCTATGATGTTTGCACAAGGACAAAAATCATCTAAAGGCACATTTCTCAAAATGGGTCATTGTTGAACGTGACTATAGAATAAAAAATCCAAAGTTAAAGACAGTGATCAGCCCCAGGTATTAGGCACCTGGTTGAGATGGGCGAGGTCAGGTCGATGTAAGCTGCTGTTAATGTTTCAGTGGTAGGACTGGATCGCTGGTTTGTTATATTTATCATACAATTATGTTTTGTAACCGACGTATGTTACCTTTAAACTTTTATCATTCAGGTATGCAATGTGCGAGTTGGATGGAGGAGGGGAAGACTAGAGTTCTTACAGATATTCAGACATGAGGTAATAAAGGACTAGGCTCTTCAAAATGGTGCGTTTTACACTATATTTTCCGCAATGGAGTCTTCTCCACATCCAAACAAAACTTTCTTTTCAACAGGGAAAAGCAAAAGTGCTCTGATAGAATGTGGGGTGGCCTTGTGCCCTCTTTCATGAAGATCCGTTGGTGGAACGAGGCGGATTCTCCTCCCCTTGGTTAGGGAGGGGACTGGGGAGCACAGCTGCTGATGCGCAGAGGAGGGAGGGGCTGGGAGCCCGCCAGCCCGGCCACCGGCCGACTGGCCGGATTCTTCTGAGATCATCGCCAGTTGCGGTGCTGTGTGAGCTGTTCCTTTGTGCATCACTTTGTCCTTTTCTTCTAAAGACAGGGCATTTGCTGTATGCCATGGCCTCTGGAAACAAGGAGTGTAGGAAACAGTTTTTTTTCCCCCTACCCTCATTAACGGGAAACAGGATCTAGCTGTACAGAAAATGGCAGGACATTGGTTGACAATAATATAATATCCCTTTGCACGAGGTGCCGTGGGGGACCAGGTGAGTGGAGTAATAAATTCTACTTCAGGTCAGGAAGCTGATGGAGCAGCAGTGACGTTGGAACCGGGCTTTGCTGGACAGCCATTGCCAGCTGGAGAAAGGACGTAGGGCAAGGGCACGGCAGGGAGAGGGACTGGCCAGGACGAATGACTGAGGTGTGGAAGTGCACGCTGTGCCCAGGCACAGAGCCGTGGGGGCTGGACCACGGTGGGCGTGGCAGAGAGGGGCTGGGGAGTGGCTGCCCAGCAGGGAAAAGATTTTATTCCGGAGGCAACTGGGAGTCCTGGTGATTCTCAAACAGACAAGTTTTTCAGTTATTTCCGCCCACGGTCTGAAGTACAGATTGGAAAGTGGAGAGAGGCTGAAGACACTAAATCCAAAAGAGGTGCCAAATGTTGAAACCTGGGCTGGGTGGGTCTGGTAGGGAGAACAGACCCCAGTACACATTTTCTTGACTTAACAGTAGCTCTCCTTCTGGACAAGGTCCATGCATAGGCAGGGATCAAAGCCAGAGTTGCACAGTTGCAAGAAAGCAATTTGCCACCTTATTTTTGGCAATAGCATTCTGGATGCGGTGTGTTCAGGTCTGTAAAGAAAATGACACAATTTAAGAGCCCTGATGGTTGCTTTTAAATCATTGGAGAGGCCGTAGAGCAGCTTTCAAGTTATAATTTTTGCATTTAATCCCTACTTCTGCTTCTTAGAGTAGTATCTTACACAACTCATCTAATTTCTCTGAGCTTTATCTGTAAAATGGGCTCGCAGCACTACCTCATTGGATTGTTCTGGGGAATTAACAAGAAATTGTAGAGATTTCCCTTAGCACTGTGCCTGGAACATCATTTATATTCAGCTGGTAGTCATTATTCATTTCTAACTGCAGTTATTGTTCGAGAGCAATTAAGAAACTGCTCTAAATTCAGCACAGCTGGTTTCTCTTGCCAGCAAAGTTCCCAGGTCCTCCAGGGGTCAGAAGCCCTGTCTGGACATGCATCAGCCTGCCCCCTCTCTTTACCCCCTCCCCCAGCTCGAGCCTGCTCCAGTGTCACGCAGGCACCCAGGTGGTGGTGTCAGGGGAAGCCTCCATCATCCCCTCACCCTGGGACACTGGGCTTCCAGGCTGGCAGGTGCTAGGGCCTGTGTACTAAAGGGACAGCAGCATGCCCAGAAGTGGCTCACCTCTTGCTTGAGGGCTGGGCCTGGATTCGCTCCCTGTACCACATCGGCTGTCGCACGTATGCGTAGGAGGGAGAACCCTGGTGTCTGTCTTCGGCCTCAGTGTGGGTGGGCATCACCGCTTCGGTTGGGCCCAGAGTAGGGAGGTTTCATGCTTAGCTGAACTCACTATCTTTTTTTCCCTCCACAATGGGCTTCTCTTCTCAATCTTACACTCTGACTATTCTCAATCCTTAAATTTTTCTCTTAGGACTATTAGAAGTTGAACTGTGCATCTATGTTCTGCCTATCCAAGGTAATTCTGCTCTTGTCATTAAGATATCTACAGTGTAAATGGTAATACTTTGCACTTCTGCTGCACCTTTCATCAGAGGATCTCAAAAAGCACTTCTAGGTGTTCGCACCAAACTTCAAGACACCCAGAAAAAGGAAAATGTGATTGAACCTGTGTGGTGAGAGAGGAAGAAATGGATGTGCCTACAGCTTTGCTCCATGCCCGGAGCAGGGAGCCCTGGGTCATTAGCTGCTTCCTACTAATGACCCAGTGCTCCCTGAAGGCTGGCCCCAGGGAGTCACAGCCTCGGGGTTAGTAGTTCTTCCCCACCAGACTCTGAGTTTAGGGCATCCCAGGAGGCCCTGCCCGCAGCTGTAAAAGTCACAGGCTGAGTGGGGGCAGTCTTGCCTATCTGCCCCCACCCCCTGTGAATAACCCCGGGGACACCATTCTTTTGGACCAAGGAATGCCTGAGCTGTTAGTGGATCACAGCCCTGATACCAGTGATCACCCTGTCACCCTGACAACTGTCTTGGAATCAGATGGCTAAGGATATTCTTCATACGTTAGCCCCTCTGACTCAATTAGAAATAATTCTCATTCCAAATCCACCCCCCCACATAAAAAAAAAAAAACCCACTAAAAACAACGAGAAGATAACTTGGGACTTCTCTCAATTTTTCTTAGTCCTTTATGATTACAACCTATATCGTAAGAGCATGGTGCTTTCTTCCATTACTGAAAGCAGGCTTCATGCTCACTGTGGTTTGGACTGGTGTGACACCTGTGTTTGTTCTCCTAGGGCCCACGTGGCCCCACTTGGAGCTTCCATTTTGGAGGCAGCAGTCCAAGCAGGCTGCCTCCTCCATAATGGACAGCAGTGGCCCTCAACCTTCCCTACTTCTCTCATGGGCCTGGCCCATCACGTACCTTAACTCTGGAGTCATTTCTCATTAATACAAGGCATCAGGTAATGATTGAAGATCTATTATATGCAAGACAAGCCATAGGTCTTTAGTTCCTTGGTCATGTAAATATTGTTAGTCTCTTCTCAAAGAAGTAATTTAATTTTTGAATAGGTAATACATTCCCAAGGTTCAAAATCTAAAAATATATATTAAAAGTTAGGTAACACTCAACCTCCTCCCAGGACCAAACTGGAAGTACAACCAAAACATAGGACAATCAACCTGAATAACCAACCAAACACTAGCTGAATAAATAGAAGTCACAACCAAGGATTTACAGAAGAAGCCATGTCAAGACTAGTAGGAAGGGTGGACATGTGAAAAGGGCTGGCCTCACTCCCACAGGTAGCAGCTGAGATTCCAGAAGGATATTTCAGCTGCAAAGGTTTCCCCTGAGACATGTGGTCTCAACCCCACACTGGGCTCCCTAGCCCAGAGCACCAGACCCAGGAAGAGGTGCCCATGTAACGCCTGGCTGTGAAAATAAGCAGGGATTCTGTCTTCCAGGGAGAGACAGAAGTCAGCTAGAGATACAGGTGCCTTCCTAAAGAGCCAACACAGAATATCTCATTCATAGCCATTCGGCCTGGGCTCTGGCAGAGGGAAGATGGAGCAGACTAGTCATGTGAGGAGAGACTGAGGTTTGTGACTCTGGGAAGAGAGCTGAAGGGACAGCTGCGTGTACTCCTGTGCTGAGTCACTCCCCCACACTGCAGCTCTTTCTTAAATGGAGCAATCCCCTTTTTATGGCTTTGGTCTGGGGGAAAGCAATAGCTCCACACTCTGGACTTCCTGTTGCCCCACCCTGCAGAGCTTTCTCCCTGGTGAGGAGTCAGCTGCCTGGGCCAGGGTGAGGAGGTCTTGGCACACTCAGGGAGTGTCAGTGAGTGAGTGAGTGGTGTGGCTTTGGGGTGGGGGCCATTCCCCCCACTTTTCTGAGAACCTGACTGGCACCACCCCCTCACAGTCATTCCTCTAGCCCCAGCCACTGGGCCCCAGGTGGCCCCACCCACCCTGCTGAGTCCAGGAAAAATCCGGGAGAGTCTGAGTTGTGTGGCCCTCGGGGGGCTACTACTCCCACCTTCCCCCAAGCCTGACCAGCACTTCCCTATCCTGGAAGATCCACTAGCCCCACCCAACTCCCCACAGCCTTGCATTGTTGAACTCAGGCTCCGGGCAGAATCTTGGATGAACTGAATTGTGTGGCTCTAGGACAGGGGACATTTTGCCCTTGCACGTCCAACCTGTGCAGAGCTCTCCCTTTACGGGGCCAAATCATGGTCTGTTTGGGCCTGATAAACTCTGCTGGTCTCACCCTAATGAATTCCTGAGACTCTGCCCCACCACAAAGGTCTGTGGGCCCCTGGCACGCGTCAGCTAGACTTGGTATACCCTCAGACCAGCACTGGCATTGTGTTTAAACCTGTATCAATCTGGTGATCATCACTCACCCCTACCTGGTGACTCACTGAGAACCTCCCTCACATAACTCAGGCATTGCCATGGTTCTATCCATTACAGCTTATCAGGCAGCCAGCTGCTGGAGGCAGGCAGAGTCAGACCTCAGGGTTCCTTGGGACTTTTGCTGACCTCTCTCTGTGCCCATTGATGGTAAATGTCAGCCTTGGTGTGCAGCTTGGTCCTTCCCATGCACAAACTGTGGACCACTGATAGCTCCAAACAGGTTGCCCAGGGCCAGTCATAGCAGTGTCTAGTATTTGCCTGCACTAGAACCCCTCCCAAGAGGCATCAGAACCAATACACCCAGTGACCAACTTCAGAAGACATCAGAGCAGTATCCAAAGCTTCTCAAGTGGTGTCTCTAAATGGAGATCTTGGCAGGCACCAGATCCTGCTGAATTGTGCTTTGTGTGGTCAGCATCTGCACAGCAGCTGGTGCACTGTGGTCGGGGACTGATCCTCACAGTCAGTTAACCTGAGGGTCTACAGTATACACAAACAGGTCAATAGCAATCAGGACTCAGTTACAACAGGAGGGCCCACACAAGGGACGTTCCTGGCACACTCAGCTCAGGTAATCAAGGAGACTGCACCACTGGGTCCCCTAGGAGGCCATCCTACCAAGACTGGGAGTCATAGGAGATCTACCTAATACACAAAAACAAACACAAAGAAGCAGCCAAAATTGGGAGATAAAGAAACATGCCCCCAAATAAAAACACAGGAGAAATCTGCAGAAATATTCCTAAATAAAATGGAAGTGATCAATTTACCAGAGATGGAGTTCAAAGAAATTATTATAAGGATGCTTAAGAAACTTAGTGAGAACTTCAACAAAGAAATAGCAAGCATAAAAAAGGACATGGAAACCACAAAAAAGAACCAGACAGAAATAAAGAATATGAGGTCTGTCCAGAAAGTATTCAGCCATGTAATATGAAAAATAGAGACATTTATTGAAAATACAACATACAAGATACATGAACAAAGGACAATGATGTCTCACTCCCCTTCAAAGTAGGCACCTTAGGACCTCACACAGTTCTCCCAGCATTTCTTCCACTGTTCAAAACACTCTGCAAAATCCTTTGATGGACTTGCTATCAGCTATCCTGTCGTATTTTCCTGAATCTCATCAACAGTCTGAAATCTCTTCCCTTTCAAAGCTGATTTTTGTTTTGGGAAAAGCCAGAAGTCACAGAACAACAAATCTGGGCTGTTAGGGAGGCTGAGTCACCTGAGTGATTTGATGTTTCACCAAAAATCTCTTCATGAAATGTGATGCATGAGCAGGCATGTTGTGATGAAGCTGCCAATCACCAGTTGCCCATAGCTGCAGACTTCTGAATCACCCGCATAGTTTCCATGGAGGGATGTTCAAGTTTAATGCAAAATTTGATGCAGATTTGTTGCTCTACCCGGTCAGTCATTTTCAATGCAGTGGCCACACAGAACACACTCTCACTCACAACATCTTCCACTTCCACCAAGTAGTACAGTGAAGTCATCATTGTTCACACATGTGCATTCCAGTCCACGCTCCTTTGTTGGCTTCCAGGTGACATCGATGTTGTGCAAACCATTCTCATTATATTAACAATGGCTGAACTTTTTCTGAACAGACCTCATATATCATAGATTACCATACATTTCTGGAAAAGAATGAGTTAACAAATGCAAGGTAAACTGTTAAAAGGACAGAAGAGTATATATAATGTGATCTCAGAGGTATAAAAAAAGGATGGTAAACCTAAGAAACCGGCAACAGTGATTGTATCTGGGGATGGGGGGGGGAATTGTTGGACTGGAAATTAGAGTGAAAGATGTATTTTTCACTATTGATTTTTAAATGTAAATGGCATACATTGTCTAATCAAAAGACATAGAATAGCTAAATGGATGAGAAAACAAGCCCCATATATGTGGCATCTACAAGAGACCCACCTCAGAATGAAAGATGCACACAGACTAAGAGTAAAAGGATGGAAGAACATATTTCATGTAAATGTAAATGAAAACAACCTGGGGCAGCAATACTTATATCTGACAAAATAGACTTTAAAACAAAGACTATATTAAGAGATAAAGAAAAATACTACATAATGATAAAGATAGAAAACCAACAAAAAGATATAACCCTTTAGACATTTATGCACCCAACATAGGAGCATTTAAATACATAAAGCAGATGTTGATGTACATAAAAGAAGAGGTCAACAGTAATGCAGTCAGAGTGGGGAATTTTAACACCACATTGACATCAATGAATAGGTATTTCAGAGAGAGAATCAACAAAGAAGTAGCAGCCTTAAATGACACACTAGATCAGATGGATTTACTTGATATTTTCAGAGCATTTCACCCCAAAGCAGCAGAATATACATTCTTTTTTTATCCTCATATTAGGACACAAAACAAGTCTTAATAAATTCAAGAAGATAGAAATCACATTAAGCATCTTCTCTAACCATAATGGTGTAAAACTAGAAGTCAATCACAAGAAAAAAAACTGAAAAACACAAAGAGACATGGGAGCTAAATAGCATGTTAGTAAACAATGAATAGGTCAACAATGAGATCAAGGGAAAAAGTCAGATACCTTGAGATAAATGAAAATAAGAAAACAATAACCCCAAGTCTTTTAGAAACAGCAAAAGCAGCCATAACAGGGAAATTCATTACAGGCCTACCTCAAGAAACAGGAAAAATCTCAAATAAACAATCTAACTTTACCCTTAATAGAACTAGAAAAAGAACAACAAACAAAGCCCAAAGTGAGTAGAAGAAAGGAAATAATAAAGATCAGAGCAGAAATTAAAATAGAATCTAAAACATAATACAAAAGATCAATAAAACTAAGAGCTGGTTCTTTGAAAAGATAAATAAGTTTGACAACCTTTGACCAGATTTGTCAAGAAAAAAAGAAAGGACCCAAATAAATAAAATCAGAAATGAAAGGAAGAAGTGACAACTTTCCCCATAGAAATACAACAGATTATAAGAAAATATCATGAACAACTCTATATGCCAACAAATTGGACAATCTGGACAAAATGAACAAAATAAACAAGTAGAAACAGGCTCATTGATACAGGAAACAGATTGACAGCTATTAGAAGGGAGGGAGGTTTGGGGGCTGGGTGAAAAAGGTGAAGGAATTAAGGAGAAAAAACAGCTCACAGACACAGACAACAGCATGGTGATCACCAGAGGGAAAGGGGGGTGAGAGGAGTTAGAAGTGGGGAAAAGGGGGATAAATGGTGACAGGAGTCTTGACTCTGAATGGTGAACATACAATACAGTGTACAGATGATGTATTATAGAATTGTACACTTGAAACCTACACAAATTGTATACTTTTAGTATACAGTAAAAGTCTCCCTCCTACCTACTCGTTCTCCCTCTGACATCCTCTCCCACAGATAGTGCTACAACACAGCCAAGTGGGTTGCCCCGCCCTGGAGAATACCTAAGGCTCTGCCCCTTACAACATAACAGGTGTGCCAGGATGAAAAATATGGCCCAAATGAAAGAACAGATCAAAACTCCAGAAAAAGAACTAAGTGAGAAGGAGATAGCTAGCCTCTCAGATGCAGAGTTCAAAACACTGGTAATCAGGATGCTCAGAGAAATGATTGAGTATGGCCTCAAAATAAAGGAAGAAGTGAAGCCTATACAAAGTGAAATGAAAAATATACAGGGAACCAACAGTGAAGGGAAGGAAACTGGGACTCAAGTCAATGATTTGGAACAAAAGGAAGAAATAAACATTCAGCTGGCACAGAATGAAAAACAAGAATTCAAAAATAAAAAAAAAATGAGGGAGGCTTAAGAACCTCTGGGACAACCTTAAATGTTCCAATATCCAAATCATAGAGGTGCCAGAAGAAGAAGAGGAAGAATAAGAAATTGAAAACTTATTTGAAAAAATAATAAAGGAAACTTCCCCAATCTGGAGAAGGAAATAAACATACAAGTCTAGCAAACACAGAGAGTCCCAAACAGGTTGGACACAGAAAGGACCACAGCAAGACACATCACAATTAAAATGCCAAAGGTTAAAGATAAGGAGAGAGTCTTGAAAACAGCAAGAGAAAAAGGAGACAGTTACCTACAAAGGAGTTCCCATAAGACCATCAGCTGATTTCTCAAAAGAAACTTTGCAGGCAAGAAGGGACTGGAAAGGAGTATTCAAAGTTATGAAAGGCAAGGACTTACAACCAAGATTACTCTATCCAGCAGAGCTATCGTTTAGAATGGAAGGGCAGATAAAGTGCTTCCCAGACAAGATAAAGCTCAAGGAGTTCATCATCACCAAGCCCTTATAATATGAAAAGTTGAAGGGACTTATCTAAGAAAAAGAAGATCAAAACTATGAACAGTAAAATGACAACAAACTTACAACCATCAACTGAACCTTAAAAAACAAAAATAAAAACAAGCTAAGCAAACAACTAGAACAGGAACATAATCACAGAAATTGAGATCACATGGAGTGTTATCAGTGGGGAGCAGGGGAGGGGTGAATGAGGGGGAGTACAGGGATAAAGAAGGATAATTGGTAGGTACAAAACAGACAGGGGGAGATTAAGAATAGTACAGGAAATGGAGGAGCCAAAGAACTTATATATACGACCCATGGACATGAACTAAGGGTGGGGTGGGGGGAATGCTGGAGGGAATGGGAGTACCAGGCAGATGGGGATAAAGGGGAGAATAAAATGGGACAACTGTAATAGCATAACCAATAAAATATACTTTAAAAAGCATTAAAAAAAAGAAAAAGAAAAATGTCTCCTGAGTAGTCATTGACTATCACCGTAACTTCTTATCATGGCCCCTGAGATTTGGGGAAGAAATGTGATAATGATGTGTGTGTATGTGTAGCCAATCAGGCTGGCTCCACTGGTCAAAGTGTTTCCAGATGTCAGAGCCACATCAAGTGTCGGAAGACTCTGTGTGTTGACATGGTGTTTGGAGGGCACTGATTATCTAGCCTGTATTTTCCTCATCATGCAACCCTAATACTTATGTTCATGGTTGATTTGGGTGGCTTATTTGGGTTATTTTATTTTATTTTATTTAGTGAGAGGGGAAGCAAGGGAGAAAGAGAGGGAGAGAAACATTGATTTGTTGCCTCTAGTATGCGTCTCAGGTGGGGACCAAACATACAACCCAGCCTTGCATCCGAACTGGGAATCAAACTGGCAGCCTTTTGCTTTGCAGACAATACCCAGCCAACTAAGTCATCAGTCAGGTCTATTTGGGTTATTTTAGAGTCCGTGAAATGTTAAGGACAATCACAATTCTATACTTGAGGGTGCTTTGAGGCTAAAGAGGTATCTGAATGTAACAGGAAAGAACTACTTATTTCTTTTTTTTTTTTTAAGATCTTATTTATTTATTTTTAGAGAGGGAAGGGAGGGAGAGAGAGAGAGAGAGAGAGAGAGAGAGAGAGAGCAATGTGTGGTTGCTGGGGGTTCTGGCCTGCAACCCAGGAATGTACCCTGGCTGGGAATCGAACCTGGGACACTTTGGTTCCCAGCCCGCGCTCAATCCACTGAGCTATGCCAGCCAGGGAACTACTTATTTCTAAACCTCACTTTAAATGGCTGACTTGTGCTGAAAAACAAGTCAGCTTAGTCTGAGACTCGCTGCTTGTTCATCCTTTAAAAGTGCATTCCTAGGTCAGCTCTTCTAGAATGAGCAACTACAACTTGTCAAGTGCCTAAGAGTGGCATTACATATCCTGTCTCATTACATTTCCTGACATATCCTGTCACCCAACACAGATGAGGAAATGGGGCTCAAATTTAAAAATATACCAAAATCACCTTCATAATATATGGTAGTGTCTGGTCCAAGCACAGGTTCAGGTTATTTGAAGCCCATGCTCTTCTGCTACCTGCAGCCTCCCCTCTACCCATAGTCCTACTGGGCTTTCCCAGATGCAGTGCTTGTACAAACTTCTCAGAGACCCTTTACCCACCTCTCATAGTTTCCACATTGCCTGACCGTGAGTTTCTACAGCTGGCGGGTTGGGTTCCTGGGACTATTTGGCTCTTTCGTTGTACTTCATACTGTTGCTGACATGTATTCATTGACAGGAAAGCTTGCATTTGTAGTTGGAAGCGAACCCAAAATGTATATCATTTAAAATTGCCAGTCAGAGGAGTTGAGGCTCAAAGAAGACAATACATATGTAAAAAGAAAATAACAAGGGATCTGAGCTTCAAATAATGTAGATAATGTTGCATGAAAAAAACTGTAGGGACTTCATAACCGACTTAATTCATTATTGCTTTTGAGAAATCATCCATCTGAAGGACTGGAATAAAATCTCAGACTCTTCTCAAAATCAACCAGACAAAACAAAACACCTGACTCAGGGGTGGTAGACTGAGAACCTGGGCTCTGAGCCATACATACATTAAACCAAGCTGAGAGGCCCTGTCACATGTGCCCAGCCTGAGTGTGGTGCCCTCTTACACATTTCACAGCTATGTTGTTACTCTGCAGGCTGTATGCCATCGATCAGGAATGGAAATAATCCCTTCCTCTCTCCTGACCTCTCCCACCAGCTGTTCTTTCCAGCCAGACCTGATCTGCCAATTGTGCCGTCATCGCCGCCTCCCCAGAGCTCACCTGTCTGGCCTGACCGTGGACTTTCGAGCTTCCTCTCATTCAGCCTGCACCCAACACCCTCTTCTTCCAGGTCAGGTTGTCAACAAAACCAATAGACCTCTTCAAATCCTCCAAAATGTGTTATTTCACTTTGAAGTTGTGATCCATGGCCACAGCATTCTCCTTTCTTTCACATTTGGTTAATTAAGAGTGGCCATGTCCCATTTTATCTCTAAAGAACTTTGTCCAATCATCTCCTTTCTCCAGTGCCCTGAGGGGAGCCCCCCCTCCCCATCTCCGACAACAGATTAACCCTTTTGGATTCACAACCACATTCTTTCATTGGCTTCTTTCTGTGTATTGATTTTCAAAATGATAATCTCATAATATTAGTATTTTGTTATTTTTGGTTTTTTCTTTCACAGTGCTATTCACAGGCTAACCTGACCCTGGTCTTAACTCTTTAAAACTTTTACAATATTTGTACAGAAAACTTCCCTTGAACCAGGCTCTTCTCCCTTCATGCATGCCAAGTTATTTCTTTCAAAAGAGTGACCTATCTTAGAGGAAATGGAGAAAATGGTATTTACTTATTTGCTAGATAGCCCCGGGGAAAAAAAAAAACAATCTCAAAACTCTAAAGTACTTGGTGAATGTGTTTCAGTGTTTTATATGTCTTACTTTGGTTGAAAAATTCTTGTGTAGAAATTACATTTAACAGGAAGACATGTTCATGATCAGGCAAATTATTGGTGCTTGGTACATAAATTTGTACTGGTGATTTTCCTAGCTTGCTATATACATTGAAAACATTTATCTGAGATAAAACATCACAGATAAATGTTTTCTCCAACTGAACTATGTTAGCTTCCCAAATGCTAACCATTTTTAGGCATACTATTTGTTTTAATATAGATAGTTCAAGTTTTTGTTTATTTCCTGGAAGTAAAAGTACATATTTGCTCCCATTGGTTGAGCATCTAGTTCAGGCCAGCCTCTGCCCAGGCCTGTGCTGGCTGATATGGTAGCCATCACCATGTGTGGCCATTGAGCACCTGAAACATGGCTAGTCCAAACTAAGATGTACTTTAACAGGGTGGGATGGGCAGAGGAGGGCAAAAGGGGAAAAACTGGGGCAACTGTAATAGAATAACAATTTAAAAATCTTAAAAAATGTACTTTCAGTATAAAATGCGCATTCGATTTCAAAGACTTGCTATGGAAAAAAGAAAGTAAGATATCTGAATAATATTTTACATTGAGTATGTGTTGGAATGCTGATGTTTTTGACATCTTATGTTAAGTATTTAAAAAAATCAAGTGAAGTCTGTTTTTACTTTTTAAATGTCACTACTAGAAAATTTTAAATGTCATATATGCCTCACATGTGGCTTGCACTGTGTGTGTCAGACAGTGCCAGCTTGGGTTCTTCATGGACTTAGAAACGAATGAATGAGTGAGTGAATGAGACAGGCTATTCTTTCCTGATCATTGAGGATAGCTCATAACAGTCTACCAGTATAAAACCAAATCAACTTAGGTTTGAATAGAAATGTATTATAATTCAGCCCAATCTTCTCATTTTATAATTGGGAGTGCTGAGTCCCAGAGAAATCTCACGCCTATGCACTACCCACTGAGTAAAGGCAGAAAAGCCAGGTATTGATTTGATGCCAGCATTTTCTCTGTCATCATCAGTGGCAAATGCTTTGGTGAGGTCTCAGAAGTATCCAGGGACAAACACCCCAAACTCTGCAGTACTACTGAATCGTCTACTGTGCTACTTGTAGAACTGTCCTAGCTATTATTTCAATAAATTCACTCTTTGCAACTGATCAGAGCTGTCCAAGGCAGACATGAGGCTAAGCCACAGTCTCATGCCACAGGGAAAGAGCTGGGCTGGGTAGGGCGGTCCAAAATGGACACCTTAGGACAGTGGGACATTGTGACATCATCAGTGATGGTCTTGGGTGGTTTCCCATCTCTGGCCCTCCAGTCTTAGCTGTTACTGCAAATCCATTCCTCTACCATGAGTGTGGAGCAGCTAAAACCAACAGACCCACATGCACCTTGAGGTGACAGACTGGCTCTGGTAAATATTCCCATTTTCCTATTTAGAAGGTAACCCACTGGAATACTGCTTTTGTTGGCCCTTTTGTGTGAAGAGGACAATGGTACCCAGTTGCCTAGGGAGAGTCTTTGAGGTTTATGCCTTTGTCCTGATTAAGGATCCCTCTTCAAATGGTTCAGAATGTGGGGGATAAAGCCCCAGGCAGTCAGTCATTTCTTCGGCTTCACTGGCAACGCTTGTCAGGAGAGGGAGAGCCAAAAGGCTTCCACTTCTTCCCCTACTCTGGTGAGTTTGGCATGAATTTGGGACCACGGCTCTCATGTTAGACTTCCTGCAGCTACGCTGGCCCAGCCGTGCCCCTGAGGCCTACTGCTGTCTGCTTCACCCTTTAAAATGTTTCACTCTTACAGTTATAAATAAGCAAGCTTGAATTAATAAGCACATTTATGTAAATGTTGGGTAAAACTGAGTCCACCCAAGTTGAGTGTGCAAAGCAGGTGGCTGTCCATCTCAGACTAATGCCTTTGAACTGTAACTATGTATACATAATTATCATGCAGGGTTAATTTTAGCTAGATGAACTACAAGAAATGTTAGCAATCTGTCTTTTCAGATTACTCTTGCTCTTTCTCTTTGCTAAAAGACAGATTTTAAAAGTATGGAATTCTTAGTTTTACATGTTTCCTTAAACAGAATTGCAACAATCTTATCAGTGAATATATTTAGCCTAAAATGAAGTTTTAAGGATCTGAGGCAAAAATTATTATTATTTTTTTAATCTCCACCTGAGGATTGTTTTTTTTTTTTTTTTAGTTGATTTGAGAGAAGGGGAGAGAGAGACAGAGAGAGAAAAATCGATGTGAGAGAGAAACATTGATTGGTTGCCTTGTGTATATGCACCCGGGCAGGCCAGGGATTGAACCTGCATCCTAGGTATGTGACCTGACCAGGAAATGAGCCTGCAACCTTTTGGTGCACAGAACAATGCTCCAACCAACTGAGCCACCTGGCCAGGGCAACAATTATTTTCCAACAGTTGCATGTTTTGCCTGGAAAAATTATACTATCTACAAATACTCTCTATAAATTTATTTATGTAGCTAGAGATGTACAGTGAATAAAAGTGCATAGAGCTTTTCCCCCATGTGTACATATATACACATATATGTGTGTATATATAGATATACATATGTGTACTATGTCTACATATTTATCTATAGAGAGAGGCAGAATGAGGATAGTGGACTGTAGCTAGAAATTTCCATTTTAGTTCTTATTATTGTATTGAGATTGTCACTATAGAAAATAATCTTTACAAATTCTGTGCTTAAAACAACCCCAAAGCCTTAACTTAAATATTTGAAAACTCATGGCAAAAAGTACTATGAACATGTTAATGAACATTCTTTATTTAATTAAACCTTATAATTTATGCTTTATCTCCGAGACTTTTCCACTTTAAAAATAATCAGGACAATTTTAACAAATATGTTTCTCTCACTCAATAACCATAATTGAATAATAATTCTCCATTTCACATTCAGTACTGTAGCTTAGAAGGGCACTAATAAGTACAGTTGCTACTACATTCACCATCTGACCATATGGTATAATATATTATCTGCCAAGGAGGACAGACATTCCATTACAATAACAAACAATATAGGCAGCCTTAAGGCAGATTGACAGACATCGGTTAGATATCTTCTTTCTTTTAGTTTATCCAACCATTCCCATGTAGCGCACATATATGTTGCATATTCCAGGCACTCCCTTTGACACTGAAAACCTGAAGATGTCTGCAACTGGGTTTCTGGCTTGTAGCAGTACACAGTCTGGCAGGGAAGGTGTTCACGTAGGCAAATGATTATCATATGATGTCATAAGTGCAATAGAAGTACATATACAAGGTGTCACAAAAGTGCTGGAATCCAGGGATGAGGTCAGGAGACAATCACAGAAAAGATAGTCTTTGAGTTGAGTGTGAGGTCTTGGTAGGAAACACTGTGTGGTGGTGAAGAGCACAGATGCTGTAGCCACACTATCTGGGTTTAAATCCCAGCTCTACTACATACCAGAGGAGGAACCTGAGGCCTGTTATTTAATCTCCTATGCTTTAGAGCCCTCCCCTGCAGAGTTGGCATAATCACTGGACATGGCTCACAGTATTGAAGTGTGGACTATGTGAGTTTGTAGGTATCATGGCTTTAAGACTGTGCATATTACATGGAAAGCCCTTGGTCAGTGTTAGCTAATATGCCAGGGATAGCAGAAAAAGGAAACCAAGCAGACATGAAGGAGAGTAGGGCAGGCTTAGATCATTAAAACTGGCATATGAGGTGTGTTTATGTGGAGGGTGGTGGGAAGTGGCAAAGTGAGTGGACAGGTTATAGAGAGAGCCTTATAGGCCACACCGTAGAGGCTCACTTTATGAAGCCTCTGGAGATTTTAAGGTACAAATTCAGGTTGGTATCATAGAAAGACAACTCTGGAGCAGTGGAGAAAGAGTAGAGGCCAGAAGATTAGTTAAGAGGCTACTGAAAAGATGATAAAGGCTTGGCTGAGGGATGCACAGGGGAGAGTGTAGATTCACAATTATTTAGGAGGTAAAATTGAGTTTTGGTGACCAATTAGATTAAGTGGGATGAGGTAGAAGTTGCGGATGACTCTTAGATGTCTAGTTGGGATGATTTGGTACACAGGCAGAAGGACTGATCAAGATGGAGGTATAGGCAAACATGGCTGGCCTCCTTGCACAACCACAGCAAAAAATACAACTCCACTACAGAACAGTATCACCCAGAGTCATCGGAAAATTGAGCTGTATGGAAGTCTGATAACCAAAGAATTAAAGAAGTCACATTTATCCAGATGGGTAGGAGGGGCGGAGACATGGGAATACAAAGAGAGGTGGAGAGGTACAAAGATGTAGTGATGCAGAATGAGAGGTGCCACACCCACATATGGTGGATAAAAATCGAGGGATACCTCAGGAGTGAGGGATCCAGTCCCACACCAGACTATCCACATCAGGGTTCCAATGCCAGGAAGATAAGTTCCCATAACTTCCAGATATAAAAACCAGTGGGGTTTGGGGTGGTAGAAGAATCAGTGGGATTCTCAGGAGTTTCCTCTAGAAGGGCCCACAATGGACTTAGGATTTACGTAAACTCACTCCCTCTGGGCTCAGCTGGAAAAACACTGTGGCATATAGGGAGAAATTGAAGCATCTGACATCAGCAAGTGCTAAGGGACAGTTTCCCAACCCCCACTCCCACCCCCCTGGACAAAACTCCAGAAGCCAGGCAGTGGAGTTGTCCCCTTTTTGAGCCCTTTCCCACACAGCCACAGAGTAGCGACACCATATGGGAGACTCCATCAACCTGGTTCACATGGTTGCCCTGACCTCATGATTACCTAAGGCTCCGCCCCATCCAATTCACCAGTGCACTTTTCTACATTAGGCCACACTACCAAGACAGGGAGTCAAAGAAGATGTACTGAATACATAGAAACAAACCCAGGAAGGCTGCCAAAATGAGGAGACAAAGAAATATGGGCCAAATGAAAACACTACAAAACTGCAGAAAAAGGACTAAACAAAATGGAGACAATCTACCAGATGCAGAGTTCAAACACTGGTTATCAGGATGCTCAAGGAACTCACTGAGTACTTCAACAGCATAAAAAAAGACCCAGGCAGAAATGAAGGTTACACTAAGTGAAATAAAGAAAAATTTACAGGGAACCAACAGTGGAGTGGATGAAGCTGAGAACCAAATCAATGATTTGGAACATAAGGAGGAAAAAAACATTCAATCAGATCAGCAAGAAGAAAAAAGAAAAAAAAAGGAAAAAAAACCAAGGATAGGCTAAGGAGCCTCTGGGACAACTGCAAATGTAGCACATTTAAATCACAGGGCTGTTGCAAGGAGAAGAGAAAGAGCAAGAGATTGAAAACTTATTTGAAAAAATAATGAAAGAAATTTCCCTACTTTGGTGAAGGAAATAGATATACAAGTCTGGTAAGCACAGACCCAAAGAGGACCACACCAAGACACATCATAATTAAAATGCCAAAGGTTAAAAATAAAGAGAGAACCTTAAAAGCAACAAGGGTAAAGCAGATAGTTATGTACAAAGGAGTTCCCATAAGACTGTCAGATGATTTCTCAAAAGAAATTTTGCAGGCTAGAAGGGACTGGAAGTATTCAAGTGATGAAAAGCAAGGACCTACAACCCAGATTACTCTATCCAGCAAAGCTATCACTTAGAATGGAAGAGCAGATAAAGAATTTCCCAGACACAGTAAAGCTAAAGGAGTGCACCATTACCAGCCATTACTATATGAAATGTTAAAGGGACTTATCTAAGAAAAGTAGATCAAAACTATGAACATTAAAATGGCAGTAAATTCACAACTATCAACAACAGAATCTAAAAAACAAACTAAGCAAACAAGCAGAACATAAACAGAATCATAAATATATGGAGATCATTTGGAGTGTTACCAGTTCAGAGGGGGAAAGGGGAAAAAAAGAGGAAAGGTGCAGGGATTAAGAAGCACAAATTGGTAGGTACAGAATAGACAGGAGGATGTTAAGAACAGTATAGGAAATAGAGAAGCTAAAGAATTTGTATGCATGACCCATGGACATAAACTAAGGAAGAGGATTGCCAGAGGGAATGGGGGTACTGGGTGGAAGGGGACAAAGGGAGAAAAGATGGGACAACTGTAATAGCATAATCAATAAAAATATTTTTTTAAAGGCAGAAGGATAAGCAAGTTTGCAGGATAAGATTTTGGATTTGTCAAGATTGACAGGCCTCTGGAACGACCAAAATTAGTGTTTAGGTCTGTCACTCAGGAGCTGGAAGTCAAGATCAAAGACTCCTCAAGATAAAGGCAGTATTTGACATTGTTGGAATGTGAGTGAGAGCATGACACCGGTTGTATGCAGGGAGAGATTTGGAGATGGTTCTGGAATGCCCAGCATTTAAGAGCCAAAGAGAGCTGAGTCAGCAAAGGAGAAGGGTCACAGGGGAAGGAGGAAATGTGGGAGAAAGTGGATTATGGAAAATGATGGAGAGGAAACTTGAGGAAGTGGTCCAATGCAGGAGAGAGGTCCAACAGAATGAGAATTAAGAACTGTCTGCTGGAGTTGGCAATTAGGCAAGAGCTTATGAAAACCCCACCAGCTATTACCTCAGTGAAATACAACGGTAGGGAAAGAGATACAGTGATTCTTCTTCATTAAGATCCTAGGTCTCACTTGCTATTTCAGGTCAAATGCCAGGTTAATCCTTGGAGAACATCCATGGATGTGGTCCAGCTTCAGGCTTGCTGCATCAGGCAGCTCTCACCTGTCCTCACAGAGCTGATTTCCCAGAGCCTAGCAAGGAGCTTGGAACATTAGTATGTGCCCACTAAAGACTGGTGGAAAGAATGGATAAATGTCTGTGTTGGCCAGAGATCTGTCTTGGTAGAGTGCTGGGAACTTCTGATATACGGCTGGCTCCAGGAAGTATTTGGCCCTCAGGAGTTGCCAAAGTTCTGCTGCTTTGATAAGAATGTAAAAGTCATAAAGTTATAGGGCTGATCTGGTAGTTTACAGCTGTTTTGGAGGGAAAAGTGTGTTAGAGGTAAGGATGATAACACCTCCAACTAAGGTTTGATTCTGTTCTGAAACACATTAACTTTTGGCTGATTCTTAGTTGTGATTTTCTGATGTTTTCTTTATCTCTTCCTTCCCTCCTTCCTTCCTTCCCGTGTGAAGCGTCTAATCTGTTCAGCTCTATAGTCGGTTTCTTAAGGGCAAGCACCACTCCAAAGAGTCTTTTGT
This sequence comes from Phyllostomus discolor, assembly GCF_004126475.2. Lineage (NCBI taxonomy): Eukaryota > Metazoa > Chordata > Mammalia > Chiroptera > Phyllostomidae > Phyllostomus > Phyllostomus discolor. The sequence continues at coordinate 43,326,904 of NC_040904.2, read as the reverse complement.
ACTCCCTGCAGCCTACTTGTCCACTTGACCCTCAGCTGAGTATCCTGGTGACCTCATCTTCACCAGACTTAGAACCAAGACTAGGTCAAGCCTGGACTGTCCATCCGCATTGATGTCCATCAGCCATCAGTGAAAAATATGTTTGTTACTTCCCAAAACTTATCCTAGGGAGGCTGAACTGATTGGATATTTAGAGCAAACAGCTGCGCTGACACTGCAACTTCCGCCACTAGCGGAATGCGTGGGGCCTTAAACGACCAGTCTTCCTTGCCTGGAACCCTAGGGCTGTGCTACTGGTCTCCCTGCGTCGCTTGTGCCTGGGGAGAGCCTGTGCTATCGTAGGGGGCATTACAGCTCCCACATGGCTAGAATAAGGTCTTATGTATCATGTCCACATGGACACACATGTCCACATACACCTGAAGCAATCCAGATACTGGAACTGGGGGTGGGAGAGTGGGGGGTAGAAGAAAACATGGGGGTGGTGCTTTCTTCTTCTTTCTGTGTTGATGGGGTGGTTTGGGATAGATGTAGCACCTCAGTCCTATCCATTCCAGTCGCCCCTTGCAGCTCAAGTTGTTGGCCTCCGCTCGAGCCTCCTTAAGCCCCTTGTAGATGCGTCCCCGCGGTCCCACGGCGGAAGAAGCGCGTAGGAAGCGGAGGTGTAGTCCACGACCCCCACCCGCCGGAGACCGCCAGGCGCGACGGGAGGATGTCGGCGCGCGGAAGGCGTGCGTCGCCCCCAGCGCCGCCCGCGTCTCCCGCCCCCCCCCCCCTCCCTGGAGGACCCCGCGCCCCGGGGAACCCCGGAGCGGGGCTCCCGACATCCGTCCCCTTCTCTCCGCCTCTCCCAGGCCCGGGGCTGCCTCCTCGGGCCGCGCCGGGGCCGCCCCGCACTGCGCATGAGCGGGAGCCCGGCGAGCCCGTGAGAGGAGCCGCCGCCGCCGCCGCCGTCCATTCGCTGCGGAGCCGGAGGAGGAGGGGAGAGGCCTGGAGGACACCAACATGGTGAGGCACTGCAGCCGTCCGGCCGCCCGCCCGCCCGGCCGCCCGCCCCGCCGCTGGGGGCCGGCGCCGCCGCGCACCCCCGCCCCAGCAGCCCTCCGCCCCGCGGTGACCCCGCCGCCCCGAGCCTTGGCCCGCGGCCTCGGTCCCGCTCCCCGGCGGGGCTCTCTTCCCCGCCTCTCCCTTCCTCCGTCCCTTCCCGCCCGGCGCCGCCGCTACGCGAGAGCCGAGGAGGCGGAGCGGAGCCGGGCCTAGTCGGGAGCCCCGGGGAGTTTGGGGCGCGGGGAGCGGCCTCCGGTGCCCTGGTGCCCTCGCCGGGCCCAAGCGCGGGTGGGGGAGGCGTTGGGGCGGGGGGAGGGGATGGGGCAACGGCCCGGCTCCTGCCCGGTGCCCTCGCCGGCTCCATTGTGTCTGGCCGGGGACCGGTGTCCGGGGTTCCGGGTGAGGATCCTCCCCCCGCCCCGAAGCCAGGGCTCCCCCTCCGCCCGGCGGGTGAGAAGGAAAGACTTTCCTCCAGCTCCTCTCCCTGCTCTGATCCCGGCTTCAAAACCCCTCAAGTCTCCGGGCAGTTTTGATTGGGGCGGGGTATCAGCCCTTTTCCTTTCTCCATCACCTCTCGATGCGTCCCATGCTTGGGAAAACGAGTTTCACCGGCCAGTTGGTGGAGGTTATACTTCTCTACTGAGAACACGGGAGACCGCTGAGCTTGGGGGACCGGGGGCGGGTGGGGGGAGGCGAGTACGGAAGTGCAACCTGTTCTCATTTCATAAAATTAGGAGAAACAGACTTGTTACGTTTTGAGCACATATTTTATTTGATTGGGGTGGGACGAGTAATTGTTTTATTACGCCAATGAAAAAGACCGTTTGTAGTTTTTAAAAAACAGTTAAGTTATTCCCCTCTTCTTTTTTTGTCTGGGGAACAAATGTCTTACGTGGTAGTCAGGTTATCTGTGTACATTTTGGTAATTATGTACCTGACTCTGTTGGACTCTGTGGGTTTTTCGGAAGCGATGTTTGGCATTATAGTCAGAGTGTGAGTTGAATTCCATGCAGGTTACTGTATGAATAGACAGTAAAAATGATATTGTTGTCCGTTGGCTCATGGGCAGCATAAAGGCCTCTTTGAGGAGGGTGTGTGCGTGTGTGGCTGTGTTAAGGGAATGCCCCAGTGTGTTTTGTTTTCAGTTGGTCTTATTTCTGCTGAATGCCACCCATCTAGCCCCAGCCTCCCACTTGGCAAAATTTTGGTGTCATATATGGATATGTGGTTTCGTTTGCCATATATTCTGTGATTTATATTCTGTGGTAAGTTCCATAAAAATTTACCGTTTGTAAGAAAACTTTGCCATAAAGTACTGGGCAGAAACTTTGGATTGATACCGCAGTGTTGAAAGATCCACTGGGGCGTCTAAACAGTTTCTAATTTCTTAAGTATTTCTACTGTCATAGAAATGACTCCTAAAGTTTCCAGACTCTTGGCATGTAGATGAGGAGTAAGCCTAAAGTAATGAAATGTATTCCCTGTGAGAGCATTGAAATGTGTCCTGTTCTTAATAGTCTCCGAATCAGCATCATCCTGTGGAATCCAAGGTCTTGATAATGCTTATCACCTGTTCAGGAATTCAGGCTTCATGTGGTTCATACGAGAGTTCAGCTTGGATTTGAGCTTGTAAGCCTCTAGCCTTTTGTTAATATTACATAGCTAGTTTTGGAACTTAGCCATAACTCATCCAATTATACCAATAGTGACAAGATACTACTAATTTAAAACATTTTCTGTGGCTGAACACAGATCATGTCACTAGAATTGTCTTGGTATGCTCTTGTTAAGACAGAAACTAAATCACCATGGATCCTAACAGAGGTTAGGTTGTGAGAATTTTTTGGTTAAGAAATTTTTCATTATAAAGTTCTTATAATTCCTTCTTGATGTAATTTATGGGCTACCATAAGTTTTTTTTTTTGTTTTGTTTTGGTGTGTGTAGTGCAGCCCATTGCTAGTGTTATTGTCAATTCTGGGGCAAGCTTAAATGATGGGATAATCTGAAATATTTTGTATAAGAAAAAAATTTTTCAGATAACTTTAAAAATAACTCCGAAAGTAGCCAATATTCTGTTACTCATGAACACTTTAAAAAGTGTTCACAATTTCTGGGTTTTCTTATTTGTAAGATGACAGGGTTGAATTTGATGATTTCTAAAGTTCTATTCAGCTATAAAGATTTCAGTTATAATGATTTTTATTAGAGGTGTGAGAAGTGTGTAGACTGTGTAACCTACTATGTCTTTAATTCATGGCACCATAGAACTTTTAGACCTGAAATGGCTTCAGATTAAACTTCTTATTTACTCCTCTTCCCTTTTGCAGAAGAAGAAATTGAAGATCAAGGAGATTTTGAGGTTCAAAATTGCAAAATTGTTAGAGAACTGAAACTATCTTCTCCTGGTTTACAATTTCCCCTGGTATTTATGGTACATGCAGTCTTCTAACTCACATGAAATCTGGAGAAATGGTTGAAAATTAGATTTGAAAATAAATTATATTACTCATTTAAACAGGGAAACTTAAGTATTATTAATGAATATTTTAAATAACAAAATTCAAGTTAATGGATGATTAATTTTGTTAATTTCTGGTTTTAGTGGTTTTTAAAAAATGTGTGGACTTGGACATTTAAGATTGTATTTTGAACAAATACTAGAGCTTATAAGTTCGAATGAATGTAGGCCTATTCAAGATTGTCTCTTAAGAACTTGTTTCACATTCTTTGGTGCATATATAAGTAAATTAAAGGAGGGCCTTAATTCATTTTGATAATTATTAAATACCTACTTTGTGCCAGGCACTGGGAATAGGGGTATTTATATATTTTGTTTGTTTCATTGAAAGATAAAAATCCCTGCCCTGGTGAAGGTTACATTTTAGTAAGGAGAGACAAATAATAACATAGTATATCTTTTTTTACTTTACTATGTTAGGAGGTGTTAAGTGCTATGGGAGAAAAGCCCTTTAGGGAGGGGAATTGGGAATGCTGGGGCACAGAGAAAGTGGGGTTGCAAAATGGTGTTTGCAGCACTGATAAGGCGAATTTTGAGCACACTAGGAGGTGAAGGAGTAAGTCACGCAGAAATGTGGTGGGGAGAGATTGAGGAACATTGAGACCTGTGTGGCTGGAGCAGTTTGTATGGGGTGGGGTGGGGGGGCATGTTGGATGTTGGAGCAGATGAGGTCTGAGTTTTGAGGTGTGGAGATTGGCAAGGGTGGTGGGTGTTAAAAACATACTGGATTTTTATTCCAAGAGAAATGGGAAGCCACTGAAGGATTCTGAGTGGTATGATAGACCTGGTTTCTGCTGTCCCATAATGTCTTATTGCAACATTATAATAATTACTTTTAAAGCAGTTTTAAAGACAATAAAATCCATATTATGGGTTTCTTTACCATACATCTTCTGTTAGTTTTGGATTCTGTTTAAGATGATGGTCCAATAGTCAATAAAAACTAGTTGACCTTCCAGTTTACCTAGTTAAAATACCACAATACACTTCTTTCATAGATTGCTTTGAATATATTCTAGCAGTTTGTGTATACCTAGTGTAGTTTAATGGTTATATGCAGGAAACTTGGCCCTTGAGGAGAAAGGAGGATATTAATATTTATTGAGAACATACTGTCTGTTGGTCAATTTACTACTGTTATTTAACTTAGTCTCCACTCCAATTTGTGAGATAGGTATTGTTACCCCCTTTTAAAATATGTGGAAATGAGTGTTTATTGATTCTAAACGATAAGAGGGTAAAGAGCTAGTATGTGGCAGAGCAGGGATTAGAAGGTTGGTTTCTCTGGTTATATACTTTACCCTTCCTCTTTAACCCATACCCCCCTAAAAAATACCCATCAGGCACCCTTTGGGTATAGGTGTGGATTTTTTTATTAGTTTCACTCTGGTTTCTTCCTTATGTTAAATAGTTGTTTCCGTATATAATCAAATTGATTTAAATGTTTAATTGAAAAATTAAAACTTTTTTTTACATACAGTAAAAAAGTTGAGTGTAAAATGAACTCATTGTGGTAGTGGTTTTCTTTTTAAGTTTTAAGACACCTGAGCTCATTTGAGTCAAGTGGCTGTTTTAAGTATGGCCTCATAGGTCGGGTCCAGCATAATGAAAGTCTGTGAGAAAGCCCCCTTTTAAGTTTCAGTATGTGGTGTTCAAGTTGTGATAGTATTAACCATGACATTTGATGAAGAGAAATAATTCCAAATAGGATTTAGTTGCTCTGGGGACCCAAACAAGCTCTTGAATAACTGCTGTCTAGTTTACCTAGTCACTTCAGGTCTATACCCCTCACCTAAGAAAAAACAAAAAAACAGAGGGGGGAAAAATACCACTAAAGCATCTTTTATCCCTTTGTTGAACTGAGTTATATAATTAATACCTAATCAGTGATCAGGCTGCTTGTTTGCACTGTAAAAATTTAAGAGATTTACTTTTAAAAGAGTTCTAAAGAACTTTAGAAAAGAACTCTTGCAGTACACTTCTGAATCCCTCAACATTGAACATAGTGTTCAGCAACAGAGATAAGTTGACATGGCTCGTTTTTTGTTACATTTTTATTTCAATAAACGAGTGCTTATTTATTATTCATAGAATTCTAATATCTCTGGATTTAAAATTTGAGTAGTTACTAAAATTTAGAATTGGATTGCATTTTTCAACGATCATTCTCTTTATGAAACATATTGCATGACTGTTGAATGCTAACCATTTTCATAAGTTCTTTATGGAACTTAAAAATCTCATTTAATTCTTTATTCTTTGTTAGTAATCTTTTTGAAGTTTGATTTTCTTCTATTTTAAACAAGATATGTATGGAAAGGAGAAGCAAATTTATATTTGTTACCTCGACTGCTTGTTAGAAGTTGAAGCAGTAAGTTGGGGAGAATCATTTGAAATATGATACCTAACACAAGTATTTTAAGGAGGCAGTTTCTATCCTACTATTGCAGATAATCAGGAATTAGCAAAACTAACTGTTTTTAATAGTCCAGACGGCCTTCTATAAACCAAAATCAAAACATTCCATTTACAGTTGTAGTCATCTTTTGAATAATCTGATAATTCTGTGGATGGGGAAGAGAAAATCTTTTAAATTTCCATTAACAGAATAATTTTTAAAAACCTGTAAGAAAGTCCTGGCTGGTGTGGCACAGTTGGTTGGAGTGTCGTCCTGAAACCAAAAAGTTGAGGGTTTGATTCCTGGTCAGGACACACACCTAGTTTGCTGTCTGGGAGTGCATTTCTCTCTCACTGATGTTTTTCTTTCTTCCTCTTCCTCTAGAAGCAATAGGGGAAAACAAGTGTCCATAGGTGAGGGTAAAAAAGAAAAAAAGCTGTGAGGAAGTCCTTTAAAAACATACAAAACAAGTTTGGGCCTTATAAGTATACTTTTTGAAATATTTTTTTTCCGGGTGAATTGCCACCATATAAAACATCATTGGATATAATAATTGTACAGTATATGTTATATTTGACTTGGTGTAATAAGTAGTATAGTAGCTCTTAGAATTCATTTTAACTGTCATTCTGAGTGTAGAAAGTTGAGAGATGGATGATGAGAGCCACAGGTCTAACCCTAAATAATGATCGTAAACTGCAGGTCATCATTTAAAAGAATACATGGAGGGGTTTTGTTTTGCTTAGTATTTGAAATTGTATACATTTGCTTGCATTTTGGGGCCATAACTGTACATGTATTTGTATTTTCCTCTGAGTTTCAAGTCGTCTCATTGGAAAAGGAAGCCCTGACTTTCAGTGCCCCCCCAATTTTTGCCACCTCTGCACATTTAAAACTATAGATTATGTCATTTAAAAAAAATGGAACAGGACTACAAACACATGTTTCTTCCTGTTGAATTACTTATCTTAAAAGTAACTTATGCCCCTCTTCTCCCTCCTAAAACCTCTAAAGGGAAGTCTCATCCCTAAATTAGCCATTTTAGTTAGATTGTGAGGGAATTCTTAGTGGGAAAATTTTAGTCAGGATGCAAATTGTTGAAACACTTGAAAGGAGAAAGGTCAGTTGATTACTTATTTAACTTTTCCATAAAAATGTGTGAAGAAATATTACTACAATTTATCCCCCCCTCCATTACTCATATAATTTAGTTAGTGGTTGCACTTTTGCCCTTTTCCCCCTCTTTTACTTGGTGACAATGTGGACAGAATAAATGGAAAGACCATGCCTTGAAATTAGGCACCGAGCTCTACTTTTTAGACAAGTCTGTCGTCTTTAGATAAATTGAGCTCTGAGCCTTAATTTCCTCATTGGTAAAATGGAATCAGTGATAACCACCTTGCATAGTTGGCACACAGTAGGAACTCAAATGTTAGCTGGTAGTTTTCTGATTATGGTTGTTAATATTTTTTCTTTACCACTTATACAAAATACTTTTTTCTCTGGAATATTCTTCATGGACTTGTAAAGAGCACTTACTGCGTGCTAGTTACAGTTCTAAGAGTTCAACTTGAATTCATGTAACCTTCACACCCTGTTTACAAATGAAGAAGTTGAAGCACACAGAAATCAGAGATTAAGTAATTTTTCCAAAGTCACACCGCAGTTAAGAGGCACAGGTAGGATTAAAATCCACAGATTAAAATCCTGCCTGTCTGGCTTGAGAGTCTGCACTCTTCACTAATCATATCCCTCCTATTGCCTGTCTACTTAGGTAGAAGGGCAAAGGATTTCTAGCTATTCCTACCTAGGTTCTTGGCCTGGCTTTCTTGCAGAATTTTGCTTCTAGATGAAAGTGTTCTCTGGAAGTAGGTAGTCTTGTTAGAGTTTAATTGATTTTTCCTGCACTTCTGACTTCAGACCTGTAATCTGTGGAAAGGCTTTTTATAAATGAATGGTTTGGGATATTGTAACGTTTGGCCTTATTTGCTGAATACTGTGTATCACATATGGAAAGTATGATTTTCTGGTCTTAAACTAGCTCTTTTAAGTTTCAGGTGAACTTAATTATATGGAAAATACATGAGAATCAACATACAGAGCTTTCATGAGAATTATGGGTGATCATTATAGTGTTTTGACTTTTAAAACATTGCCTTTTGTGAGCTGTATTCATTAACTCCTGAGTCAGAAAATTAATTACTTTAAAAAATATAAAGACTTTGGTGTCTTCCTACAGTTCAGACTGAATTTGAAACTTAAGGGTGAGGAGATGAAAATTTAGAATAATAGATAATAAAATGGATCTTAACTTTTTGCCTTTAAAATATCACCCATTAAAATTATTTCATTTGAAATTGTTAGGACTTAGTTAACTAGAAAATCATTTCCCATGTTTATTATTTTTTCTTAAAGATTTTATTTATTTATTTTTAGAGAGGGAAGGGAGGGAGATAAGAGAGAGAGAAACATCAATGTGTGGTTGCTGGGGGCCATGGCCTGCAACCCAGGCATGTACCCTGACTGGGAATCGAACCTGCAATACTTTGGTTCGCAGCCCGCGCCCAATCCACTGAGCTATGCCAGCCAGGGTTATTGTTTTTCTTGAGAGAAATATTTATATGAGAAATTTCTTTATGATCATTATTATTTTTTTACTGTAGAGCAAGCTGAATCTCTCTTATCACAATAGACTTTGTAGATTCAGTGGTAAAATATGCTTGACCACTTTTATGATTCTTGGCTATATTCAAAGTATTTGTCTGATTTTTTTTCCCAAAGATAATCTATTATTTTAAATGTGATTTTTACACTTCTTGGGTGAAAAAAATTGCAAGCATGTGTTAGATTTAAGTATTAAGTAATTTGTATTGATAACTATGTATTTGACTTTGGAAAGATGAGCAAATAAGTACTTTTTACTCTAGAGGTTATGGTAGTACTTCTAACTTTGGTAATCTTTGATGCAATTTTAATTAGCTTTCTACTAAAAGGGACAGAATTTCTTTCCTCATTTCCTTTCTTCCTCCCTCTCTTCTTTCTCCTCCCTTCTGCTTTTTTCCTACAATAAAAAATAATCAATATATCCTGTATTATACTCATTTTACATACCAATATTGAATTTCCTTGAAAATATTATGATACCTAGTTTTCACATTTGACTATTGAACATTATATTGCCTAATTTCATTTAGTGACCAGTCTAGTTCCCTTTAAATTTGTCAGTGTGGCCAGGTCAAAGATTTTGAGGTTCTCAGATATGTTGCTTATACCACAGAACACTGTAGCCATTAACATATGCCATGCACACATGCTTTTCCCTCCTTCATTTGCAATAGTAGCTCAGGAATAACCCAAGTATTTTTCTGAGAGATGATATTAGGACTTGTGAGGGGGAAGAGTAATAGTGGGGAGCTTGACATTCCACAGGAGACCAGTTTGGGTGGGCAGGAAGCGTCCTTGATACTGGGAGAGTCATTTGCTTAGGGTTTAGGTCAGATGAGAAATGATTCAGTGTCAACACAAAGCAAGTGAGGAGAGGTTATTACAGTAGAGAGGGTGTTTGGAGAGAGCCTGTGCTAGGCTCGAGCTAAGGGAAAGAGGTGATTCTTTCAGGGGACAAAAGGGAGAATCCTATTAAAAATTACCTTGGTTGGAAGGATGCACAGTACTTGTTTGTATTTCAGGGCCTCTGATTTGAATGAAAATGTGAAATTTTATTGATAATTATCTTCATTCATGAACACCACCAGGAAAATGTAGGATACTCCTCTTCTGTTGCTTTCTCACATTTGCTAAAAACAGCTAGAAAGCAAGAGGGTGGGGCTGGGAGGAGAAATGTATCCCAGTGGGTTTTAGGACTGCCATGAACACCTGTTAATCTCATTGTAACCCAGGGTCATCTGACTTTCTGGCTGGCTAGATAATGTCACCTCCTTCTCCGCTATTCCTTGTGTGCATATCCCTTTAGAACTCGGTGCTTGGTCAAGGTTTTGAGAGTAGCTTACTTCCCTTCTATGGCCTTTATACATGCTCTCAGGATCCACTCTTAGAAGTAATGCAGGATGGTTGAATTTCCTTTACCTTAGTTCTAGTTTCTTTTCTAAAATGATACCAGATTTTGTGTTTTAGGTTATTAAAAAAAATTTGTCTTACTGATTATTAGTAGACCAAAACTAAATCTTGAGCTATAATGTTTTAATATTTTGTAAGGAAAAAGAATTGCTGAGTATGATTAGTTAGGCATATAGAAATACTTAGTCTTCTGTGATTTTACTTAGTGTTTCAGTTTATTTTCTGGTTTCAATAGAACAAGTTGAAATCATCGCAGAAGGATAAAGTTCGTCAGTTTATGATCTTCACACAATCTAGTGAGAAAACAGCAGTAAGTTGCCTGTCTCAAAATGACTGGAAGTTAGATGTTGCAACAGACAATTTTTTCCAAAATCCTGAACTTTATATACGAGAGAGTATAAAAGGATCATTGGACAGGAAGAAGTTAGAACAACTATACAATAGATACAAAGGTGAGTGCTTACTTGTATCTTTAAATATTTTGAACCAGGTGTTCCAAAGTTGCACACTTCTTATGAAAAAGAATACATAGAACATAGGTATTTGTATATGTATGTGTAATGCATAAAACATATGACATGGGAGGACATCTCAACAGAGCTCTGTAGATCTTAGAATTACTTCAATTATTTTCCTCTTTCTATTAAAATTTCTTCTTAGCCTCTTTGTTTCCTCCCCTTGGTTCCCCTGTGTTTCTCCTCCCCCATGATCATATTTGAGAATGGTGCCCGGCAGGAGGGGGCTGTTTTTCCCCCCCTTATTTAATAATAAACTTAGCTGAGATGGTTTTAAGAAAACCTACATAATATTTTAACAACCTTTAAAGAATTTAAAAGTCATATGCACTTTAAAATATTTAAATAACACATAATAGATGAATAAAGAAAAAGTTAATAGTTTCTCCATTTGCTCCTTATGTATTGTGGAGGAACCAGTATTGAATTGTGGTGTGGATCCTTCTACGTCTTTTATGTTTACGTAGAAATAAGTACGCAGAGTTTCAAATTTTTTTTCAAAAATGGGATATTTTATGCATAACTCAGGCCCCTAAATCAAAAAAGTCATTTTTTTATTGCTGTAGATGTCAGCACATCTCATCTGACAGCAGAGTGTGAGTGCCTCTTTCTCCTTGTACCTGTTGTTACTGAGAACTTTGGCTGTCTGATAAGTCAATATTGATAGTTGTTTTCTTTAATTTGAACAGTAGATAGTTATGTTATTGATGTTAGGATTGAATTGCTGAGTTTATGGTTTTTCTGATACTCTCAAGAAGTGATTGTTGTGGTAAAATGAACTTTGTTTTAAGGAAAAAAAGAATTTCTGTATATAATAATGTTAATTTAGAATGCCTACTTAAACAAAATATGGATAGATTGAGTCAAAAATCCTTTATCCCTTATAAAGCAGGAGTGTCAAACTCATTTTCACTGGGTGCCACATCAGCCTCACGGTTGCCTTCAAAGGGCTGAGTGTAATTTCAACTCTTTAATGGTTAAGGAGTAGTTACATTTATACAGTCCTAAAATTATTTCAGCCCTCCGAAGGGATTGCATTTGTTCCTTTCGAAAATAATACAATAATTAAGAAATAATACAAGAATAAAACTCTGTGTTTCATGTACTTAGAACTATAAACCTCCTTTTGCTTCACCCTGTATGTTTTCCTGTTCATCTTAAGAGTGCTATTTTGAGGGCAGAGTGGCTTTGAATATTATAGGGGAAAATGTTAGTAATATTGCTTTATATTTTTGGTCTATTGAGATCTTTTTTTTAATGGAACATAAAATACTAACTTTTTTAGTTTTAGGAATAGCATAATAAACTATGGCATTAATTTAATATTGCATTGTTGTTTATAAAGATCCTCAAGATGAAAATAAAATTGGAATAGATGGTATACAGCAGTTCTGTGATGATCTGGCACTCGATCCAGCCAGCATTAGTGTGTTGATCATTGCGTGGAAGTTCAGAGCAGCAACACAGTGTGAGTTCTCCAAACAAGAGTTCATGGACGGCATGACAGAATTAGGGTGAGTATATAATTTCCATAGGAAATTAGGTGTGTTACTATGAGAATTACTGTGGAATTGAGTTATGTTATAAATTTTTGAATGTAAATTTATACATTTACTAGCCCACAAACATTGTTATAAATAGAAATGGGCTAATATGCTAATTCCTTCCCAGTGTTATCCAGTTCTCTGGGTTTGTCAAGTTGTCTGTATAGTTGATATAGCCTATTCCATTTGTGTTGTACTTTCACCATTTCTTCCTAAGGAAGGTTCTCCAGTATTAAAATAAATTACTGTGCTTTAGTATTTAACATTATAGTGAAATGAGCAAGTTTGAAGTTATTTTATAATGTGAGGCTGCAAATTCTGAATTTACAAATTCCTAGAATTTAAAATCTTGGATGTTACTAATAATTTTTTTGTTCATTTATATCTTAACAGCTGGTTAGCTGGATGTCTTGGGATGAGTCGATTGAAAAATGGGTAGAGGTTTTGCCTGTGGCCTCTAGTTGTATTTAATGAGGCTGCAAAAGTATTCAGTTTATGGATAGGTAACCGGCTGCCCTTTGTTTTTAGTGGCTAACGTTTATTGAACATTTATTTTCAGGAACTGTGCTAAGTAAGTACTTCACCTACCTCTTCACAGTAACTGTGTGTGAGAAGTAGTGCTTATATCCCCATTTTAGAGATGAGGAAACTAAAGTGCAGAGAACTAGAGTTAGGTAGTATTAGAGCCAGGATTTGAACCCAAACGTTCTGAACTTGAGCCTGAGGGACATTGTAATTAGGGTCCAGACAAGACATGAAAAGATATCAGTAATTTGAATTGGGTAAATTTGAAAGATTGTTTTAATATGTACAAGGGGTAAAAGAAAACTTTGAGGTATAACAGAGGTGGCAGTTGCAAGAAACTGCCACCACCCCTTGAGCTGAGGGAAGTGAATAAGGGAGGAATGTAGAAACTTAAGGGATCTTAAGATCGGAGCAGAGGGTGTGGCTGCCACTGAACTTAAAGCAGGTGGTGCCTGCCCAGGTGCCTGCCTCGATCACCACTCTGATGAAGAAGGAACTGGCTAGAGGCCATTTGCTATAGGGCCCTGTCAGTGCTGTTAGTGAGCGTTGATGGATGGGACCTTCCAGCCCACTAAAACCCTTGCTTGCTCTCTGCCAGAAAACAAACTGGGATAAGGAAAGTTCCTTCTTCCCTCTGTCAGTGTTTCATTGCCCTCTATTGGTAGAACCTAACAGTGAGCCAACCGGCAAGAAAAATTAAATCTCACAATTGAAGTCCATTGCAGATGGTCACACTTTAAGGTAAAGAAGGGCGGGTTTAAAATTGAGAGGCAGTACATTAATAACTGGCCCAGACAATATGCTATACAGCCAAAGCCAGCCCCGTCCTGAACTTGCCAATTTTTTATGCGAGGACAGATGTCATTAGAGCTAACCTTTTTTTTTTTTCCATTTGAAACTGAGTTTGTGTACCATGTGATGAACTTTAAGATCAAAATTTTAATTTACAAACTAATGATCTGGGAGATATTATAAAGAACATAGTAGGAAAATAAAAGCAAAAAGATCAGAAAAAAACCAGTAATGATTGGTTTTGTGAAATCTATAAGAAATAGGATATTTCTACCTTGAGTCTACTATGTGGAAAGTAAGACTTGGTACTTGGACCCTTCCTTTCAACTCTTTAGAAGTTGAGTGCTTTCTAAAATACAGAAAAAGCTTACTGTAGATTTGAGATAATTCCGTTGGAGATGGCAGGAGGCTCACCTGATTTTTATTATACTTTGTATATAATAAAAAATAACTTTTCAAGAGGAATTCATTCTCACCTAAGTAAGAAACTCTGCTTCCAGTTAGTTTGGAAGCTAGACGTGTGATTTTTTTTTTTTACCATGTAAGGAGTATCTACTACAGTTTTAACTGGTGATTGTTGTTGATTCCAACACATTCTCATCCATTCACGGCAGCTGACTTGCACAATTCAGGTGTGCTAGTATAGTAGTCCAGTGAATCATGTAATTAAAAGTAATAGCCCATTTCTTTAAAAATAGTCATTATTTCTAACATTTAATCACTCCGGACCTTTTCTTTCTCCAACTAAACCCATACTTGTTTATGTAATGTAAGAAGAGAAATTTCAACTATCTGATTTTTAAAAAGAAGTTCTATGAAATAAATATAAGCTATCATAAGAATAAGTTAAATCCTTAATTTATAGTGAAAAAGTTTATTTTTTATAAACTTAATTTTACAATGTAGATGTGACAGCATAGAAAAACTAAAGGCCCAGATACCCAAGATGGAACAAGAATTGAAAGAACCAGGACGATTTAAGGATTTTTACCAGTTTACTTTTAATTTTGCAAAGAATCCAGGACAAAAAGGATTAGGTAAGAATTTTTAAAAATTATATTTGGTGTTTCAAATACATTCAAGTACATTGACAGTGTCACTTTTGTTTTGTAATAGAAAGTTATGTGTTTTGAGCATAAAATATGAAAATACCAGTTCCTGAAAAACAGTGAGAAACAGTGAACTTGCGGTTACTTGGAAAAGACAGCACATTCAGTGATAGGGTGGGTTACCCTGGATACCACGTGCGAACCACTGATTTTTACTTTAAAGAACCATACAGAAAATAAATAGTTGTTAAAAATTCCCCTGACATACGAATGTACATTTGTTTATTTTCCAAAAGATATTGCAGGATATTAGGAGCATATGTTATTTCACTACGGATCTGTTGAAATAGCATTGTGGGAGGTCTGAGTTGGAGAATGCCAGATAAATCTAGTCTTCTTGATTATGACTTATTTGGAAATCAGAAGAATTAAAAAGATGATTACTCATAATCTTATCCAGAAATAACTGCTGTTAATAATTCAGATCAATCTATACTGCTTGTAATATCCATATATTTGCTTTGGGAATGGCTAGGGGATATGGAAATAAAAGCTACTGTGTAATTTACAGTTTACCCAGAAAAATTGGACAGTAATAGATAATACAAAATAGTGTGTGTGAGGGTTTTAGACAAAAGTAGAAATGAATAAAAGTGGGAATGATTGGTTCATGCTTCCTGGGCAGGATGGGATGTGAACTAAAAGGTTTGCTTTGTCTGGGCTGGGCAAGGGAAGAAAAAGGTCTTCCACTGAGAGGATAGTTATGAATGAAGGTTCGAAACTTGAGAAATATACTTGACTTTGTGGAAGCAAGAAAGTGTTGACTTTAGTGGGAATGCTTGTTTGGAGATTAAATTGGTGAAATATTAAGGTTCGGTAACCACAGGCTTCTTTTAAATATAGGATAGAAAGATTTAAAGTGGAGTTTGTGGGCAAAGGGGCATACTGAAGATTTTGATGATGGCAGTAACTTCCATTTAACATGAGCTTTCAGTATGCCTGGCAGAGTGCTAAATATTTTACATACACTGCCACATTTAATGTGTAACAATTTTATGAATTTCCATTCTTTCATTAAGTAATTCTCTACCTGCCATGTGCCAGGTACATAATAATAGAGTGCTAGCCATTTTTTATACTTACTTTGCAGATAAGGAAACTGAGGCAAAGGTAAATAACTTACCCAACAGTTGAAGTGAGTTTGTTTTTGATTTTGAATATACATTAATTGGAGAAGCTAATAGGGGCCTATTGTACTAATCCTTCTTTATATTTTAGATTAGGTGGGAAAAGTGTTGAGAAAGGGATTATGTGAGTAAGGATTAGACTGAGGAAGTGTTTGAAAGCTAATGAGGAAGGGATGGGTGTGTAACATTTGGAGAATTGGCCTAAAGAACGACCAAAATGAAACTGATTAAAAATTCACAAAATACCTGTAAAGCAAAATTCTAAATAATGAAGCCTCATTTCCCACCTTCAGTTTAGGTTGGATATTCTTACAGAAAAATTTCTCATTTTGCAGGTGATATAAGCTAGTATACCCTAGGATTGGTTTCTCTGTCTTCTGTCTGTGGCTACTAGTTTATTGGGCTATTTTTTCTGGTTTCCTTTTTCTTCCACAAATAAAAACCGATTATAGTCTAATTTATATGTATATACTATAAGAATTATTTTTGTTACATTTAGAAATATAGCACAAAATTTTGGTAAGATTAAACAAAATTTTGTGAGTATCAGTGGTGATAAAGGGATTGAATCTATTTCTTAGTTATATCCCTAGCCCTTACTGGAGTACAAAATAAATGATATTTTTGGGTGCATATATAGTTTTAATATTTAATCTTAGGTTTTATTATAGGGTGAAATAAAAGTAAAATTAAATTTTTATATTTATATGGTAAATTGGAATTTCAGATTACAGAAAAAATGAGAAAAAGATTATGCGTAGAATTAAGATTTAAAATTGTGTTTATTTTATCTAATAAGTATTGTGCTTAAGAAAAATGTAATTGTTTATTGGGTATAAAGTTGTTGTTTTGCAAGATGAAAAGAGTTTTGAAGTTAGTTGTATATCAGTGTGAATATACCTAACACTACTGAATTGCACACTTAAAAATGGTTAAGATGATAAACTTTATGTTATGTGTGTTTAACCACAATTTATTAATTTATTTTTATCTTTACTTGAGGACATTTTTTTAATTGCTTTTAGAGAGAGAGGAAGGAGGTGGGTGGGGGTGGAGGGGTAGAGAGAGAGAGACAGAGAGAGAGAGAGAGAAACACATGGGTGTGAGAGAGAAACATAGATTGGTAGCCTTCTTGCACATATCCAGATCAGGGATCAACCTGCAGTCTGGGTATGTGCGCCGACCAGGAATCGAATTTGTGACCTTTGGTCTGTGGGTCAACATTCCAACCAACTGGAGTCACACCAGCCAGGGCTAACCACAATTTTAAATTTCTTTTTAACCACCCCCTCCTCCCCCCTCCAAAAAAAACAGACTGTACAACACAAAGTAAGCCCTAATGTAAAATATGGACTATAGTTAATGATATATCCATATTGGCTCATCAATTTTAAGAAATATACCACACTAAAACAAGATATTAAAAATAATGGAAATGGTGGGAAGGGAGGGAGAGGTATATGGGAACTGTCTATACTTTTGCTCAATTTTTCTATAGACCTAAAGTTAAAACTAAGAAAAGGCCTAATTAAAAAAAAATGTAATAAAAGTAAACCGTAATTTCTCTTTTTGTTTTGCATTGGTGTTGGGTGTCAGGAAATGTAATGACTTGCTTAGTTGAAGAACTTAATTAAAAAGGAAACAGTTTTGTTGACAGCCTTTCTAAGGGTTTACAGGGCTCGTATATTATTAAAGTATGCGGTAGAGAGGAATTAGAAGATCATAGGAGAGGAGGTGAGGCCCGAAACAAATTGGCAAAGAGTGACAGTGACAGCACTGTGGTTGATTTATAAATAGTTAATGCTGGTGGTAGTCACAGCTGGTGTATGCCTTTTTTTCTCATTTTCTATAACTATTTCTTGTGGCACTACGATAGGATGCTTCCTCTCTCACCGTCTGCATCAGTCACCTGCCATTTCTGATAGTTCTCTGAATCCTAAATTTTTGAAAGGAACTTCATAAATCCTCTGTTAAATCTAACCAAAGTAGTATCCATCCATACATAATGTTCATTTAGCTTTCACTTTTGACCATGGATTGGACACAGTGGCCCATTGTCTTTACAGGACAATCTTACACAGTTCTTCCTTATTAGGCTAGCATCTTTGTGTTTATAACTTCTATCATTGCTCTTATTTGTCCTCTACTATAGCCCAGAGGAAGTCTAACCTTAAAAGAGCACTATCACTTACCCCTTCTCTTTTTTCCAGAACAGCGTTCCAATTATTTTAACTATTCATTTGAAGAGACTTATTATTCCTGTTACTGTCCCCCCAGACACATTTCCATTTTTGCAGTTTCTGTCAGAATAGAGCTCTTAAAGCTGAACATCATCATAATCCAGAAGGAGGCTGTTTAATGTAGAACACTGTGGGTCTGTCTTCCTTTCCTCCCTCCCTTTTTGTGGGATTGATCTATTAATTTGATCAAAAATTATATTAGTTCTTCATCATCAGCCTGGTCATTTTTAGGACCATCCTGAACTTTAATAAAGTCTGTAGGCTATTTTCTTATAAACTGTGGTTTAGCTAGAGTCCTATACTTGTGTAGTTGATTTAAAATTTTTTAACATTATTTGTTAAACATTTAATATTTAGAAATAAATTTTAGTGTTTT
Organism: Phyllostomus discolor; assembly: GCF_004126475.2. Taxonomy (NCBI): domain Eukaryota; kingdom Metazoa; phylum Chordata; class Mammalia; order Chiroptera; family Phyllostomidae; genus Phyllostomus; species Phyllostomus discolor. The sequence continues at coordinate 43,308,638 of NC_040904.2, read as the reverse complement.
TAAAGCCTATTTTCATCTGTACAATCCTCTTTGATTTTTTTAACAAGCCTTTGAGCAAAGTAAAAAGAAACTGCTTACCTTTTCATGATGGTGAGGAAAATCATGGTCAGGGAGGCTGACTTACTAAGGTCACCTAACTTTAGAATTGTGGGACTCAGCCTTGGATTTTCTGACTCTAGTCTCTGTCTTCTTTTATTACACTACGTTGTGCTAACTGTAGATATTTCTAAGTAGATGAAAACATTTTGAATGGGATTTTTGATCACTGTGCCATCCTCCCTAGTGAGTTGACAACATTTTGTTTCCCTCAGGGACAGTGTTTGGATCCCATCTTAGTTCATTTTCATGTTCATCTGGTACTCAGTTGGTCATCTTTTATGGAATCCCACATTGCCCTGTTGATTCTCTTTGAAAGAATGACACATGGATTACCTTTGTTTGCATTTTTAATTTTACTGTAAGGGCTTGAGGATTCATTCTTTAAGTATCTCAGTTTTTTACATTACTGTCATTAAGACCTGCTTGTCTTCTTTTCTCTGTATTGTCCTTCTATTCCAACTGCTTTTATTTCTGTTACTGAATTTACTTTATCCAATACTACTTCAGAATTAATAATAATTTTTTTAATATTAAAAATAAATAATGAGTCAAGTACTGTTCTAAATGTTTTATATGTATAAACTTATTTAATCCTTACAACCACCTCGTGAGAGTACATACCATTATTATTTTTTTTTAACTGACTTACAGAGAGGTGAATTCAGTTGCCTATGGTCATGAACTAGTGCCCAAGTTGGGATTTAAGAGGCTGAATTTCTGTGTTAAACCAGTTCTCTAGCTAGGCTGTTCTTTCTGTCACTCAGACATTGCTGTCTAAAGGTACTCTTTCCTAAGCTTACTCTATGCATTTCAATTCCTAATTTTAATTTACTGATCTTTTTGAGTATTCCTTTTTCATTTAACATTTACTGACTGCTTACCCTGAGAGCATGGTATCAGGAGCATCTTAAGTCTGGGCGAGTTTGCTGCATCTCCATGGAGGTGCTTGATTTTTGAGCCTTGAGGAAGGAATATATGTTTTCAAGGACAAAAGAAAAAGAAGTCATCTCTAATGTGGAGACATTAGCAAGTTTAATTGCTCATATTTGAGGAACTACAAGTAAGTTTATTTGACTAGAAATGTACTTATCTGAAGGCAATAGGATATCATTGTAGGTTAAAAAACATTTTCAATAGATTTTATTTTTGAACTGTTTCAGGTTTATAGCAAAATTGAGCAGAAGATACAGAGGTTTCCCATATATCTCTGCCTTCACACATTATTGACATCCCCCTGCTCTCATTATGGACATCCGCTGCCAGTTGTATCTGCATTGGCACATTATTGGCACTTAAAGTTAAGTTTATATTAGGGTTCATTCTTGGTGTCATATATTTTGTGGGTTTTGACAGGTACATAATATGTATCTATGGTTATAGCATTATACAAAGGAGTGTTACTGCCCTAGAAATTCCATCCTAACCCCAGGCAACCATGAACTTTTTACTGTCTCCATAGTTTTGCCTTTTGCACAATTTCACGTAGTTGGAATCATATAGTATGTAGCCTTTTCAGATTGACTTCTTTCACTTAGTAATATTAATACACATTTGTTTTCCTCCATATCTTTTCATGGCTTGGTAGCTCATTTTGTTTTAGCACTAAATAACATTCCTTCATCTGTATGTACCACAGTTGTATATGTGTTCACCTTCAAAAGAACATCCTGGTTGCTTCCAAGTTCTGGCAGTTACGGATAAAGCTGCTGTAAATACCCATGTGCAGGTTTTAGTGTGGACATAAGTTTTCAGTTCATTTGAGTAAATACCAAGAGCAATTGCTGGATCTTTTGGTAAGTGTATGTTTAGTTTTGTAAGAAACTGCCAAACTGTCTTCCACAGTGGCTGTACTATTTTGCATTCCCACCAGCAATGAATGAGAATTCCTGTTTCTCCATAGCCTTGCCAGTGTTTGGTGTTGTCAGTGTTTTGGAGTTTGGCCATTCCAAAAGGTGTGTAGTGGTATCTCATTGTTTTAATCACTGAAGAATTTTAACATGGAAGTGATATCAAATTTATATGTCTGAAAGCTCCATCTGAAACTAGTGTTGGTCCTTTAAAAGGAGTAGAGCTGTCGCAGTGGTTTAGCTAGACACGAGGAGGACCCTAGCATAGGCCTTGCCAGTGGGGTTGAGATGTTAGAATGAGAGAGCTTTGATTGGAAGTGTTTGGTGAGGAAGAAAGGAATTTACCTATGATTCTCAACACAGGGCATATTTAGAAATGTGGGGGGGGGGGGGGGTGGTTGTCATAATTACTGAGGGTTTCTGCTGACTGTAGGGGGATGCTAAATGTCCTGCAATGCCTTGAACAGTTCCTCACAATGAGAAATTTCACTGAGAAACACTGTGGGGCCATGGTCTTTATTGAGAGAGGAATAGCAGGTCTGTAGAGGTAAGACAATGAGTTAAGTCTATGCCCTGTTGAATTTGAGTTTTTGTGGGTACCCATTTGAAGATGTTGAGCATACAGTGTACAAAAAGGGAAGAGTTTGACACATCTGAAGGAAGAAGAAGTGGTTATTGCTGACATACAGTATTACAGAACACTGACATTTAATGCATGAATGGAGGAAGAAGAGCCTGTAGAAGAGAATAAGAAGGCCAAAGAGGAAGAGGAAAATCAGTAGTGTGCTTCATAAAGCTAAAAGAAGTGACAGTTCCGTCCCAGAGGTGTCCTCAGTTCCGTCAAATATGGCAGAGGTCCAAGTAAATGAAAGACATAAATGTGTTTATTTGGCAAACAGAAGGCTCTGGGGCTCTGGTAGCCCTGGTAGCCCTCCAGAGATTTTCCCACTGGGGTGAGTTGCAGAGGTGGACGCTAATTTAGAGAATTAAATAGTGTGTGGGAGGTGAGGAAATGGGGCAATGAACGTAGAATTACAACAAGTTCTCTTTTACAGCCTGAACTTTCAAACATCATACATGTACACACTTACTCTTGACAAAGTCCTGTATTAGGTGTTAGCTGACAAATGGGTGTGTACAGGTGTCTCATGCTTTGCAGTTATTTGAATCTTTTATTATTTCTTATTTTGTAAAAATTAGTTAAAAGGAAAAATGGTAACACTAATCACAAGCTTAGTTCTTATATATTTAATGCATTTGAAGTGAAGAAGGAAATTATTAAGCATGTTAATAACAGATCTTACTGAGCATGCCAATGCAATTTTACCTCACTTAAAGCTCAACAATTTTGTTTATTTAGTAAAGAACAAAATTAAAGAACTTAGAAGGAATATTAGGTATAAAGTTTTATAGACTGCAAAGATTAAAAAAGAATTTTGATTAGTAACTGGTGTCATATTTCTAGTTCTCTTAAAACATGGGGATCTGAATTTGACTTTTAGACATGTTTTAGGAACACATTATGTATGAAAGTAGAAGACTCCATGTAACAAGATTATCTGTGAAGGGAGGAGAAACAGGGAATGAAAGACCCAAGAGACACTTACTTTTTAAAGAGAGATGATAACCTGAGCTTATTTCTTTGTGGAGGGGGAAAGCCAAAGGGGGGACCCTTTGTAGGAAGGGTACAAAATGGCTTAGTAGACAGTAGATAAGATACCTTGAAGAGGCAGGATGGTACTGGTCCAGAATAGTGGTGTTGGACTTGCCCTTGGATAAGAGGGAAAAAGGCACCCTTTGCATTGAGTTTGAAGGAAGAAGTAATGATAGATTTAAAGGTGCCTTTGTATATGGAACCGTAGGAAGTGCATTCTTTCAGTATCTCAGTGCTTATTGTGTGTTTCAGGCTGCTAATTCAGGTGCAGGTAATTCCTAAAAGAGGTTGAAATCCAGTGAAGAAGGGGGATTTTTTTTTACCTTATGACCCTTTTATATTTTTCTTTGAGGTAGGATGTGAGCTCTTTTGGAGTCTTTTCCTAGTCTTCCATGATTCCTCACATTGTCAAGAATGGTTTGGAGAGCATATCAAAAGGACTTTTAAGTTACTTGGGATGTAATTTTTCTGGACCTGGAGATGCAAATTTACTTATAAAAGCTTGATACTTTCTATCTACTTCAGTTCCTGGCAGAAGATTGTAGGTCTTTCTCTCTGTCATTTGACAGGAGGAGGTCTTTGTTATGTGGGAGTGTTGCTTTACCTTTCTCTGCTCCAAACCCAATTAAATGGTCATTATATCATTTCATCACATTTTTAAAACAAACCTTAGTTTATTATTAATTTTAATTTTTAAATAAAAATTCTTAGTAGTTCCTTGAGGACAGGATCAGACAGCCAGCATCTTGGAAAATTGGTTAGGATTGTGGGCAGCACTTCTTTGTGTTACAACCTGTAGGTGTACATCAGTAGTTCTCAACTGGGAGCAGTTCTGCCTCTCAGGGGACACTTGGCAGTGTGTGGAGACATGGTCACCACCTTGGTCACCACCAGGGATAGGATGGAGCTGACACTGACAGCTAGTGGTTGGAGGCCAGGGATGCTGCTGTTGCTATAATGCCATAGGACATCCCTCCACAACAAAGTTACTGGGCTTAAAATGTCAAAAGTGCTGGGTCGGGAAACACTGGTGTACAGTAACCAGTGTCTGAGTACGTGGGAACTAGTCACACATGCTTATTTACATTACCTAATGGAAACTGCAGAAACACCCTGTGAGGTAAGTGGTACCCTTCTTGCCCTGAAGGTACTGTTCATTGGTGATGGAGCCAGGACACAACCTTGGGCTTCTTTCTTTAGGAAAGTTTTAATACATAAGTATTCAGGGCACAAGTGGGGTTTGTTTTTTTTTTTAAAGGCTATCTTTGGACTTTCTTTTTAAGGACAAGTATTTATGGCATTTAAAATACATGATTTATTTTTAATATTACAGATCTAGAAATGGCCATTGCCTACTGGAATTTAGTGCTTAATGGAAGATTTAAATTCTTAGACTTATGGAATAAATTTTTGTTGGTAAGTTCATGTTTTCTACAGTTCCTTGTTTCCTCTAGAATTTTGTTTTGTTTAAAAATAAATTACTCTTTGAAAATGTGACTGACTCATCTCAGAGCATGTAATGGACATAGAATGAGAAATTTATCAGAATTTCTGTACATAAGTTTTTTTTTGCATTCTTGTATTTAGCATCATCTGGACTGTTTTTATGAAACACTTTTTAGTGATTTGGATTTTTTTTTTATTAAATAGGAACATCATAAACGATCAATACCAAAAGATACTTGGAATCTTCTTTTAGACTTCAGTACAATGATTGCAGATGACATGTCTAATTACGATGAAGAAGGTAAATGCCCTTTCAGTTTTGTTTTTTACCTGCCTCCTTCTTTTATATACTTTTGAACCTCTTGTCTATTTCTCTTGGTTGGATTTCCCTCTTCTGAGCTTTTATTTGTGTTCTTCCCAATGTGTGAAATGCCTTCATCCTCTTTCCCCATCTGTGTTGTTCTGTTACTTTAAATACCAACTTAGTATTCATGTCTCCCAGAAGGGCATGAGTAATTTTGATCCATGTTTGAGATTTTCAGTTTATTTTAGGAAGCTATTCTCTTAGGAAAGTACTTTTATACTTACATGTATTTATTATTTGTTTGTCTTGTCTGTGAACTTGATTAGTAAACTCCTTAAGTTTAGTGACTTTGTCTAATTTGAAATGTACTTCAGCTGCCTACTGTAGTACTTACTGTTGGCATTCGATAAATACTCATTTCTTCATGTAAAGATGGTGCTACCATCTACTACCTGTTTTCCTTTTGTTTTTCCAGAAGTGGCAGTGATTTACATTGATTTCTTCACACATCCCTAGTCCCCCCTACCCCGAGAATTAGCAAGATGTGTTTTAGAGGTTGTTGAATACACAGAGGTATTTTTTGAAAAAATCTCCATTGACCTTGGCCTTTTTAAAAGTGAACTGGAGCCATTTAGTCTAACCAGAGATGATGTTATTTTGTTCTCTTTGTTTCAATTGTAATGTATAGTCTTCACTAAAAAGTAAGAAATGTGTACTCTTACATATGATTGATAATTGTGCTGTTAGACCTTCCATGAAACTGAAGAACTTTCTGATTTAGAGGTTGGCATATGGATGTACAGAGGCTTGCATATGTGCAATTTAAAATCGTTTAGTAATTGTCATGATGTAGGATAGATTTTGATACTTGTTTTCTTTGTAAGATTTCCACAAAATACCTGCAAATTTGTTTCCTCCTACCTCTTTCCTCTGCTTTCAGCACTGGCAGCATTCTCTTATATCATGACCATTCCTTAGGCTGGCAGTTGGGACCAAATTCTTTCAGTGGCCTGACTTCAGTGGCCTTCAGAAAACCATAATATTATTGATCACTTACCAGGAGAGTTATTTTTATCATTCAAGGAATGATCAAGTGTTGGAATAATAGAGCAGAGAGAATACAAGAAATACCTTAGGTAGAAACTCTAAAAAGCTTGAATTTTGAGAGTCCTATGAGTGGAAATATTTAATTGTGGGGAAGATATTAAAAAGTAAAGGAATCTATTAAAATGTTAGTCTTATCTCTGTTTTTCTTTCTTTCCTTTCTCCCATGTATTTTTTCCCCCAGGAGCATGGCCTGTTCTTATTGATGACTTTGTGGAATTTGCACGCCCTCAAATTGCTGGGACAAAAAGTACAACAGTGTAGCACTAAAAGAACCTTCTAGAATGTACATAGTCTGTACAATAAATACAACGGAAAATTGCACAGTCAATTTCTGCTGGCTGGACTGAACTGAAGATCAATCCTCGTAATTCAGACTGAGGGTTGAGACAAAACTTTAAGGATACATCTTGGACCATACCGTATTTCATTCTTCTAATGGTGGTTTGGGCTTGTCTTCTAGTCTGGGCCGCTCTAACCATTTATAATTCCAACATTGTGGATTTCATCTTATTTCTGTGGACCATCCTAGTTTATCCTCCCATAAGTCTTAGAAGCTTTATGGTGATTATTTTGAGGTTTTCCACTCTTGGCATAAAGCACAATGCTGTCTTCATCAGAAAACAGTTTGGCATAAGAATTAAACATGAACATCACAAACAATTTATAAAAACTTCTTAAATATATGCTTTGGGCTAGTTGCAAAGACTATGCTGATAGCACTTCCAATGAGAGTGATATATTTAAGTGTACTGGATCTGGAATGGTGTTTTGGTTTGGGGGAATTTTTTTTTTCCTGGAGAATCACATGTATTGTTGACATGAGTAGAGAATCTGATGAAAAAAATGTCAGAATAACCAACGTGAAAATTTTTAGGATAACTTCATGTGCCTCCCTGAAAATTTTATTGTGTTTCAGACCCTTGATTTCAAAAGGTCCCACAGAACTAGTCTGTACTTTTCTTACCCTATGTTTATATATAGTTGTCCTACAGGGAGCTGTTACTTAGAAAATGTCTGCATAATGTTAGATTCTATTCCTGTCTGCATTATGCACTACATAATTGGATTTCATTATGATTTTGAAATGCTTATATGCCTGTTGAATAAGTTAAACTATTTAATTTGTTTTGAATGTTTTAGATTGCTACACAATACAATATTCTAAATTTAGGCATGAAGGTTTATTTTGGGGGCTTTTTTTTTTTAGCACACTATGGAACACAAATGAAATTCTCTTAATTTATAAGAAGATAGTAGGAATTAAATTTTGAAAAGGGTCATGGTGAACCATGAAGTTCAATCCTTATAGGTACTGGTCTTTCAGACAAATAGTCCATTTTTGATGACTTCTTATTTTGTTGAAATTGCTTTAATTGCTAATCACTGTGGTTGCCAAATACTTCAGGAGCAGAGATTTTCAAGCAAGCATGTACTTGATACAAAATACCAATCTGGCTTCTATTTTTCGTAAATTATTCAGTTTCTTTATTGTTTTTGTTTCACCCAAATAGGACATTTTCACATCAAAGCAGGATTCTATCTTGTATGTATTATTTTCATTACAAGACCTATAAACTGCTTTTATGCTGAAAATGCTGATTTCCCTGTTTGCTTCCTGACATGTGAAGGAGGGTTTATTGCTTTTTAAAACATTTCTGTAAGGTAGGTAAAAAAAAATGTAAAACTTCAAATATTGGATGTGTATGGGCTTTAACAGGAATAGATTTTGCTTGGTGTATTCAGGCACTCTTTAAGGTCTACCATTGAAATTATCAAAGGAATGTACTTCAGATTAGCAGTATGCTTTAGATGTGGAAATGATTTTAAAAACAATGACATATTAAAATTACTTTTATTTACATGATTTTGAAATTGACTAGAAAGGCTTTCCATAGATCTCCTATTAATATTCCAATCATAAATTCAATTCACAAATACTGTTCTTCCAAAAGAAAATTTTGAAAACTTCTATTCAGGTGGCTGGAATTAGTTATTTAAAAAAAAATGGGAAGAAAGAAGAATCCTGCTGCTTTTCTTTCAAGTATTTTCTGATTTCGTATTTGTTAATATAAAGAGGAACTTCAATTATGAAAAATTTTAAAATATGTATGTACTATTTTGTTTTCTGTTTTGAAGATTTTGAGTTATGGTATTGTTTTCAGATTAATTCAAGTATGCTGTGTTTTGAAATGAGATTCCCATTAACTTTTTCCCCCCAATATAAATTATTTTTCATAAAAGTCTGATATTGGTTCATGGCCTAGTGCCTTGGGTTTTACAGACTTTTCCTTTTAAATGCAAGACCTTTCAACAAAATAGTATTTGTCATCAGTTTGGTACTAAACATTTATAATTACTGTGTAATTATAAACAAAAATACATAAATCTTTGAATATAATTATGTAGTATAAAAGCTAAGGTTCGCTCTATGATAGCATCTTAGAATTAAACAATACTATTACTAGGGCTGAAAAGTGAAGACTGGTTTAATGTGGTATGATTACTCTGAGGATAAATGCCTGGTTACAGGGAATATTCTGTACTAAAAATGCTTACACAAGTGGCCACGTGTGTGAGTGTGTGTGAAAGCGTGTCTGTGTGTGTGAGAGAGGATGAAAGAGACACGCTCACAGGCACACAACTTGAATTGCTTTAATACATTAGTGTTTCAGTCTTCATTCTGGTGAACTCCCCGTGCTGATTCTTTGTTTCAAACTGAACCACAGGTACAGTTTCCTTTTTGCCAAATGTCAAAACAGGTACACATTTTAAAATGTAATGCTTTTTAAATAGTAAAGTGTATAAAATTAGAAGTGCCCACATATAAAAATACTTGAGATCAAGATTATCTTTAGTGACTATCATCTGCATCATATCTCTGTAAGTTCAATTGTGTTTCTTCCAATCCCTGTCATATTACCAACAGAGGCAATAAAAACTTCAGTGAAATTGCCATGACTAAATCTTTTCAAATATTATTTCAGTGTAATATTTTTAAAGACGAAATAAACCTGAAAATTTATCCAGGAAGAACAATTACTCGAGGAAAGAGCATTGTAATGGCAAGTTTTAGGGAGAAAATGACATGCCAAGTCTTGTTTACTACATTTAAAATGTTTACAACTATACTGGGCTGCTTTATTTAATTAACAGTACTGTAGTTGTGTAATATGGCATTGTAAGTATGTGTTCATTAGACTTTTAAAAAGTTTTAATGAGAGAAAGTAAACAATAAAATACATGGAAAATCTTTTATAGAATATCCTTACTGGGGAATTCTTATTTAAGCAAGGTATTCTTTTTTTCCCCCCCCTCAGAAAGACTTATGTGAATGAAGTGTTCATCTGTTTTTATTTGACGATAAGTTTAAGTAGTTGTAGCTAGTTTAACGTGCACTTTGCGTAGATTTTTAAAAGTATGTTACTATTAAGACTCCGTATTGTAAACCTTCTGTAACTTTTCCTTAAGAAAGAAGAAAGGTAATCCTAATGAAAGCATTTTGGAATAAAAAAAGAAGGTGGTGCTGGGGAAACTTGATCCCAGCCCACAGAGTATGCCTTTGTACACCTGAGTCAGCTTCTCGCACAAATTAACTCACGTAGTGCCAGATGTTCAGTTGTGTGTGTTTAATAGAGAAGACTGACTTGGCACCTCAGCAGTGTTCTTTAAATGTTACTTTATACTTTTAACAATATGATTTATATTGAATACATAGATGTTTTGATAAGATTTTATCAAATTTGATAATGTAATGATAAAATGTTTTTAAAATGTGAACTATTTAACGTATATCTTAATAACCGAGGACACGATACCTGAATTGTGATTTCTACATAATGTTATAATTAGGGGTTAAGTTATGGCTCATCATTTAATTGATTATAAACGAGTATATTTCTGAACTCTTTACTTGCCTCCATTTTTACAATCACATAGCAATAATTTCTATTTTTATGTTATAGAAATGTGGTGAAGCTAGATATCACAATACCTTTACCTTTGATTTCTGAGAGGAAGGGGGTTTATATTTCACAGTTAAATTTGAAAATTCCTCGGAGCACACATCCCTTATCCCAGGTTTATCCTTACTGTTTGTTGCCATTTTGATCGATTACTTGATGAATTTCTGATTCTGGAGGCAGATAGCATTGCTTATTCTTTATTTTTAAATCCCATAAGGTAGTTGCACCAGCAGTTTTACCAGAGCGTCGTCGCCGTCTTGTTTCCTTGCGTCTGCTGGGGGGCTGGCGGTTCTGCCCGCCAGCCCCCGGACTTGGCAGCTTTCCGCGGGGCGCCGTGTTTTGTGTTGCCGTGGCTTCTGACGTCTCTGGTCGACCGCTTCCCCCTCTGTCTTAAGTAAGGAAATTCTGACAAAATGTGCATAGAATTCATAGTAGATGGAATTCCTGCCAGTAATGTCTTGATGGAATTTTAAAAACATTATTTTGTAAATCATTATAAATTATTCATTTCTGAAGTTGGGATTCTAAAAAGTATATTTTTAATATAAGTTTATTCAAGTTTTTCTTAGAAGCTTTGCTTTAATATGCTGTGTTGGTTTGTGTTGTGCCGGGGAGCAGTCAGCGTGCCGCGCCGGCGCGCAGGGGTCCGGCCACGCCGTGGGGCCGCCGTGCTTCCTGCGCTGGCGCCGCGGCAGCAGGCTGCCTCTTCTGCGGCACCTGCGTGGGTCTTTACTCTGGTCCTTGTGGAATACTGGCATGGATGTGAGATTTGGGGTGGAGGGAAAGTTTGGGGGTAGAGGGAAAGTTTGGTTTAAAAAGTTGTTTTAATGGCATGCTTAGCGGGAAATCTGCCAGGTTTTTCAGTGAAATAGAAAGAGGTGGGGCCCGGCCGAGATTAAAGCTGGTCTGGTCATAGAGAGCAGCATTGCTCTTAAAAGAAGAGTCTATCAAATACGTTTAAAGCAAAAACCAAAATAATGAAGCTTGATTTGAAATACTGAAACCCTTGAAACTTATCGGAGGCAGCATGTGAGTGGCTTAATGACCCGACCAAACAGAAAAGGATAATACTCATATTTAGAATGTAAGTATATATTTAGATGCATGTTCAATGTGAATACTTAAAATTTTATTTCCGATTATGAAATATCCCAAGGGAACTTTGTATCTCATGGAGAACTTGGGCAATAACCAAACAAGGGACTTGGTACTGAAAGAAATACTGTGGAGCATAAGATTAGGGGAAAGCATACATTTCTCTAGTTAAGAGAAATGTTAATGTGAGCTGCAGACAATGATTTGTTACATTATACATAGCTGAAAAGCAGTATTCGATTAGTAGAGGTGTGTGTACTTGGAATCCTTTAAAAGCATGTTTAGTTTTTAAGCAAATGCTAACAATAGTGTTAAAGCATAAAATGGTCATTCCTAAGACTTTGTTGTAATGGTACTTAGGAAAATACAGCTTTAGCAAAGCATAATTTATACACCATAGAAGTCAGCTATTGTGAGTGTACAACTCGGTAGTTAGTAAATGTACAGAGTTGTGCAGCCGCCATCAGTCTGGTGTTAGAACATTTCCGTCAGCTGCTCCCCTCCGCGGCCCTAGGCAGCCACACTGATCTGTCTTTCCTGAATTTGCCCTGTCTGGAAACTACGGGCCAGTGAGAGTTACAGTTTCATGTCTGTCGATTGGACTTTTAGTTGGCATATTTTTGAGATTCACCCATGCTTTAGCATATGCCTGTACTCAGTTCCTTTACTTGCTATATAGTATTCCCCTGTTTGGATGTTCTGCATTTGGTTTATCCATTCACCAGTTGATCGTTTGCATTTTTTGTCATTATGAATGCTGTGAACATTCACATGTATGTCTTTGTGTGGGCGAGTTTTCATTTCTCTTAGATTCCTAGGAGTGTAATTGTTATATTGGTTGGAAAATTTATGTTAACTTTCTGAAAAACTGCCAAACTGTCTTTCAAAGTGGTGGTACCATTTAAAAATATTCCTACCATAATGCATAATGATTGCAGTGTGTCCATATCCTCATAGATACTGCTTTTCTTAACTTATAGTCATTCTGGTAAGGATGTATTTTAAGGGTACAAGTTATATATCTAGCTATCCTACCTCATATGTCTGTTCCATGTGCCACTTGGGTGTGTACACGGTGGCCTGAGGGACTGCTGCAGAATTACTCACAGTAGAGGTGTGCTTACCTGAAGGTGGTAGTTTTTGTAGTGGGTGAGGGTCATTTCAGTGCCCTTCCGATGCGGTTGTGGCTGCTTAGTGAGTTTTGTGAGGCGGGCTGCGCAGGGGAAGGGCAGTGCGGAGGGCTGCGCTGTGCGAATCGCTGCGCTGTGCGTATCGAGGTTGTATCGCGGTTGCCGCTGCTGCCCAGTGCCCGTGTGCCGCAGGTGGCTCTGCCAGCATTGCACTCACACCTGCACGGGTATGTCAGAGCCACCTCTTTGAGTTTCCCAGAGCTCTTCCGCTTTGCGGTAACTGGAAATTCTTAAATTTGTAAAAATGCAGTGCTGCTTGAATTTTTGAGTGGGAAGTTTCACGCCCACACAAAAGCAGAATGGTATGCTGAACCTGCTTCAGCGCGATCAGTTAATGGCTATAGTGTTGGTATCTGTGTGCCACCCGTCTTCCCAGTCCAGATTTATTTTGAAGTAGGTCTCAGCGAGTGCTACGCATGTCTAAAAGACAAAGACTTACATATAACCACAATACGATCACTACACTTAAATGTTAACAACTCCTTAGTACTTACCCAGTCAGTATTTTACATTGTTTCATTTTTTTACCCCAGTTGAAGTCAGGAAAAGAAGGTCCATGCATTGCATGTGTTTCTAAATTTTTCAACCTTTGGGTTCCCATATCCCCACCCCTTGGCTTAGAATTCATTTGTCTGAAAATGTGACATTTCATACACTTAACGTTTTTTACAAAATTTAGAAAATATTTTCAGTTAAGTGTAGTATAAAAAGCTATGGTAATTATATCAACAAATGTTCCACTAATTTAAAAATATAATGACCCCTGGCTGCTGTGGCTCAGTGGATTGAGTGCTGGCCTGAGAACCAAAAGGTCAGCAGTTCGATTCCCAGTCAGAGCACATGCCTGGGTTGCCGGCCAGGTCTCAGTCGGGGGTGTGCGAGAGGCAACTGATCCATGTATCTTGTGGGTTGACGTTTCTCTCCTTCCCATCCCCTCTAAAAATAAATAAAAATATAATGGGACTTGTATCCAGGATATATAAAGAACTTTTATAAGTTAACAAACAATCCAATTTACAAAGGAACAAAGGATTTGAAAAGACATTTTTCCAAAAAAGACACAAATGGCCCATAAGCATATGAAGAGATTCTCCACATCATTCGTAATAGGGAAATGCAAATCAAAACTCCAATAAAATATCACTTAATACCCACTAGGATGGCTTCAACCAAAAGGACAAGATGTGCTGAGGATGTGGACAAGTGGACATTTGTGGTCCTGTGAAGTGGTGCAGCCGCTTTGGAACGGTTTGGCTGTCTCCGATCATCTAGCTTAGCGTGTGACCTGAGGCTGTGAGAGTTGGAAATGTATGGTCGATTCACATTGCAGCCCCTGCAGGCTGTTTTTTGTCTTAGGAATTTGACTGTTTTAGGTACCTCATGTGCAAGGATCACAGTTTTTGCCTTTTTGTGACTAACTTATTTCCCTTAGCATAATTTCCTCAAGCTTTGTCCTTCAAGCTTCTTATGACAGTTTTACTTCTGTCATATTGTAGCATGTGACAGTAATTTTTTCTTTTTTAGTAATTTCTTTTTAAGGTTGAATAATCCATTGAGTGTATATACATTTTGTTTATTCATTTCTGTGCTAGTGGCCATTTGGCTATTGTGAATAGTGCTGCTGTGAACTTAAGAGTGAAAATACCTCTTTTGAGACTTAAAACAAAATGGATTTTATTTTTAGAGGGGGAGGAAGGGAGAGAAACATGCACGTGAGAGAGAAAACATGGATTGATTGCTTCCCGTATGTGCCTGGGCTGGGGACCAAACCTGCAAACCTGGCATGTGTCCAGACTGGGATTTGAACCAGCTACTTTTTGCTTTTCGGGACGACGCCCAACCAACTGAGCCACACTGGTCAAGTTTCTTTGAGACCATCCACTTCTTTGGATAACTACCTAGAATTGGAATTGCTGGGTTGTATTCAGTGGTGCTATTTTTCATTTTTTGAGGAACCACCACACAGTGTTCCATAGCAGTTGCACCAATTTATAGTCCTACCAACTGTGCACATGGGTTCCAGTCCCTCTCCGTCCTTGCCAACAATTATTTCCTCTTTGTTTTTTCTTTTTTGATACTAGCCATCCTAATGAGTATGAAATGATATCTCATGGTGGGTTTGATGTGCATTTCTCTAATTAGCGATGTTGAGCACCTTTTCATATGCTTGTTGGCCATTTGTATGTCTTTGGAGAAATGTGTATTCAAGTCCTTTGTCCAGTTTGAATTGGGTTATTTGATGTTTTTATTGAGTTGTTGTGCTTTTGATATTCTAGATATTAACTGTCTGGTCTAATGTCATTAAACCCAGGGTTTCCTTACTGATTTTCTGTCTGGGTGACCTATCCATTGATGGAAGTGGGTCAGTGACGTGTCCTCTACTGCTATTATATTACTATTTCTCATTTTAGGTCTTTTTGTTTGGTAGAATCTTTAGGATTTTCTACATAAAAGCTTATGCCATCTACAAACAGACAGTTTTACTTCTTCCAATTTAGATTGCCTTTTATTTCTTGCCTTATTGCTCTGACTTGGGCTCCCAATACCTTATTGACTAAGAGTGTTACAAATGGGCATCCTTTTCTTGTTCCTGGTGCTGGAGGAAATGCCTTGCATGTCACCACTGAGTATACCGTTGGCTGTGGGCTGTTCAGATGTGGTCTTCGTCATGCGGAGATAGTTTTCTTCTGTTCATAGTTTGTTGAATTCTTTTTTTAGTCAGGAAGGGTCTTGTCAATGCTTTTCCGTATCAGTTAGGATAATCATGGGGTTTTTATCTTTCATTGTTAGTATGGTTTATTGGAATAAATGATTTTCATGTGTTGATCATCCTTGAATTCCAGGAATAACTCCCACTCAGTCATGGTGTATAATTCCTTAATGTGCTGTTGAATTTGGTTTGCTAGTATTTTGCTGAGGATTTTTGCATCAATATTCATCAAGGGTATTGGTCTGTAATTTTCTTAGTGTTTCTTTGGCTTTGATATCAGGGTAATGCTAGCTTCATAGAATGTGTTTGGATGCATTCACTTTTCTTCAATTTTTTTGGAAGAGTTTGAGGAGGATTGCTGTTATATGTTGGTAGAATTCTCCAATGAAGCCACCTGGTCCTGGGCTTTTCTTTGTTGATGTTGTTGTTGTTGTTTAAATTACAGATTCAATTTCCTAATTATTGGTCTTTCAGTTTTTCTGTTTCTTCATTACTCAGTTTTCATAGGTTGTATGCCCATGTTTATATTGAGTTGTCTGTCTGTTGTTGATTTGTAAGAGTTCTTTATATATCCTAGATGCCACATTAGATACATGATTTACAAATATTTTCTATTCTATGGATTGTTTCACTTTTCACAATAGTGTCCCCTGTGGCACAGAAGTTTAATTTGGATAAAGTCTAATTTATTTTTTTCTTTGGTTGCTTGTACTTTAGGTAGCAAGTTTTAAGAAACCATGAGCTTAATCCAATGTCAAAAATTTTACATTTATGTTTTCTAAGAGTATTTAAGTTTTAGCTTTTACCTTTATATTCTTGACCTATTTTATGAAGACTACTCTTTCGCCATTGAGTGGTCTTGGCATCCTTGCTGAAAATAATTACCAACAAATGTATGGGTGTTTTCTTATTCTCAGTTCCCATCCGTGTCCCTCCTTATGTCAGAATGACACAGCTTTTATTTAACTTTGTAGTTAAGTTTTGAAATTAGGTAGTGAAATTTTGATTCCTCCAAATTGTTCTTTTGAAAGATTGTCCTGGCTATTCTGGGGCTCCTTGCGTTTCCCTGCAAGATACGCAGATGAACTGGTTGATTTCTGCAACGACAATGGAACCAGCTGGGATTCGATGGATGTGCTGGATTTGTGGACCAGTTCTGGAGGCACTCATAGTTTTACCTCCCTGTTTCATGCGTCCGTATAATCTAGTGACACTGCTGTCATTTGAAACTTAAATTTTCCATCATGTATCCCTAAGTGCCTGCTGTGGCTTCTATGTCCTCTCTGCCTTTAGTCTCTTTTTCTTCCAGTTAACTTGTTCTCACTGTTGTCAGGCTTAAATTAATTAAGACCCTTTGGTGACTCCCTGGAGCTTTCACAATTCATTCACTCAGTCAAATAATTGCACTGAATTCCTTATTGAGTCAGGCATTATCCTGGGAATACAGCAGTAAATAAGATGTACAAAAATAATTGTCCACCTGGCTGGCGTAGCTCAATGGATTGAACGTGGGCTGTGAACCAAAGTGTCGCAGGTTCTATTCCCAGTCAGGGCACATGCCTGGGTTGCAGGCCATGGCCCCCAGCAACCGCACATGGATGTTTCTTTCTCTCTCTCTCTCTCTCCCCCTCTCCCTCCCCTCTCTAAAAATAAATAAATAAAATCTTTAAAAAAAGTATTCAGCTTTAAAAAAAATAAATGTCCTTACGGAGGTTACGTTCTAGTGTGGGGAGATGTATTAAAATAAGAAAAACATTCTGTGATACATAGAGATGCTATGGCAGGGGAAAAGGGGGAAGGGGATAAGAGAATATGTGATTTTAAATCGGGTGATCGGGAGGGCCTCCCTGAGGTAGCTGAATAAATACTAAAGACAGACCCGTGCATATCTCTAAGGAAAGTTTGCAGCACTGAGTTGGAAGCACATTAGAGGAACATCCAGGAGGCGAGTGTGCTGGAGAAGAAGGAGTCAGAACAGGAGAGGAGGCCCAAGATAGCAGGTAGCAAATCGGATGTGGCCTCATGGGCCACTGCTAATGCTGTGGCTTGTCCTCACAGGTGGGAAGTTACTGCAGGGTTTGAGCAGAGGAGTAACAGACTCATGAGTTCTACCAAAATTGCTTTAGCTGATGGGTTGAGAAAAGATGGCGTGTATGTGTGTGGTGGGGCAGGGGTGGGGGGTGAGGTGAAAGCAGACCAGCTGTGGTCAGCAGCTGCGGCGACACCCACAGTGACCTCTGCCTGGTGAGACTCACGCCCGCAAGTAATCCTCTCCTCCTGAGTGTGGGCTGGACCTAGCGATGTTTCTAATGAACAGAATATGGTGATAGTGATGGGACATCATTTCTGCAATTAGGATATAAAGACGAACAGCTTCTATTTCGCGCGTTCTCTCACTTCCTCACTGTTGAAAGTCAGCTGCCATTTGGTGAGCTGCCTTTATAAGAGGCCCATGTAGCAGAAGCTGAGGGGGGCCTCCAGCTAACAGCTGGTGAGGAACAGGCTCTTGGTCTGCCACCCAGGAGAAACTAAGTCCTGCTGACAACCACACCAGTAAGCTTCAGAGCTGCACCTTCAGAGGAGACTGCGGTTCTGACAGCTGCTCTGCGTCCTCGTGAGGGGCCTTGAGTGTGAGGCGCCCAGATAACCTGCACGCAGATTCTGGATCCACAGAAACTGGAATGTCCATTGTAAAATGCTCGGTCTTGGGAAATTGGTTACACAGCAACAGATACTAATGTGTCAACTGAGACGTTAAAGCAGTTATCGTGATGAGAGGTGATGGTGACCAAGGTGGTAACAGTGGAGCTGACAGGAAGCTGGACTTGGGAAATATTTTAGAGGTAGAACTAGAACCAGGTTTTCTGAGGAAGTAGATTAAGTGGTGGTGGTGGGTGGGGAGGTGGTTGTCATAGTGTTAACGAGAGTTCAAAGACAGTTCCAAGGTTTTTGGCCTGAGCAACTGGAGGGCTGGAATTGCCATTAAGATTTAGAGGAGATGAGAGAAACAGGTTTTGGAGGAAAAGACCCAGAGCTTAGATCAGCATACATATTTATGATACCTATATGATTTAACAAAACTTTGACTAGGTATTTACGTGTGTATAAATCGGGATAAAGGGCGAGGTAAGAGTTGGGAGGCAGACATTTAGGAGTCATCGGATTTTAATGGTATTTAAAGCTTTCAGACAATTAAATCACTGAGCCTGACTCGGGACAGAAAAGAGCAGTTGGAAGACTGAGCCCCGAAGCACTCCAGATTACGAGATCAGGATGGTGGGGAGGAAACAGCAAGGGAAACAGACAAAGTGACCAGTGAAGGCGGAGGAAGAAGGTGTAGGAGCCAAGTGAAGAGATTGTTCCAAGGAAGAGAGAAATTACATCAAAGGCTGCAGATAGCTCAAATATATATATGTATATATTACAAACTAAATACTGGGTTGAGCAACATGGAAGTCATTGCTGACTGACGAACAGATTTCAGCAGAGCAGGGGACAGGGAAAGCCCGACGGAGTGGGGTCAAGAGAAGGAAAGCGGAGGGAGTGGGATGGTGCGCAGAGACAACCCTCAAGTAGCTGTGCGCGTAGGGAGCAAAGACGCATAGCTGGAACGTGTCTTTTCTTGACTGTACTTAGTCAAGAAGATAAATATCTTCTAGTCCTAACTGGTGTGGCTTGGTTGGGTGTCATTCCACCAAGTGAGGTCGTGGGTTCCATTCCTGGCCAGGGCACGAGCCTAGAGGCAACAGACTGATGTTTCTCTCCCTTTCTCCCTCCCCTCCCTCCAAAAATAAATGAATAAAATCTCTAAAATTTTTTTGTAAATATGGGAGAAACAACAGTATGGACGCATGCTGGTGAGAACGATCCAGTAGGCAGGAAGGATCCCGTGGACAGGGTGCTGCAGGAGTCAGCGGGAGACGTGCTGGTGTGTCGTCCTGCAGTGTCAGAAAGAGCTCTCACCGTTAACACCCAGTGCCCTGCCCGGCACTACCTGCCTCCCAGCGCACGTGTACCCTTCGTGTAGTCGGTTTTTGCATCTTGGAGGCTTTCCACAACCTTTCCTTGGAGTTCCCACTTTCCACACCCTTTCTTTAAGTAATTCATATTAGTTATTACAACAGCAACAGCAACAAGTGGTCTTGAGGGTCCTCGTCCTGGGAAGCTCTTCTCTGAGACCTCAGTCTGATTCAGATGGTTTTCTTCTGTGCTCCTGTACTGCCTTCTCATTATTATTATTATTTTTTGGTACTACTTACCATAATATGCCATACTACTTGTGTATCTTTCATTAGACCACAAGGGCAATATTGGTAACAGCCCATGCCTTATGTGATTCTGAGTCCTCAGCACGTGATAGTGTTGCATATAGTGAATATTACATCTTTGATGAATTAAGAATATATAATCGATTCATCGCCGATTCTGTATTGAATTTGCCTGCTTGCTAAGGCAGCCATTTGTGGCTGCGTGGACAGTGGCGACACATTTGGATTGACTGTCATGCACGTTCCCAGCGGAAGCTGCACAAGGTGATGCTCCGCCTTCACATTTCAGTTCTCATACTGTGAACGTGTTCTTGTGATACAATTTCACACATTTTTGTGCTTTTTGTGGGTGATTTTGCTGTTTCTAAACACAAGAAGGCTGTGATGTGCCTTACAAAGGAAATACATGTGTTAGATTTTTGTTCAGGCATGACTAATAAGTCTGAGTTTAATGTTAATGAATTAACAATATAGTGTCTTTAAAGAGAAATATACATAAAAATGGTTATGTATTGATTGTCTGATGGAAATGTGACCAGAGGCTTGTGGGAACCTAGCCCTGTTTTTCCCTGGAAGCACCTGTTTCAGTATTTATGGCAACTGTATAGAACATAAAAGTACGTGAATTAGAACTGACTGTATCTTGACCTCATTCTAAAGTTGCTGGTCAGATGCTCTCCATTTGCTGCAGATGGGAAGCAGGTAGATTTAGATTGTCACTTGTAAAGTAACCCTAATCAAATGACTTTTGTTCATAACTTTCTATTAAAGAAAAATCTGGACTGGAACTACCCTACTTAGAAGGAAAGGCAATATAGTAATTCTGAGGAGGACTAGTATCTTGGAGGTGTGTAGGGTGGCCATGAACCTCTCCTACTACATGCAGGTCAGATGTCAGTGCCTAAAGTGTCCCCAAGACTGCAAGTTGCCCAGAGATTGTGGTTATCTTAGACTTCCCCAGACCCTAGAAATCTGGAGCCATTAAATGCTTGATGAAAGAATGATACTGGTAATTATTTTCTCATAAAAAAGTGAACTTCTCATAAAAAGTGAATCAGTACTCCTGTCGAGATTCTGAAAAGCAATCCAAGCAATAAAAATGGAGTTTTGTGAAGTGACTTCCATCTTTTGTTTTGCTTCCATGTATTGAGCACTCGCCATCCTCTGTGTCATGCTGAGCACTTACACTCTAGTACTGTCTTCGGAACACGAGGTAGCACAAGTGTTATTTCCCCCATTTTACCATGAGAAGAATGAGGCTCCAAGAGCGTAAGTGGTAACTAGCTAATAAATGGTAGAGCCAAGCTTTGAACCAGGGCTTAATTCCAAAGCCTTTAAATACTGTTAGTTTTCCAGTTTGTAGGACCTGATTTTATAATCAACCCATGAATGAAAAGTCTTAACAAGGACTAGACTGCTACCACAGAATAGCTATGTCATATCACATTTGTGTATATTTTCACTTTGAATTATTAAATCTTCCGTATTGTTTCTTCTAAAGGCAAGGTTTTTGAAAAGGGAGATTTTATTTATTAAGATGTCTGAATTCAACATAATAGTTCATTCTGCTTTCAGTGTATGGAATAGAGACATGGAACGAACTCAACTGTGTCTCATACGCACTCAGGTGGTTGTATGACTAGCTGGTTGTTTAGTGTGTACGCCCTTGTATCAGCTCACTAGGGTTGGCGACTGGGAACTGAGAACGAGGTTAGTGTTCAGTACATTTGGACAAGTGTCAGAAAAACAGATGTGATTCTATTACGCATCACTGTGACTTGGAGGGTTAGTCTTTCAGCTGAGTCTGTTTTCACATCGGTCAAATGAGGGTCCCTTCAGTATCAACAATGTGATCCCACAATGCTTTCGTGTGAACTACATGCAACAAACTCTCTCCAGGCTGTTGGACCATTCTCGGTGGAACAGATGTTACTGTTACCGAGGAACTTGTTCTGAAGTGTTCAGTACAAACTTGCTCCACAGACACTGGCAGAGCCCGTCACGCCCTGTGCGTCCCTGCGTTCATGCCTGTGGCTGGTGGGCGGTTTCCTGTCTGAGGACCTTGCTTGGCTCCTGCCTCCAGTTTGGTGTAGCCACGGGACTCAGTTCTTGCCAACAGAACAAGCAGATCTGATGAGTCTTGGTTTGGGGCCAATATCTTAAACAGCATGACTTCAAAATCATCTCTTCCTGTCGACTAGAACTCATGTCAACCCAACCTCAACCCAGCGTCCCAGGATGAGAGCGCGTCAGGATGAAAAAACGCGAATCCCTGAGTGGCGTCCTGGAACAGGGCTGGCTGCTGCCTGGAGCTCTCCGTGGAATGCTGTCGCAGAACGTCACACCTCTTCGGGTGTTCGTCGTCGTCGGGCACCTGCTGCAGCGAGGTGGCCTTATCTGACAAGCCACCTGCACTGAGTGGGAAAAGTTTTTCTGAGGGAAATAAATCATTGAATTGGGTATTCATTTGCTTTTAATTTTCAGGTTCATTAGCAAATTTAAATTACAGACGTATGGAGAAGAAACTTCAGCTCATTGGTTCACAAACTTTAGTATATCTGAATATTTTAGTTTACTTATTGTTAATCTAACCATCTAGTCCTGCTTCTAGATTCTGAACTGTTTCAGCAGGCCGGAGCTGAGAGGAAAGGAGCCAGCCACATGAAGACACAGCAGGGAACAGCACACCACGCAGAGGAAACACAGTGCAAAGTCCCCGAGGCACAAACGAACGTGGCAAGTTTGAGGAACTGAAGGGGAGGCGGTGAGGTGGCAGCAAAGTGGGGGCGGAGGGCAGCTTGGGATGCGGTTGGTGTGGGGGTGGGGCAGGCAGGAGCCACATCTCCTACGATTTTGTGAGCCCGCACATTAGTCTGAATTTCTAAGTGCAATGGGACACCTTTGGAGACATTATAAGGAAGCAAACAACTTGTCTGGCTTGTAAATGACGGCTCTGGCCGAGTGTGTGGACAGTGATCCCACGCAGTTGGGAGGCTGCTCTCCAGGTTAGAGTGGATGCCAGCTTGAACTGGTGTGTCCATGGCAGAACAGAGATGAGCAGACTAGAGATGTATTTTAAAGGTGGGTTCAGAGAACCTCGTGGTGGATTATATGTCAGAGGGAAGGAAAAGAAGTTTTTGGAGCAATTGTGTGGATGATGGTGTCTTGTGCTGTGATGGGAGACAACTGGGTTAGAAATGGGAAAAAATCAAGAATTCTGTTAAGGTTAGACATGTTTCTTATTCTCTTAAAGCAAGTCAAAATAAGCAGTGTCCCAGCGTACAGCCAGAAGAGCCTGTCGTCTGGCACTGGGCGCATTTCGGGCAGGACAGCTCTGCACTGGATTTGAGCGCTGCCCATTCAATTCCTGCTCCCCGGTGCGCCTTATCTGACCCCGCGTCCTCGACACCAGTCAGTGTTTCTCACATAGTGAATATACGGTGAATCTTTGTATTGATTAATCAATTAAGAATATATATAATTCTTATTGCTTGCTGATTCCATATTTGTGAATTTGCCTACTCGCAAAAATCGATTTGTAACCCCCAAACCAGTACTTGCACTAAGCAGTCATTTGCAGCCACACGCAGTGGCACAAATTTTGTTTTCTTACATGGATCTTGTACGTATTTTTTTAGAATTATATCTTAAGTATTTCACTTTGGGGAGGTGCTAATGTAATTGGCATTGTTTTTAATTTCAAATGCCACTTGTTTATTGCTGGTAAATGATTGACTTTTGTATTTGACCCTTGTACCCTGCAACCTTGCTGTCATCATGTGTGAGTTGCAGTTTTTGAAGTTTATTTTTTTCATAGACGATCATGTCATCTGTGAAGAAAGTTTTATTTCTTCCTTTTCTTACTGTGTGAGCTGCAATTTTCAGAGCGACGGTGAAAGGACTGGTGAGAGGGGACATGGTTGCTGTGTGCCTGACCCCAGTGGGAAGTCGCTCTCTCAGCATTCAGTCTGTTCGCTGTAGATTTTTTTGTTGTTGTTGCAGATATTCTTTAGTGGAGGAAGCTGCACTATCCCTGGTGTGCTGAGAGCTTTGTTTTTAACACTGAATAGGTGCTGGATTTTGTCAAATGCTTTTCCTGCATCTGTTGATGAGATAATGCAGTTTTCCTACATTAGCCTGTTGTGATACATTGATTTTCTTTATAAAAATTGACATAGGTTTAAGGTATGCAGCATAATGACTTCATTGATTTTACAAGGTTGTTGAACCAGCCTTGCATACCTGGAATAAATGTTGTTTTGTTTTCTTTACCACTTTCATAAAATTTATTTATTTAATGGAATTTGTCTTTTAACATTGGGTAGTAACACAGCATATTGATACATTTATATACATTGTAATAGTTGCCATTGCAGTGATATTTATTACATTACATAACTACAGTACAGTATTATTGTCCATATTCATTATATTGTGTCTTAGGCCTTTATGGCTTATTTACAACTTACTGTAAGTTTATACCTTTAAACACCACTGATCTCATTCCCCCACCCCATGCCCTGGTAACTACCATTTTACTTTTTTTTTAGATTTGACATGTAAAGTGATACCATCCATATAGTACTTACCTTCCTATGTCTGCCTTGCTTAGCAGAATGTGCTCAAGGACCATCCATGTTGTTTCGAATGGCAGGATATCTCTGTTTCTTGTGGTTAAATAAACATTACATTGTATACATGGACTGCATCATTTTAATCTATTCATCCCTTGGGCGTCTGGGTTGTTTTCATTTCTTGGCTATTGTGAATAATGCTGTGACGAACCTCAGAGTGCAGATATCTAGTCGAAATCCTGTTTTCTTTTTCTTTGGGTACGTATCCTTCAGATCATATGACAGACATATTTTTAACTTTTTGAGGAAACTCCATATTGTTTTTCAGAGTGCTTGGACAGTTTACATTGCCAACAATGCACAAGGACTTCCTTTCCACCACATCCTCGCCAGCAGTTTTGTTGTGTTCTCATGCCTGACGGATGTGAGGTGCAATCTCACTGTGGTTCTGAGTTGCATTTGCCTGGGGATTGGCAATGTTGAGCATCATTTCATTTGCCTGCTGGCCACTCTGAGATCCTCTTTGGAAAAATGCCTATTCAGTACTAATTTTCATTTTTTTATTAAATTGTATGAGTTCTTCATACATTTAGGATATTAACCCTTTATCCAGTCTTCCATTCTACAGGTTGTCTTTTCTTTCTAATTATTTTTTTTAAGTTTTTGTTTATTTTTAGAAGGGAAAGGAGGGAGAAACAGGGAAAGAAATATTGATGTGCAAAAGAGACATCGATCAGTTGCTTTTCACAAGCCTCCAACTGGGAACCTGGCCCGCAACCCAGGCACGTGCCCTGACTGGGAATCAAACTGGCAACCTTTTGGTTTGCAGTCCAGCACTCAATCCACTGAGCCACACCAGCCAAGGTTACATCTGCCTTCTTTTGCTTCTTGTTTGCTTGGAATATTGTCTTCCATCTTTTCACTTTTAGTCTGTGTGTGTTTTCAGAGCTGAAATGAGTCTCCTGTACACAGCATAAAGTGGGTCTTGTTTTGAATCCAGCAGGCCTTTCAGTGCCATTTGATAGGGGGGAGTTCAACTGCTTACATTTAGGGGAACTACTGATATGTGAGGGTTTACTGCTGCCATTTTGTTTTTTTGCCTTCTGGTTGTTTCGTCTGTCCATTTTTAACTTTTTCTTCTGTTTCTATCTTTCTAAGTTGGTGGTTTTCCCTGGTAGTTTGCTCAGTTTCTCTTTTTGTTTTGTCTGTTTCAGATTTTTGCGTTGTGGTTACCACAAAGGGTTACATAAAACATCTCACAGATATTACAGTCCTTTTCCTGATGATTGTAATTTATCTTCACTGGCCTGTGAAGTCTCCATCCTTTTCTTCTTCCCCTTTTATATTTTTGATGTCACAAATGATCTTTTTATGCTATGCTTTCTTTACCAAGTTCAATTAGATATTTTTAATGCCCTTTTCATATAACCTTTATAATTGTTTAATATACTATTCTAAAAGAGTTAGTTTTCTGACTCTCCACTTATCACCTTAATCTGGGTTTTGTGTTCCAGCTTGAAGAGGTCCTTTCAACACTTCTTACATGATAGGTCTAGTGGCCATGAACTCAGTTTGTGCTTGTCTGAAAAAGCCTTTACTGCTCTGAAGGACAACTTTGTTGGATAAAGTTTTCTTGGCTGGGGATTTTTCTTTCAGTACTTTGCCTGTCTCATTCTACCCTCTTGGCTGGTGGAGTTTCTGTTGAGAGAGCTGCTGATAGGCTAAAGGAGATTGCTTTGTAGCTTCCTGTCTTTTACCGTTGATTGCTGTGAAATTTTTTATCATTGACTTTAGATTGTTATGTGTCTTAGAGAAGGTGTTTTCTGTGTTGAGATAAATAAGGTGTTGTATTTAACTTCATGGACTTGTGGATCTAGTTACTTCTCCAAATTTGGAAAGTTCTCAGCTATTCTTCAAATATGTTCTGGCTCCCTTCTCTCTCCTGGTGTATCCATTAATCTTATGTCAACTCTTCTAGTGAACTCTGAGAGTTACTGTAGCATTTCTTCACTTTTTTAAAAAGATTTTATTTATTTATGTTTAGAGAGGGAAGGGAGGGAGGGAGAGAGAGAGAGAGACATCAATGTGTGGTTGGTAGGGTCCATGGCCTGCAACCCAGGCATGTGCCCTGACTGGGAATCGAACCTGCGATGCTTTGGTTTGCAGCCTGCGCTCAATCCACTGAGCTATGCCAGCCAGGGAGCATTTCTTCACTTTTTAAAAACCTTAGTTCTCTCTTCACTTTCACCTGAAGCATTTTTACTACTATCCTTGAGTTCACTTATTCATCTTATCTTCTCCTCTCTTTCCAGTACTTTCTAATCCATTCTTTCTCATTTATTAAGTTCTTCAGCTCCAGAATTTGGTTCTTTTTATTTTCAATCTCTTCAGTAAAGTATTCCTTCTGTTTGTTAATTTATCCCTGAGGTCACTATATTACCTTTTTGAGTTTTCTTGTTGCTCACTGAATTTCTTCACAACAGCTATCTTAAATTGCTAGATTGCAATATTCTGCATCTTTGGGTTTGGTGGCTGGAAGGTTGCAATTTCCTGTGATAGGGTATGATTTTCCATAGTGCTGGAAGTAGTGAATACTTTAGTTTAGACTTTGTTCAACTTTCACTCACAGTTGAACAGGGTGGTGATTAGGAGACTTTCTTTTGTTTTCCAGAAAACAAAAATTGGCCCCATGG
The DNA here is from genome assembly GCF_004126475.2 of Phyllostomus discolor. Taxonomy (NCBI): domain Eukaryota; kingdom Metazoa; phylum Chordata; class Mammalia; order Chiroptera; family Phyllostomidae; genus Phyllostomus; species Phyllostomus discolor. Next base: position 43,281,689 of record NC_040904.2, on the reverse strand, counting down.
CTCAAATTTTTGGTTTCTCTTACTAGAGGTGACTCATCATTAAGGTTTGGGAGTGTGTGAAAATCAAACCAAACCAACAACAGCCTTGGCTGGTGTGGCTCAGTGGATTGAGCCAGTGCTCAATCCACTGAGCCTGTGAACCAAATGGTTGCTGGGTAGATTCCCAGTCAGGACACATGCCTGGGTTATGGGCCAGGTCCCCATTTGGGGGTGTGCCAGAGGCAATCACACATTGATGTTTCTTTCCCTTTCTCCCTCACTTCTCCCTCTCTAAAAATAAATCAATAAAATCCTTAAAAAAATGGTGGAGGGAGGAAAAGGGCATGGTGGCAGTAAAGGGAGGTATGTGTTTGGCCTTTGGGTGGGTCCACGGCCCGGTAAGTGGATCCTCCAGTACGGAGGGGTCGTCTCAAAAGTCTATGGGCACATCTCTTGCCAGAATCTCAGGGCAGACAGTAGGAAATGTGTTCCTTCAACTCTGTCTTTTTCTCTTTCCTTCCCCCCAAATTATTGTGATCTCTCCTCAGAGACAGCAACAGGTTTCTCCAGCTGCATCACACTTGGCCAGATAAGACTCCCCCTTCACCTTCTACCACCACTGTCAAAGGTCACGTTAGCCTGTAGCTACCACTTTGGTTGGTCCTCAGCCTTCTCCCTGGTCCAATCTATACACTTTTGGGTGCACAGGTGGATGGATTGCCAATTAGTTATAAAACAAGGGAGGAAACAGGAATGATTCACACCACCATGACGCTGATGTCTCTCCTCATTTGCTAACATTTTTTTGAGAATTTGTACATCTATGTTCATGAGACATATTGGTCTCTGGTTTTATTGTTATAGTATCTATAATTGCCTACTATTGGTATTAGGGTAATGCTGGGCTCATAGAATTAGTTAGGACATATTCCCCTTGAATCTATCCTCTGTAAAAAGATTGTAGAGAACTAGTATCCTTTTTCCTTAAATGTTTGTTAGAATTCACCAGTAAACCCATATGGGCCTGCTGATATCTGTTATGGAAGGTTATTAATGATTAATTCAATCTGATATGTCTATCCAGTTATCTATTTCTTCTTTGAATTTTGGCTCATCTTTAAATGAACTGGCCCATTCCATCTAGGTTATCAAATCTGTGAGCACAGAGTTGTTCCTAAACTTTATTATCTTTTGAATGTCCTTGGGATCTGTAGAGATGTCTCTTCTTTCAGTTCTGATATTTGTGTTCTTAACTAGCTTGGCTTACATTTTATTGATCTTTACAAAGAACAACATTTTGATTTCATTTTTTTCTATTGATGTTTTCAGTTTCAATGATTTCTTCTCTAATTATTTTTCTTTTGCTTATATTGGATTTAATATTCTCTTTTTTCTAGTTTCCTAAGGTAGAAACTTAATTTATTTTTTAGATCCTTCTCCTTTTCTAATATATGCACTTAATGTTTTCCTTCTAAAGAATTTCCTTCTAAAGAAGCACTGCTTTTGCTGCATTGCACAAATAAGTTGTGGTTTCCCTTTCATTTAGTGAAAAATACTTTAAAATTTCTCTTGAGATTTCTTTGTTGACCTGTTTGTTATTTAGAAGTGTTGTTCAATCTCCATGTATTAGGACTTTCCAGTTCTTGGTTTCTAGTTTGATTCCATTGTGGTCAAAGAGCAAGTACGATTTCTGTTCTTTTAAATCTGTTCATTGTGTTGCATGGCCCAGAAAGTGGTCAGGCAGTTTTGGTGACTGTTCCACAGTAGCTTGAGAAGAATGCGTATTCTGCCACAGTTGAATAAAGCAGCCTGTAGATATCCATTATATTCAGTTGATTGATGGTGTTTAGTTCGACAGCTATACTTCACTGACTTTTGGCCTGTAAAATCTGTTCACTTCTCATAGGGTTGTCAACAGCTGGTAAGAGGATTCTGGCCAAGATGGAGGTGTAGGTAGAAACCCTTCACTTCCTCGCACAACCAAAAGGAGGATAACAACCAATATGAAAACTATAAACCACTAGAAGTGCCAGAAAATCAAACTGCGTGGAACTCCAACAACCAAGGAATTAAAGAAACAGTCAACCAGACCAGTAAGGTGGGCGGACAGAGAGAACCCACAGCGAGGCAGCAAACTGTGTGTGAGGGGCTGACTGAATGGGAAACTGAGACCCAGAGCTGACTGTGGACTACGGTGGGGGTTGCCGTGGTGGGAGAAACTCCCAGCTCACACGAGAGTTTGTTGGAAAGTGTGCTAGAGACAAGCAGGCGAGCTGCACTGTTCCCTCTCTGGCTCCTCCCCCACAGGCAGCCCCGTAGCACAGCAAGGAGGGTTACCCCGCTGGGTGAATACCTAAGGCCCTGCCCCCTTACAACTTATCAGCTGTGCTAAGACAAAGAAATATGGCTCAAATGAAAGAACAGAGCAAAACCTAAGAAAGAGAGCTAAGTGATGAGGAGATAGCCATGTTATCTGCTGGAGAGTTTAAAACACTAGTAATCAAAATGCTCACAGAACTGACTGAACTTAGTTGCAAAACGAAAGAACAAATGAAAGATACCCAAAGTGAAATAAAGCAAAATATTCAGTGAACCAACAGTGGCAGGAAGGAAACCAGGACTCAAATCAATAAATTGGAACAAAATGAAGAAATAAGAATTAAAAAAAAAATGAAGAGAGGCTGAGGATTTTCTGGGACAACTTTAAACATTCTAATATCTGAATTATAGGGGTGCCGGAAGGAGAAGAGCAAAAGCAAGAAATTGAAAACTTATTTGAACAAACAATGAAGGAAAACTTCCCCAATCTGGTGAAGGAAATAGACTTCCAGGAAGTCCAGGAGTCTCAAAGAAGTTGGACCCAAAGAGGAACACACCAAGGCACATCATTAAGTTACCCAAGATTAAAGATAGAGAACCTTAAAAGCAGCAAGAAGGAAGGAGACAATTACCTATAAAGGGGTGCCCATAAGACTATTAGCTGATTTCTCAAAAACCTTATAGGCAAGAAGGGGCTGTAAAAGACGTATTTGAAGTCATGAAAAGCAAGGACCTATATTACTCTATCCAGCAAAGCTCTCATTTAGAATGGAAGGGCAGATAAAGTGCTTCCCAGATAAGGTCAAGTAAAAGGAGTTCATCACCAAGCCCTTATATGAAATGTTAAAGGGACTTACTTAAGAAATTGAAGATCAACAACTATGAACAGTAAAACAATAAACTCATAACTATCAACAACTGAACCTAAAAAAAAAAAACTAAGCAAACAAGTAGAAAAGGAACAGAATCAGAGAAATGGAGATCACATGGAGGGTTTTCAGTGGGATGGGGGAGGGAAAGAATGAAGGGAAAGGTACAGGGAATAAGAAGCATAATTGGTAGGCATAAAATAGATGGGGAGAGGTTAAGAATGGTATAGGAAACAGAATTCAAAGAACTTACATGTACAACCCATGGGCATGAACTAAGGAGGGGGAATGTTGGAGGGTTGGGGGGTGCAGGGTGGAGGGGGAATATGGGGGGGAATGTTGGAGGGTTGGGGGGTGCAGGGTGGAGGGGGAATATGGGGGGGAAATTGGGAACACTAATAGAATAATCAATAAATTATACTTTAAAAATGATAAGAATATAGGCCTTAAAAGTTATGAGAAAAATGTATGACTATGGTGATGTTAACTATACTTATTAATATATATTGAATTATGTTGTACACCTGAAATTAATGTTATATGTCAATTATACTAAAAAATGAAAAGGAAAATTAAAAATGCACAGAATAATCTAGATATAGAAAAAAAATTTCAGACAGATATAAAATAAATCTTATGAATGAAGTTGGAAAATTGAGATGATATGGATAAATTTCCACAGACATATAAAATAGGGGAATAACTTGAACAGACCAATAAAATGTAAAAAGAATGTTAGAAATGGTAGTCAAAGACCTCCTCTTAAAGGCCCTAGTAGTTTTAAGGTAAAATCTACCAAACTTTCGAAATAGCTAATTCCATTACATTTGAGTTTTCTAAGAAACTAGAAAATGGGGGGAAATGAGAGGCCTTCCCAAGCTCCTTTTATTGGGGGAAAAAACCCAAACAAACCCAAAAGAATAAATAAAAATTGTAAGCCCACTTTGTTTCTACACACAGATGCAAAATCTTAAATAAAGCAACAGTTAAATGAATCCAACATAGCACTAAAAATAATACATTATGAAGAAACAGGATTTGTTTCAGTAATATTATTGGACAGCAAGTCCAATAACATTACTGCCCTGCTGCCCGCCGCCACCCTCTAGGCAAAATCCAGAGGCAAAGGTTTGGTGATAAAGGAAAGGAGTCTTGCCCTGGCTGGTGTGGCTCAGTGGATTGAGAGCTCGATTCCCAGTCAGGGCACGTGCCTGGGTCGCGGGCCAGGTGACCAGTAGGCAACCATACATTCATTTTTCTCTCCTCTTTCTGCCTCTCTTCCCCTCTCTAAAATGAAATCTTTAAAAAAATAAGAATGGGGTCTTCATTCAAAAGCTTCACAGTTTTGGAATATCAGTTTTCCACATGCATTAGTCACTTAAGACTACCAAGGCTAAACTTTTAACTCTTCAGTTACAGTTTTAATTATCATCTCTATAGGGTTAGTTTACAAACTAAAACAAGATACAAAAGCTACATAATTTTGGAAGAATGGCAGGCTTCTGCGTCAGAGCTCGTCCCCTCTGGAACACCCAAAGAAGTAGCCCTGCCACCCTCTGCCAGGCCAACCTGATCCTAGGCTGCACCTGGAGTTCCTTCCAGTGCTAAATACCGTCCGTTGGGAAATTCAGGCAGCTGCAGCACCATTATCCAGGCATCCTTGAGTAAGAGGTCTCTGCCCTCTTTTTATTCCATTGCTCTGGAGGCATTCAGCTTCTCAGCCAGTCCAGTCCTAAACTGTTTACCATTGCCTTGGGCAACCTCTTCCTATGGTCCCTCCATGTTCCTCCCCTGGGATCTGATCAGATATCTGTATTGGTAATGCAAGGATTGTTCAACAACAGAAAAATCCATCAATAAACTTGTCTACATTAACAGAGGAGAAGATAACTTTAGCTGAAGCAGAAAATAATACCTGTATATAAGTAACTATATACAAAGTAGTAAAGAAGGGAATATTCGGGAAGTTATGTATATCCAAACCCTACAGCATGGATCACACTACATGGACAAACCTCAGATCATTCCCTTTAAGAAACTGGATTAAGCCCTGGCTGGCATAGCTCAGTGGATTGAGCGTGGGCTGGGAACCAAAGTGTCCCAGGTTCAATTCCCAGCCAGGGTACATGCCTGGGTTGCAGGCCATGACCCCCAGTAGCCGCACATTGACGTTTCTCTCTCTATCTCTCTATCTCCCTCCCTTCCCTCTCTAAAAATGAATAAATAAAATCTTTAAATAAAAAAAAAAAAAGAAAAGAAACTGGATTAAGATAGCCACTGTCACCACAAATGTTTAACACAGTATTGGAAATCCTGCCTAACACTGTCAGGACAAAAAAGTGAAGGGTACACAAGCGGGGAAGAAGTATATCCCCCAAATATTTAGAGACCAAAGAAAACACCTCTAACTAATCCAGGGATCCAAAAAGAAACCATAAAAAAAATTAAAGTACTCTTGATTCAAATGTCGAATGTCAACAATAAGATAAAATTTGTGGGAGGCACCTTAGGCAGTGAGTATATATCTCAGGGAAATGTATAGATTTGATGCCTTTATTAAAGAGTTTAATTAAAATCAACTATCTACACATTAAAAAGTCTATTAAAAAAGCAAATTAAAACTAAAATAGAATTATAAAGACGAGAACAAAGGGCAGTAAAATAGAAAACAAACAACTGATAAAATTAACCAAGTGAAAAGTAGGTTCTTTAAAAAGATTAAAATTGATTAAACTCCTAACAGAACTGGTCAGGTAAAACAAGAAGCAGTCAATATAAAACAGGAAAGCAAAAGCAAAAGCATTACAGATCCCAATGTCATCATAAGGATAATATTCTGGACAACTTTATGCCAAAAATATTGGCTATTACACAAAATGGACAAATTCCTTGAAAGGTAGAACTTACCAAATTTGACAAAAGAAAATGTGAATAATCCTGTATTTTTTTCAGAAATTGAATTTATGAACCAAAATATCCCCAAATATGAACCCTAGGCCCCCATGACCTCAGTGGTAAATACCACCAACATATTAGAAAAAGAAGGAATCCCAGTCCCGCCCAGTGGCTCAGTTGGCTGGGGCACTGTTCCGTACACCACAGCATGTGGTCTGATGCCTATACATGCCTCAGCGCGTATAGGAGGCAACCAATCGATGTTTCTCTCTCTCTTTTCCTCCCCTTCTAAAATCAATAAACATATTCTCAGGTGAGGATTAAAAAATGAATGAACGAACAAATACCAACCCTACATAAACTCTTCCAAAAAAGAGGAAACGCTTCCCAAATTATTCTGAGTCCAGCATAATCCAAACACCAAAACCTGACAAAGACATTATAAGAAAATGAAGTTATAGGCCTATTTCCTTCATAAGCACAGATACATAAAAAGTCCTTAACACAGTAGGACTACACTGAAGGCTACCAAACGCTCCTGAAATTAAAGACCCAAAATAAATGGACAGTTATATCATGCTCACAGATGAGAAGACTCAATACATGATCTCAGTTCTGTCCAAACTCATCTCTAGATTCACAGAAATCCAAATCAAAATATTAGGATTTTTCTTTTAGAAATTGATACGATTCCAAAATTTATATGCAAATGCAAAAGACCTAGGATAGCCAAAACAATCTTCACAACAGAGTTAGAACTTATACTACCTAATTTCAAAGCTAAGCACAAAGCCATAGTAATCAAGACAGTCTGCTATTGGTAAGGACAAATGAGTAGAAAACACAGTCCAGACACAGACCCACATTTATAGAGTCTATTAACAGGCACCAAACGAATTAATTGGAGATGAGTATTTTCAACAAATAAGACTAAACCAAACAGATACCCTCATGGGGATTAGGAGAAAGGAATATCCTCGTCCTTGCTTCACACCATATACATAAATGAATTTGAGATAGATCACAGACAAATGTGGAAGTTAAGGCTATAATGCTTTCAGGAAAACAGGACAGTGTCTCCATGACCTTGGGGTAGACATCACACAAAAAGCACATAACCATAAAGGCAGAAATTGGACTACATCAAAAATGAAGCACTTCTGCTCCCCAAAGTCACCATTAGGAAAACATACAGGTAAGCCACAGACTGGGGGAAAATGCTAATAAGACGTATGTCTGGCAAAAGACATCTTTATATAAAGAATTCCAACCATTCTGTAATGAGACTAGCAGCTTAAATAAGAAATGGCCAGAGATGTGAATATGCATTTCAGGAAAAAAGGACAAACTGTCAATAAGCATATAAAAAGAAGTTAGACATCATTTGTCATCATGCAAATGAAAATCACAGGATAGAACTGGAATTCTCATAACCGTACACAAAATGGCACATAACTTACATAAAATGGCACGATCATTTTGGAAAACTTTTTGGCAGTTCTTTATAAAATTAAACATTACACATAAACGTACTTTATGACCCAGCAATTCTATTGGTTATTTCATAAAAGAAATGAAAATATGTCCACAAAGCATGTTCATACTAACTTCATTTGTAACTACTCCAAACTATAAATAATCCAAATGTCCACAAATAAGAGAAAGGATAAATTGTGGGATGTTCATGAAATGAAACATCACTGACCAGCAAAAACCAACTATGGATATATGTAACAACATGGATGAATTTCACACATTTTGGGCAACAAAGTCACATACAAAAGTAAACACTTTGTACACTTTTTTTTTTTTTTTGAAATTCAAGAACAGGGAGGACTTACCTATGAAAGAACACAGAAAAATGGTTGCCAAGGACAGGATAGGAATAATAAATACACTGGGAAGCGGCACAGGGGGACTTTCTGGGACGGAAAGGTTCTTTATCTGGATTGGGGTAATGAGCACACAGGTGTACAGATCTGTCAAAAACGACAGAATATAATCCTAACATCTATGCACTTTGCTGCCTATAAATTTTATATGAATACAGGCCATTTACTTCAAATATTAGTATTAAAAAGTCTGATTTATCAGCCCTGGCTGGCGTAGCTCAGTGGATTGAGCTTGGGCTGCGAACCAAAGCATCGCAGGTTTAATTCCCAGTCAGGGCACATGCCTGGGTTGCAGGTCACGGCCCCCAGCAACCACACAGTGATGTTTCTCTCTCTTTCTCCCTCCCTTCCCTCTCTAAAAACAACTAAATAAAATCTTAAAAAAAAAAAGTCTGATTTATCAGAAGGCCCTCTGCCACTCCCCAAAAAGCTGTTCAGAGACACGTGGACTTATCTGCATTTACAATAGCTTTGTCCTTTGAGTCATTCCAAAAAAGAGGTAAGGAGGAGACACTTGAAAACAAAACTTAAATTGTTTATGAATTCACTAAATTTTATAGTGAAATGCAGCTCATGAAATTTTAGTTTTTGTCTTAAATCTCTTATTAATTGCATATTGTACAATGAAAGCTAAAGACTGAAGTTACTCTAAAGAATGTCTAACCCCTCAACTCCTTTTTAAATAAAAACAGATGCTTAGTTAGATAAATGACTTCTTTAGGCTCCTATTCATTTCAGAAATAAAAATACATCACATATATCACACACTGTCAGTCTTTGGAAACACTGACACTTGGGTGAAGATAGCAGCTTACCTTTTTAACAAAAGTTGGTTAAGCAATTAAACGTTTGTGGGTTTTCACTGGCAACTGAGGAAGTATTACGAATAATAATAGTTATTAGAAGGTTAAAATATTTTATATATAAATATACACTACATCACATATTTTAAAGATAACACACATTTTCTATGGACCAAGGCGTTTCCAAATTCACACTGGCTGGCTATTCAAGAATGACACAAGTCCTAGCTGAAGCGTGTTGGTCTTTACAGGTGGTGCACGTCCATCAGGCCCCTTCTCAGGAGCGGTACTGAAGATCTGTAAAACCTGGGTAACCAAAGAACTAGATTTCTGAAAGATGCAGTCAGTCAAAGACATAACGGTGTCCCTGTACTGTAATGGAGGGCAAATGCTGTTAAATCTAACTCAAAACAAATTTGGCAGTGCTGGTTGCAATGAGCAGAGAGGCTTAACATGCTTAAAGGACAGAAAAACACTTTTAATTACATAGGAAAATTTTTATTTGATAAATATAATTTCATAAACTTTAAAAAATTACTGAGAACTATACAATAAGTATACTACATTTACTAAAAATGCATAAAATTTTTATAGGATTATATTAGACCGCCACAGTGTCTGAGGTCCAAAATTTGAAGCTAATTGTTGCTATAGTATTTACAACTACTGATTCCTCATAAAAATCTAACAATCGCATTATTACAAACATATCATTAATTATGATGCACTTTTTGTAGAAGTATCATTCAAGTTTTCTCACATAAACAGCACATTAATAATGTTCCATTTTTATGAAAATAGGTAACTCAATTCAGGACAGGAATAAAAACATCTCTAAAAGGGGATTAAAAATTAATACAACATGCTTTACATATCTCTTTGGTGTGTTAGTTTCATCGATACCTGTTTACATCATACCCCAAATTGATCTTTACATGAAAGATACAAACATAAATAATTTTCCCTTTCCTTCCAGACAGACCCCAATAACTTTCAGACTAGCGTATTTCAAAAACTTTCGGTCTTAAAAATTTTTTACTGGCCTTGACTCCTGTCTATCAGATAGGGGTCTCAGACTGGGTGTGACACACACCCTACAGCCTGATTTCACAATCTTATGCAGAAATGACCCTGGTCTGAGGAGAGCTATTTCCTAACAGGGTGATGTGCCTGTTCCATCCTCTAACAAGGACAGGGCCAGAATTTGGGTCAGGCCTGGGAAGCCTTTGAACAGCATGGAAATGAAGATCCAAGGAGGACGGTATTTAAAAGAAATTCAAACTGTAAATTCTCCCCCACAGCAAACCTGGATACTGTAGTTCTCCTGGCCCACACTCTGCTACCCTCTAGGCTGAGCCTCATGCCGAGCGAGGCAGGGTGCTGAGTCACAGAGTGCAGCTGAGGGGCAATTCTGCAAACTGACCTGGCACTTGCTGCTGTCTTCAGGGCTACAGCCTTAGACAAGGCAATGGCAAGCAAATGAGGAAAACAGATTCGAGACCTTTAATTAATTAGTAATAACACAGGTAGCATCTTACTCTGGTTTTGGCAAACGAGAGTTAGTTAATTATCAACATTGTATTTCCGAAGACTTTTAAATATGCAAAGGGAAAATTTTGTTTTACAGTATGAGTATTAGTACTAGAAAACAATTGGAAGCTTACAGACAACACTGGTCCTTTGTTAAGTAAAAGAAAACCCTTTTCTTACAATTACAAGATAATTTTCCTCTAAATGGAGTAGGTTTTGAACAGAGCAGGAAGAGCATTGTCTGTGGAAGCATTTACCTTTTTAAAATAAGTTCTTAAACAATTTCAAATAGGAGTGCAGAAATTACACCCACCACACCCTGAGCACCATGCACGTTAGCTGACCCTGCCTTGCTGCAGGTGGTCGAAGAGTGCGGGGCGGCTGTGCAGTCCTTCCCTGGTGTCAGCAGTCAGTTTAGCTGATGGCAAGAACACACTGTAAGGTAGACGCGATGCAGGCTTACTGAATGTCATTTTATCACGTGAACACTTCGTAAGATATTCTAAGAAAAGCAAATTCCATAATATCCTCCACTAAACTATTCCATTGAATATTTTTTGCAATATTTCCTCTTCTGGAACATGAATTGGTGAGTGTACCACACATTATACATTTTATTATATCCTTTTAACATAGTTCCAGAATGATAGGATCTTTCTAAAGCAATTCTGGAATATCTAAGTTAAAGATGGGCTATTTATGAAAATTAGTATCAGGCTGAAATTCATAACCCAATATCCTTGCATTATAAAAAAAGACAAAGGTTATATTAGCAAGAAAAGAGTTTACCAGTGAAAAAAGATGAAGTCTTATATTTATGAAATGAGAACGGGATGGAGGGTTGCACAAACATCTACAAAAAGGAATTATATTCTCAATTGTATAGAAAACTCTGGCAAAACCTTATTTAACTATTTCCATACAGTTTAAAACGTGTATGTACAGGGCTAGGTAGTAGTTCTTAAAACATATTACTTTTAATGAAAACAAATCCCAAACAATGGATCTACATGATAAATTCAGGATGGAAATTAAGTATTGAAGTGTAGTGAGTTAATACCAAATATATTCTAATTAATCATTCTTAGCATTTTAATTTAGCGCTGCCATTACCCCATACAATTTAGCATTTTAGACTTTGTTTCATTTACATTCTCTATACATATGTGAAAATACACCTTCCAGGGAAACACTGGGCAGATCTCACTTTACTGTGGTGGTCTGCTGTAACGTAGACAATGCACACCGACCTAAGAATGACAGGATGCATGCCTGAGATCCTCTATTCTAGAATCTAGCTAACTGAAAGGCAAAAGCAACTCTCAAGCCACAGAACAAGGCTATTCTTTTTTTAATTAATTACCCTAATGTTTTGATTTGCAAAATTAAAAGTATTTGCAATATTTAAATACTGTCCAAACTTGGTTTTTTATTGATACAGTTGAACTTTACAACAATGTCATAAAAATACTATAAACAGAGCCTTCAGATAGAGAAGCAAATTTAAATATATTAACCAGCATGCAAAAGATCTGAAGATAAACACATTAAATAATAATATGCTACTAGTACCTAATTTACCCACTTTATATTCTGTCATAGAAATATTAGTAAACACCAATTTGAAATTTGGTGGACTGGATTTCTGATGTATGAATGAAAAAAGATACACCCTTTGATGTATACAGTTAATTTTACTGGTTGTGTTCCAGTACATTAAGTTTGGTATTGGTGTATGTTTACTACCCATAGTGCAGTAAAGAACACAAACACATTCTCCTAATTTTCTCTATGAACGTAGAAAGCACTGATGAATTAACAACATGGGTCACTTAGGAACCAAAACTCCTTATTATTCACATTTACTTTTCCCATGAAAAGCTTCAAATATAACTCTAATAAAAAAATAGAGTTTTCAAGGCAAACTTTTCAGCATAATTTACAGAAGCAGATTTAAATAGAAGACTCAATAACTAAGCTAATACTCAAAAATACAATTAACTAGAAATTATTTCTCTTTTCTACCTTGATATTAAAATATGATGGCCTTAGCAAGAGGCTGAAATGCCATTAGGAGTCCTGTAAGCAAAGGGAATCCCAGAGAAAGTCAGAAAATGTCCCTTTATTCACAAATTTTAAACGTGGTCAGATTTAAATCAAAGGGGCTGAGAGTGGTTCATGCTAATGCTTTTTGTTTGTTTGCCGTTATAACTCTGAGCGGGCACGAACTACCGCAGAGATCTCAGAAAGTAATGCTGCAGAGCTAGTGTGGCCATTACCAGGATGAACACACTGCATTTTAGGCAAGGAGTTGAAAGGGCTCCCACAAAGCACTGACTGCTCTTTTAACAAGTAGATGAGTCCATTGTGGAGAGAGTCAAGATGCTCCTGTCGTTGGTATAGAAAGGATCCGATGCACTCCATGATCTAAAGTAACAATAAGAGAAAAGTTTGGCTCACCAAGACCTATGTTTTAATTGAGAAAAATATTTACTCTAAAACTCAGGACCAAAATGCAATTTGAGTATTAAAATAATCAGATTCATTTTTAAATGCTGAAAAGAAGTTCTTCATACTAGCACTGACTGACCAAACATTCCATTTATATTACACAAAAACTTGGGAAAAATAATGCTCTAGTCATCATATAAAAATAATAGCCAAAATTTAGATGTTCATTAGCATTAAAACATTTTCTATAGATAGCAGAGCATACAATGCTCTTAAAATCTTAATTCAATATAAAAATAAGTATGTTATTAAGAGTTATGCATATTCAATTTTCTTGAAAAGCAACTAGGCTGTATTACAGAAGCAAACAAACAAAAACCGCACTTACCAAAAGCTTTGGAATGGAATAGCAATATATTCATAATTTATTTCTTTTCAGCTATAAATTCTATTCTAAAGATTTTAGCATAATTAGCTTGAGTGTAGAGAATGGTTTATTCAGTAGGCATCAAAGACATCTGTAAGTCACTAGGGTTCTCATTTAATTATGAACAATGATCCCCTACTGGTCTGGAAATATTAACTACTGTCTGAATGATAGAGCCCATAAGCAACTCATTACATACCACTTTATTTGAAGCTGTATTAATTTAAGCTTAAGTGACTCATGATCATAAATGGCCTGCCATGCTTGAAACAGTCTAACCTTCTTTACGGACAATATTAGTATTACCAAGTCAAAGGTGGCTTTTCTTAGAATACTAAAAGAACTTAACAGTAACTGTATTTTATGTAGATTTCTAGGGTTCCCACTTTCCTTAAACAAAGATGTTATTAGACACTAGCACTTAAAATGGTCCAAGTTCACTTCTATCAAACATCTGCGGTTTTCTAAGAGACTCTGTATATAGTTCATATTTAAATTGATTAAGTGAGCAGTCATAATGAGGTTTGGACCTAGACATTTTACAAAGTTGGCAGAGGAAAACTAACAAGCAACAACCATACCAATGGTGAACAGAATTTACTAGCTTCCAGGAAACCTTAAACAATATCCACCTTAGTTTAAGGAAGGGCTTCACTACCATCTCTCTAGCACTTAGAACTACACTTGGTACATAATAGGCACTCAGTATTTGTAAAATATATGAATAAAATGGAACTATGAACATTGCTTAGAGTAAGTATCTGTGCAAAAAAAGTCTATTCAGACATGTATGATAAAATGGAAGTACGAACACCCCAATGATCTGGAGTGAAGTTTCCACTCCCAAGCTGCCCACATTACACAAATTGTTCTCTCTCCAACCACTGCTTACACAGAAAAATCTCCTTAGGCAAGGCTCCCTTCATTCTTTATCTTTTCAAAGCACACACGTGCTTTCACATGTTCAGTATCGTATTTGACAGGACATTAAATACCTGAATTACATATCAACTATTAACTCTTTCCTATTTAGAAAATGGTTTTGATTCGGATAAAGTAGCTGTTGATAAACACGGGAAATCATTTATTGCTAAAGTACAGCCCTTTAGGGTACAACCTGGTATGTCCTTGATATAGCACCACGATGCTACCTTTGAAACCAAGCTTGCAATATGGCATATTCCTTTGACAATACCAATTAATAAAATGTAAGTACAATTTTTATGCCTGGACAGTAAAAGTTTAATCAGCAGAGAAATCTATCATATGAAAGCACTAGTGATGCTCTCTTATGTTTAACATGTTAATGGAACAGGCCAGGGGCTTCTACATCTGGTAGCAGAGGGGCCAGCCACGCCCTGCCTTGTTGGAAGAGAAATGGAGCATACATACAGGCTGCGCCCAAACCCCACAGGAATGCCAAATGTATTTCATGAATATAATTACATACAAAAACCACAAACAAAACTCTACATATCGAAGTAACTTCAGAGTTTAAATATGATGTTAATGGATCTATGGCAATTTTCATATCACCCTTTGAAAAGCACCAAGTGGTTTTGCATACTGGATGATTTTATTCACTAGAAAAAAATGAGCAGATCTCAAAGTACTTTTTAGATTATTCATTTGAAGAAAAAAGATAATGAAAGTAGTAACTGATAATTATAACCTTAGATGTTAGACCTAAATTGGAAAGATATTTATAGTCTGTCAAATAAGATATTAATTGGCTAAAGATTTTATTAGGAAAGTAAAAAATGAAGTCCTACAGAAAATGTGGTATAACTCTAAGTGAAAATGAGTACAGATGACAATGGGCACCTGTGAGAAGACAGGCTGGAATAAACCCCATGACGTTCGGGGCAGGGGCACGAGGGGTGACGCAGTGAAGGCATGGCTATGTTCCACTAGTGGAGACATACCACCTGACCCACCGACACCAAGAAAACAGGAGTGTACAGAAAGCAGAAAATACTTTCTGGTCATTTAAAATAAATTCTAGTTGTGTGTAACAGAGAAGATGTATACTGTCACTAAAGAGAACTTCCTGTTGAAGTAGAAATTTTAAAAATTCTGTGAATTTCTACAATACTTTTAAAATTCTAACTCCCACCTTAGTTCTGTGCAATGCAGCTATCATGGTTAAATCAGGGCCTTCTGGAACTTCTTTTAAAAAACTTGTTGGCCTGGTACACGACAGAGCTGCTTTCTCATAATGCATTTTATAATATAATTGTGTAAGTCATAATATATAAGTCCCAATAAATTTAACTACCCATAGTAATTCTTTTATGTGGAATAAAATTACTACAAAATGGTATTACAACATTACAAAGATATTCCTGATTACGTTATGATCAATAAATGGGACTAAAACCACAGACGTTATATTAACATAAAAATGCTATTTACAAAGGCAACTATACCATAAAGACATGGCCATAACTCAAGGCAAAGTGGGAACTAACAAGTTCGCCAGTAAAAGTTATCTGAATTTTATCATACGTGAGTGATATCACACTCAACATCTTTAAAACACAAAGCTAACCAAACACTAGAGTACTTTTTCCTCCACCCTTTATTTCCTGCTCACAGTGCACTTTCCAGCCTGCTCCAAGGCACGGCACACACAGAAAGTGGTACTGTTTCCACAGTAGCCGCGGACAATGGAAATCACTGTCTACCCTGCATCTGTGACCCTGCATGCCAGGGCCAGTACACTGCTGCTCTGGTTGTTAAGAATATATCATTTACCTAAAGAACATCAAAGTGTGAAGGTATTTCTACTCCTTAATATCTCCTAAATAATAATAACATCCCCTAAATAATGGGGAAATATATGAAGAAATTAAAGTGGAATATACCCCAAAATTGTATTGTTTGTTAAGAACCACAAAAGCAAGCTCTGGTAAATCTTTCAACAAATAGATTTGAGAAGGGACAAAAATGCAAAGATTCTAACAAATCATATTTAAAGAGCCTGTTCCAGCTTATCAATTTTTAATAAGACCATAAATACCTAGTAAAAACGTAAAAAACACAACTCATTTTAAAACCTCATTACAGAGATAAAAAGGGTAGGAGAGCAGCTTTTTGTGTTTAGAAATACTTCAAAGTCTCAAATGACTGACTAGAAAATACAGATGGAGAGGAAGAAAAGCAAAATCCTTTGATTTTACTATTATGTGTAGATTATTTTGTAAATACAAAAAACCAAAAATATATAGAAAATAAAACAGTAGTAGTATAGGTATAAAAGTTATATAAAAACCAAGTAAGAGTACCATATACATACTCCTATTCACCACATTTTAGAATGATTTTGAAGAAAATATTTTTGTTCATTAGATGACAAGTCTCTTTAAAGGTGCTTTCTTTCCTTTGTTAGTGAAAGAAACCCTCACCCAAAGCCACAAAGTGAAATCTATCATCAAAGAGTGCTAATACACAGCATACATCCTGCTTCAGTTGGTAAAACCAGCTGCTGATTTATTAGGTATCTAGAGATGCATGTTCGTCTGTTCCAGTTTATAGGACACTCATCATCTGCAGCAAAGGCTACTTAGAGAGATTTCACACCTGCTGACATGGGTTGGACTACATCTTCCTATTACTCGTTCCAGCATTCTTCCAACAGATGCGCATGCTGTCTCTCCTTCTGAGAAACAGCACATGGAGTCCAAGCACTTGATACTTGAATTTGTTTCAGTAAGCTGGAGAAAATGAAGCAGAAAAAATTAGTTATTTATAGATTTGGACTTCCAAAAAAGCATTAAAAAATTACAAGTGCTTTAAAACTAAAAGTAATATATATATAAACCTGTTTGCTTTAATATGGATATGTATGGTATGGAAGGCTTAATTTAAGAGTAATCTTACAAGAAATATTTAAATAGCACTGTGTCCTAGGTATGATGTTAAGTAAAATAATTATACAATAACAAGTAGCTGGATATTATTTAGATCTGCAAAGACTTTGGATTCTAATGTCTTAATAACTTATTATGGTCAAAATGATTTACATCAACTACTCAGAAACCTAATGAATTCTAACTCCCGAGTTTTTGTGTAGGTAAAATGCTACTGCAATTTCAATGAAAAATGTCTACCTATCAAGTGTGAACTATTGGGTTGGCCAAAAAGTACATTTGTTTTTTTCCCGTAAGATGACTCTAGTCGTGCTTAGCTGCCTTTAACATCATTCAAAACAACTTTCTTAGACTATTGTGGCAGCTCTCATATCAGCATGCATTTAAAATAAAAATTATCAAAATTAGTGGATATTTGTGAAGCCATTTTAATAGTGGAAGAAGTTGGAAGAAGATATGTAACATTTTTAGCATATTATGCTTTATTATTTCGAGAGATAAAAAAGCAAAAAGAAAAAGATTTGTACAGTGTATAGAGAAGATGCTGTGACTGATCAAATGTGTTTAAAGTGGTTTGCAAAGTTTCATGCTACAGATTTCTCCCTGGACAATGCTTCACGGTTGGGTAGAGCCCTGAAGTGGGTAGCAATCAAATCAAGACATTAATTGAGAACAATCATCATACCATGTGGGAGATGGCCAGCCTACTCAAAATATCCAAATCAATAAAGGTATTGGCGAAAGTGAAAAAATGTGCCTTTTTGTTTTATAAAAAAAAAAAACCCAAAAACAAAAAAACAAAAAACCCAAACATACAAACTTTCTGGCCAACCCAATATTTTGAAGAGTGGGAAGTAACAACTTCAATCCTCAACAACTATAATAATAACAACAGTAGTAGCAGCAAATACTTTATATAGTGTTACTACATACCAGGTTATAAGCACTACATATATTCCCTTCATAATTATCCTTGAAAAAAAGTGCATAATTTACTTTAAATTGCTGAGCAACTATTAAGTGCCAACCATGCCCATAATCAGTTCATCTTACTTTTAAAAAAGTAACTGGTGGTATAAGCATTAAAATCAATTAAATAAGTGACTAAGTAGTTAGTATTAAGATTTAAAAATGCATTAATTTCTCAAAGTATGCAAAATTTATATTGATCCAGGCATAAATAACTCAGCAAGATAACTTTAAACCATGCTACTAATAATTTTAATCTTGTTCAATGAAGGCAAAAATGGTATGACACATACCTCAATGAATCCCAACCCTGGTTTTGGTAGTCAAGAGTACTCCTAAATTTTTCAAGGTTTGTCATTTAAGCAAACTAATTCTCATTCACCTTCCTTTACATACATAACATATGGCATAATAAATCTTTCAAAAGTATAAACGAAGAACAACAAATAATAGACCCATTAGATGGTTGCAATTCACTAAGGTTGGGAATCACCAGGTGTGTAGAGCAGGTGTGGCAACACGGGACATTTGTGGTGACACTCATGAAGGACAGAAGAGATGGACGTGATGGCATGTAAACAACCTGGCATTCTGAACCTAATTAACTGGGGAGGTCCTGCCAAAGCCCTGCTCACAGTAATTCTACCTCATACCAAGCAGTGCAGACCAATGGAGTTCCTGTTTGGCAGCTGCCCGACTGCACCAATGTCCTAGGATCTGGTCAGCACTGAGAACTAGCGAAATTTTACTTCTTTCTTTACAGTACCTCTGGTTTAAGAATGTTTGTGGTGTGGTTTCTTAAACTGTATTTTGTGAGATGTTTATAGGCATGCTTCATGAAAAAAGTTCTATAGCCAATTAAGTCTAGGAAACACTAGTTCAACAGAAGTCTAAACAGACTTGCTCAGTACAGGACTGTCAGTAAGTCAGTAAGCACGGTCAGTCTCTAAGGGGAGAGCTAGACATAGCGCAATTCTCAAACAGTAACAGACCCCCACGTCCCAAGGGAACACTAATCAACATCAGGAGGAAATGTTCAGAGGAACAGTTTAGGAAATACTGGTTTAGGTTAACGGGATCTCATCAGTCTCCCAGTTTCCTCCTTGGGTCCCTGGGCTCCAGCTTCCTCCATCTCAAAATGTTATCACCCTCTGTAGGAAGCAGGACTTTACAGATCCCACCTGATACTCACACCACCTCGGGGAGTACACCACCTTGGGGAGGCCTCTAAGGCCGTATGTAAGCTGACCCGAGGCTGCCTTCTATGCTCTGCATACCTGTGCTCCCCCTACAGTCTCTACAGTCAACCAGACACTGTTGCCCGTGGGCACGTGTCAGGGCCTGTATCAGTGAGGGTCAGAATGCTGGCCCTACACCCAGTTCAGGCTGAAAACCATCATCACCTCTCCAACTACCAGTACTCTCTTTCTGGATTCTATTCCACAGCTTGTTTGCATCATTTAAATGACACAAACATGTAAAAATTCAACCTGTATTTATTAAGCAAGGCACTGTGCTTAATAAAGGATGGGAGATAAACCAGGAACAAATAATAATGGCAGTTATAGTAATGAAAAGCTTCCTATGTATGTGCCAGTTCCTATGTAAGATGCTTCTCATGGATTATCCAATTTAAAAATTTTAACAACCTTTTGTGATAGGCACCATACTCAGATGCATCTTATATGGATGAGCCAACAGAGAGGTTAAAAACTTGGTTACCCAGCTGGAGCTCGAGTCTTGGTTTGTTTGATTCCAGAGCCCAAACATCCTACCCATGCCATTATACTGCCTGCTTATAATTATGGTATGTGGCAGACTACAAATATCAAAAAAGACAAGAGAAAGATCAAACCCAGCTGCTGTTGATAATGGTGGGAGGGCATAAAAGATTTGATCAAAAGATGGCATTTGAAATACATTTTGAAGACTGATGGGACTTTAATAGCTGAAGATGGCAAAGAAAGAACATTCAGGCTAAGTGAAAAGAGTAAGTAATAACTGCGCGTGGGCACAAAAGCATGATGTACATTCAGTACATTTAGCCTGAGATAAGAGAGGGTGGCTGTTACTCCTTCCCCCTTGCAAAGGGATCAGTGTGACAAGCATGACCCACGGGTCAGTGTTCGTCCAAAAACAGTTACTGACTCGAGAGGACATAAGTGTTTCCAGTCTCAGAATGTAAGATTAGAAAATTTTAAGGCAATTTGACAGCATACTCTTGTAACTATTAAATTTAAAAATAATTTTAAAATTGGGGCTTATTTTATAAATCTTTTAAATTTCATTTCCTAGTCATTAATTTTTATTGTGTTTTATAGAAGCACTGGTCTGTGATGGACCAGAAATTAAAAACAACAAAACAACAAAACAAGAAAACGGCTCACTGGTCCTATACCATATTTACCTGGGGGACACTGAACTGGACCAGAAAGTAGAGACAGCAAGGAGCTTGCTGGCTCTTGTTAGTGTAACAACATGTGCTCTGCCTATACAGCTAGTGCTTAGCCAACTGATGGGAATTCCCTGAAGATGCCATCCAAAGGTCAGTAGCTTTTGCGTATCCACCAACGTGCAGAACACTGCTTAGGTATTGATCTTGCTTTGCATTCATCACTTTCACTTTAAAACCTAAGGACAGGTGTTAATACATGGGCAACCCAACAGGGTAAACATCTTGAAATATCAAAAATAATAAAAAGAAATTACTTCTGTAGTTCATCTTCTGAACTAAGCAAATGTTTCTTTTTTCCCAAAAGAGCAAAATAAATAAATAAATAAATAAATAAATAAATAAATACCCCTGCTGCTGTGAAAATGCTGAATTGTGTTTTTGCATAGCTATCTACAGAAGACACCATACTTTCTCCAGCAAACCAAGTTCTACCACTTTCCCATACACATCTCTGATCTCGTATTTGGGGACTGGGAGCCCAGCCAGAGCACACGTAGCCACAGTTGCCAGTATAACTGGGGATGGGAATGGGGTGGAACATTCAGATCTCATTTCACTCAAAGCAAGGCAAAGTAGGGAGAGGAAATCAGCGTTTGTCTTTTTAAAAAAAATTTTTTTCAAGTTGTAAATACTAAAAAAGAAAAAAGTAAACTATGGTAATAGAAGTGAGAGACCAGATCTGATAGCACAAAGAAGTAACTTAATTTATAAAAAAATTCTGACTCGTTTGTAATGACTCACGCTCTACCACACTTGCTTCCTGGGAACCACAGCGTCACTTAGAGCTACATGAGCTGCCAAGCCCAACAACTGTGGAGAGTCAATATGACTATGTATGACCAAAAAATGTTCATCTTTACAGAACCTGCCTTTTGCAATCAATTCTAGCACACTGCTCTTATTTCCATTATTTTTATATCAATGATGATAAACATTTACAAGTTTCTCCTATTAGAGACTTCTACAAAATATCTTCCTTAAATCTTCTAAATGTTAAAAAATGGTCACATATTTCTAAATCTTTCAATCACTCCTACCAAATCTTACCTATCAAATCAAAAATGTTTTTAAGTTTAGATAATAATTATTGAACTATTTACCATATTTGTTCTTTTGCCCTTAAAACTGTTTTATATATTTGATATTCAAAGTGAGCACCTGGTATAGCCTTAAAGGAGTCATTTGGAAAGAAGCCTTAAACTATAATTGTGAAAAAAGAATGTTTGTTTAGAAAATAGTCATAAAAATACTACCAATTTGCAAAGTTAAGAATAATGAAACCCCTAAAACAAGTAGCAGCTGCATCTCACTATTCAGAGTTGCAACAGGCAGCCACTAAATGACAGCAATGAGGTAACTGCCCAAACTTCCCCAAGATCTTCTCTCCAAAGCTTGCCTCAAGCTCACATTCACTCCTTTAAATTTACTTCCCTCTCTTTCTCTCCAAGTAAAGTAACTTTGAAAGGTAGTTAAAATGTAGATAAAATACCTTCACCCTGTCTCTGTGACCTAAATCTAACTATGAAAATTAAGTGTGCAGTAATTATATGTTTTAGGTAAACTTATTTTAATAATTCAGCTTATTCCTAGTTTCAAAATGACAGGCTCCTTTATTTCAATGAAGTGATTGCATAAATGACAATGTATGACAAGGAATTTTTTTTTAGAGAGGAAAGGGAGGGAGAAAGAGAGGGAAACACTGATGTGAAAGAGAAACATCGATTAGTTGCCTCTTCTGTGCACCCTGACTGGGGACCAAACCCGCAACCCAGGCATGTGCCTTGACCGGGAACTGAACCAGAGACTCCTTACTTCGAGGGACAATGCCGAACTGAGTCACACCTGTCAGGGCTATGTGACAAGGCATTTTAATGATAAAACCCCCTATATTAATGGAGAGGGCAAAGCAGAATAGCACTAATTAACATACTAAGTCACGGTGCAGCTTATATTAAGAATTAAGTTTTTAAGTATCAATCTTTTACAGCATGTCATAGGATAAGTATTTGGAACAATGTCAATATTAATTTTCTTTTATTTCAACCTCCAGATGAAAAAGCTGCTCAATATGTCAGCCCATATTTGAAAATAACACTCGTTTTATAAAATGTCAGTCATATTTATATATTTACTCTAGTTCCTGCCATGGGTGGCATTTTTATTAATATTAGTCTTTTAAATGTTTGACTCTATTTGCTTAATACAGGCCATTAAGGTTTTCTGTCACTGCTTTGCTAAATGAAGCAGTATCTGTATCTTTATCACAGAAGAGGAAGGTGATTTGTAGTTGACTAAAACGGTTTAAAATGTATTCTATTTTTGGTAGCGGCAGGTTTCAGGTCTGAGGCTTAAGCTCCTTGGTCCACAATGAGAAAAGGCCCTAGCATCCTTAGCACCCTATTGCTATCTCTATGGTTGTCAGGTACAGCCTGAAAGAGGGCATTCAGAGACAGAATGCCGAGACAAAAAAGATGACAAAACAATAGAAGCCTAAGAGGTGAGAGCAGAGGGAGATGACTAGAAGATCCTAGCCCACGGCAACACTTAGTGCTTGGCAGAGACTTCTGCCTGATTTGGCAAGGCTGACCAAGGTTTGAGTGTAGACACAAATGGAATTTCAAGACAGAAAAAAAGGGGGATGCTATATAACACTTATTTTTAAAAAGCAATTTTTATCTCAAAATATATGCCAAAAGCAAAATACAGGAAAAATATTCAAGGTGTATTTCATCCAACCAATTAAAATTCACTGATAAGCAGAAAAAAACCTTGTAAATCAGGGTAATATCCCCAAAACAATTTTACTAAGATCATATTCCTAGTTTGAGAATTCTTCTGACTTCTTATTTATAGAAAGGGAAACCAAATGTCAGAGGATGAGAAAATTCACTTTGTAAAAGTAACCATTAACAAGGCCCCTATTATTTAATAGAAGCATTCTAAGAACCCAATTCTCAACTGTATTGCCTGTTTTAATGGGTACATTAAAGCATAGGAATACTAAATCCATGTCTTGTAAAATATCCACTTGAACTTGCATTCCAAAACAAAATAAAAATTTGGAACTCTTTGGAATTTCTTTTCAACTAATAATAATAACAACTGAGAGCTGATTATTTAACATTTTCCATTTAAAGCAATTCATTAAAGAAATGTAATTAAAAAAATCTTCCAGAATAATTCAGATTTTTTCATATAATTATACCTGTTCCACGGTCTGATTTATAGGAGTTAAGGTTTACAATCTACAAGTAGCTGTGGTTTAAAGTTTCACCATTTGCAGGGGTTTATCCCAGATGAGACAATAACACCTTCTGGACAAGTAATCACAGTTAAGGACTCATTTAAAGTCATTGACAAGTTGATTATGCAACTTTAAGTGATAAAAAATATAATGAAACCAATTTTACCATAGGGTAATTGACATAAACAACAGTTAAGTTCCTATAGCATCTCAATGTTACAATGAAATGACACTGAGCAAAACGATGTTGTTCAAGGACATGCTGTACAGTATACAAAATGGTAAACAGGCTAAGTAAAAATGCATTAGTGGTTAAGAATTTTTATCCTCCATAATTACTACTAATCAAAATATTTTGCATCTTCCAATTAGATCTAGAAGTGGTTGTCAGGGTTTATTTCTCGAGAAGAGAATGAATCAAGTCCTCATCAAGTCACACTTATTTATTACAAAGGTGTAACTATGAAAGTTTATGAAAAGAACTGGGAGTACAGTATCTGTCAAAGGAAACTACTCAGTACCAAGCCTAAATACTCATTATTTGATCATTCACCTAAGAAGTAGACTTAGATACGTAACTCACTGCCTCACTACATGAAGATGTGTAAAATGATACACAAACTACAACTGCAAGTGGGAAAACTGACTTCAGAAATAACAGAACCACCATGACATTTTCAAAGGGAGAAGTGACAAGGAGTAACTTCTTGAATATAAGACAACAGGTTGCAGGAGTACCTTACTAAGATTTTGAGATGAAGTATGATTCAACACTGTAACTCCAAAGGAAGATCAATGAAATACACAGGATGGACATAAAATGTAAAGATCACAAAAAGGGAAACAAGTAAAGAAAAACAACATGTGAGAAACAATGAAGGAATCAGTACAGTAAAAACTCAGACGTCAGGCCGGTTCTCCCACAGCATGCCCCAAACACGAGAACTTAGCGGATACGTCCCCAGGAAGGTCCAGCGCAGTACTACCTAGTGCACGCAAGAACCGTCCTGCTGGCTGCAAGCCTCAGCTAGCAGGTGCCTACTGTCCTCCCCTCTGTGCTTGCTTTCAGCAAATTCATATGCTGAGCTGACTGAACCCTTATCTTCTTCCATCTGGAAGGACAGAAAAGCAACAAGTCTCGTATTACAGACAATACTCTCACTGTATATAGGGTTAGAATCAAAACAGTAAGTTGGGGTCCACAATCTGAGAGGCACAAATGAATGCTCGCACACCACTACATTCATTTACTGTCACAGAAGAGAGCTAACAGCAGCTTCTTAAGGGGCACACAGAAAAGCACACGGAACAAAGCCATGATTTTCCAGTGCACAAAGTCACATTGAAAATGGGTTTCCTTCAATAAAATTAAATTTCTTCTATTAAATTCCTTGCCACCACCATTTAGGGTTCTCATTGCAGAGGTTTACCCCATTTTGGACTTCTCATGCTCCCTTCTCAGAAGACTTCTCTACTCAACTGGACTTCAGCGGAGTAGACAGGTCGCATGGCCTTTCAAATGTTAACATGCAGGTGAAGGGGGCTTAACTTGATTTGACAAAATTAGCCAAACCTTTAATTTGTATATATTTTAGTGTTAACTAATTTGAACAAATTTCTATTCTTTACTTTTTCTGTATTTGTATTACAGATCTTGCAGGGGTGTCCAACCTTTTGGTGTCTCTGGCCACAAAGGAAGAGGGTTGTCTTGGGCCACACATTAAATACACACACACTAATGAAAACTGATAAGCAAAAAAAAAAAAGTTTTAAGTAAATTCATGATTTTGTGTTGGGCCGCATTCATAGCCATCCTGGGCCACATGTGGGCCTGCAGGCTGTGGGTTGGACACCCATGTAAGGAGTACGTGCCCACAGCCAAGCTACTTGTAACTGTTCTTGAATTACTTTTTAAAAAAAGTTCTCATTGAATTAAACAACAGAATTTTCCTTATTTCTCTGTATTTTCTCAGTCTTAGGACTAATAATTATTTCTATAAAAATACTATGGTGAATTTCTTACCTATATAAAAAATAAAGTAGTTGAATTCTTTGATTTTAAGAGTACAATAAGTTTATGTAAAGATAAGTTGTTTTTTTTTTAACAGTAGCTTTGCCTATAATACTGGGGAGAGGAAAATATTTTATTCAAAAGAAAATTGCTAATAGTTTTGTGTTAATGGTTTTAAGAGGTAATACCCTGAGTAAAGATCTGAAAGCTCTTTAAAATACTTGATATCTGCATAATTTTCCTCTCTGGAAATAATTAGGCTACCGTGGATAACACCCAGGAATACTGTTCAGTGCAGTTCAAAACCAAGATGCAGTATTCAGAATTCACAGGATGCTCCAGCAGGCAGATATATGCAGGCTCTTGCTCATCGTGCCCATCCAGTGGTCGCTCACTGCTCATCTAAGCAACTGTTATTTCTGCCTGGCCTTTGGTTGAGCACAGTATTTCTTCTTTTTGTTTTTCTCTGATGCTGATAGTAAGTAAGTAAAGCACAGTACGTAAAATGATCATCTGATAGGTGAATAACCTGGAGGCTCAGAGAGGTGAACTGATTTGATAGAACACATAGGGAGCACTGCCAAGGGTGGCAACAGTATTCAGGCCCGTTGTTTCCCCCAGGAGGGCTCTTTTTACTTTTTTAGAACACCTGATTGGAGACTGACTTGCAGCAAAGTCTACTTGACCAATACATTCTGCTATCACTGTGTTCTTTCACAGACGAAAGTCAAGCTTACTATTTTTGTTACATCATTATGGGGCCTGAGATCTCTAGTTTATGATCTTACCTCATTCTTTTTTGGGCTTGATTTAAGCCAATATGATTTATAAAAATATGATTTAAAAAGTTATCTTCACTTGACAAAAGGGCTTGCCAGAGTGTTCTTTATATAATGAGCTCTCCTACTGCCTGTGAGTTAAATAATTACATGTTCAACAATGTGATGAATACCCACTCTTTTCAGAAAGGCACATACAGATAAAATATGATACATATATTCGGCTCAACCAAGGTGAAGTTTGTTTTGGTTTTAATTCTTGTTTTAAACATAAGTTTTAGTTGGCTACCACTTAAACACTCATTTGTATATTCATCTACAATTATTACACCTTTATAATTCAAAGTAGAATATTTCAAAATCTTGATGGTAATAAAATCAAAAGGTCTGGTAAAACTTTAGAATAGCTCAGAATTATGAACTCACAGAGTTATTTAATAAGAAGTTATTTAAGTGGTGCTTTGTCAAAGCCATTTATTTGGTCAAGTAAATGTAAAGATTAAAAACCTTGCAGATAAAAAAGAATCATGTGTGAATTAAGAATCCACAAAATACTGATAGAATGAGAAATTAAAGAGTGCCAGAACTAAAATATTTTAGTCATATTACTTTTTTTCTTCAAACCAAACTGGAGTCAAAATTAATATTATACAGTTTTGGTATCTTAATATCAACAGTTTTAGGATTTAAGCTCTCCTTGTCTTCCATCAAAAGACATCTCTACACTAGTGGGGTTTTTTTTTGTGGTAAATGAGAGAATGGATCTGTCTGTGGATATAAAGGGATATATAAGAGATATAAAATTTATGTTCAATTTATAGATGCACTAAACAGTAGCAAGGATATGAAATGCTTCAGCAGTCATTACAATGTACAAAGACAAATATGCACATGAACTTACAATACAGATTAAGGCAAAATAAAAAATGGGCAACTCTCATTTTCAAGTAACGGAAACTTAAAACTTTAGATTTTATGATGAATTTCAGTAGCTTAAATTAGTCAACATGCAGGAACATTCTTAAATATGAATACGACAAGCAGAAGCATAAGAATTATG
Source organism: Phyllostomus discolor (assembly GCF_004126475.2). Taxonomy (NCBI): domain Eukaryota; kingdom Metazoa; phylum Chordata; class Mammalia; order Chiroptera; family Phyllostomidae; genus Phyllostomus; species Phyllostomus discolor. The sequence continues at coordinate 43,254,134 of NC_040904.2, read as the reverse complement.
CTACAAAAGGTAGTTAAGGTGGAAAATAGATAACAAGGTATAGATCTCTGTCCTGTTTTTATGCTGAAGTTTCATCTCAATGAAGAAACGGATTTTTTATTTTTAGGTTTAAACATACATATTAATGAAGGTCAAATTAGAGACAGAGCTGTGCTAACCAAAAATGCTCCACTCTTAATTCATGCCTCTGCCCATCTTTTAAATAGTTTAATTGACCTTTAGCATGCAGAAGTCAACAAGGTTCTACTCCTACTCTACCTAAGTTTGCTCAGCTGATTCCTTGCCCTCGACAATGGCTGCAGTGCGATGAACTCGTCACTTAAAGCAACTGTGTTGGAGTACATCTATAAGTGGACAGAAAAGGGATGGGACACACAACAAGTCAGTGAGCTGTATTCATCACCTAAGAGACAGACACAGGACAAGCTTTGTAAAGACACATCCGTTCCTACAAGACTAGGAAATCTCATACATGGTACATATACATGACCGACATTTGTAGGGCTGCTGGCTTTCTTCACTCTTAACACCACATTGTTATTCTGGAGGAAAACAAGGTTCAAAATAAATGCTGATAACTCTTCTTTTGATATGATTTTTCTTGCTACTTTTGGTAAACAATGAAGTACCTAACAACTTTCTAATCATTTTTTCATCATTTGAACTCAGAGGTGAAAGTATAAGGCAGTGAAGGAATGATGTCACACATGAGATCTAAATGACCATCAAGGGGGAAAAAAAAAAAGAATAGAAGAAGATTCCTGAGTGGAAATACAGACTTCCTCTTTGGATCAAACCACAGCAGAACACCTGTCAAGTCATTTAAAGTAAAATGGGGCAAAAAGGGAGATTATGTCAGCTCTCACACACAGACAAAATGATTGCTTTTTAACCAATTTTAACCTATGGAAAAGAACTACAATATGTATAAGTACTTTCAACCTTTTCTTGTCTAAGGGTCCCCTTAAGGTGCAAAACATGTCCTATGGATTCTTTAGAAGGAGGCTATCAAAAATGTTATCAAGAAGTCTCTATGAAAACACATCATAATTTGCAAATGCACTGCCTATTATAGAATTTCTAAGGGTACATGTAAATAAATCCAATTATTTACTTTTATGAAGAGCAAAGCTTTCAGAGTGATGCATTAACATATTTTGGTGAAATGCAACTTTATATGGGCCAAGAGGGGGAGACCAATGTGTGTTCTTTATAAAGGTATAGAAAATGTATTAAAATAGTATTCTGTCATCGAAAATATTTATCTCTTAAGGTTAAAAAAGAGGTACACATTTCTGATATATATTTAACAATTACATATTGAAGAATAGAAGTTTTCTCACACTGATATACATATATGCATAGACAGAGTAATCAGATAATGCAATTTTTTTAGCCTAACTTGAAGATCAGTATCACAGAGCAACATCCTCACCATAATTACATTTTTACTAAGGACTTACTACATACAGGGCCAGGGTTGGGTGTTTTATATTCATTATGTCTAAAAATCATGTAAGATAGTAATTATTCTGATTTTACAGAGGAGGAAATTGAGCCTTAGGAAAATTACTTGATTAAAGACATATATTTTATAAATGGTTAAAATAGTATCTGAATTAAGTTTGTCAGACTTCAGAGGCCTACGATGATTCAGTGGGGTTAAAATGTGTATCGGTTAGGACTGAGTTACCAAAGCAAATACAGGCTAAAGGAATGTTGACATGATCAACTGAAATCAAAATCAATGCATCATTTAGGAAGCCTAACTTAAATCACTATCTAGGGACCACAATTCTATTTGTAGAATATGTAACTAATTTTCCAAAATTTAAACAAAATTTGCTTGGCAGGTAAGGTATCAAACATGTGGGAAAAATTCTCAAACTCAGCATAACTAAATGATAATAAACTCACTGCTTACTAGGGCATAAAAGTTAATTAGAATGTATTCTTGAGAATACATATCCAATGCTAAGACAGTTCAAGACAAATTAAGATAATACTTCTAGCTCATGTACAAGTCAACTATACAGAGAAGGTGCATTCAACTACATAGCTACCACTTCTTGAGCAAATAAGTGTTTGGGCTTATTTTATTCAATCCTCATTACAAAGATAATGAAATAGGCATTTCTATCAAATTTTACCCAGGGAGGTATTGAGAGAGACTTCATCAGAGAACTACCAAGTGCCAGGCATAACTTTCAGATTAGGGAACTGTCATATCAGGCCCTAAAGACCATATTCTTAAACACTATGCAACATATTGTTACTATTTTTTGTAGTTTAATACTTATTAATAAATATTTGGTCAGAGAATATATTTTATAAAAATCCATTCTTTAAAAATTATTTAGGTTAAAGAACTTATTTTATACTTTTTTGTAAAACAATGTAACCTGAAAGAGTATTACTCAAATTCTAATGTTTCTAAAGACATGAATATATATCCTAATTACATATGTCTGATAGAATGCTGTGACAATATTATTTAAAAGTTATTTACTATTGTTATCTGGTCATGACAGTTCTACCTTTAAAAATATATAATTTTTATATATTACCCAATGTAATATATAAAAATTATAATTTGTCAGGAGTCATACAATTAATAAAAATAACATAAAAATATCAGATATAACAATATTTAGACTGCAAAATGCTTAATATAGAAATATCAAATTTCCCATTTTCTAATATAAAAAATTATACTGACAGCTATTCACAGTTAAAATCCCTAAGTAAAAGATTCTGTATATAAAAGTGGTTACCTGAGCCTTTTCAGTATTTGTAGGATGGAGCTGTCTGTCAAATACTTTCTTCACAATATCAAGAAACAGACATGTTACAACCATGAGGATTATGGCAAACCAAACAGAACCACTTGATAGGAGCTGAAAAAACACAAAGTACATATTCTGGGAGCCCGAAAATGGCCTGCAAAGAAAGAAAGAAAGTGGGCTTAATAAAAGTAGAAATTGACAAGACAGTTTCTTAAATTAAGACATCATGTAAATCCATGATATCTGAAAGTTATAATTTTAATCTGGAGTACAAATTTGGGATAATGCTCAAAATTTGAAATCAGTAAGTAATTGAATAATTAATAAAACAACATCGACTTTAATTGTTAAAAATAAAATTCAGTTGCCCTGGCTGGGTAACTCAGCTGGTGGAGTGTCAACACGTCACGCCAAGGTTGTAGGTTCCATCGCTGTCAGGGCGCACGCCAGAGTTAACCAACGAATGCGTAAGTAAGGGAACGACAGATCCATGATTCTTTGTTTCTCCCCCTCACCTCACTCACCACCTCCCTCCCTTCCTCTCTTTCTAAAATCAATTAAAAAAAATTACAATGTAGTTACTCACCAGAGAATCCCTCCGTAAAACAAAGAAAATACAAAATAGAATATGATAGATCCCCAGGTAACAAAATGGTTGATCCAGGTCCAAAAATGAGTCTCCAAAGCCATCTAAAAAAATTAAAAACAAAAAACAAAAAACCCTTGTAACAGAATGTCTTTAACCTCTAAGATGAAAAATCACAAATGAATTAATTATAAGTGACTAACGTTCCTATGGCAAAGTCTCTAAGAAGATGAATATTAATGCAAGGATCATAGTAGAAAACTGAATAATTAAAGTTTATAATAATTTTCTTCTCTGAGGAAACAGCATTGAAATTTCATGACTACTTTATTCTCAACTCTATTGTCCAAAACAACTTGTACTGTCTTGTATTATATAAAGAGAAGCAAAATTTCAGAGATGATTACTGTGGAATTAACCTTTATTTAACCATAAAAATCATGGAGGTTTTTCAAATAATGAACTTAAGATTTTTGCCAAAAATGAAAATAAATTATTAAAGAACAATCAGTGAAATTATGACAAAAAAAGGAAAAGGGAAGGGATTTATCTATGACTAAAAAAATTTACCTATGAATTATACAGACACAAAATTTATCCACGTGTCTAATTTCTTTATCATACCTTTACTGTAACTGTAATAACCATGACCGTGAAGACCAACGTGCCAAATGTCCAGTTTCCAAACATCTAGACAGAAAGAACAAGCCATTATTACATTATGTGTCACCATGATGCTAAGTAAGATATAAGGCAAAAGGTAACTTTACTCTTAACTAAAAACCACTTGTACTACTTAAGCCAGTTGCATTTTAAATCCGTGACTAGATTAGTAAAGTTAGGGGAGTGTAAGAAGAAGCAACATAAGCATTATCATGAGTAGTACTGTTATCCTTTGCATATCATCAGACTGAAAACCCAATGTGGGTTTGGAATTGTGTGGCACAGACTGTTTTTACTTGGAATGAGAGTAACTGCTTTATTCCTGTCACACAGTAAAAATTATAACAAAACCCTGTTCGATCACAATTACTGAAATGGCCAAAAAGTTATTTATTTTTTCCATACATGGCTCTCATAGTGCTTAGCTGCCTTTAACGTCATTCAAAACAATTTGTTAGATTGTCTTGTGACAGCTGTTATCAGTGTGCACTTAAAAAAATCATAGAAACTGGTGAATTTCTGTGCAGCCATTTTAATACTGAAGATGGAAGAAAATACACATTTTCAGCATATTATGCTTTATTATTTCAAGAAAGGTAAAAGCACAATTGAAACACACACACAAAAAGGATTTGTGCAGTGTATGAAGAAAGTGCTATGACTGATCAAACGTATCTAAAGTGTTTTGCAAAGTTTTTGGTACTAATGATATTTTGGCCAAATAATTCTTTGCTGTGGGGTTATCTTGTGGAACACCCCTGGATGTTAGAAGCATCCCTGGCCTCTACCCACTAGAAGCCAATGGCGGGAGACAGCTGACATACTCAAATATCCAAAGCAATAACGTTATTGGTCAAAATGAAAAAATGTCTTTTATTTTACAGACTTTTTGGTCAATCCAATATTTTTTGAAACTATTCCAACCAGAAGTTATAGTGGATAACTTGCCATTGTATTTCTGGACACAGCAAAGACAGAGCAGGAAAAACATTAACACACAAAACCAATACCTAAAGGAGAGATAATGGCTGACAGAAATACTCCTTAAAGGATTTTTTGTAAAAATGCTCCGCATGTTAGTCAGAAAGCATTTCCCTGGACTTTACAGCAAAAACTTACACAGTTTATTAAAAATACAGAACCCCCAAAAGAATGTCTGGATTTAAGTTCCACAAATAAGAACACAACCAGAAGTTTATGTTAATTTAGTTTTAAAGTAGTCATACTCTTAACACATTGGTTTGAAAATTATTTAAAAGGTTGTTTTATTATCACAAATTTCCAACAGCATTTATGAGGGGGGAACCAAAAAAACCCCAGCATTTATTTATAAAACATTGTATACTGACTTACATTTTTAAACTTCAGTCACCTTGAAAGTACCCTCCATTTGATATAATACATCTATCAAGACTTTTTCCACTGCTCAAAACAGTTTTGAACTCATTGATTTTGATGCCTTTTAATGCTTCTGCCATTTTTGTTTCACCTCTTCCATATTGGCAAAACACTTCCCTTTGGTGACTTTTTTATCCAGGGAATCATAAAAAAGTCACTCAGGGCGAGATTGGGTGAACAGAAAGGGTGGAGCACGTGGATCATATTTTTTTGCCAAAAACTGCTGAACACTCAGCACGGTGTGGGCAGGTGTGCTCACAAACCACCCTTCATGAAATATGCAATTGAGTCTTCAAACAAATTCGCTGAAGCTGAATGCAACCTCACATCAGCTAGTAGATAGATACAGATGGGTTTCTAGAATATTCACCTAGCTGGAGAAGTCTGTACTACAGGGTGCCTGCCCTCCAGAAGATAATTCTGGTTTTTGGGGTGGCCCTTTGTATTTGACAAATCAGTTAATTTCTCTGTATCTCACTTTTTTTATTTGTAAAATAGAGAAAAACCTTATAGGTTTTTATAAGAATTAGGGTATATAAAAAGGACAGTGTGCCTAATAACAATCAATAAACAACAGTTATCATCAATAACAAAATACCAATTAATATTCTTTTATTTAAGGGTATTTGAGGAGTCTGTCAAAAGAATGAAAAAGTCATATGGAATCCCTCCCTTTTCCTACTTTAGTCATCTCTAGAAATGAACTAGAAATACTGAAAATCAGTGGGTCTCACTTGACTGAGCTCTTGGAGGAGTGCCAGTCTCTTCCTTCAGGGCCACGTGGGCAGATCTGAGATGCAGCGGGGAAAGCACCTGGATGCGGTAACACCTGCACACACCGTCAGTATCTGGTTTTACTGGACCGAGACTGGGGTTAGCTATGTGCAATCTTTCTCAGAAGTAGAGGTTAGTTAGGGCTCCCTCTTGCATTCAAAGCCCCACAGGGAGCTGTAGAAAACACATTCACATTCACGTGGACTTTTTTTTTTGTAAATTTAGCAAGAGTAATGTATTCAACAGCAATTAATCAGCACTGTGGTCTCTTTCCATTCTGACTTTCCTTTGAGTTAGTGATGGGAGGGGCAGAGGGCATTTTGGAGAACTGGCTAAAGAGAAGTTGAGTTGGGCTTACTACACTGGCTTGGGTTAAGTGGGACCTATTTATGTAACTCATAGTTATTTCCATGTATGTGTAAGCTTGTATTTATAGTTTTGTATTTTTTTTCCTTAACAGAGGGCCTGCCAGAATGTGTAAGGTTTAGACTATACTAAACCCAGTTCTGCCCTTCCTCAAAAGAGACAGATGCTCAAAACAATTTCTAACATTATCTGCCTGTCTTCTGTATAACTTCTAACTTAATTTGTTACTTAATTATTTAAGCCAAACTTGTATTCCAAATTAAAAACATTCATTGGTATATTCAATAAATAGTAACTGAGTACCTACTGGGTTGGCCAAAAAGTATATTTAGTTTTTTTCCATAAAATAAAAGATACATTTTTCATTTTCACCAATAACATACTGATTTAGACTATTTTGAGTATGTTGGCTATCTCCTGCTATTGGCTTCGAGCAGGTAGAGGCCAGGGTGCTGCTAAACATTTTCCAATGTGTAAGACAGCCTGGTCTTGCCTGCAAAGTTTCTTTTGAGAAATCAGCTGAGAGTCTTCTGAGAACTCCTTTGTAGGTAACTCTTTTCTTTTCTCTTGGTGCTTCAAAGATTCTTTAAAATGTCAAAGGTTAAAGATAATGTGTTTTGGTGTGGTCCAATTTGGGTACGACTTGTTTGTTGTATCCAATGCTTCCTGGACTTGTATGTCTATTTCCTTCACCAAATTAGGGAAGTTTTCTTTCACTACTTTTTCAAAGAAGTTTTCAATCTATTGGTCTTCCTCTTCTCTTTCTGGCATCCCTATGATTTGGATGTTGGTAATTTGGTGGAGATTTCCCAGAGGCTCCTTACACTATCCTCACTTTTTTAAATTCCTTTTTCTTCTTGCTCTTCTGGTTGAATGCTTATTTCTTCTCTATGTTCCAAATTGTTGATGTGAATCCCAGCTTCATCTACTCCACTGTTAGTTCCCACTAGATTTTTCTTTATTTTACTTATGTAACCTTCATTTCTTCCTGGGTCTTTTTTATGTTGTTGCTGTACTCAATGAGTTCTTCGGATATCCTGATCACCAATGTTTTGAACCCTGCATCTGATAGGTTGGTTATCTGTTTCATTCAGTTCTTTCTCTGGATTTTTGTTCTGTTCTTTCATTTGGGCCATAATTTCTTTGTCTCCTCAATCTTGCAGCCTCTCTGTGTTTGTTTCTGTGTGTTAGGTAGAGCTGCTTTGGCTACTGTCTTAGTAGAAAAGGAACCTGTAAATTGTGTGGGTCAGAGCTTTTGGTAATCACTAGGATTGGGGAACCCTCTTTATCGCTTTATGGTTCTTTGTTGGGGAAGGGCTTGGAGAGGGTACAATGCAGCAGCCTGGCTTCTGGAGGTTTGCCTGGCACTCACTCTGTTTCCAGTTACTTCACTTATTCCTCCTGTATGACTGGCACTCTTCCAGCTGTTGCCCAGAGGGGGTGGTTTTGCATATGTTCTAAGTCCTTGTAAGCCCTTTAAACAGTCTCCTGAAAACCCAGCAGTTTCTTCTGCCGCCCAACCACCACTGATTTTTACAGCCAGAAATTATGGGATTTTTCTTCTCGGCACTGGTATCTGTGGCTGTGCAGTATGGCCTGGGGCCCGACTGCTGCTTCTCGAGGTATCCCTCCCAATTTTTATCCATCACACATCAATGTGAGACCATCCATTCTGCTGCCCCTGCCTTGCCATGCCACACTGCATCTCTGCGTCTCTGCCCCTCCTACCCCTCTGGATGAATGTGGCTCCTTTAAATCCTTGGCTGTCAGACTTTCATACAGCTCAATTTTCTGATGGTTCTAGGTGTTATTTGTTTTGAGGTATAGTTATAATTCTCTCTGTGGTTCCATGAGGAGGTCAAACATGTTTACCTACGCCTCCATCTTGACCAGAAATCTGTACAGATCCTTCTTTGTGTTTCAGTTTTGTTTTTACTTTTTTTGAAATAATAAAGAAGAATACACTGAAAATGTTTCATATTTTCTTCCATATTCAATATTAAAATGGCTGCACAAAAATTCACCAATTTTGATGTGCTTTTGTAAATGCACGCTGATAAGACAACTGTCACAATACAATCTAACAAATTGTTTTGAATGATGTTAAAGACAACTAAGCACGACGAGAGCCACTGCATGGAAATAACTAAATGAACTTTTGGACAACCCAATTTATATGCCAATTACTATTCTAGGACTTGAGATAAGTAAGATAAATAAGATAAAGTTGCTACCCTCCCTCATGGAGCTTATACCTAGTGGGGACAGATAACCAAATAAAGCTAGAAATATATACCTTGAGGTAGAGATTAGTGCTATGAAGAAAAATAAACATAGAGTAAACATCCAGGAAGTGATAAAAGATGAGAGAGATGGCATTATACAGGAGTGAGTAGAAAGGCCTTCTTAGGCCAGTGATGTTTCAGCAGATCTGAATGGATATGTCACTAATGATTTTGAGGAGATCCTTGTATATGTGATCATATTTTCATTTTTATAAGATCACGTGGGCTGCTGTGTAGAGAACAGACAGCAGGAAGGGGAACAACAGGAGCAGGAGCAATGAGGAGCTAGTTGTCATGATCCAGAAAAGAAATGATGACAATGATCGGAACTGTGTGGAGAAGGACAGAAGTGTAAACACTTAGGATATGTGTAACATCAGAACCAATGTAACTGCACATGGGCTGTGAGAAAAGGGAAATCAAGGATAACCACCAGGACTTCTGCCTAAGCAGTTGGGTAAAAGGTAGTAGCATTTATTAGAATAAGGAGAACTGGAAAGGAACCAGGTTTGCAAAAGACAAAAAAACAAACCAACCCTGTTTTAGTTATATTAAATTTGAGATTCCTATGGGACTAAGTGGAGAAGGCAGTTACTTTTTTTTTTTAAGATTTTATTTATTTATTTTTAGAGAGGGAAGGGAGGGAGAAAGAGAGAGAGAGAAACATCAATGTGCGGTTGCTGGGGGCCGTGGGCTACAACCCAGGCATGTGCCCTGACTGGGAATCAAACCTGCGACACTTTGGTTCGCAGCCCGTGCTCAATCCACTGAGCTACGCCAGCCAGGGCGAAGGCAGTTACTTATTTAAATCTGAGGATATAGGCAGCGATGTACATTTGGGAGTTTTCAGCATATAAGCAGTATTTAAACCATAAGAGTGAGTCCACCCTGTGTACAGATAAAGAAAAGATGACATAGCACCAAGCCCTAGGCCACTGCTCCATTTGAAGCAGTGGTTCTCAAAGTGGGTGATTTTGCCTCCTGAAGCAAGTTTCTCAACCTCTTTGAGGTTAATTGTCAAACACATAAAAGTAACAGATGACATTTTCCACATCCATGGTTATTACAATTCAATAAGCTAATACATATAATACACCTGGCACAGAGGAAAAAAAATCAATAAAAGGTAGTTATTATTTGGGAAGTGCTATAACCTTAATACAACACAAACTAGATTCACACATCTTTTTGTCTAAATCAGGCTAAATACGTCCTCTAAAGTTAAGTGGTAGTAATATATGTTCCTGCACTATAGCCCAAAGCACAGGTGACAAACACAAGGCCCATGGGCTGAACCCGGCCCTCCACCCTGTTTTATCCAGCCCAGCACTTTGTTTCACCTGGCGGCAGTGCTGAGCTGCTTCACTGTTAAGGAGTAGTTACATTTACACAGCCCTAAAATTACATTTGGCCCTTTGCCAGCAACCTCAAGGCTGATGTGTCCCCTGGTGAAAATGAGTTTGACACCCCTGTCCTAAAGGGCTTGAACTGTGAGTGATTCAAGCTTCTTTATAATTGAGACCTATTTCCTTCACTGCACTTGCAGATTTCATTATTTTATTTGCTTATTTTCTGTACTCCTCACAAGACTCTAAGCTCATTACTCTCATATATCCAAAACCTAGTATGGTGTTTCAAGGGAATGGTTGTTCCTCAATGAATGTTTGCAGAGCAGATAAAACTTAATATCCACCTCTTTGTAAATCCAGTATGTCTGTGTCTCCAAATATATTTTGCAAAACTTAAGTACTGTCAGTGGAGAAGGGACACTAAAGGTGACAAGCATTTCCAGTCCACCACAGGACTACTGCTGTCGCTTCCTGTCCTCCTATCTAGATAAGCTTAGAAAAAGAGGCCAGTTCTGCCAAGGGTCTCTCAACAGGAGAACTCCAATTAGGACACGGTAACAATGTACTATGTCACACTCTTTCCCAATTTCATATTTCAGAAAGTGACCATTTTAAATGGTAACTTACAACACCCTCAAAATTGCTAGTGTGCATGTAGCACTTCCTAAGCATACCAAAAAATAATTCATTCAATTAAAGAGCAAAAATTAAACCTTAAATACTCATTTCTCATCTAAAAAAGGTAAATCACAGTATCTCTCCAACAGGATTATTGTGAGGATTAGGATATGGGGCATGTACAGCACTCAGCACAAAAGTACGCAGTAAACAAATAGTAGCTACTATTAAAACACAATCCTGACGTGAGCAGCACACAGCGGCATGAACATTCCCTTGTATTAATTCATTTCTGAAAAGCAAAAATTGCCTAGTACCTTGAGTTTCATTTCAATATTAAACTATATTGCCTTTTTGTTTTAATTTTGATTTGTATAAGATTTTATTAAGTAAAAGGTTTAAAACTTTATTATAATTGTATTTTAATATCTCCAATTTTATAATTTAAATTGAATTCCTCTTTTTTATAATGGAAAGTTATCAAAAACCAAATTAAACTATTAACAAACAATTTTAAAAAAGGTGTATATTTTACCTGGCCATTTCCAAGCAGAGATATATCATTCCCCATTAGAAAATAGGATCCAAAAAAGAAAATAAAGGCATGACTGAAACCCAGGATGGTCCAATAAAGAAAAGTTTTAATGCTTAGTTGACGGTTTTTACTAATGTCTCTGTAAAATTAAAAAAAAAAAAAGAGAAACATATTACAATTCATATTTATTATTTACCTATTAAGAATTACTACAATTTTGTAATTAAAAACAAGATTTGATTTTTAAAATTTGAAAATATTGGCAGAAAGAGTAAACCCCACTTTACCAACTACTGGTTGGTCAAAAAGTTCATTTGATTTTTTCCATAAGATGGCTCCAGTAGAGCTTAGTTGTCTTTAACTTCATTCAAAACAATTTTGTTGAGTTGTATTGTGACAGCTGTCATACCAGTATATATTACAGAAAAAACAAATCACAATTGGTGAATTTTTGTGTAGCCATTTTAATATCAAAGTTGGAAGAAAATATGCAATGTTTTTGGTATAGTATGCTTTTTTTAATTTCAGAAAAGGTAAAAACGCAACTGAAATGCAAAACAATATTTGTGCAGTGTGTGAAGGTGTTGTGGTTGACTGAATGTGTCAAAAGTTGTTTGCAAAGTTTCCAGATGGAGGTTTCCTACTGGACAATGATCTGTAGTTGGGTAGGCCCATTGAAGTTGGTAACAATCAAATCATGACATTAATTGAGAACAATCTTAAAATAAAATAAAAAAAAGAACAATATTTATACCACACAGGAGATAGCTAACATGCTCAAAATATCCAAATCAATAAAGTTATTGGTGAAAATGAAAACTGTATCTGTTATTTTATGGAAAAAAACTAAACAGACTTTTTGGCCAACCCAATACTATTTGTAATTAATCATACACCTGTGTAAGAGCTTATAGTTCACAAAATACATTCACATTCATTTTCCCATTTGATAAAGAAATTTGATACAACATAATACTTCGGTTTAATTGTAAAAATGTTGAATTATCTGTATTGTTATTCTGTTGTAAACATTCAGTCGCAGTCACAACTATTCTTACCATTTCTGGATAACTGAATACCTGTATGAGAATGGAGGTCACATGGATGTGGAAATCATAAGCTGGTCCCGAGGAACAGCTCCACATCCCTGTGATTACTTGGTTCTGTGGAACCAGGACTAACTCAGGGAATATGGATGAGAATTAATGCCCCCAGCCCTACCTTTTACACTGAATACTACTCATAAATTTGGCAATACTAGAACATGAACTAATTTTTTAGGAACTCGAGAGACAACCAATCACTGAATAACTTACCATATTTTTCGGAATATAAAATGCACCCCCCCGCCACCACTTGGGAGGAATAATGTTGTTAATGCTGCTGTTGAGCTCTGTTTACATTTACATTGGTGAAATATTTGGTGAAATATTATGTTATTTATGTTATTACATATTTTACCACATTTTGTGCTTCAAATTGTTTTTCCCTATTTTCTTCCTCTAAAGCCTAGATGCGTCTTATGGTCCAAAAATATGGTAATTTATGCACATGAAATGGAATATTACTGGCTTGCAACAATAAATGCAAATTATACAACTGCCCAATACATTACTAGGATGAAAGCGTTCATTCCTAAAAAAACTGGAAAAATTGTATTCAACAATTACCTTATTTTTCAGACTATAAGACACATTTTCCTCCTCAAATTTGGGAGGAATAATGGTTGTTAATGCTGCTGTTGAGTTCTGTTTACATTTACATTGGTGAAATATTATGTTATTTATATGTTATTAAATATTTTATTGCATTTTTTGCTTCAAATATTTTTTCCTATTTTCCTCCTCTAAAACCTAGGTGGTTCTTATGGTCCAAAAAATATGGTATAAACCATACAATAACTAAAGTACTTTCCTCAGTAAAGTATTAATCACCAAGACGCTATCTAATGTATTTTTAAGGTACTTTTAAAAACTGGTAACTATACATACTACTTGCATTTAGAAATGTTATGGATATCTACTACTGGAAAATGCTTACCGATAGAGGGTGGGCTTGTTCTGTAATACATGAGGGTCTATATGCTGTTCCAGTAGACTATATATCAGAATAGGTAGGGAAGTAAAACAAATGTTGTATAAAGTCAGGTACACGCTGTCATACAATGTCTAGAAAGAGAAATCAGTAGGAATTTTTAGATTTTAAACCATATAGCATTATTATTATACTTAGGCATATAAAAACAAAGAAGCATATCAAAAATAAACATAAAAATTATTTAGTTTTTCCATTTATACCAAAATCTTTTTTAGTAATTCCAATCTGGTTCTGACATACACATAAACATATAGTGCTCGTAGATTAGTATTCTTTGTGGGAATTGGACTATTTTGTTATGTCAAATAATTCTGGAGTTATAGTAAATTGGACCTACATTTCAAGATTCTCCACAAGTTGGTCACTGTGATGTAATTTTACACGTTTCTAGGGATGTGATGTAATTTTACATGTTTTTATTACTGGTCCTTTGATATGTACACATTCAGTTTTGCTTTCATGGTTTTGTCTTCGCATCTAAGTGCTATACTTCCTTTAAAGTGTGATCCATGAAAGCTTAAACATTTATGATTGCTTCCTTTAACAGTCACATGTGCTACTGTTAATACTAATTTGCTTAGCACTTTGCCATTGCTTCACATATTGATTTTGTTATTAATACTTTATCTTTAATGATACTGTAAACTCCTTGGAAACTTAATAAAAATAGGTAATTTTCCTTGTCATATGTTCTTATAGCATTCTTTATTTCATTTAGGTAAGCAAACATTGTTATTGGCAATCAACGCCTAAGCAGATACTTAGAATCTGGAGTTACAGGTTGTAAACTGGAGGAAACAGTAAGGACAAACAAAACTCAAGAAAAAAACCTAAGATAACTGAGCTCTTGTTATTTCAATAAATGTGAACAAACATCTTGATCAATTAGAAATGTATAGTGTGGTACATTCAGAGGGTGCTCTAGTCAGAAACAGTAGGTCCAAGTATGGTCTAGTTATTAATTTAGCTATGAGATTTTGGGCAAGTTACTAAATCTCTGTGTCTTTCAATTTCCTTTTCTTATAAAGTAAGACAGAGTAGATCAGGAATGAGAAGTATGTGACGTGTATAGTTGAAGACCCACCAACATGTGCTCATTACAGCTACTGCTAATCAAGAACTGGCCTCGAGCTTTAGCACCCCTTTCAGTATAGCACTCCTGGTGGTCCCTATAAAGCAGAGCTAGTGCCTGAGACTACGCTGTATCTCATCCCTGGACTCAACTGCTCAAGTTCCTTCCAAACCTAAAAATATTTTATGAGTCAAAAAAAACAAAACCAAAAACCAAAACCAATGAGGTACTCTCCAAATAGTTTTCTGGCCTGGCTTCTTATGGATTGTATAGAAATATTATACACAAGTTGAAAAAAGTCACTAAAATTTTCTATTAAGCTATTAAGAGTTAATATCCATTTTTTAAAAAGTATCAAGAATTAAAATATATTTTGATATTAATACTTCAAACTAAAAATGAGAACAAATAAATATTATGAATGCTGTATTGATTAAATACACTAGACAAGTTTTATCTACTTATCAGCAGGACTATGAAAAATTCCCTCCAAGTATCTATCAAAGACTGAACACACGTACTTTGTTCTAAAAGTATAAAACAAAAGCTTCTATTTACTTACTTGTTGAGAAAACAAACAGTAGAACTGATATAAAAATTGGGGTGTGATAAAGCATACATTCTGAAAAACAAGATTAAATGGAAATAAAAATTAAAAATGGCTAATGATCCAGAAACACAATCTCAGTTAATATGGAAAACAGATGATCTGCCCATAAGAACTTGTCCATATAAAATGGTAAAACAGAAATCCCATTTTATTAAAAAGTCTAAAAGTATCCTAAGCAGCACTGCAAATGTCAGAACAAAATACCATTGACTCATATCATTGCCAAGCAATACCATCATTTTGAACTTATGCTTTCCAATTATTATTCAGTACTTTTCATATACAGTATAAGAAGTAAGTTTCACTTCAACTTTAGGACTAAAATAGCTTTAAAATGCTAAAAAATTTAAAACAATAAATGAAACCATCAAAACATCTTTTGATTTCAATACACTTATGTAACAGCAAAGCTATAATAAGCTAGGAAAAAACCCTGCCACCATCATTCATTAGCAATATTCAATCTGCCTGTGTTCTTTCATTGGCTGGCAGCTACTAATTATAGGTGTATATATACAATAGAGGACACAATGGTGTATTAAATGTCTTGGTACTCAGTGGCTCTTAACGTGAATTCCATAGAATCCCACCTTACCCAAAAGGGTCCAGAGACAGATCAGTAGTACTTCAACATAATTAGTTCCCCTATAACCCTATGTATTTTATTTTATGTATCTAAAAGCCCTATACTGAGTAATTTATACATCTCACTAGACGACCACACGTTCATTCACGGCACAAAAAAATTTAGAACCTCTGCCTGAAAACATCATATTGAAGTTAAATTAGAACATGTTAGTGATTCACCGCTGGCCAAGGTGGCTCAGTTTATGGGAGCAATGTTCCATATACTGAAAGGTTGTGGGTTCAATTCCTGGTCAGGGCACATGCCTAGATTGTGGGTTTGGTCCTAGGTCAGGGGGCATATGAAAGGCAACAGATCAATGTTTCTCTCTTCTTTCTATACTGATGTTTCTCTCCCTCTCTCTCTCCCTCCCTTCCTTTCTCCCTAAAATCAATGGGCATGTCCTCGGGTGAGGATAGAAAAATTAAAAACAAAACAAGAGTATTACTGGTTCAAAACAAAGTAACATCAAAGAAATAAAACTGATCAAGTTCTAATTTGCACAGAATAAAATGTGTCCATCTTTTTTTTTTGTTTTGACAAATTTATACACCTGTGTAACAACCATCTGAATCAAACTATGTAAATTTTCTGTTACACAAAGTTCTCAATATACCTTTCCAGTCAATTCTATAACCTGTACCCTTGACATTAGGCAACCACTGATTAGCTTTCTGTCAGTACAAATTAAATGCATGACTAGTAATCGAAGTATATTCCATAAACTGTTATTTTTACTTATGGAAACAATTTTTCAGAATAGCTTGTATGGTAATAACATTCTTTAAATTAAAGCCTCACATTACTGTCAATAATTAATTCTAAAATAGCTCCATGAAACTCAACTCACCTTATAAAAAAAATACTGTACAAGGGTAGCTATTCTAATATAATAAAAATGACCATGAACAAAAAGCAATTTGGAGAGAAATTTAAATCTAGCTATTGCATAGTCACTGTTTCTTGCAGCTTGTCTTCCTTCTTTACCCATGATTCCTGTAATAAAGGGGACAAAAAGGCAAATTCATTGATAACTGATTAGTATAATCTTCATGATATATCTGTAAATATGTTAATTATAGCAGCTGAACCTGGACTTAGGATCACCATATCCTAATATACAGCAGATAGCAGGTTCCCAGAAGTTTGTTCTAAATCAAATATGTAACCTAATAGTCTAATACGAAGCTACAATATACTAAGCATGTAACATCAATTTTCAAAGATTGAGAACACAATATAAAATACAAAAATAATATTGAAAGTCCAGAATGTAATAAGAATATCAATTACACTAAAAAGCTCGAAGTCCGAGCTAACAGATTTCTAATGGAGAAGATGCTACAAAACAGCTTTAACTTCACTGAACATGAAAATATTGAAATTGAGTAATTTGAGTCTAGCACAAATGAGCATGTTTGACTACTTTAAAATTTTCGTGTGTAACTCAAACAAAACGTGCTTTTAAAAGTATAATATCATCTGAAATAAGTACATAATTGTATTTGATAAATACGAACATACATGCACACCTAATAAACACAGATAACAGTGATGGCCAGAGGGGGGTGGCTGTGGGGGTAGAGGTGGGTCAAGGGGAGAAAAATTGGGACATTTGTAATAGTGTCAACAATAATAATAAAGGAAAAAAGAAAACCCATACTTTTCTCTTTACTTCTGTATTTATATAATAAAATTATTGAGGAAGACAGATCAGAATATGGTTTAAATAGGAAATGACCAATAACTTAAATATAAATAAAATACTAGTATTCTGAATCCCATAAAAATTCTGGACTAGAAAATCAGGATAAAGTTTATAAATTAGAAGTCTATTTGAAATTTTATATTTTATTACAGTCTGGTATAATTTTCTGTCTCTAAAATTGTCTTTAAAATGAGCTGCACAATCTTTAGATTGACAAACATCAATGACATTCAAAAACAAAGATTTAAAACCATGAGGGCAACTCTATGTAATTCAACAAATTTAGAGTTAAAATAAAGTTATTCTATTATTTAGAATTAGAAAAAAAAATTTACTAATGTGGTATTCATGTCCTTGAAAATCTGGAAATATTCTAAATAATCAATTAATTGTAACAGGCTCTGATGGGGATACACTGAGATATATTACCATGTTGCATTCAGTTTTTATTCATGTATTTGACATTGCACTTTAGTCTACAAAAGGAAAATTCAAGATCCCCAAATAATTATACCAATATTAAAGCTCAGGGAAAAAAGAAAATCAATCACCTATGCCAACATGAGCTTCTTGTATCATGCTTACATCATTAGCACCATCACCAACAGCCAATGTTATAGGTTTCTCAGGTGAGATTTTTATCAGTCTTATTACCTGAAACACATACAACTAATTAGTTAATTACGATAAAATTTCAGCTTTCTTAGATTTATATAAAGTCATTTATCCACAATGATTCTGCTAATAGAAAAAAATTAAGTTTATATTAGACAATAGTATGTTCTGGGGTTCAATTTTGGAGGGATGTCTCCACTAAGATGCCAGAAATGTCTTTAAGAAATGACGTTGGTGCCTGGCTAGTGTGGCTCAGTGGATTGAGTGCCAGCCTGTGAACCAAAGGGTCACCAGTTTGATTTCCAGTCAGGGCACATGCCTGGGTTGTGGGCCAGGTCCACAGTATAGGGTGTGCAAGAGGCCACCACACATTGATGTTCCTCTCCTCTCTTTCTCCATCTCTTTACCTCTCTAAAAAAGAATGAATAAAATCTTTAAAAAAAAAAAAAAAAGAAAGAAATGACGTTGGAAAAAAGTATTATCTTAGATTTTATTATGGGAAGCAAGAATCTTTAAATACAGCTTAAATTTGTAAAAAGCTTCATTATAATAATATAGGCATTGTAACAAAATTCCATGGAGCCAAGAAAAATCGAATGTCTAATTTATTAGACTTATATGTGGAAAAAAATCAGTGTTTAAATGTGCATTTCAAAGAATACTGTAAGGATACTGTTTACGAGGGTACAGCCTAAGACCTCAAATTATAAATTTGGAGTTACAAAAAATATACGTATAAGCTTTCACTGGAATCATAGTTGAAACTTAAGTATTTTTTGTATATAGCTTTATAACACAAATTAATTGGCTTTTCAACTTCCTACTGAAGTTCTATTTATTACTTACCAGCCGCTTTCCCCCTATTTTTTTTATACACATCAATATTTATTGATTCCAGAGAGAGAGACACAGAGAGAGGGAAACATCAATGTGTAAGAAACATTGACTGGCTGCCCCCCGCACACACCTCAACTGGGGACCGAACCTGCAACCTAGATATGTGTGCCTTGACCGGGAATTGAACCTGCAACCTTTCGGTGCACGGGAAGACATTCTAACCAACCAAGCCACACTGGTGGGGCAAGTTAATAGCTATTTTTAACAAAGAGAATTAACACTTCACCAGAATGCAAGAATGAGCAGAGATTAATAGAATCACTTGAAGGTGCATGTGAACTGAAGTCTCATATGCTCCCTCAATAGGTAAGTAACTAACTTGTGAAACTAATTATCATAGTTCAAATCTGTGTCTCAGGAAAATCACAGACTGCTAACCATCATAGTCGTTCTAGGTCATTATGAACAGCTGAAACTTTTATATTCACTCTGACAGTTCAAATGGTTTAATGTACATGGTTAAAATTCATAACATGAGAAATGACTAACTCCTAATAGGATTCACATACTGCATGCCACCAAATGGAACTAGTTAAGGCATTAACCTTAAAGAATACTTTTAGATCTATACATCCTTATGGAACTTTTAATAACACAAACATACCTTGGCTTTCTGCAGTGGTGCCATACGACAACACAATACAGCTGAACAATTTCTGCAAACATCCATAAATAGTTTTTCATGCTCCCTGAGTGCAAGAGATAGACTGGTCCCATCCACCACCAGCCCATGCTGAATCACATGATCCTCAGTAATTCTAAAACAGAAAATAATTATATCCTCTGTAAGACACTTTGAAGTCATATTATTTTTACTCAGTAAACAAAAGATTCTTACTACAAGATGGACAATTCATCTACAGACTATTATTATTACAAAACTATTATGTCAGGAACAAACTGAGTTGTATTATCTTGAAATTAAGATTAAGTAGAACTGAGAGTGACTGATATTATGAATAAAACATGATATTCAATTTTACAATGAACTGATAGTTAAGTAACTGTATTTTCTAAATATGAATTGTAACATATAATCTGAGTATATTCTCCCAAATTGTGAGTATAAAGTCTTACAAAAATAAAAACATTATTAGTTTCATTTAGTAAATCCTGATTTTAAAAAATTAAATAAAAAATATTCAGCAGAATTCATGACCTAAATTATGTGTAAGTAGGAAGCAAACAAAGAAATCATAACTGTTCTTGATATTAATTCCTACAATGGACTGGGACTCGAGAGATTCTCTATGGTGAAACATGGATAACACTTCCCTTGTGCGCACATGCTATTGAGTACTACTCAAAGCATGGGCTGAATATTGGCAGCTGGGAAAAACTATTTGTTGCTAGGAAAAGGTAAGAAGCTTGCATCAGTATGTAAATCAGCTACATTACTGAGCACACTATTTTGTTCCACTGTTTCTCCCCACTTTCCTTTCACAGTAAGATTTTTTGATGAAAGAGCAGTGCACAAATTCACATTCTGCTGCGAGCTCCTTTATGGTGTCGAAGGCCAGCAGTCAAAGTAGCACCACACTACATCCACCACAAGTGCAATGCACTGCAGTTCACCACTGGGTTTACAGTGCAGCACACGCTGCCACTAGGAAATATCCCTACAGTTCAATTTTATTTTCCCCCAGCTTTACTGAGATGGGACATATAACACATATAAGTTTAATTCATATTATTATGAAATAATTACCATAAGATTAGTTAACACCTGCGTTCCCTCATGCAATTACCTTTTTCTGTGTGTGGTGATAACATTTATGATCTCCTTACTTACTTAACAACTTTCTGAAATATGACCCAGTACTGTTAATTACAGCCACTAGCTGTACATTAGATCCCCAGAACTTATTCATCTCCTGTATAAGCTGGAAGTCTGTACCCTTTGACCATCATTTCCCCATTTCTCCACATCCTAGCCCCTGGCAACTACCATTCTACTCTCTTTTTCTGTAAGTTTGGCTTTTTTAGATTCCATATACAAGTATTTATCTTTCTCTGACTTATTTCACTTAAGGTAACGCACTCAAGATCCAATCATTTTGTCACAAAAGGCAAGATTTCCTTCTTTTTATGGATGAATGTTTTTTTGTATACAGGGGTGGTCAAAAGTAGGTTTACAGTTGTGAGTACATAAAAAGTTTATTTTTGTATGTGTTTGTTTATTATTAACCTACTTTTGTCAACCCTTGTATATACACATACCACACCTTCTTTACCCATTCACACATCAATGAACACTTAGGTTGTTTCTATTCTTGCCTATTGTAATAATGCTGCAATAAAACATGGGGGTACAGATGTCTTCAAGACAGTGATTTCATTTCCTCTGGATATATGCCCAGAAGTGGGATTGCTGGCCCTGGCTGGTGTGGCTCAGTTGATTAAAGCACCCTTCTGTAGACAGAAAGCTCGGGGGTTTGATTCCTGGTCATAGCACATGCCTAAGCTGTGGGTTCGGACCCCACTTGGGAGGCAACCTATGGCTGCTTCTCACCCCCTATTCCCCCATCTCTGAAATCAATGGGTATGTCCTCGGGTGAGAAGGAAAGGAAAAGGAAAAGGGATTGCTGGATCATATGGTAGTTCTGTTTTTAATTTTTTGAGAAACCTCCATACTATTTTTCCATAGTGGCTGTATGTATTTCCATTTTTAAATGAGAAGTGAGAAAAGTATTAATTGAGCAATAATCTATAAAAACTAAACAATACATTGCTTGATTTGAGACTTGTAACATTAACAAAACTTTTGTAAGTTAAAGTGTGTTTCACAATATGCCTAATCACCATTGTGTTGCACTGCAACTAGACAGTAAACAATTCACTTTTACAATGTAAACTTCTAAAAAACGTATTTTCCTTTTTATTAATTCTCCAATATATGAAATCAGCACCTGCAGTGACTCCCTACCGGGCAAACTTGACTTAGCAACTGGTTCTTTTTCCAGTATGTTCAGCCTAAGCACTCTCTGAGCAGAAGAGGGAGCAGGCAAGGGTGGGACACAGCAGACCAGTTTTTCTAACATGAAATTGGGGTTTTCTCTGGAAAGGCTTCATAAATTGGCATATTATCTCATAATCTATGGGATAATATTTATGAAATGTGGAAAAGCTCTTCACAGGTCTGGCACATAGTAGGTAGCATCTGCTCATCTCTGTAGTCTTATGTTTCAATACTTCCATATCCTCTCCCATCTATTCCATTCTCTGGTGATAACCGCTACCAGTTCTTTGAGCCTCTTAGCTCTGGAAATTTGCATACAATTTGCTTCTTGGTGTTACTCTCTGACCAGTTAACAGTGTATTTCTTAGGAGGCAACACAGTCACAGGTGCTTCCACAGAACTGTGGCTAGGTTAACCTTCCCTCTCCTGTCCACCCACAACTTTGTTCTTGCCTCGGTTATAATTCAGTTGTAATAGGTCTATCACAATATATTACTTCTGTTTTTCCCATAATGTAAGTATTTTGAGAGTCAGCAATACATGAATAAATACCTTATAAGACTGTGTCTTCCAATGTCTAGATAGGAGATACCAAAGCATTTGTGAAAAAATGAATACATAAACTAAAGCTTTCAAAGGTATGGAATTCTTTGTTCTATTCAAGGTTTTTTTTATTTTTATTTTTTAAAATATATTTTATTGATTATGCTATTACAGTTGTCCCATTACCCCCCTTCACTCCCCTCCACCCTGCACACCTTCTCCCACCCACATTCCCCCCCTTTAGTTCATGTCCATGTGTCATAAGTTCTTTAGCTTCTACATTTCCCATACTATTCTTGACCTTGACCGGTCTATTTTCTACCTACCATCTATGCTACTTATTCTCTGTACCTTTTTCCCCCTCTCTTCTCCTCCCACTCCCCTGTTGCTAACCTCCTACAAGATTTTTAGAATATATACTTCCTAAAAGTCTGAAATCAAAATCACATTGACTTATATGATTATCTCAGGAAATATACTCCACCAAAAAGATGGTAGCTCTAAAATAAAATAAAAATCTCATATACCAAAACTAGGATTCATTTTAAAGTATAGTCTTCACTTTGTATCATAGCTTCTGTACAAAAAGGAAAATGAATAATATTCATGATCTTAAAAGGTTCACTACAAGTATAATATGACTTAAAGAATATATTCAAAACTACAAATAACAATTATCTTTAGGTAGCTGTAATATATTACTAACCAGCATAATTTTCTTTATCATTTCCAGCATTTTTTAGATGGACATTACTTTTGTAGCCAGGAATATTTCAGTAGGAATACAGGGGTGTGCAAACATAAGTTTACAATTGTGAGTACACAAAACAGTTTATTCTTGTATTATTATTTATTAATTATTACATCATTTTCTATGCAAACAACTGTAAACCTACTTTTGCCCACCCTTGTATACCTAGTCAGTGATTCCGAAGAATTATTTTGTTTTAAGTTCTCTTTGACATATGGGACTTAAATGTTTAGGCAGTCACAGTGGTGTTCGAAATGCTCCCAACTGTAGTATAATTACCCAGATCAATCACCTTTTTGAACTCAGGCAAATAATCCTCTGAGAATAGTACTGTCTATTTAAAACAATCCACAGATACTTTTTTCTTTAAGAAAACCCAAAGTTATCACCATATCAGTGTGTGTATTAACAAATGTAAATAAAGCACTGAATGTACACTGAAGCTGTGGCATTGTCGTTTGTGTTTCTTTTTCTGCGCTAGTATCACAAGACTGCAAATGGCAGGAAACTGAAGAGACCTAAATATCTGCATATAAGCAACCCTGAGTCTTACATGGTAACACTCCTAAATTTATTGTGGAAAAATTAGACTGCGTTAGATGGGGGCTCTGAAATAAAGTTGATCTGCATATTTAAAAGAAGATTTAGAAAAATAAGAGAATGAATTTAGGGTACAAATATTTATGAAATTATCTTTGAATAGTAGAGTGCAGAGTGATTTCCCAATTTGGCCATGTGAACTGGATGAGGAGCTGCACATATTTTGTATAAAAGGCCTGAAGTAAATATTTCAGTTTTAGGTTTTGTGGGCCGAGAGGCTAAACTGAGGATATTATATAGGTACTTACAGTAATAAAGACAAAAAAATTTTTATTAAGTAAAAAATGTAAAAATAATGGAGTATAATTTAAAAGCAGTACAAAAGTCTACTAATGAGAAGAATGAAAGTCATTTTGAGGGGGGGAGTAACATTTTGCTTAAACTGGGGTTTAATGCTCCCCATCAAAATCAATTGCAAATGTCCATCTTTTAATGCTGATTTTGTAATGACATTTTACATTTTAATACAACAGAACAATCTGCAATGAGATTTTATATTTCACTTTGAATGTCTTTTTAAACAGGTAGTAAATTAAAGTGTAACTGAATAATACAATGCTCTGCATCTAATTTGATAAAATAACAAATACTCCACTGTGCTTTAAAAGGTCATTTTTCTTGTTTGGAGCTGATAAGTAAATACCGATAACTAATATATAGTAAATTGTCCTATGTGTGGTGCTCAAGACACTACAGAGTTGTAATTGTGTCACTGTGACTTGAAGTATATCAAGCAACAGTGCAACATTTTCAGAGAAATGAAAAAAGTGCTTCATAAGTTCTCTGCTGTAACTACTCAACTGCTCTGCTTCAGAGCAAAAGGCTTCATTGATGACACATAAGTAAATGAATGTGGCTGTGTTCCAGTAAAAGTTTCTTCACAGGCAAACTTTATTTATAGATAAAGACACTACAAAGAAAGAAAACTATAGGCCAATATCTCTGATGAATAAAATATGATAATTTTCACATGAAATATTATTTTTAGATTCTTTTTCATCCATGAAATAATGTAAAAATTATTTTGAGCTCATAGGCTATAAAAAATAGGCAGTGGGCCATAGTTTGCTTACTTCTGAAAATTCAATGATTCACATAATTATATTCTTACCTTCTGGCAAGCTGTCTCAACTGTTCAGCACATTCGCTGTCTGATTTCTGGTTTATAAGTTCAAGGATATTCATGGTTCTGTGGAAATGTCCACATGATAAACTCACACTAACAGCTGTTTCATGTTTATCTCCAGTAAGTACCCAAACTTTGATACCAGCCATTCTCAATGCTTCAATAGTTTCTCGAACTTTATCTTGTAGTCTAAAAATAAAAGAAACAATTAGCAGTAAGAAATACTTTTCTGATTGTATTTTAAGTATAAATCAAACAGTATAAGTAAGGTAAATTCTAGACTTCTTGACCTAGGAATTGTTATAGTAATTTAGTTCAGTACTATAACTGAAATTTTTTCCCATTAAGGAAGAAACAGAAATAACCAAATCAGTGATCATCTATGTAACATAAAAAAATTTCCAACCTCATATTTTAAGAGTATATTTTCAAAGATGACTTTTACAGAACCAAGTATATGATGTACATAAACTATTTTATAAGAAAGTCTTACATTTCAAATTATAAGATTTTTCTTTTTGATAAGGAAATCTCTTAGATCAGCAGTTCAAAAATTAGACTTGTGAATACCCATAGATCTAAGAGACAGAGAAAAATATAACAGAATTCATAGAATTCAATTTAATTTACATAACTCAAGAAATTAAAACATACATTGAGATTGATACTGGGAAAAAAGATAGGGAATAAATGGACCTCAAGGAATTCACAGGCTAATAGAGAAGAAAATCTTCAAACAAATAGTTTTAATATACCACCACAAGGACAACACAGATCTACAAAATACAGAGACTTCACAGAAAAAGCCTTTTAAATCCTGTTAGAAGTAAGGAAAGGTCTTACTGGAGTGGAATAATATTTGAAATATACTTTATAACTAGTTATTCAAAAATGGGTAGCCTTGCCAAGGAACAAAGCCGTAAAATAGAATAGTTTTAACTTAGCTGTTGTTCAGAGAACTACAGTCGGTTTGGGACTACTGAAGTATAAAGTGGAAGGACACAGTGGGGGACGGAGAGGCTTGAGAACTAAGCAAGTGCTTCAAGTCTTTGTATGGCACACACTGAGGAGTATTCTAAAATTTCGTCTACAGGCAAAATTATACATCTTTCATCTATTTCAGAGACTTGGCTAGAAGAAAAATTATACATACTCAACTGGAAGAAAAGGCTTTAACTCTCTTTTGATTTTTAAATATATTAAGTTATTATAGCATGTTAATAAGTGAAACTTATGTCAGAAATCAGAAACAGCTAAAAAAGTTCTTATGAGAGAAAAATGATATTGCCCATTTCCCTGATACTTGCCTGTCTTCTACTGCTGTAGCTCCAAGTAATATCAGGTCTTTCTCTATGAACTGGAAGACATTTGCCAACTTCTCTTCCCGTTGCTGCAAGGCAGTCCTGGCTTCAAACAGGCGCCTGTCCATTACCTCATACTCTTTAGATGTCAACTGTCTATAGGCCATGCACAGAGTTCTTAGCCCTTTCTGAAACAGGAAAAGTAAAGACAAAAATTAAATGAAAACAACTAAGATGGAATCAAGAAGTCATTGAAATAAAACTGAAGAACCCATTACTAAAAGTCAATTACAAATAATTTAAAAAGTGCTATCATCTAATGATAGAAAATAAGTGTCACAAAGTCCTAGTGATAGGAGCTATGGCACATATATTATCATAAGTCTTTCAATTTCTGATGAGTTCTTAAAACGTCCTCAAAACAATTCCGGTTATTGAATTGTAGAATATTAGAGAACAGATAGGATCACATGATTATCTTTTCTGTGGTTATTAAACCTGGAAATCCAGGGAGTCCCACAATGGTGCCTTCACAACTGTCAAGCCCCAGGTTCTCCTTTCCTGTTTTAACCATTACAAATCCTCTCCACCTATTTCAAAACAATTTTTTAAGCAGAGGGAACCATAATTTCCTGAGGGTTTATGGTATGACATATTTGAAATAAAGAAGTCTGCAAAGTGGGCACTACCAAACAATACTTTCTAGAGCCACTGAATGATTTTAAACTGCACCACTACATCTTCACTGGTGAACTGGAATTACACAAAATTTAAAATTATATATTGGATTTTCTGATCCTACTGGGTTCAAGTTTTTATGGTGTTGATATGTGAAAGTTAGTATTTAAATCCAGAAGTGTATTTTAAAAGTTTCTTTTCTTGCTATATGTTTTCCTTAGAAAAACCCAAATTAAATGTTCTAGTAACAGAACTTGGAAAGGGAGATTTTAAAGTATTATGTAACGGTGTTTAGCAGATTTCTAAAAAGTGGCATTCCTTGACTTACAAATGACCCACACCTGTAAATTTTATAACTGTTTCTCTTAAATAAAAGTTAAGGGACTATGAGGTTTATTAACATATGAACTTAATTAGTTCATTCTACACCAAACATTTATTGGGTGCCAACTGCATGCTGGCACTGTTCTGAATATTGATATGACAGTCAGATGGAACATGTCTTTGTTCCATGCATATCACAGTGTGGCAGGTGAATCAGGTCATCAACAATTAGGGGACCATATTGCAAAATATGGAAAAAAAGAAATATTGGGAGTAATGGGAAAAACGAAACCACAGGTGAAGGAAGCAGCAGAGCAGAGATGAGTATATGGCATACATTTACAGAAATGCAGCAAAAATGAGAGATCATGAGGTCCTAAGACTGAGAGCTGCTTAATAATTTTCCTGTTCTACATAACTTGCATACTTTGTTTCTGAAAGATTCTCCTACATTCTTTCATTGAGACACATAATTCATATACCATAAAATTCATTCCTTTAAAAAGAATATTTCAGTAGTTTTCAGTGAATTCAAAGAGTTGTATAATTATCTTTAGTAATTAATTCCAGGACATTTTCATCACAGCCAAAGGAACCCCACATCCACTAGCAGACATTACCCCTTCTCCCCCTCCTCCCAACTCTGGCAACCACTATGAGTTTGCTTATTTCTATATTAATGGACTCTGTGGCCTTTTATGACTAGCTTCTTTCACTCAGTGTAATCTTTTCAAGGTTCATTTGTATTGTAGGTTATATCAGTACTTTATTTCTTTCAATGGCCAAATAACAGTCCACTATATGAATATGACACACTGTTTAATCCATTCATCAGATAATGGACATTTGGGTGTTTCCATTCTTTTGCCATGCTGCTGAGGGGTAATGCTGCTGAGAACAGTTGTGTACAAGTTTTTGTGTAGCTATATGTTGTCAGTTCTCTCAGGTGTATACCTAGGAGTGGAATTGCTGGGTCACGTATTATACTCCATGTTGTGTGAGAAACTGCCAAGCCATTTTCTAAAATAGCTGTATCATTTAAATTCCCACCACCAATGTATGAGGGTTCAGTGTCTCCACATCCTTGAATTCCTCTGTGTTCTTTCAATAACTCTCTCCACTTTTTTATATAGTAATGTGAGTGGTCCTTGCAGCTACAAGTGCCCTGAGTATAATATGTTCAAAGAGAAGACACATTTTAGCAGGTTAAAGTTAATTTTTAACCAAATGGGGAGCCAACACATAATTCTACAATTTTTGAAAAATTAATGCAAAAAAACCTCCAAATCTCTCAAATACACATATATTATATGCACACACATACATATATATGTATTTATGTACCTTTCAGAGCTTTTATTTTTTTTTTATTTTTTTTATTTTTTTTAAAGATTTTATTTATTTATTTTTAGAGAGGGAAGGGAGGGAGAGAGAGAGAGAGAGAGAGAGAAACATCAATGTGCGGTTGCTGGGGGTTCTGGCCTGCAACCCAGGAATGTACCCTGGCTGGGAATCGAACCTGGGACACTTTGGTTCCCAGCCCGCGCTCAATCCACTGAGCTATGCCAGCCAGGGCTCAGAGCTTTTAAATCATAGAAATTTGCACTCACCAAAGCAAATTCATCTACATGAATTCTGGTTTTTTCTACTTCTCCACCTATACAGTTAGGGAGAATTGATGATTCAGCTCCTTTAGCAAATAAAAACTTCTCACCTAAAAAGAAAAATGAGTTATCAAGTTCTTAATATTAGATAAATAAAAATTCATAAAAGTTTAGGTTGGTTACCTGAAGGTGCCTGCACAATTACACTCATTCTCCTACGATCTGAATCAAATTCCAGAATATGAAGCAGTTTGTACCTAATGAAAAAAGAGATAAGATGGAACTTTACTTTTTTGAATAACATTAAGTAAGTATTTAGAAAGAATCCCTACAAAAGATAAAAGTGGTTAATTTAGAACACAAAATTAACCTCAACTACATTTTCAAGATGGCTGGTTATAGAAATAGAAGGAAGTAATATTTACTGAGTACTTACCAAATGCCCTGTACTTTACTTTCCTGTGCTCTTTAATACCCATGAGAACCAGAGGAGGTAGGTCTTACCTCATTTTACAAATGAGGACTATTAAACTCAGACAGATCAAGTAATTTGCCTGAAGTCAAATAAACTTGTAAGTGGCAGAGCAAGGACTGAAATCCAGATATGCCCAGTTCCACGTCTTTCTCACTAAAAAAGGTGACTGATTCTCAACTCTTTCTTCTGCTCAGACACACCTGAGAAATACATCACACTCACATGAGTAACAGAGGCTCACTACAGCAGTGATTCTGAACCTGGGACAGAATATATCTATAGGGGTAGGGAACAAATGCCTTTCTAAGGAGCTGTAAAAGAATCTGTGTGGATGGGTTAGGTGTGGATTAAAAAATATCCTGGAGGAATTTATACAACGATGTACATATACAATGCTGAAAAACACTGACTGGAATGATGGTTTATAAGCTGACAGAATGAGCTAGACGGGCTCCCACATGAAAGCAGCCAAAGAGTAAGCCCTACTTAGTTCATAAAAGCATACTTTGAAAATGCACAGCTATAGTTGAGATGACCGAAATGGATAAAACCATGAAAGAAAGATCCAAATGTAGTAAGAATGGTCAAATTTATCATACAATGGAAACAAGATAGCTTTCTCTTAATGTTTAAAAGATAAAATAATAGAAAATGTAAGAAAGTTTTTCTTTATTAGCAAGAAACTTAGGAAACTCATTATCCAGGAGTGTGTAAAAATAAACATATAAATTCAAGAACCATTAAGCTAAAATACAGATGAAAGTTTCAGAACAGATACTGTTATCACTATGATGAGACATAATGTAATAACAACATCATTTTAGTGCTGGGTCAGTAAACTTTTTCTATAAAAGGCCAGACAATAAGTATTTTAGGTTCTGTATGACATACGTGGTTGCTGTTGCATATTCTTCTTCTTCTTCATACAACCCTTGAAAAATGTAGTAATTTGTGGACTGTACAGAAACAGGCTATAGAGCAGATATGGCCTGTGGGGCCCAATTTACCTGTATCTGTTCTATAATAAATGCTTGGTATATAGAAAATTACAATATAGAAAAAAAATTACCGTTCCAGTTTTCCAAGTGTTTTAACTTCCATAGTTTCTTCAGAACTGCCAATAAATACAATGCCCATTCTAGGAATTAAAAGGAGAAAATATAAAAATTTAAGGAATTATTATTTTTATTTCACAATACATCATTCTAACTTAGCTTGAATAAAAATATTTAAAACATAAGTTTAAGATGTATTTTGAAATATTTCCTTTCAATATGGCATTATTTTTAAGAACCTGAAGGATCCGAGTAGGTCCAAAACAATATACACGCATATATTCTCACAACTTGTATTATTCATACTTGATAATAACCAGATTTTTAAGAGATCACTTCAAACATGACTCTATTGCAAGCTTAACAAAATTAATGACGCATTTCAAATTCTCCTTAAAAATTTAAATTATAATTCTACCTTTATGTGTTTATGAATTTTGTCTGACAATTTAATACTCTAATATTTTCACATTTTTACTTAAAAGGTAAGTAAATTTTCACATTTTTCCACTGATCTGGAAATCAGACTAACCTACCTTGCAGCAGCTTCCACTAGAGCCTTTTCATCTGGTGAAGATGCATAGTATTCCAGCTGGGAGGGTGCAAGGTTGGACTGCCAGGGACCATCACCAATGCCATCAGTTTGAACATTACTAATTTGTACAGTGTGACAGAGACTAACTGCTTTAAAGAAGAGATCGTGTTCTTTAATCTGTAGAAACATAATTAATATTCACACCATAAATACTATTCCCAAATAACATTTAGGAAACCAGAAACAGAGATCTAAAAAGTACGAATAAATACAGTTAATAATTTGGTGACCTAAGATCTAAAATAACAATGCTACAATCTTGAATTGCCTAAGTAACCGCTGTCTGCTTCTGACTTTAAAGAGTGAAGTGTCACATTTGCTTATGACTCCCAATTTTTTAGGAGGCATAACCAAGTTGTAAGTTAAAATGAAACCTCTTTTGTTGAAGAAGTGAGGTCTCAGAAAGTATTAAATAAATTTAAACTCTATTTTCTAGCAAAGTCTTCTTCACTTCAAGGCAGTAAGGACTTTCCTTAACTTAGTTCTATTTAAATACTGACAGAACTGATGCAAACACATGTGAAGTGACAAGTTAAAATGGGCTCTCACTATAAATTCTCAGTATTAGATCAAAGGATATACATTTCAAATACCTATTTCTTGCTCCACTCATACAAAGACTACCATTTCCAACGACATTCCTACTTATTAACTCAAACTTGCTTACCAGTTCAGTTTCACTTTCAGGACTGGCTCTAAAGGAAGAACTGGATGTAATGTGGGGCAAGTTGTTCAGATGGGAAAAACTACTAAGATAACTCAAACTTCCTTCTGCAGAGTCTGGTGTTGGTCCTTCGGATACAAGTCTGCCATTAATTTCTTGGTATTTTATGCCGTTAATTGAACATTCCCGAAACTGCATCTCATTTTCTGTCAGTGTGCCAGTTTTATCTGTAAACACATACTCCACCTAGAGATAGAAAACAAAAAAACCCCAAACCTTTGTGTTCATAGTCCTATGTTAAACAAAAACAGTAGGTCTCTATTTCCTTAAGTCTATTTCCACAATTAGTAATACGAATACAGTCAAGATAATGCCAATAAATGAATATTTATTAAATCCAAAATTGTAATATAACAACATTGGGGGGGTCTGTGGGGAGGCAAAATGGGTATGGGTCAGGGTATGTGTGTGAAAGAAATAGTGTGAGAGTTTTGTCTTTATGTTGCATAGAAATAATTTCTAAAATGTAAAAATCTAAAAGCGATACTATATAGAAATAGGGTACCAGATAATGGAAGAAACAGCTTTAAAATTTAAAAATGGTAAACAAAATTAGGTATGGAGCTAAGTAGGGCTGTTTTTTGGTATAAGCCTTGTAGTATTTTCTTTTTTACTAGTTTTTTGTACATGTATTGTTTTGATAAAAATAACAAATCAGACAAATAAATTAAAAGGATCATTTACCTGCCCAAGCTCTTCATTCAGATCTGAAGTATTGACTTGAGCTTTCTGATCTGATTCTTCATGATAGAGATCAAGATCCCAACCAATAAAAAATGATCCAAGAAATTTCTGCATTTCTACTGTCACGTATAATGAAATTGGAATGATGAAATTGTAGAGTACCAAAAAGGCAAGGAAGTCTGAAATAAATCTCAGAATCTGGAGGAAAAACATGATTGTTTGATAAGTGAAAATATGAGAGTATGCCCACAATTATATTGTAGAAAATTATCAGAAAGTTGCATGTCTAAACAAACCATTAACTATATTTTGAAGCAGAATACTCTCAAGAATTAAAATTCATCTTTTAAATTTTTTTTAACATATTTCCTTGGTAGTTTTATTGTTCATTAGACTCTTAAACAAAGTAAAAGGGAATAAAATTTAAACTCAAATCACTTAATTTCTTACTTTTCAGAAGCTAACAAAAAGCCTGGTGTGACCGAAACTGCTTTTGGCAAATTTTTAATTATAATCTCTGGAATATGCTTACCATTCTACTTCTACTCTTCAAAATTACAGATAACTAAAAATTGACTGTAATTTTTAAAAATTAAAAAATAGTTGCCAGGCTAGAACTGCTAGAATTTATAATTCTTAGAATTCCAGGTCACACAGGAACAGCCTATTTCAATGGCACAACAAAACCAAATGTTAACACCCATTCTGGGAAAGTAACTGCAAATGTGATTATCTGCTGTGTGGTCTGAGATTCGAACCTGTATTTCAATATTTCTATTTTAATCTGAAGTGAAATTTGGAGAACTAGTTTCTAAAATTCTAGGTTAAATTCTGTTGGTAGCCCACATTTAATCAGTTTAAAACTCTGCATAACATGATTTGTGTATTACTTCATACCATCATCAATTGACTGACAGTAAGTAACATTCCTTGAATAATTCTGGAAGAATTGAAAATAAATCAACTTACTCTTTATTTCAATTATAGTACACAGGAATAAAAACTAAATTTGTAATATTCAAGTGGAATGCCAATACAGATGATTTAAATTTTTATAATTTATTGTAACTATTCAAGTCACACCACAGAAAATATAATTGCTTACATCCTAAAATGCAAAAAGCATGCTAGTACAAACAGGCTGGTACTCTTCTTTTGCAATGTCCTTTAATTTCACTTACTTTGTTCTGTTTTATTTTCATTTACAGTTTACTTTCAATATTTTGTGTTGATTTCAGGTGTGCAATGGTCCTTTGTCAGCCTTCCATGGTAATGGTTTTTAGGAAGGTCATAGTGGTCACTCCTATCAGAAGTCACTACACCAAAGAACTTGCTAGACAATAGTTTCCTTTACAGCAGAGTGAAGAACACCGTAAAATACCTTACTACTATTTCTTTGATGTTCTGTTTTTTGGTTATACCAAGGTTCATCCCATTTTTCTTCAGCTTGCCATGTATATTTCAAGATAGTACTGATGATGGCTTCAGAAATAAGGATTATTAGATAAATTATCAAAAATGTATTCATTGACCTGAAATGAGAATGAGAGAATATAAAACATACCAATTACGTGTTATTATATATGGCTTGGAAAGTAATGCTGACATTAAACAAGATATTAAAATATATGGTATTATAGCAGCTATTTAAAGGACAGAGTCTTTGTTTTTAGGAAATGACCACTCAATAGAATCTAATAACTAGCAATAAAATAACCAATACATAAGATTATAAGCCTATAATAGCTATATTGCTGTTCAAAATGCTAATAGTAACTGACAGTTTTGTGTGTGTGTGTGTGTAGGTAATTACTCTAAGATTTTTTATATTTCAGGACTTAATAATTTTTAAGTATAAAAATAACTAACATCTAGGTAGCATTAAGATTTAGAAAACTTTTATCATGTCTATTAATTTGTCTGATCTTTATAAAAACTCTGTGAGGAAGAGATTACATCCTTTTCAATGAAGACTAAAGCCCAAAAATCATTCTGTAAATTTCCCCAAAATCACACAGGTCAGGAACTGACTACAGAATCCCTCTTCTTTTCACTGGGCTAGCTAAACATTACAATATTTCACTAGACAAGATTAATATTAGGTCTTTGTTTCTTTCACCAGCATTTTATAATTTTCAGCATTCAGATCCTGTATTTTGTTAGATGTACTTCTAGGTATTTTTTTGGCAAACGACTGCAAATAGTATCGTTTTTAATTTTGGTTTCTGTCATTGGTATTTCTTGGTAGAAATGTGTATGTTTCTAATACATTTCTAATATACACATTTAGTGCTGTGACAAATTTTTTTTTAATCCTCACCTGAGGACATACTTATTGACTTTAGAGAGAAGGGAAGGGAGGGAGAGAGAGAGGGGGAGAAACAATCGGAGGTTGCCTTTTGTACTCATATGCGCCCTGACCAGGGACACACAACCCACCAATGTGCCCTGACCAGGAACTGAACCTGCGACCTTTTGTTTAAGGGACGACACTCTAACTGAGCCACACCAGCCAGAGCAGTGGCAATCAATTTTACCCGCCAACTTGACTGAGCTGAGGGAGGCCCATACAGCTAGTGAAACACTATTTATGAGTATGTCTGTGAGGTTGTTTCTAGAACAGATTCATCTTTGATTCAGCAGACTTAACAAAGTGATATGTCCTCACCAAGGTAGGCAGGCATCATCCAATCCACTGAGGGACCAAATGGAACAAAAAAGGGGAGGTAGAGCAAACTCTCTCTCTCTCTCTTTCAGCTGGGCCATCAGAATTCCTGGCTCTCAGGACTATGGACTCCAGGTTATACCTGGCCCCATGGTTTTCTGGCCTTTGACTCACAATGAATTATATCATCAGCTTTTCTGGGTTCTCTAGCTTGCATATGGCAGGTTGTTGGGCCTTATGGCCTACATAACCCTCTGAGCCAATTCCTGTAATAATCTCCTCCTATATATAACCTATTGGTTCTGTTTCACTTTAGCTGCATCCTAGAAAATTTAATGAACTGTATTTTCACTGACTTCTAGATATTTTTAACAATTTTCTTTGAGATTTCCTTTTTGTCCCATAGTTTTAGAAGAGATCCAGTTACTCCATATCCTTGCCAATACTTAGAACTATTAGTCTTTTTAATTTTCAGCATTTCCAGTAAGTGTGTACTGGTATCTCTTTGTAGTTTTAGATTGTATTTCTTTCATAACTAATGATGCTGAACATTTTTTATGTGTTTATTGGCTATTTGTATGCTTTCTTTGTGAAGTACCTGCTTCATCTTTTACACATTTTCTTCATTAGGCTGTTTTTCTTTTTAGTGGATTTATAGAAGTTTTTACAAATTGTTATACATTCTGGGTACAATTACTTTATCAGATGATTTGTGGTTATTGTCTCCCAGTTGATAGCTTGCTTGTTCCTTTCCTTAAATGAACAGTCTGATGCGCAAAAGTTTTAATTTCATGGACGTTTATGATTTTCTTTAATGGTTATTGCTTTGTGCACCCTAAGAGACATTGACTTATCTCCAGGTTATAAATGTATCTTCCTAAGTTTTCTTCTAAACTTCTATAGCATTAGCTTTTATGTTCAGACAATTTATTTTGAAAAAGATGTTTATCTTTTCATCTAAACATCTAAAATTATGTTTAGATGATTCATTTTGGTATATGGTGTGAGGCAGAATCTGAGGTGTGTTATTCCCCCCTATGGATATCCAATTGTTGTTATATCATTTGTTGAAAAGACTGTCATTTTCCTCATTGAATTTACTTTATGTTTTGGTTGAAAATTAGTTGACCATATATGAATAGGTCTATTTCTCAACTCGTTATTTCATTCCATTGAGCTATCATTTTTGCTAATACTATACTATACACACAATCAATGAAATAGAATTGAGAACCCAGAAATAAAACCATATTTATATGGGCAAATAATTTTTGATAAAGGAGCCAAAAACATACAATGGAGAAAAGAAAGCCTCTCCAACAGATGGTGCTGGGAAAACTGGAAAGCCACATGCAAAAAAATGAAACAAGACTACAGTGTGTCCCCATGTACAAAAATTAATTCAAAATGGATCCAAGACCAAAATATAAGATCTGAAACAATGAGTTACATGGAAGAATAAATAGTAACTAAACTTATAGGCCTTGACCTTAGAGAAGATTTTATGAATTTGACCCCAAAGGCACGGGAAGTAAAGGCAAAAAGAAATGAATGGGATTTTATCAAACTAAAAGCTTCTGC
The DNA here is from genome assembly GCF_004126475.2 of Phyllostomus discolor. Taxonomy (NCBI): domain Eukaryota; kingdom Metazoa; phylum Chordata; class Mammalia; order Chiroptera; family Phyllostomidae; genus Phyllostomus; species Phyllostomus discolor. Next base: position 43,217,485 of record NC_040904.2, on the reverse strand, counting down.
GCAGCAAAAGAACTGCCAACAAAACAAAAAGACTACCAACCAAATGGGAGAAGATACCTGCTCCAACAAGGGGTTAATATCCAAAATATGTACTTGGCTAAGCTCAGACACCAAACACGGTCTGCACTTCAACAGGCAGCAACAGAACACTCCGTTCAGATCTTACAGCTTGCTGATACATACTGTTGTGTTGCCGAGCCCCCTGGGGCCTCTCCTGCACATGTGCAGGTCTAATGGCCAAGCAAGGTTTTAGACACAATTTATGTGTAGGTTTCAGAGTTCACTTCCTTCTGTGGCCCCCTCCACACATAATTTTCTCCAAACTGTCTGTATAGAATCTGGCTCTCTGATGCCCTATGCAGTACAGGAATTGGAGCGTGCCCTCTGGCAAAAAGCTACATTCTTAAATTTTTCCCCTTGTTGATGCCACCTTTCAAGAGTAGATTCTTTGCCAGTTTCTGTCTTTTTTTGTTGCTGTTGTTACTTTCCAGAGCTTTCAAACAGTTATTTTTAAAAATATTTTGTCCAGGCTTTATAATTGTTACCAGCAGGATGATTAATCTGATCAAGTGATTCCATTATTGCTGGATAATACTTATTTTAAAGCCATAATTTAGTATCTACTATATGCTAAACATTGTATAAAATGCTACATATATACAAAGATAGAAGAAACTACCCTTATCCTCAAGGATACCACTTTGTGTGACGTGACATTATATATGTATCAAATATTTTTATACACAAATATTTTATACATAATATGCATATCCATAGCTATATTTATGTGCAAATAAATGAAAATACTTTTCTTACTTTTCTACTGCGGATCGTTTCTGTGACTTGCTCTTATAATTTAATGCCATCTTTGTTTCCATTCCAGTGTATACAGCAACACCTGCAAACAAAACAAAATAGTTCTTTAAAATAATCCCCTAGCATGCTTCACAACAGAAATGTACTCACCAGCATGAAAGCATCTAAGAAAATGCATTTTCTGACAGCTGTTACAATTAGGCTTTCCTTTTTTGGAATTTAAAAAGGCTTTCCAATTCCATTTTAAGGAACTCCAACTGCTCAAACTGCTGGATGAGGAAGGCCTCCTGGAGTTTCTGTTCCTGAGTTATAACTGAGATATGTGAATGAAAGGGATACTATCTGAGGTGGAATTGATGGAGCAGAAGGATTTGGAAAAAGAAAAATGGCAGGGAAGGCCATTACAGCTAGAGCAAACAGTGTTAACAAAGACAGACATGGAAAAGCACTTTCTGTTAAGTTGGGACAATAGACTGGGATCAGAGTGTGAAAAACCCTGAATGCCAGAATCTGGAGTCTGGACATAATTTCATTAGCACTGAAAGATACTATGGAAATCTATCAGAGTAAATAAGGTAAACACAAGGAAAGGGTCATCTGAAAAATGTGTGCACATGTGAACGACTCTTAAGATGAATCAGGACAGTAACAGTGGGACTAAAACTGGGGAGTGAATGAAATTAGGTAAGACCAGCCTTATAAAAAACTTTGCTGGAATCAGACCTTGGTGTGAACATTAGCTCTGCCACTTACTAGTTCAGTGCCCTTGGGCAAGTTATTTAATCTCTCTAGTTTCAATTCCCCCACCTTTAAATGGGGGGGGGGGGAACCCCAAAAAGGAAACAAAAATCCTCAGAATTGTTGTGAGGTTTGTATGACAAATTAGCAAAATGCCTAGAAACAGATAATCAATAAATGTTTATGCTCATTTGTAAGTAGTAAGATTTGAGAAACAGTGTAGGATTCATCATGCTCTCTTGATTAAGATTTGTCCTGGAATTTTTACCATTAGAATTATTCCTTAAAGGCAGAATTACAACTCAAATGCAAAGGGAACCAAAGTTATAGAAATCAGCCTGAATGATATAATAGAGAGAGGTAGTACTGAGGTAAAACAAGAGCAGACCCAACTAAAGTCATTCAAATACAAAACTTTTAAGAGCATGAAAAATTCTTACTGCTAGAGAAATGTGTTGAAATATAGCATTACATGACAGGGTTTAAAAAGCATTGGCATTAGAGATTATTCTCTAGCTTCTGCCATTTATTATGGTTTCCTCTTTTTAGATTGTGGTAAAATATATGTAGCATACAATTTACCATTTTAACCATTTAAAAATGTACAATTCAGTGGCACTTAGTATATTTGTAGTGTTTTGCAACTATCCTCACTACCCGACTTGACAACACTGTCATCACCCCTAAAGAAAGCCCCGCACTTATTGAGAAGCATTCCCCATTCTCTTCCACTACCCAGCCCATTAATCTACTTTCTGTCTCTTATGAGTTTGCCTATTCGGGGTCTTCAAATAAACGGGATCATACAATATGTGGCCTTTTGTGTCAGACTTCTTTCACTCAGCACAATGTTGTCAATGTTATCCGTGTGGTAGCATGAATCAGCAATTCATTTTTCTAAAGTAAATAATGTTCCACTATGTGGATATCCTACATTTTGTTTATATATTCATTAGTTTATGAACATGTGTGTAGTTTCTACCCTGTGACTATTGTAAATAGTGCCATTATGAGCATTCCTGTACACGTCTTTGCTTAACACCTTTTCAGTTCTTTTGGGTATATATCTAGGAGCAGAACCACTTGGTCACACGGTAATTCTACATTTAACTTATCGAGGAAATGCTGAATTGTTTTCTACAGCAGCTGCAACATTTACACTCCCATCAGCAATGTATGAGGATTGCAATTTCTCCACATCCTCACCAACACTCATTTTCCATTTTTTAAAAAAGTACATGGATTTTTTTACTCAGAAAACCCAATTGTGAGAGATAAGATAGATGAAAGAACAGAATGTGGAGGATGGACCTCAAAAGCTGTAAACATTCAGTAAATAACAAGCTGGTTAGTATAATTGATTTTTAATTAATTAATAGATCTCCAATGCAAGAGCACTATGTATCCTTTTGATCCACCTGATATACAGTCACATTGATAAGAATTTGTTGAATGAATGAATGAGTCAGCAATTTTATCCATCCAATCTAAGAATAATCACAATGGAATTAATCATATAGGTAGTTTAGTATGCCATGACACCAGACTACACTGATTCTTATCCACCATGAATGCCAGAATTATCTTCTTAGCACTCAGTTTCACAAGCATCAACAAAGAAAATATAAGAGCAAGGTTCTAGTCTATTACTCAAAAAAACAGGATGATTAACAAAAAATACAACCAAAATTATATTAATACAATCTTTGTAAGAAAATTATCACAGGCAACATTTAACTAAGTAATAAGTTATCCAGCCAAAAGACCACAAATGCTGTACTTTTGAAAATACTTCATATAAAGCATCAGCATGAATCTTTAATTAAACATTTTCAAAATATACAAACCAAAAATCTCTTTTGTGTTTTTTAATCTGGCTCCACGAAGCAAGAGACTCTCTGGTCCCAGAGGTCTAAGGGGGAAAAAAAGCATTAAAATTTTAATTGAATTCTAAAATGTCATTTTCCACAGAAAGTACCTGAGTTATGGTTACAACACTACTTTTATACAAAAGCAAAATCTGAGCTATTATCTATGTTGATCACAATATTAGTCACCAAAACAAAAACACCTGCTTTAGCATTTCAGTCACTTTAAGATCAGTGGCTCAGAAATAAATTATGCTGGTAAATAAACTCACAAAGCCACCAGACTGGTTCCAAAAATTTTAAACATAAAACACAACAAAATAAAAGGTTAAGCAATGATTTAAAAACATTTAACAGTAGAAATTGTGAGCAAAGTTAATAAATAGTTTTTGAAGGAAGTAGAGAATTAAATGCATTATTGACATAAATTGCAGTGTGATTTGTGTATAAATGCACAAGTTCTGCACAATTAAAATTACTCTGGATTATAAAACATCAGGTAGCGAGTGAGTTAGTTCTTGTCTAAGCATGACTGACACTACAGCTTGACTACTTGCATTGCATACTTCTTGGAGCATGGGTCTTCTTGCTGTTCAAATTTCTCTCCATAAAGGAGATATGAAATTAGAAGAAATAACTAGAAGGGAAATTGTACTTTTTTAGTGATAGCAAAATGATAAGACTCTGTTATGGATAACTTAAAAAGCCTTCAATTTTGTTGACATCCCTCATCCTTTTCTGAAACATACCTATAAAGTCATCCAAATCAAACAAAATTGGGACCAATTCTGAAGATGTGTGCAAACCCAAACACTCTAAAAAAAAATCCAACGAACCAGGAGGACCAGATATTTGGGACATGGTTAACTAGTATGGTTTTAATAGCCAGTCATATTTGGAGCACACTACATGGATATTCCAAAATCAATTAACCAGGAGCCACAAAATAGCTCTTTTTCACTTGGTGTTGACTCTTAACAATGAATAGAAAAACTCTGAGGTCACAGCAGTGTATACAACTGGGATATATTGACAGAAAGGTTAAAATTTAAAGGTAATTCATCAGCACACTCTGGTTGCTTCAACAAAGAACATGGGTCATCTTTTTTAACCATTCTAAGGGCTGAGGGAACATAATTGGTCTTCCCTTTTATCAGCCACAATATCTAATGCAATTCAGACTATATATCCACACATCTATCTCATTAAGTCACTACAGAAATCAAAATAAAAACCTAGTCACAGTTATTTAAGCAGGGGCCCTACACTTCAAAAGACTTTGTGACAGAGTTCATTAAAACATGCTCCTGTGTTAATGTTTGTAAAAAATGTGAATCAGTGCTGATACTTGATATTTTTGGTGGTTTGTCTTGAGGAATTCATTTTTTTAGGAATTCATTTAAAAAATACTCAACTTTTCATGTCAGTGATTTATTTCAAGCAGCCAATTTCATTAAACATGTCTCATAAAAAGGTAAAATGCTAATTTGATTTAGAAGTTCCAGGGATGACTCCAAGATTTATTTTAAATTTGACTTTGTGGTCATGAATAACAATGTAATCTCACCCTGTTAGCAAATCTTTGAAATGACCCCAAGGCCTTTCATGTAGTAGCCAGAAATTAACCTGAATATTGAGGGAAAACAGACCAAAGCAACCAGCCAAACAAAATAACCAATTAGAAGAGCAACTAAGAGGTTCTGAATTGGCCACTAAATACTCTAGTTTGTACTAAATGATTTTGAAATGAGTAAGACCAAAACATTTATGGTTGTTAGACATTATATAAAACATTTTTTGTACTCTAGATTTTAAATGTGGTACGTGAAGATTTGATTAAGAATGTCTGCTTCCTTTTATGTTACTACCTGATATTATTAGAAAAAGAAATACAAATGCCCTGGTTGTGTGTAGCTCAGTGGATTAAGTGTGAGTTGCGAACCAAAGGGTGGCTGGTTCTGTTTCCAGTCAGGGCACATGCCTGGGTCTCCAGTGCGGAGCGTGTGAGAGGCAACCACACACTGATAATTTTCTCCCTCTCTTTCTCCTTCCCTTCCCCTTTCTCAAAAATAAAAATAAATTATTTAAAAAATAAAAAATACAAGTATACAAATAATCTTACTAAATTATTTTGATATTTCATTAAATTTGCTTCATCCTCACTTGCTGATGCTACAAATTACTAGAAGATAAAGTGCTAAGTGCTTTTAAAAGAACCTTTTCTATTATGTGCAGCTTGTTCACCTAATATACCTACAACTTGATTTTAGTCTCTCCCACAATGTGAATTTATTCTTACCTTACAATTTCTTCCATTTGTTGAGTTATTATCATTCGTCCCATGAATCTATCAAAGAATTCAGCATGTTACAAAACAAACAAACAAAAAACAATGACAAAGTACTTATGACATCAACAGGTGGAAAACTTTAGATACTTTTGGCACTATTCTTATATGTGACACCAAACCAACCTTTTATATATATATAAATGGTCCAATAATCATGTTAGAACTTATGAAATAGTCATTAAGCTTTGAAAATTATAATATTCTTGCCACCCCACTACAGCTATGAATGAGGTAATAAATGAAAGTGTTTTCAAAATGGTGATTTAAATTATATTATTGCCTCAGCCAGCGTGGCTCATTTGGCTGAGCGTGGCTTGTTGTCCTGCAAAGTGAAAGGCTGCTGGTTCAATTCCCAGTCAGGGTGCATGCTTGAGCTGCAGGCTGGTCCCCAGTTCCGGCACATGCAGGAGGCAACTTAATCGACATTTCTCTCTCACACATGGATGTTTCTTTCCCCCTCTTTCTCCCTCTCTATCCCTTTCTCTAAAAATAAATAAATAAAATCTTAAAATGTTATATTACTATTATTAGTTTCATCATCATGAGAATTTGTAATTGCTACACAAAGATGTATACATTATTTAGCCATTGAGTGCTCACATATTTCATCAGTTTACTAAATAAGATTCCTTCTTGTGATTAGAATCATTCATGTACTTATTCATGCATTCATTCGTCCAACAAATACTCACTGAACAACTACTACATGTGAGTTAAGTGGTGGTGACAGAGTAGTAAGCAAAAACCTATCAGTGAACTCCACAGCTTCTAGAGTTATCAATGAAGTTTTCTTTACCTGGCCTTTCAGTCCCAACTTCTACTACTGTAACAGCTCCATAGCACAAAGTCAATTTAAATGAACAATTACTTTCTACTACAGTGAGAAGTAAATTTTGAGTTGAAGTACATTCTAGCAGAGTATCACTTAACTAGGCAAGGCAATATTAAGCATTCCCTATCAAATGTCCCCTATTATTCCTTCTATTTCCAGGTCACAGATGCTTTGTCCCTGTGGCTTCATTGTTTCTTGCAAATCTCTTACTTCTGCTTCCTTCAACTGCCTGTACCACAGAAGAGCATTATATTTTGTTTTGTTTTTTAAAAGCTCCATTTAATGGATTTCATGTAATCTTGTTTCTAACCTCACCTTCGGATTTGGATGTAAAGCACCAGTTCATGTGGAGTCTCTCTGGGCATCCTTCAGAGATGATGAGGACCACTCTTTTGATTTCCCTGAGCACGATTCCAACAGGTGAATTCCTGTTTCCCTACATTTATCTGTCCTGTATCCCTGATTCTAAGGCACTCCTTGTTGGTTCATGCCAGTTCCATGCTGGATTAACTCATCTTGCACTTTCCTTGGCCCTTTCTCCAAAGTCACACTTTTATTTGTTTCTAAGCAAAAATAGTTTTATTCTCTTTTTGATATAAAATGATTCAGATAAAGAAGATATTAACAGGGAAATAAACACTACCAGAGGCAATCCCACTACTCAAATACAAACACTGCTATTATTTTGGAATACATTTTCCAGGCTTTTTCACACACATATAGATAAACAAGTATCTTTTAAAAAACAAAAGATAAGTCATACCATAAATAGTGTTGATAACATTCCACCCCCCCTTAACCTGTCCTGTCAAAAACACAGATCTATATCATTAGTTTTAAAAAGATTTCATTTATTTATTTTTAGAGAGAGGGGAAGAGAAAAAGAGAGTAAGAGAAACATTGACTGGTTGCCTCTTCCACACCCCCAACCAGGGACCTAGCCGGCATCCCAGGCATGTGCCCTGACCCATGGGCCCTTTGGTTTGGAGATGACACCCAACCCACTGAGCCACACCATTATTTTTCATGGCTGCACATAATTCTGCATTTTGGGGTTACTGTATAATACATTTAAACAATTCACTACTGATGGGAGCTTATGTTTTTTCCAACTTACATATCATCTAAACCAGTGATTTTCAACTTTTTTCACTGCATAAACTACTAAAATTTTGCAGCACATCAAAAAATACATTTTTGCTGATCTGACAAAAAATTGGTTTAATTTTGATTTACTGGCTGTAGTTATTTTTTATTTGACAATCTAAGGGAAAAGAGGTCCCTAAGTAAGTAGTCAGGTATTGCATGTTTTAAAAATTCTTGAAGCACACCAGTTGAAAATCTCTGGTCTAAACAATGCAGCCCTGAAAAACCTGTGTACATAACTTTTTACATTTTCATTAAGATAAGTCCCTAGGAATAGTAGAATTTCATTATTTTGTTACGAAAAAATTCCTAAAAGTGGAAGTGCTAAGTCAGAGCCTAAGAAAATAAGAGGTGGAAAGAATAAAAAACTAAAGGAGTAAAAGAGCCAAGGAAAAAGAAAATGGAGAGTGCTGTGAACTACCTGTGAGAGGCTGCTCCTAAACAAAAGGCTCTTCTGGTTTTCATTTCTTCCAGTTGCATGGTAAAGGTCATTTCTTATCATATGCTATCCTCTCTCAATAAGCTATTAAAGTTCTTTAAAAAAACATAATGTAACCCCAATTAATCAACAGGTAATTAGGGAAGATTCAACAATGTTCAAGGGAGAAGAATTAATAACCAAAAATGTTTAGCCTTTCTAGTAAAAAGTAAATTAAAACCAGAGTTTTAAAATTATGAAACTATTATCTATAAAATTAACAAAAATATAAAAACTATAATATTTAATACTAGTATAATTCTGAAACAATAAAAACTCCCCCATACACTTACACTTTGCTCATGGCAATAAAAATTAGTCCAAAGCTTTTGGTGAAGTGTCAGTATGTTTATGAAAGGCCAAACTTTAATCCAGTAATTCCTTTTCTTCAGGAATTACTGGATTCTTCCAGTAGAATCCAGGAATTCTACTGGATTGCTGGATGTCTGTTCTTTGGGAATCTAGTATTAGATTACAAACTGTAAGAGGCAAGAACTATTACTGTTTCGTTACCATTGTATTCTCAATTTCAGTGTACATGCTGTCGAGTGAGCATATTATTCTCAGTGTCCGGTACTATGCCTCAATTATTGGAGGCACTCAATAGCTGATGGAGGAATGAATGGGCAATAAAAATATTCACACACCGTCTGAGTAATATTTTGGAACTCTATCATTCATCCATTCATTCAATATTTATTGAGTGTCTACAATGTGCCTAGTATTGTTCAAATACATCAATTCAATAGTAAAGGGAACTATATACACAAATTTGCTTGCCTATATCACAAACAATTCAATAAAAGGAAAAATTTAACTGCATAAATATAAGAACATAAAAATATTTTTTTTCCCTTGTCAACAAATACGTAGTAAGGCCTCCTATATGCTAGATCTGTCTGTTCTAGGTGCTTGCAATACATCAGTGAATAAAACACACACAGATGCCTGCCCTTCAGTTTATACTGTAGTTGGAAAGATAATAAACAATAAACAAATCAATTATATAATATACAAAGAGGTATTACTATGTGTTATAAAAAGGGAAAGCAGAACAGGGTAAGAAGAATTAGGTTGCAGTATTAAATATTCAAAGTTGACCTCACTGAGGCGATTTAAGCATAGACTAGAAGGTGGTAAAGGAGTTAAGACAAGGAATAGCCAGTGAAAAGGTGGCAGTGAATCTGTATGTTCAAGGGAAAATAAGGAGGCCAGTGTAGTTGATGTGTGAACAAGAAGGAGAGTGGTCAGAAATTAGGTTAGAGAAGAAAGGCTGGGGATAGGGGCAATGGTTCAGTAAGGTCTTACAGGTCATTATAAAGACATGGGTTTTTGACTTAGTAAGATGGAAAAGTCACTGCAGGGTTTTACAAAGGAATGACATGACATCACTCACATTTTAAAAGGATCATTCTGGCTGCTTTCGTGAGAACAGACTGCAAGGGAAACAGAAAATCTGGTAAGAATGCCCCTGATAGCAGTAAGCCAGGTAGGAGGTGATGCTGACTCACACCAAATTACTGGCAGTGAAATTAGTGAAAGGTGATCAAATTTTGGGTGTGTTTTGCAGGTAACCAATAATGCCCTGATGGGTTGGGATGAAATGTGGGAGAGGGGGTTAGGAGGCATTAGCAGAGAGGTGATGTGGGGAGTCATGGCTGAGGCTGACTCCAGGGGTTTTGGCCTGCAGAATTGGAAGGAGGGACTGTCTTCAACTGAGACACGGAAGACTGTTCAGATAAAAAGATTTGTAGGGAAGATCGGAAGCTCTATTCTCAACATGACTAATTTAGAGTTCTAAATGTAAGTAGAGTTGTAGAACATGAAGTTGGATATGAGAGTGTGAAATTTGGGAAAGTGTGGAATTGAGATAGGAATCTGGAGTTAGCATGTAGGATGGTCTTTAAAGCCATCACCTTGGATGAAGTCATCAACTGAGTGTAGATAGTGAAAAGTATAGGTAGGGAAGGGAAGAGGACCAAGGATAGTCCTGTTCTAGGGCACTCTAACAGAAGTCAGGGAGAAGAGGAGAAATCGGCAAAAGAGATTGAAAGGAGAAAAACCAAGAGAGGGCAGCACCCTGGGAGGCAATTGAATTAATTGTATCAGAGAAGAGAAGCGATGAACTAACTATCCAGCCACTGATTTTTGAATTGATGAAGTTATTTGTAATAAGGCACCACACAATATTTGTAATAGCAAAACAATGGAAGAGTTAGATATTTAAAGATTAGTTAATGGCCAGGTTCTAGTATGCTTACACAATTATGCAGCCACTAGAAATTATTATTAAGGCCCTGGCTGGTATGGCTCACTGGATTGGCCTGCCTGGAAACTTAAAGGTCACTGGTTCAATTCCCAGTCAGGGAATCTGCCTGGGTTGCCCGCCAGGTCCCTGGTTCAGGGTGTGCAAGAAGCAACTGATTGATGTTTCTCTCACTTATCAATGTTTCTTACCCTCTCCTTCTCCCTCCCTTCCCCTCTCTCTGAAAATAAGTAAAATTTAAAAAAAAATGTTAAGAATATTGTATAGTAAAATGGAAAACACTTTTTTAAAATTAGAAAAGCAATCAATATTCTTGGAAGAAATATTAGAAAATATGGAGAAAAAAGTAAATAAAAACAGCTGAATGTAATTCCTCCAGGTTTTTCTTTCTCTCTGTACCTACCTATTATTCTATTCTAAACTACCTATCAAATACATAAAATACACATTCAAAAAATATAATTGGGATCATATTAAAGCTACAACTCTATCTTATTTAACATTATATTTCAGTATATTTCTATGTCATTAAGTTCTCTGGAAACTTTTTTTTATAATTTATATATTTCCCTGTTATATCTGTACCATATTCCCACTTAAGCACTCTCCTAGGCAGATACTTAAAATGCTTTCAATATTGTCATTATAAGCAACATATAGAAAAGTGACAAGTATAATTTTATATATGTAACATCTTTACAGCTGAGTTTCTCAAGGATAGAATCCATGCTGATTCATCTTATTTCTTACCTACCATGAGTACATCAGTGCTCAACAATAATTTGTTGAATGAATAAAAATAGCAATACATTTAATTATGAGTTATCTTTCCATTACGTAAGTGTTCTGTAGTAGTTACCTTTATATTTAAAACAAAATATATACTTTCAGAAAGGAAGAGGAAAAAAGAAAATAAAAAGGAACACCTTATATTTAACAGTGAATTACTTACTATTAAAAAATTTAACTTTTTCCACATTTTCCAAGATAATATAAAAACCATCCATCAACACATTAGTCATATTTCAGCTCACATAAATCTTATGCCTGCTTAATGCTCCATTTTCTAGTTTTTAACAATTTTTTATAACTCACCACTGTTTGAGACAAGGGAATAATAGGAATATAGAAATGTTAAAGTACTAAATTCTTTACAGTTAAATCTTATAGTTTTAATGCTCTTAAAGAATAGAACCCTAAATTGTTATAGTTAATTGGAAAACTCTATACCTTATTTGACTGTGATGAAACTGAATTTTTATAACATCATATAGAGAAAACTCCATTATAAATAGTATCTAGATCCCAAACAAATTATGTTAAGAGATTATGGAAGAGCCAATGACTAATGATAAGATGTGAACACTTCAACCAATAGAGGGAGACATATCATTTGATAAGCTGAAGGTGAATTTTACAATGTGGTTGTTAATTTATATTCTATCACCAGTTACTCAGTAAAAATGAGTTTAATATTTTACTTTATTAATAAAAAGTTGTTTCCATTTCATAGCCCACAATAATGATCATATCACTGAAAGATGACTTACACTGCATTTAGTAAATTATGTTAAAAGGAGTTAGTTCCGAGTGACTACAAAGACATATTATATAGTCGTTGCCTTCATGGAGTATACACACACACACACACACACACACACAATTACTTTCTTTTAAAGAAATAATTTTACTTTTCCTATAGCTACTTTTATAGTTATAAAGTTTAGCATTATAGTTATAAAGCCAGTTCATATAGAAGTAAAAGGTAATAAAAAAGAACCTTTGAATGTAAGCACTGCTTCTGAATTAATACTTTGGATTAGAATTCTGGCAAATTCTGCTTTTAGCCTTTTTCCCCTGAACTGATCTCTCTACTTCCTTCCTCTCAATAATCTCTTCAATTAGCTAAAGATTCCACTGTATGTTTATAATTATAAAAGTGAGGTCTGGGACAGGACTTAAGATGACTACGCTGAATATCACACCATACCTGTACAAGTCGGCTTCTGGTTGCTGACACTCTACCACAGCTACAAGAGTGTCCAAACTGGCGACCGTATGTAATACTGCTGTCTCTGGGACTGCCACGTGTGTCTAAAACGAGGATTAAATGGAAGTTTCAAGACCCAAATGGGACCCTATATATCATCTTTTTTAAAAAAATAATTTTTTCTATTCGAGTTGACATACAGTATTATACTGGTTTTGCATATACAACTGCATGATTAGACATTTATATAACTTATGAAGTGATCACCCCAATAAATCTAGAACCAATCTAACACCCAATAATAATTACTATTTCATTGACTATATTCCCTACGCTGTACTTTACATCTCCATCTATTTCAAATCCCCCTCATCTAAAAAAGCACCAAAATATTAATATATTTTATTTTCCCTAAAAACACTTCCCATTTTTAACTTGATTAAACCGTGTAAGGCTACACTTGACATAGATAAATAACATCATTTTAAAAACCTTAAAAATTCTTTAAAATTTTAGTAATTTAAAAGAGTTTACCAGGTCAAACTTCACTACCTTAACCAAGGAAAATTACCTATCACTATAATACAAAGACATTTTGTTCACAAGAACACTGATGCGTATACATGTACAAACCTTCAGGTTAGTTTCTCCATCCAAACTAGCAGTTGTAATGTGACAAGAACCATCAAGTCGATCTGAGGACAGAAGCACCAAATCTGCAGGGAAAATTTCATCTTTGGCTATTCGAACAATATCACCCACCTATGAAGAATTTTGGGGAGAGTGAATATACTGATTTTAAAAGGCACGGGCTTATTTTATTGGGTTCTAACCAAGTGGTCTATCCCAATATTTCAATGTAGGAAAGTAGGCTTTTAATTAAAATATAATCAGATTAGATTTTGTGACACCAAAATATACTTGATAGCTATTATTTACTAAGTACATACCCGAATGTTTTTTGATCTAGTCTTTACAAGACCACCACTTCGAACAACATAAACAGGAGCTCCATTTACTTCATTATCTGAGTTATGTCGTAACCAATCTTCATATCCCTGTCAATATAAAAAATAAATAAGTGCCTTCTTTAGTAGAATTAGAAGATATTTTTAAAATTTTTTAAAAATTTTAAAGTACATTTTGTTGATTATGCTATTACAATTGCCCCACTTTTTTCTCCCCTTTATTCCCCTCTGCCCTGCACCACCCCTCCCACCAGCATTCCTTGCCCCTTAGTTCATGTCCATGGGTTGTACATATTAAGTTCTTTGGCTTCTCCATTTCCTATACTATTCTTAGCATCCCCCTGTCTATTTTCTACCTACCATTTATGCTTCTTATTCCCTGTACCTTTTCCCCTATTCTCTTCCCTCCCACTCCCAGCTGATAATCCTCCACATGATCTCCATTTCTGTGATTCTGTTCCTGTTCTAGTTGTTTGCTTAGCTTGTTTTTGTTCATTTAGGTTTGGTTGTTGATAGTTGTGAGTTTGTCATTTTACTGTTCATATTTTTTATCTTCTTTTCTTAGATAATCTCTTTAACATTTCATGTAATAAGGGCTTGGTGATGATGAACTTGACCTTATCTTGACCTTATACCTTATACCTTTAACTTGACCTTATCTGGGAATCAATTCATCTGCCCTTCCATTCTAAATGAGAGCTTTGCTGGATAATCTTGGATGTAGGTCCTTGCTTTTCATGACTTCAAATATTTCTTTCCAGCCCCTTCTTGCCTGCAAGGTTTGTTTTGAGAAATCAGCTGACAGTCTTAAGGGAACTCCTTTGTAGGTAACTGTCTCCCTTTCTCTTGCTGCTTTTAAGACTCTCTTCCCTATCTTTAATCTTGGATAATATAATTATGATGTGCCTTGGTGTGTGCTTCCTTGGGTCCAACTTCTTTGAGCTTCCTGGACTTCCTGGAAGTCTATTTCCTTTGCCAAATTGGGGAAGTTCTCCTTCATTAATTTTTCAAGCAAGTTTTTAATTTCTTGCTCTTCCTCTTCTCCTTCTGGCACCCCTATGATTGGGATGTTGGAACATTTAAAATTGTCCAGGAGGTTCCCAAGCCTCTCCTCATTTTTTTGAGTTCTTGTTTCTTCCCTCTGTTCCAAATAGTTTATTAGAGTCCCAGTTTTCCTTCCCATCACTATTGGTTCCCTGCATATTTTTCTTTATTTTCTTTGCATAGCCTTCCCTTGTTCCTCTATTTTGTGACCATACTCAATCATTTGTGGTTGAGTATGGTCCCCAAATAGAGAGAAAAGTGAAGGCATGCTGATTACCAATGTTTTGAACTCTGCATCTGATAAGGTTGGCTATCTCTTCATCCCTTAGTTCTATTTTTGGAGCTTTGATCTCTGCTTTCATTTGGGCCGTATTTCTTCATCCTGACACACCTCTTACATTGTAAGGGGTGGAGTCTTAGGTATTTGCCAGGGTGGAGCAACCCCCATCTCTGGGTTGTGGTGCTGTATGTGGGGGAGGGGTCAGAGAGGGAACAATGCCACTTGCTCAGCTCTTGGCTGGCTTTCATTCACTTCCCCCACTTCCCACAAGCAAATTGGGCCCTTCTGGTTCCTGGGTAGATGAGTTTGTATATGTTCTACGACCCTGTGGGTATCTCCAATGAACTCTCCGGTGAGGCTGGGAGTTTCTCACACTGTCGCAACCCCTACAGATTTTTATAGCCAGAGGTTTTTGAGGCTTTATTTCCCTCCACTGGAACCCTGGGTTGCATGGTCAGTCTCATTCCCAAGTTGACCCACATGCAAAGGTGGGACTGGCCAGTCCTCCAGCCAGCACCCAGCTGCGAGTCCTCTACGCTCCAGTTGCCTATCTCCACTCCTCCTACCAGTCTGAATGAATGTTTTAGAAGATACTTTAATTAAACAACAAAAAAAACATAAAAACTGCCCCAAAACATTTTTCACTCACCAGAATTATACTAAGTTATTTTGAAGCATATACTCATAGGAATTTGACACTTGAAAATACTAGGAATAGTCTCTTCTCTTGATTTTCATCATACACACACGTTCCTGGTTTTTATACCACCTCTTTGTTACTTCTTCTCAATTTCCTCATGGGAGCTTCCTTCTAGGTCATCTTTATGGGCCCTGTTTTGACCCACCACTTTCTCACTACAAGATTCTTCTATATCTGTGTCTTCAAAAATGTCTAAAATTTATACCTCCAGTTTGTATCTTCCTTTTAGACTCTAAACTTGAATATCCAAATACATTCTTAACATCTCCATTTTGGTGTCTCATAAAATATATTAAACATTTCAAAACTAAATTGATGATGTTATTCTCTAAATCATGTTCAGTATTTCCCATCTTGACAAATGACATCTACTGAGTTGCTCATACTAGAAATCTGGGGAGTCATTTTTGACTCCTACCTTTTCCTGACACCTATTCAATCAATAAGTTCTATTGCTTCTATACAATACAAGTGATATTTTAAACATCAAAATATAAATTCATATAGCATTATTACAGATAGTAAGTAGAAAAAATGAACAGATTTTAAAACCGAGGTTGAATTATTCCACTTTCTTAAACACTAGGTCAGTACCATTATTATTTGTATTTCTAAAAAATATGGTAGGTTATGTGGATCATCATTATAAAGGGAAATAGACATGTGCATTTCACAAAGAACACTTTGATTAAATGTTAAGAAGTAGCATTTTTTAAATGGAAAAACTTCTTGTGTTTTTTTAGAGAAAATCCAAGAACTCAGAGGTATAGAACAAGATAACAAAGTATCTGATAGCATTAAGTGATAAAAGTAAGGTACAAAATGTGTTGTGTTCTATGCTTTATTTGTGGAAAAAATATGCTTTTCTCTGAAAACACTCTGTATAGGTGTCTGGACTAATGTACAAATAATGGTTCTCTCAGGGAAGAAGAACCAGGAGACTAGGGGTTAGAAGTATAAGCGACTTTTACTGTATGTTATTTCATACTGTTCCTATTTTTTAAAATATGTGCATCTATTACCTAAAAATATTATAACATTATAAAATACAAAGCAAATATTAAAAATTGCTTGAAGGCCATTTTTTTTTCCAGGGAGAAAACTTTGGGCAAAGCATTCTTAAAATACTTAAATTATGTGGCCCTGGCCAGGCAGTTCATTTGGTTAGAAATGTTATACCAATACACCAAGACTGGGCATTTGATCCCTGGTCAGGGCACATACAAAAATCAACCAACAAATGCATAAATAAGTGGTACAACAAATCAATGTTTCTCTATTTCTCTCTTTCTCAAATCAATAATTTTTTTAAAAAATCATATGACCTTTCATAGTTCCTCTTTTGCTTTAGTTATCAAAAAGGTCTATATAAATTTAGTATTTAACTTTAATAACCATGCTAATAAAGGTCTGAGGTATAATCTTCCTGTGTCTTACTTTTAGATATTACGTGTTTTTACTTAACCCATGTTGGAAGGAAACAGGATGTCAATAATAATAATAACAGTTATTATTATTATTTTAAACTCTATTTTGTAGACATTAAATTCACCAGCATTTTTTTCAACTTGGTTAATGGCATCACATTCCAAGTTCCAATAAACCCAGTCTATACTTGGTATATATTGGGAAACTAGGAAAAGAAGTATTGCAACATTTTTAATTGCTTTAAAAAAAATACTCAGTAGGCCTGGCTGGTGTGGCTCAGTGGATTGAGTGCTGGCCTGCGAACCAAAGGGTTGCTGGTTCAATTCCCAGTCCAGTTAGTTGCCTGGGTTGCAGGCCAGGTCCCCAGTAGTGTGGTGTGTGAGGGGCAACCACACATTTACATTTCTCTCCCTCCCTTTCTCCCTCCCTTCCCCTCTGTCTAAAAAAAAATAAAATAAAATCGTAAAAAAAAATACTCAGTAGATTCACAAATTCATATAGAGCTAAACATTCAAATGATTAAGCTAAACATTCAAATAAACATTCTGACCACAAGGTGGTCAGAAAAAGCCTCAGCTATCCAAGTGGAAACGTTGCACAAACAGTTGTATATTGTGTCAGAGTTCAGGGAATAGTTTCAGGGTATATACATATTTGAGAACCATCAACATGTAAATGGCACTTCAAGCCACTGCACTGGGATGAAATCACCTAAGAGGAAATTATGCATGGAAAATAGGTCTAAGGCAAATATGTGTTACTGTGATGAAATAAATGGCATCTGCAAAGCCAAGTAAGTATGTAACTGTATGAAGTGATTTGGGTACTTACTGACTTACATAGTCTCCAAAAGAACAGTAAAGAAAGGGAAATCAAACACTGAGATCAGTAAAGTGCTATTCTGACACACCATACACATAACGTAATTATTAAAATATACTACATCACAGAATTACAAGATGTTTGTCAATTTTATTTCCACTGCAATTTAAACCTTATACCTAAACCTTATAAAAATGAAAATTTATCATATTTACACAAGAAAATTCAGTGAAATCTCTTTCTGGTGGAAGGAATCATCTCTGTATAATTGAGTGTCTGCCAAGATTTTTTGAGAAATGGTAGCTATAAAGATATAACATTTCTACAAATTTCTTTATTTCTTACTTGGCATGTTCATCCAATAACACTGTTTTTCCATACTTCGATTTTAATACCAATTCAAGACTTGGTTGAAGCTATTTCCCCTAGGGTACAACTTTACATAAAAATCAACTTCAGAGAAAAGTGGTAAAATGTAGGAAAGCACTATACAATTTTTATTCAAAATGTTCATACTAGAAGTACATGCTCTATTCCCCATAAACATTTCCCTTCTGAGCTGTATTTCTTTCAACTATTGCCAAAATCTACAAGGATGATTATAATATTAACATTTTATATATAATTTATTTTGTGCATGTAAAATGCTTATTTTAAGATGCTTCCTAGGTGTGTCAAGAGAACAACATATTTTAACAATGGTAATCATACTAAGGGTCACCAGAAATATAATAGTGTGGCTTAATTTAGTTTAATTTTACCATCCATGAAACCAAAAAAATTTGCTGCTTTCTTATGGAAATTTTTTTCACATCAATAAATGTTACTTCTGAATGGACATACTTAGCAACTTACAAATGGCCTGAGGGAAATAAGAATAGAAAGCATTTCATACCTGTTTTATGGCAGTTACTGTTATTACAAAGAATAATGGAAGCCCACTGGTAATTGGACTGGTAGGTGTATCAATCATAAGCTAGATTAAAAAAAAATACAGAGTATTATAATTTTATATTATAAACATCACACTATTAACATCTTAGATCCCAAATGTACTGGGAATTCTGAGAACAAACACTAAAACAAAATGTCACCACAGTTCACAGTAAAACATAATAGGAGGGACATATCATGTAGTGACTACAGAATAGTTTAGTTCAGTCTTACAAGTTCACTTTGTTGGCCATTACATGCATACCCACAAATACTGTTAGAGTGGACTCAGTCACAACTCTCCCTTCTTCACATGGAGGACTTCAGGTCTTCCACAATATTTGCCTGGAAGTGGAGCTCCAGCTGCTCAGACTCTTATTTCACATTTCTTTGCCCATCCTGATAAATGCTGAAAAGTCTGTCAGCAATTTTTACTCTGGGATTCAGAATAAACTCACCACTTAGGGAGGCAGAACAAAGAATGGGACTAAGGAAAGGGTTTTTATTCCATTAGAGATTTTATTAAATCTAGCAGAGCCAGAGGGGGTACAGCTTAGAAAACAATGCTGAAGTGATTAGCTAAATCATACAACTGAGGTTTCAATAAACTGCTGGAGAAATAAAAAATTTTTTGCAGTAATTATGTTTGGCTAGTTACAACATGGATCTATGATTTATTAATGCTCCTTTATGCCACAGAGGCCAATTACATTTGTTCTATTGCACAGACAAGCTGAATTCCTGATCTTAGCTGGTAATTTCACAAATGCATGCTATGTGGACATGGTTAGTATGAATTTCTCACTTTTCTGAGAAAACCAAGCTGATAGTCTATTGATTAAAAAAAAATCAGAAGTTTCTTCTCTGTTCATGAAGGAAAACAATTTTTTTGAAAAAAGTAAATGTTTCTTTAAGCTTTAAAGTAATAACTTGCCAAGCGTTCTTTTTCTTTTGAAATCCCAGATTCTATTGAGAGAAAAGTTCAGAGTTCATACAAAAATTCAATGCCACACTGAAAGAGATTGCTAAAGTATAAGAAAAAAATCATCTTTTGAAAAGAAAATGACAATAACTATTTTTAAATCTTGACTCATACTCATGTTTCATAAGCTCTTTTCTTGATATTCTGATATCAGAAAAAAGCAAATGTGAAATTAAGAAACTGTTAAACAGTCTATAATGAATACAGATTCAAGTTAAGAAAATGATCTCCTGGATAAAAATCTATTTTCATGGTGATTCTCAAAGATTTGTTTTTTAAAATTTTTAAACACCAAAGTAAAGCCGACATAACATAGAAAAATTTACTCTGTACCAAGATGGTTCCACAGGCAGAAATGTACCAAAAACATATGCTGTATATTAAAAGACACACTATTTATGTTCTGAAACATCTGAAAGATGATGTCATTTTCTTGGCTTTGATTATGGTTATGAGCATCCCAGCACATCAATAATAAAACAAAACAGAATTAATCTTAAAATTCATTGGTTAGTTTTTAGCAATTGGGATGTGGTTAAATCACTGTAATTCACTGAATACAGTGGGGAAGCTCTACAGGAAAAAAAAATACAGTTCCAAAATCAAATGATTTAGAATACAATGTAACTTTTCCCTGAAGATATATTTTTAGAAATCTTATCTATAAAATTTAACAATGTACTAAGAGACGAAGCTTACCTGAACCAAAAATATAATAAGAAAATAAAAGTTTGCCACTCTTCTGAACTGTTCAAATAAATTCTTTGGAACAAAATTCCACACAGTATACTAAAAAAAAGAGAGAGAGGAGACAACAAATTAATATTTAAAAATAATATATACTATATGGATATAAGAAAAGTAAAATCAGATTTGCTAAGCTCTTAGACAAATTCATATAACTTTTTTAATGATTAAAATGTATTGGATTTATTTCTTTCTAAAGTTTGTAAAAAATACAGAATGCTTCATGAATATGCATGTCATCCATGCAGAGGGGCCACACTAACCATGTCTGTGTCGTTCCAATTTTAGCATGGGTTTGCTGAAGTGAGTACTCATGAAACTCTCATGTCGAGACTCTCAGTCCATGCTGCTGAAACTATTGGGGTTTTAGAGTCAGGACTTTTATTTTACTATTTACTGGCAAATTTTGATATAATTTTTAAAAATGAGATAAACTGTAACCTAGAGATTTTGCTACTAAATTCTTTTTTAGAAGCTAGAGACAGCAGATCTAAAACATTTTTGTAAAAAAAAATTTTATGGTATTATTGGTTAATAAGATTATGTAGGTTTCAAGTCTACATTTCTATGATACATAATTGTATTGTGTGCCCACCATCAAAAGTCAAATCACATTAATATTTTAATAATTTATTTTGCACTTTGGTTACTGTACAAAACTAAACATAATGCTAAAGATAAATACTGATAGAAATGCTTACACTAGGTATAATCTATTTTATATTTTTACATAACTCATTGTCAGAAATAGAAGAAATGCTATAATTATTCAATTATTTATTGGTAAGTATAGAATATGGAAAAATAATCCAGAATGTGAAAAAATTTTTAAAAATACTTTAGGCAAGTGATCAGTGGAATACCTACCCACCAAGAAAATCTCATATAGAACATGAAAATCTGTCACAATGTCAGTTTTTCAAGTAAAACAGTCAAGTATGATGGTTAAGAATATAGACGGTAGTGGGTTAAACTGCTGGGGCCTACATCCTAATTCAAGGTCACTAAAGACCCTGGAACTTAATCTCTCTGTGCCCCACTTTTTCCCTCTATAAAAGGAGGGCAATAATCATCATGTTGTATTTTATAATCATATTGTTATAAAGATTAAATAAACTAATAAGTTTATAAAGCACTTAAGACAGAACCTGGCTCATATTAATTGCTATGTATCTGGTATATTATTAATTAACTCATAGGGGAAGAGTACAAATACAGTACAAATTTTACTTGTGTCACTCACTACTCACAACACAACTTCATTTATAAAGAGGGAAACAGTTTATAGCACTGTTCCTTTACCCTGTATACATTCTCCCAGTTGAGTATAAGATCTGAGGATAGGAGTATTCTTTTATTGATGGATCTATCCAGCACTTATACCACTACTTGGCACATAGCTGGAGATCAAAACTTGAATAGGATAGAAGATAAATATGGTAGAAATTATTTTTCTCTTTCAGCTAACTATCCTGATGCCAGGCAATGAAGCCTTAATGATTACTGACTATTTAAGATATTTAAAGAAACATTTTACCTAATTTTCTCTGGTGTGATGTAAGATGGTTCTAATTTCTAAAATTTTGTATGTGAAAAATTCACTTCTTAATCAGCTGGTTTAAGACTTGAAACTTTCTTTTCCATATGAACAACTTTATAAATATGGCTGGGTTCCCAGAAGAGCGAGCCCACAAATGGCTATTTGACTCAAGGGTATATAAAGAGTTGTACAATACCTAACAACCTGTTTTCTTAGGTGAAATTGTAATTTTCAGTCCTAATCTCAGATACCTGAAACCTATTTTCCTACAGTCGAACCAGTGGCTCCAGCTTCCGGGATTGGGAATTAAGCGCTAGAGAGAAGATAGGTAGATCCTTCCTGGAACCAAAAGAAGTTACTGTTCAATACCTACATATGAAATAGTAACTCTGACTCAAATCACCTTCAGCTGATCATAACTAGAGTTAAAATACAATTGTCTCTACAGGGGTCAAAGTATCCATGTAACTTCCCCATCATCAAATCAAATGCGTAAACTTTATAAGAATGAGACTGACAATACTTACATTCATTTACACATTAACTACCAGCCACGGCATCAGTCTATTCGAATCATAACAGTGACAATATATTTTGTCTTCCAGAATCTTGAAAAGAGCAACTACATAAATTGGCAGTAAGGTAATTGGGTTCAGGACATGTTCTTTGGATAGCTCAATTATGCAATGAAAAAACTCGAAATAAATAAAAATTGCTTGTGAAAACTAGCTTATAAATGTTAGGAATAGTTGTCTGCAAGTTTTCTAAAATACACACACATTAATAGATTGAATGAGTCTAAATTCTGTGCTTGCCGTCATATACAGAAGGAAGCTGGTAAAATAATAGTAAACAATATGAAAATACTCTAAAAAAACTATTATGGTTTTAAAATTTGAATTATGTAATAATAGTCAAGAAAAATGAATTGGAAGTGTAAGTTCTCTGCAGTTATGTATATGACTGTATAATTGACCTTTTTTCCTCGTATGGTCTAACATTAGTAAGAAAACCAAAACACAGATATAAAATTAAATCTTTTGCAAAGAAGTTTAAATGTAAAATAAGGAAGTTACTATGATAAATTAAATTAAACCAACAGATATCATGCATCTACAATGTGTGAAACACACTTTATAGGAGGAACAATGATAAATTCAATATTAAATATAAGAGATTAAAAACAAATAGCAATAGCTGCAATTCAAAGAAAAATAAATGAAGCAATAGCTGAATACAAAGAATTAAGAGGAAAAGCAGTCACTGAGAAAGAAAACTTTAACAAAGAAGGTCATACTTGACATGGGCTTTAAGAGAGGAACATTCACAGGCTGAAAATAGAGGGCAAACACAGGGAGAACACTTCAGGAAGGAAGGACAGTATGAACAAAGGTAAAGAGGAGGGAAGTTCACCATGGCTTTCTGGGCAAAAAAGTAATTCTGTCTGGAGGAGTTTAAAGGAATAATGGTGGAAAAAGTAGTATAAAGGAAATAACAGAAGCAAGCCTCATTTATGGTCAGAAAAACAATTTACACTGTATAAATGTCTACATTCTTGAAATTGTGGTAAAAAACATGAATTTTACTTTTCCACAAAAACATAAAGTATATTTTTAAAAACTGTGGTTATCAACACAAAATCATAGCAAAGATACAGTGGTAGGGAAACTTAACATAAGGTTATGGAATAGCAGGTAATACGGCTTGCAAGTAGCTTAAGAAAGCAGTAGTGGAGTAAGAAGGAAGTAATAATAATAATAAGGGAATAATGAAAGAGTTTTCAAGGAAATGTTAATTTCAATATCTGCATTTTTGAAACAGCAGTCAAAAACATTAAACCTGATACTACTGCATATGAAAACAGTTATACAAAGATATTTAATCCCAAAAGTTTCCCAGGACATGCAAGAGGAGGTCTAGCAGATAAGAATTACAAAAACTAGATTTAGAAAAATTATTTTAAAATCTGAAAAGTATCCAAAATATAAACAGAAACTGAAAGAGGGTTTAATTTTTTTTAAATTGCAAATGGAAGGAGTATGAATTGTGCACCATGGATTCTTAGCCTGGAGACACTATATAAGCTCCCAGAGCAAAAGCAGCAAACCAAGGGAAAAACTACACCCTGAACAAAATATGAGAGATCAGAGTTCAGGGCTGGAAAAGTAGATAAAAATGTAACGAGAAAATACTGGTAGTGAAAGAACTACACACACACACACACACACACACACACACAAATTCAGAACATACAATATCCAAAACCCAGACTGACAGCTAAACTACGCACTAGAAAGGAATGAACTACTGATACTGATACTTGCCAATGACAAAGTTGAGTCTCAAGAGTATTAAGTGAGCCCTGGCAGGCGTAGCTCAGTGGATTGAGCGCGGGCTGCGAACCAAAGTGTCGCAGGTTCGATTCCCAGTCAGGGCACATGCCTGGGTTGCAGGCCATGGCCCCCGGCAACCGCACATTGATGTTTCTCTCTCTCTCCCGCTTTCTCCCTCCCTTCCCTCTCTAAAAATAAATAAATAAAATCTTAAAAAAAAAACAAAAAACACTGAAGAGCAATGTGTCTTAAAAATGGCATTAAAAAAAGAGTATTAAGTGAAAACAAGTTAGACACAAAAGATTCATACTGTATGACTGCATTTACATGAAATTTAGAAAAGACAAAACTAGTTACAGAAAGCAGACCAGTAGCTGCTACTGCTAGAGGTAAGGAAGAAGGGGACTGGCTCCTAGTTTTCAGAGTGGTGAACATATTCCACATCTCGATTCTGGTGGTGGTCACATGATGTTACACAGCTGTCAAAATTCATCAAACCATACACTTACAATTGGGGAATTTAATGTACATAAATTATACCAAAAGTTTTTTTTTTAATCTTAAAACTTCTCAAGAAGGACTTTTAGTACTAAAAACTACGTCATTAATGTAAAGCTCCTCTATTACTTCCTTTCTGTTTGCTGCTTTAGAACCACTAATGAGAGATATCACTAATGGGTGTGCTGTACAAGCAAATAATGTGAAGACTGAAAAAAAAAAAAGGGGGTAGAGCAAAGGAAACACTGGTCAAAGACAACATCCTTGGGAAAGATGAGATCAGGATTAGAAAGAAAATTATTAGTCACTCTAGAAGGGAAGAAAGGAGCAACACAAAAATGCTTCTTAAGGTTATCTATTAAGCAATAGTTACATTCTAAAAGCAGAACTTTACCCTTAATTTCTCTGACTCACAAGCTCTATACCTGCACTATGCAATAGGGTAACCATTAGTTGTATGTTATTGACATTTAATGGACAATAAATAAAAATTAAGTTCTTCAGTTGCATTAGCCATATTTCAAGGCCCAAATAGTCCCATATGGCTAGTGGCTATTATATTAGTGTGGAAAACATTTCCATATGAGAATGAAGTCTACTGGACAGCATTACTCTGTTATCTTCAAGTTTCAAAATAAACTAAGACATCCTATAAACTAAACAAGGAAGAATATGGAAGAGTAAAGCAGTATTTGGAACTATAAAAGGTTTATAGAAGAGTGATAAAGCTGGAGAAAGGAAGGCTTTAAAGTTGCACAGAACTGAGTTCAAACTCCAATCTCATCAGTGACTAGTGAGCAACCCTCAGTAAATTACTTCCCAGCATCTCCATGGACAAAAATGATACAAAATGAGTATAACACTTTGTCAAGCTATCTCAGAGTTGTTGTAAGGATTAAATAATATGAGAAGTATCTAATACAGTGCCAGGCACATAGCATAAATATTAGTTCATTATTTTAATTGCAACTAAGCATAATTTCTAATATGTTGGCTACCTGCTATTAGCAATTGGCAACTCTTTTCATTTTATAGTTAACACGTTTTGGCTAAGATAATTCTAACTGACCATTTCCTTGAATTTTAAGGCTATAAATGTGTACTAGGATACACAAATAAATGCCTTTTCAAAACAAATTGATACCTATTCATACTTTTAATGAAAGTGTTTATTCTTACCTTGGATGAAATGATCCGGTTATCTATAAATTTCTGAGGTGTGTAAAGGCCATTCTGAGGAAACCTGTTGGCTATGTAAATAGTTCTTGTGTCACTTTGATGTGGTGGGTCAAAACCCTAAGATCAAGCAAAAAAAAATAGCAATGTGGTCAACGAGGTTAATTGTTACAATTCTTTACATTTGGTTTTATTTAACTACCAAATTACACATTATTGGCCTTGAACTATAGACTCTTTATTCTGAGCAGAGTTAAAGCCACATTTTTTTTTCTTTTACAGGTAAACAGAAACATTCTATTCAGATATAAAATTAACTAGGTAACAGCTCTGGTAATGAAAATCAGTCCATATGATCAGAAATGCTACCACAAGAAAAAGAAAAAAATTTCATATAGAAGACCTACAGAGGCATTTGAGCACGAGGCTTCTTTCCTTCCCTTTCATTCCTGGAGGTTCTCTGCCTTGCTCCTAGGATGAATTCCTACTTAGCAATGTGGAAGTCCTGAATAAGCAAGACCCAGATAACAACCACCACATGTGATGAAGAAGTTTATATTTTACTTCTTCTACACCCAGATCAACTTGGTTTCAAAGAACTTTGCTTTCAGAGGATTTAAAATGTGTTGGGTCTTGCCCCAATTCATTCCATCTCTTTGTGCTAATTACACTATCAACAGACTCCCCAAAATATGGGCATGTTATAATTCTGGCCTCACATTTAAACAACCATCTCTCAAAGTTCATTTAGTAATGATCTCTACTGGAAAGGTTTTCAGTGATAAGAATACTGATACTTCATTACTATAGTATTGTACTCCTTCCATGTATAGATCCTGGGATCCCCTTGACAGACTAAAAGCAGTCACCAAATGCCAAGACCTTTTCTTAGGTCTAACAGGCAATGACTTGTAATTTCTTAGATTTTCTTTTTTTTTTCATGGTGGTCAAGGGTTATTTACTAGCACAACTAATTTATTAAAAGGTCAATTAAACTTGGTATTTACAAACTAGAACAATCCATTTTTAAATATTAAGGACTCTAATTTAGTAATTTACTAAGTAATGTGGCTACCATTCAATGCTCAGCATGCCTGTAAAATTTCCATTAAGCACAGACACACAAATAGTGGAAATTTCCATATTACCTAGAGTGATATTTTATTTAGCACATCAGAATATTAACAGTGCAATGTATGGTTTTCAACTGTTGTTATTCTGTTTTTTTAAACATTATTCTGTGATCTTAGAAACAGCTAGTATGGGACTGTGAATTAAATGTATGTTCCATAAAAAACACCTATGAAGTTAAATTTTATTTGTTTATGCTATTTATAGTGATGACCATATTTTGTGGATGTGAATGTGCCATTATGTGTTTGATTTCAAATCAATTTCTTCAAGGATAAAATGTGGTACATATATTTATTTCCTGTTAAAGATTTTACAGTGTTGCCCTGTAATAACTTATGGGGGGGAAAAGGCAGGTCTCAAAATCAGAGTTGAAACTCACTGTTCATTTTAAAGGTACAAGACACTTATTAATTCAACAAATATTTAAACCATACTAATTTAAACCATTACTATGTTAAACCATGAAGGTGTATAGGATTTGTTATACTGTATACTCAAACATATCATAACATGTTCAAATCAATAAAAGAACAAATAGCTTGAATTCTAATGCTGTAGTCTATGGTTTTATTTCTCAAAGGGGGTTCATAGGAAGTTTGCTTATAAAATTTATAAAGTTACAAGAGAAACACACAAGTAATGAGCATTAAATTGCATGAAGTATAACCACCCAGCACCTACTCTAACCATGTTAAATAACACTAAGTTACATATCATGCATGTAAGCTTCTGGGATAAATTAAAGAAAAAACAAACTAAATTTGAGGATCTAAAAGATATATAAATCTTTAACAAGGTATCAAGACAACTGATGCTGAGAACCACTGATACAGAATTTTATTTTTTGCGAAATTCCACCAAGAATGGAATTTATTACTATGTTCATCTGAACTTAAGAAACAAAAAATAAATTAATAAAATGAAAACCCTCCCCCCAAAAACATACATACATATACTTATATATACATATATATAATATACATACTACTGCAACATTTGATTCATGACTAGAATGACCAATGATCACATACTCAAGTCTGGGAACTCCTGAGATTTTTCTCAATTATTTATAGAGGATACACCGAAATGTTCAAAAAATAAAATCAGTCTTCAATTAAATTGAATTTTAAATTCAGCATCACCATATTCCAAGATAACATAATTTAAAATAAGATGACAATTCCAGGAGAGTAAGTTTTCCTTAGCCCCAAAGAAGCCATAACATTCACTTATGCATTCTGAGTATTTTCCGTTGTGATTAATTCACATTATCTCATCCACTCATGCTACAATCAATGACATGTATGTGTGTGTGGATATGTGTATTCTTTTTCACACATAATATAGTTAAGTATATATTTGTGACTGTAGTATTAAGTACAGCCAAATGCCCCTTACAGAAATTAAACCTATTCAGTTCATTGGCATCATCTTCTCTGCAACAAATTACGTTAGCCATAAATGAAATAAAAATAGGATACAATTGTCCAAAAACAAAGTGACTTATAGCAGGGTCCATAAATGGGCTTTAGGTCTGTGAATCTCTGAACCTGTAGCCAGTTTCTATACATGAATTTGTTTCTGATAAAAGCAAGCATAGTTTCCATGATGTAAAGACACTTACAACCATTTACCCATAAGTCTTGCTTTTGTAATCAGTTCCCAATTTCAATATTCTATATTTTAAAAATGACACAAGAGAATCTTTGTTTCCATAACACCTCTTTTTAACAGGAGTCAAAACAAAATATCTGTTACCAAATTAATTGAATAACTATATTGTTATTGTTAAATTCAAGTATAGTTTCAAACTATTTCTAGCAAGCATTATCAACAATTCTATGGCACTGAGAAATACAATCTGAACTCCCTAATAACTAGGATACATGCCAGGGTTCAGAAACTTTTGGCACACAGTACATTTTCTGCAGTCATCCCAGACTACCTGTTCACACCCTCAACCCTTTGATGCTTGCCTGCTACTTTCTCCTCAGATCTCATCTTGTCTCAGGCAAAGGAATCAAGACAGGTTAATGCTATTCTAGCCACCTGATGTGGGCTTTGGAAGCACACACTTTTTAATTATTTAAAAATAAAAACTCTCATACCCTAAGAAAGTCTGAAATTCAAAACCTCTTTTGTATTCTGTCTGGATTTATGTTACAGCTACAGGTACAAAACAAAGTGGGTATTTAAGTTGGAAAAAAGTCCCATATGGCACTTGGGGGAAGAACTGACAACACACAGGACTCATATGAAAGAGGCTCCTTTTGTAACCACAAACTGATGAGACCTTGGGAAACCAAACAAGCAAATGCTTTATAACTTTTAGAAGTTGGTTTTGGCACAAAACAGTACTTGAAAATGAATCACAACACTTTTACACCAATTATACTAGCTTCTGTGCTATCTTAAAATCCCAAATATTTTATTAAAAAAAAGCACAGGCATTACACATAAAAGAGCTAAGCTATTTAATTTTAGTTCTACAATTAAATATTGTCACAATTTCTTTAAGAAAAACATCATCTTTAGAGTTCACAGTGATCAATGCAAATTTGTGCTTCTTATTCTTATATGTAATCTAATTCCTCCATAACAGAAAAAATTTCAAACTTTAAAAAAAAAACCCTTCAAAATAACAATAAAAAAAGCTTTAGCCCTGGCTGGCATGGCTTAGTTGGAGCATCATCCCGTAGACCAAAGGGCCATGGGTTCAGTTCCCAGTTGGGGCATGTACAAGAAGGCAACCAAGTCGGTGTTTCTTATATTGATGTTTCTCTCTCTCTCTCTCTCTGCAATAAAATAATGTCCTCAGGTGAGGATAAAAAATAAAATAAAATCTAAAAAAAAAAAGAGAAAAAAGCTTCAGAGTGAAGAAAGCAATAGCATTATCATTAAAACAAATGAACTGAAGCTTTATTTAGGTCACATGCTTTGACCTATCAATTTTTAAAATAGGAAGCCTGTTTCGAAGAATGCCTGAACCAAGAAACTGCTATAAAATAACCACAGCAGCAGCAATAACAAAACCCAACAATCTTGCACCTATCAGATCTACTTATACAACACAGACAACCTACCTTTCATCTTGACATAATTATAAACATTATAATTAGTCCGTAAGACTCTTGCTTTTATGTAGAATAAAAATGTATACCTTTCCTGTTACAACAGGTACAATGTAATACCAAGCATTTATATTTAGCAAATCAATTTAAATAATACTGTTACTGAAATAGTATTTTTGAATGATCACATACTTTGCTCTACAGGTTTTCCTACTCACCTACTGTTTCCTGATTGGTTGCTTAAGTGTGATTTCCTATCCTCATTGAGAGAACTATATATAACAGTTCTCTCTTACAGCTAAGAGATTATATGCCTCAAAGTCAAAATTCCTTTTGGGAATAAGCTTAAAGGAAGGAAGGAAGGAAGGAAGGAAGGCAGGCAGGCAGGCAGGCTGGCTTCCAGGAATCATTTCAGAAATAAAGCTGGTAGGCCCAAATGAAAAAACAGATCAAAGCTCCAAAACAGAACTAAGCAATGAAGAGATAGCCAACCTATCAGATGTAGCATTCAAAACACTGGTATTCAGGATGCTCACAGAAATGGGTGAATATGGTCACTAAATAGAGGAAAAAGTAAAGGCTATGCAAAGTGAAATAAAGAAAAATGTATAGGGAATCAAAAGTGATGGGAAGGAAACTGGGACTCAAATAACAATTTGGAGGAAGAAGAAATAAACATTCAACCAGAATGGAATAAAGAACAAAATTTCAAGGACTTCCGGCCAAGATGGAGGCATAGGTAGACACACTGTGCCTCCTCACACAACCAAAATAAGGACAACAACAATTTAAAAACAAAAAACAACCAGAACTGACAGAAAATTGAACTGTATGGAAGTCTAACAACCAAGGAGTTAAAGTTGACACATTCATCCAGACCGGTAGGTGGGGCAGAGTCAGGCAGCCAAGGGGAGGTTAAGAATAGTATAGGGAATGGAGAAGCCAAAGAGCTTATATGTATCATCCATGGACACAAATTAAGGTTGGGGGGGGGATGCTGGTGGGAGGAGGGTTCAGAACAGAGTAGAATAAAGGGGAGAAAAGAAATGGGACAACTATAATAGCATAATCAATAAAATATTTAAAACAAAAGAAATAAGGTTGGTAATAATTTCACAATCACTGAGAGGGGGGTGTCTACTGGCATTTTGTTAGTGGGGTGGGCAGAGATATGGGACAGTCAGCAATGCATTGTAGAGTCCTTACAACGAAGAAATGTCCTGTGAACCTGACAACTATCAAATGCCATGCCTGATACTCATGTTGGTAAAAACATCTTTAGAATAATATGGACTCCCTATTTAAATATAAACACAAAATATTTTGTATGAATTTATGAATTTTTCAGGAATGCAACTACCATGCAAATTGAAGACATACTTTGTTTTGTTAGAACTTTATGAAGAGTGGTTCACTCTTTCAGAAAACTGCATTGCCAATGGAAATGTCACTTGGACTTGAGTCACTAAAACATTACATGTTCAGCAATCTGCATTAATAGCCGTGCATTCACATGATTATAGCAACTTATTATGTCTAGTGGGAGAACTCACATACCGAAACAGACATTACTTAATATAAATGTATTTATTTTTTCTTTACATGACAACCAGAGCTTTAATGTTGACTTTTTAAAAATCTCATACATAATGTTATCTTTATTTTAGAATGAGAGAAGCTTTATTACAGAGAAGAACAAGCACCTAGATCAACAAGAAGCTCTATAAACAAGGAGGCTCAAGAAGTCCTGGGGAGAGTCCCTGCGACAAGAACAAGATCACACACTGGCCAGGGACAATGGAGGCCCATTAAAGGGATACTTTTTGGCTTCTCTCAGGGGATGGGGTAGATGGTGCACTGACTCTTCCCTAGAAATGTACTTCGGGGAGGAAGGGGGGACTATCTGAAAGAAGGTGAAGGGATTAGTCAAGAAACGTGTGAAGGACCCATGGACATGAACAATGGGGTGGGGACTGACTAAGGAAGTGGGGGAAAAGGGGGAAATAATTGGAACAACTGTAAAACATTAAAAAATAAAAAAAGAAGAAGAAATGTACTTCCCCTGAGCCCTATTTGTTTGGGCATAAAGTCCAAATGATTTGATCCTGCCAACATTCATATCTGACCTGTAAAATTTCCAATTTATTAAGTTTCATCTCATAGAGCATAATGATGACAGTGTCCTTAAACTTAGGTGGGTATAAGAGGACATGTTCCTTACCACTGCCCAAAACTTCTAGTGTCACCGAGAAAACTTCACAAGACTATAAAAAGAACCAACAAGTCAATCAACTACACTGATTTTTTTTAGAATAATTTCATTTTTCAAAAACTGAGGCAAAACTGGCATGTATACATATTCTAGAGACTACCAAATAACAAATGGGGTATGACTTGGAATTTATTAAAATTTGACCTTATATACAATATAAAAAGCAGAAATGACTACACGAAAGTCATAGTCAAACCTCTCACAAGTAGTTTTGGGCATTGATAATGTTGACTTTTTTAAAAAACAAGTTATTTATCTACTCATTGGATAAAAAAATTGTGGTACATTTACACAATAGAATACTACACAGCAGTAAAAAGGGAACTCCTACCTTTTGTGACAGCATGGATAGGCCTATTATGCTAAGTGAAATAAGACAGTCAGTGAAAGGCAAATACCATATGATCTCACCTATAGGTGGCATCTAATGAACAAAATAAGCTAGCAAGCAAAATAGAATCACAAGCATAGAAGCATGGAACAAAAAGATAGCTTGTAAGAGGAGAGTGAGGAGGTGAGGCTGGTTGAAAGATGGTGAAGGAATTAGCCAAAGAACATATATGCATGACCCATGGACCCATGGACATGGACTACTGTGTGGGGGTTGCCTGAGGGAGTGGAGGGGTGAGTGGAGAAGGGCAAAGTGGGAAAATTAGGACAACTATAATAGCATTAACAATAAAATATAATTTAAATGAAAAATAAAATAAACCAAGTTATTTGTATCAGCAGGTTATATGGTTAAATTTTATTTCAGGATAAAAAGGAAGGGGCATTTATAAAATATTGGTTAGAAACAGGGGATACTGGGTCCGACAGGATGAAAAGCAACAAAGTGCTTGTACGGGCAAAAATACAAGCAAATGTAAGTTATATTACAAGTATTCACTACCCTGGGTCCGTAAGAGAATTACTCACATTAGAAGCTGCTGCTCATACCAAGAGCAGTATAGCCATTATTCAAACCAGGAAACTATAATAAATATTTCTAAGTACAAATTTAAATAGGCTAATGTATTAGATAAAAGATTCTGAGGTATAAAAAATATGGTGAAGTCAAAGAACAGAGATGTGTGAATCCTATTTAGTTATTCAGACAAGAATTGAAACAAAAGGTAGAGAAAACTAGGGTGAAAGGAACACAATTGTCTTAATAATTTTATATGCTGGGAACCTGAGAAACATGTTTCAGAAGAAAGTAAAACATGTTTATACAAGGTTAAAAAAAAGAACTCAGCAAATCCTAAACTGCTATGAAGATCTGAAAATTAAACTTTAAGCAGGGAAGTGATTATTTGGCAACATTGGGTCAAACTGATATTTTTTAAAAACAGAAAAGGATACTTGAATGTATTTTCAGTTTTTTCAGCAAGCAGTTCAGTTAGCCTGTATAGTGACTATTAAAACTGTACTGCTAATCTGCAATTCCTGTCTTCTGTATATAATGAAAAGAATTTACTTTAGCAACCCACCAGAGTATTCACTGAGTACTTTTGTTACTGGCTTGTTCTTGCAGATGCAGAAAAGAATTACAGGCCAGCAAGCCTATTAGTGTGCAAGCAAAGCTTAGCAGTGAATGGGAGAGCAAAAGCAAGAGTGGCTAGAGCAGGGTGGCAAAAGGCCCAGGTGGCCAGGGCCTGACATCCTCCCCACTGCCAGCCTCACCCCCTCCGGCAGTAAGGCACAAGAGAGTCATGTGCAGAGATCAAGTCCTTCTATTCTGAGGACTTACATAGTTGAAGGCATGGGGGTGAGGGAGTTACATTTTGATTTGACAGGTAAAGGTGGTGCCAGTTTTCAATGGAGACATTACTGCCTAAATGTAGGTATGGGTGGGGGTCTGTTAGCCGAAATCCTTATCTTGCTTCAGACTCTATTTGCTCATTCATTTTTTATGTGACTGGAGGCAGGCAGTTAACCAAACTTGTTTATGAGCTTTTTCTTTTGGGCTCTGTAGTCCCCCTCCCCTTCTCCTTTCTAGGCCTTGGGATGAATACATAGCGTCAAGGTTTTCCTTTTCCCAGCTAGTGGAGATGATACACATAGAGACTTTCAAGGGCTTCCCCCCAACACTTTCATAATTTACTTGTGTTGTTCCGGACGCCTGGCAGCCTTATCAGACCAGGCTCAGGATTACTGGGTCAACATGTGAACTTTTGCTTCTAGCATCCTGTATTAAGTTCTTTGTTAGACTGTCATAGTGAGGGCCCTGCCTTTATTTCCTTTCTGGTCGCTCATTCCTAGTTGCTACCTAAGTGTTAAAAGGTGTTGCCTGGCAACCAGGAGCTAGACACTGGCCAGCAACAGTAGCATGTCTCAGGATTCTTCCTGTGTTCTCTCCTGCAACACTTTCTATGTTCTTTTGTAGTGTGCTAAGGACCACTGCTAATAAAAATATATGAGAATCCCTGCCACTTGGAGATAATGAAACCTTAGTGAGTTAGGCCTCATTTACCTTAGATCCCATCTAATTTCCTACTTCTCCTCACATATTTAAAGTCAAACTAGAACCATCTTCTGGTTTCAATGTGGGACAACCAATACAGATATCTAGTAAGCAACTAAATATGTTTGTTTGGAGGTCAGGAAAGAGGGCCGAACTTGAGATGGGAATTAACAATAATAGCTGAAGACAAGTATACATGAGACTGCCTATTAGGTAGGGGTGTACAGCGGAAGAAGAGGTCAAGAGTAAGAGATGAAATTCTCAGGACTATTATTGAAGATACACTTAGGAGAAAAGAAATAAGTAAAGGAGAAAGCTCACCAGAAAGGAAGAAAAACAACAGCGGTGTGGCACAAACGCAGAAAGAAGTTGCAGAAAGGAATTATTTCAACTAAAAAAAAGAGACTTCGGAAATAATTAGAAAATCGTTGGTGGCTTTTGCAAGTAACAGTTTGATTATAAGTAAAAGGGCTACAATGGGTTGATGAATGGGGGTGGAGAGGAAATTGGGGAAGTGGGAATAGTTTGTCCTGAGGACTTACATACACGACGAGACGGAGGTGAGGGAGTTACTATGAATAGCTGGATCAAGTGAAAGATTTTTAGTGTAAGCAAGTCGTAAGTATATTTTTTAGGTTTGAAATGAAGGATCTGGCAGAGAGGAGAAAAATAAATTTATAGGAAAGAAAAAATTATTGGAGGATCAAGGAAAAAAAGAAAATGATCAAGAGCCAAGGTGTAAGGCAAAACTTTGGAAATAGACAGGATCTACCTCATTTGAAATGGAGAGAATTTTTTTTTATCTGAACATGAAAAATGAAAAAATGAAGAAAGCTGAAGTCACATACTATCACCTTTGCTGATTGGTAGTTCTAAGAAACAACTCTGTAATGAATTGTTCACAAATTCATCAACTGAGTAACTGAATTCAGTGAGAGTTACTCTGAGAGTGTTTATAGATTTCCTGTCTTCTTCCTCTGGCTTTCTGCATAAAGTCATATCTCTAACGAATGCTCAGGTTTCTGTCACTAATCAGATCATTTAATATTCAATCAATTTTAAGCTTCATAGTCACTTTTTTAGTACTAATAGATAGTTCTTATATAACAAAAATAAAACATAATTCAGAAACTTAGAAACTCTTTAATTGCTGATGGTCATCACATTGACTTCTGATAGCCAAAGGCATTAGTTCTGACTAATGTTTTGAATTTCACAGACCAGTAAAAAACTTTAAATTGGGAAACTGACATAAAGTTGCCAACTTTTGATTTTCTTCAAATAAGAATATTAACAAAAAAGTAAGGTAAATAATCTATGATTTAAAGGACAATTCTTCTTACAAGTCTGAGAAATTGTCTGAGCCCAAGAACACATAACAACTAAATATTATCCCAAATGGGATTTTAAACCAGAAAAAAGACATTTAGTGAAAAACTAACATCTGGATAAACTATGGAGTTTAATTAATAATAATGTATTAATTAAACAAATTAACAAAGAGAGCACAGTAACTTAAGATGTTAACGAGAAACTGTAAGGGGAATGTACAAGAATTCTGTTATCTTTGCAACTTTTCTGTAAATCTAAAACTTATTCTAAGACTAAAAAGTTTATTTTTTAAAAATTATAAAGACAGTCCTCGAAAACAAGGACATCATAAATTTAAATACACACACACATAAATATGTGTTGTACCTAGTTTTTCTCATTTTGTTGTAGGCCACTAAAAACAATCTCAATCTATGGAAACATCATCATTAGGGAGCCCGTGGTCTAGGATTTTCAACCCCTTCATCTCCTGGCACACACAAACTAATACAATTCTGCAGCACACCAAAACACACATTATAGTTTTTGCTGATCTGACAAAAAAACAGGTATAGTTTTGATTCATTCACACGGAACGGCTATTGTTGTGTTGGCTGTTGTCATTTTCTTATTTAATAATCTAATGGAAAAAGGAGGTTAGTGCCCCTAATAGTCAGGTATTGCATGTTTTAAAAATTCTTGCACATGCTGGTTAAAATTGCCAGTCTAGGGAGACTATGAACTGTAAAGATTCTTAAAAGCATCTCTGAATGCTTATTTAAGAATTTGAATTTCCACTACCTCCAAATGAATCCCTAAGTTTCTTTGTTTTCAATTCTGCAAATTTAAGTTGGACACAAAGCTGATCAACATTGACAGGTAAGCACTGCATCAACGCCCTTTAATGTGGTACACAGAGTTGGATCCACAAATTCTGAGGGTCACCTGCATATGTAAGTTTAGAGGCAAGTTCCTTCACAACATTTAAATCTCAATAGGAAAACACAAATTTGGGAGCTACTTCCTGTCTTTTAATAGCAAAGAATCAAGAACTCCCTCACGTCTCTGTTAGTGTTTTTGGGAACTTTTATATTAAAGAGCATAGTGCAGAACTCCGACAAGCAAGAATATCTATGTTCTCGTCATAGTGTAGGACATGCAAGAGTGAAAAAGAGACTTCCGGCAAGATGGAGGCATAGGTGGACACACCGTATCTCCACGCACAACCAAGATTGGAACAACAACAATTTAGAGGCAGAATAACACCCAGAACTGACACAGAATTTATCTGAATGGAAGTCGGACAGCCAAGAAGTTGAAATAGACCCGTTTATCCAGACTGGAAGGAGGGGTGGAGAGGAGCTCACGTCGCAGCGCACGGAGTGCAGGAGTGCAGAGAGAGCTGGGCGCCTAAGGCAACGGGGAGCGAGTAAGCCATCCAGGGCGCACAGCGGGTGGACCCTGAGTACGCAAGTGGCAACTGGTGGACCCAGTGAGGCTGTGATTGTGGACCAGGGCGGAGCACGCAGCCCAGGATCCCAGGGAAGGGACTGAGATCCCAGGAGAGAGGGGAGACTGCCATCGTTGCCTCCCGCCCCCGCCCCCGCCCCCACATACAATGTCACAATCTAGCAACTGGGGTGCCCAGTCCCAGTGAACACCTAAGGCTCCGCCCCTCACCGTAACAAGAGCGACCAGACCAGAAAAAAGAGAGCGAGCGATGGCTCAAATAGAAGAACAGATCAGTCCCCCAGGACTCATCCTTTTGAGAGACCAAGAAATAGCTAACCTATCAGATGCACAGTTCAAAACACTGGTGATCAGGAAGCTCACAGAATTGGTTGATTTTGGGTGCAAATTACATGAAAAAATGTAGGTTACCATAAAAGAGATGAAGGAAGATGCACGGAGAACCAACAGTGATGGGAAGGAAACTGGGACTCAAAACAATAGAGTGGACCAGAAGGAAGAAAAAAAAAAACCAAACAGGAAATAATGAAGAAATAAGAATCCAAAGAAACGAGGAGAAGCTTAAGAACGTCCAGGACATCTTTAAACGTCCCAACATCTGAATTATAGGGGTACCAGAAAGGGAAGAGGAAAAGCAACAGATTGAACACGTATTCGAACAAATAATAAAGGAGAACTTCCCCATTATGGCAAAGGAAATAGATTTCCAGGAAATCCAGGAAGCTCAGAGGGTCATAAAGAAGTTAGACCCAAGAAGAAACACACCAAGGCACATCATAATGACATTAGCCAAGCTAAAAATGAAGGAGAGGATCCTAGAAGCAGCAAGAGATAAGGGGACAGTAACCTACAAAGGAGTTCCCATCAGACTGTCAGCTGATTTCTCAAAAGAGACCTTACAGGCAAGAAGGGGCTGGAAAGAAATATTCCAAGTCATGAAAGACAAGGACCTATATCCCAGATTACTCTATCCAGCAAAGCTTTCATTTAGAATGGAAGGGCAGATAAAGTGCTTCTCAGATAAGGTCAAGTTAAAGGAGTTCATCATCACCAAGCCCTTATTTTATGAAATGTTAAAGGGACTTATCTAAGAAAAGAAGATAAAAAAAACATGTATAGTAAAAGAACAGCAAACTCACAATTATTAACAACCACACCTAAAGCAAAACCAAAAGAAACTAAGCAAACAACTAGAACAGGAACAGAACCACAGAAATGGAGGTCACATGGAGGGTTAGCAACAGGGGAGTGGGAGGAGGAGAGAGGGGGGAAAAGGTACAGAGAATAAGTAGCATAGAATGTAGGTTGCAAATAGACAGGGGGAGGGTAAGAATAGTATGGGAAGTGTAGAACTTATAAGTATGACACATGGACATGAACTAAAGGGGGGAATGTGGGTGGGAGAGGGTGTACAGGGTGGAGGGGAGTGAAGGGGGAAAATGGGACAACTGTAATAGCATAATCAATAAAATATATTTTAAAAAGAAGAGTGAAAAATAATTTCCTAGGTAACGTGATTAAGTCCTGAACTCAAGCTTTATCTGCCAGTTGCACTCATTGCAAAGGGCTCTTCAAAGTGAAATTTCAGAATACCAACATGCAACACGAGCATTTATTAATAAAAATGGACTCAATACTGTGCACTGTACCAAGTTTAAGTAAAAATATTTGACTACTCTGAAATATCATGGCACTTGGTATGTCATATGTTACATTATCCTATAATTTAATTTTTTAATTCAGTATATAAATACCATTAGGCACTGACCATGTGCTAGGTAATAGGCTTGGTACTGTGGAAATACCAAAATGAGAAGTCAGGGGCCTTCTCCAACTAAAACCTCATTTTTAAAAACTACAGTTTCTTAAGAAGTACAAAATGAAACTATCAACCAAAATTCTGACTGAAACAAGTCATTAGATAACTCACTTGTTTTCCTACAGATAAATTATGTAACACATTCTTCTGAATAAAGAGTTGAGGTATGGCATAATTTCATTACTGTACAGATGTTCTAAAAAATATATATATATAAATGGACAACTATCTTATCTCTTTTAAACATTTCCAATTTCTATTTCATCACAAACTTCTCAAACTCTAAGGTAATTTGGCGGCTCCTATGGTTCAAGATGAAGAAAAAAATTTAAACTTTCAAAAACTTCCAAAGAATTTGCCATGCAGCTCAAAATGAACTCAAATGTATTGTGTTTTATGTTAGGTAACATTTTTCAGAGGCCATATACATTAAGGTACAAGCGAGGCCTAACTTCATATGGTACCTAAAATATTATGTCAACTTGAAAATGGCCAAAGAACTCTTAATCACCCTTTTCCTTTTCCTCTACATACCTGTCACCCCCAGCTCCAGAGAACCACCTCCAGAGAACCTGGAAATTTCTTCCCCTAACCCCTTCTGTAGTCTCCTCTCACTCTTGGGCAGATTTAAAGTGGCAGGACTGGGAAAGAGAGACATACAAGGAAAACTGCTGCAAGTGCTAAACTCCCTGAAAAAACTCTGGATTCAAGTCCTGTCTGGGGCATTAAGTAGTTATTGACGTTAGAAAAGTCCATACCCTGAACTCTTCCTTGCCTTCACAAAAGCAGAAATGGATAAAATCTTTTTTTCCTTCTATAAGAAGACTTAGCTAGCTTAAGATAATAATTTCTGATAATCATTCCAGACCCTGAGTCCCAAAGGCTCTCTTTCCCTTTGGGACTCTAGGTCTGGAAATAGGCAGCCTGAAGTTCAACTCCCATGGCATAATAAGGATTAATAAATAGCACCCCCTTTGTACCTGGGTCCTAGAGTCAGGTTCAGTTGAAAGGAGGCTGGAAAAAAATTGTGTACCTTTAAATATACAAAAACCTAAGAGATAATAGAATGTTATTTTTAAAAGACCATAGTGAGACAAATCAGGCAGATATATATCAATACCAGATAGAAATGAAAGAGGTCCAATAATAAATTCTGGAAATGAGAACAGTCATTTAAATCAAAAATACAGAAGACAGGATGAGCTCTAGACTGGAGGCCAGGTGAGAGAGTTAGCAGACTGGAAGTTAGGACTAAGAAATTCACACTGGAAGCAGCACATAAGAAAAATAGATGGAAAATGTGGAAAGGAAACTAAGAGCCATCAAGGACCAGTTAATGTGAAAAAGCATTCCAGATGAGAAAATTAAAGGCTGAGAAGCAATGTTTAAAGAAAAAAAAGGGCTGAAAATTTTCTGAACTGTAGAAATAAGAGCCTTCAGATTGAAAACACAATTGAAGAGCAGAAAAAACAAAAATAGTATGAAAAAAATGATACAACACAATAAAGTTGAAAAACATGGATAATCTTAAAAACGGTGTAAAAGGGATTATCAACAAAATAATGGTAATTAGATTAAAAGTGTATTTTTACATCAGCAATACTAAACTCCAGAAAACAATGTAATAAGTAGTATCTTCAAATGCTGAGTGAAATTGTTAATCTAGAATTCTGTATCTACCTAAATTAGTATCCAATTATAATTGTGAAATAAAGACATTTTAAGTCATAAAACCTAAGAAAGTTTACCACCCATTAACAAGGCCTTGCTTAAAAAAAAAAAAAAAAAAAAAAAAAGTAAATCTAGAGGGAAGAGATGTTATGCAGGAAACAATGGTGAGTAAAAGAAATCACTAAGTCTTGGCAGGAAGTCAAACTGAGTAAGTGTTAAAAAGTCAGATAATGTTTTGAGTTTAAAAAGAAGCAGAACCACAACACACACTGTGGGAGAAAGCATTTGCAAACCATGTCTCTGATAAGGGTTTTGTATCCAGAACATATAAAAAACTCTTACAACTCAAAGTTGTTTTTTTTAATTGGCAACAAGATCTGGATAGACAGTTCTCAAAAAATATATATACAACAAACTGTTTAAAGGAACATGAAATGATGTTTGAAATCATTAGTCATTAGAGGAATGTAAATCACTATACTCACTATATTGACACTCACTATAATGGCTATAATCAAAAGATAGACAAAAGCAAGTGTTAACAAGAATAAGAAGAATCCTCATACATTGCTGGAATGTAAAATGGTGCAGCCATTTTGGAAAACAATTAGGCAATTCCTCACAAAGTTAAAAATAGAATTACCATATAACTCAGTAATTCTACTCCTTAACAGAAATGAAAATAAACATCCACACAAAACCTTGCTCGTGAATAGTCAAAACAGTGTTATTTATAATAGTCAAAAGGTAGAAGCAAATTAAATATCCACTAATGGGTAAATGAACAAAATGTGGTATATCCATAAAATGGAATATTATCTGGCAATAAAAACAGAACTACTGATACATGCTATAACATGGATAACCCTTGAAAACATGCCAGGTGAAAAAGACAGTCACGAAATACCACATATTTTATGGTGCCATTTATAGGAAATGTCCAGGGTAAAAAGAAAGATTTGTGGCACGGGGTCAGAGGTCTGGAGGCATGGAGAGTGTTTAGAAAGTCTCTTTCAGAGTATAAAAATGTTCCACAATTAGAGTGTGCAATGGCTGCACAACTCTATGTAAAAAACTGAATTGAATACTTCAGATGGGTAAATTGTATGATATGTGAATTATATTTCAATAAAACTGGTAAAAGAAAAAAACTAAAGTATTATATAATAGTAATGTGAAGTTGAGAGAGGACGTATTGGCCTTAAAATCTAAATCCCTTTATTACTTACAGGTGAATAGAGATACTCAATATACAGGCACAGCTGGAAAATAAAGGATGAAAACACAATCCATACCTTCCACATCATCAAAGGGGAAAATGTGAATAGAAGAAACTTAACAAATTCAATGCTAAGTCAGTCAAAATCCTCGACTTGCAACAGAATTAAACAAATTGATTATAAATACCATATGGAAGAGTAAAGATCCAATGTAATTCAACGGGGGGGGGGGTGGGGGGGGGGCATGGGTTTAGGGGTTCTACCCAGCCAGTTATAAAGACATTACCACAAACACACTAAAATTAAGACAGTGTATTATTGGTGCACCAATAGATCAAATATGAATGAAACAGTAACAGAGGACCTAGAAAGAAGACAAGATATGTAAAAGAGAATGCTGGCTTATGACAGAGAAGGCAAATGACACAGATCAGTGGTGAAAGATGGCTCATTCAAAAAACACCACTGGGAAAAATAACTTTTCATATTGAAGAAAATAAATTACCTACTTTATCCCATATACAAAAATCCATTTCAAATATGGTAAGGACCTAAATGTTGAAAAACTAAATTTTAAGACAATTTGCAGAAAATATGGAAAAAAAAAGCTTTCTGATCCGGGCATAGGAATTTCTAAATAAGTAATAAAAAGCAGAAACATTTGCCTAATAAATTTACTTACAGATAAGTTTTACATTTCTGTACCAAAAAAGACACTATCAACAAAGTTAAATATAAGGGACAGACTAGAAGAAGATATTTACAACAAATACAACAATTAACATCTAGACTACAGAAGAAACTAATAAGGGAAAGACAAATACCCAATAGAAAAATGGGTAATCTATTCACAGGAACAAAATACAGGACACCGGAATCTCACTAACAATCAGAAAGATGCAAATTAGAAAAAATGAGATATAAATTACACCCATCAGATTGGTAAATTTTTTCAAGTCTGACAGTACAAAGTGTTGACCAAGATGTAGAGAAAGAGGAACTCTCGTGTTTTGGAAAATAATTTGGCAATATCTAGTAACAGTCAGCATGTGTATACACCATGACCCAGCATTTCTACTTCTAAGTATTTCAATTTTAAAAAGCCATAAACATAAACCAAGAACAGTCACTGCAACACTTTTGTAATAGGAAAAAATGACAATGCAAATATCTAATTATTAAAGAAGAAGAGACTTCTAGATGACTAGCTAGGACAGTAACTCATTTTGGTAATTCCAGTGCCTAGCAACATGCTATCACAGAGTAAGTGCTTAGCAAATGTTTGAGTAAATGAATGAATAAATGAATGAGAAAGAAATAATGTCACCTAAAAGTGGATGCAGAGTTGAGAAACAGCTTTTGTTATGTGGAGAACTAAAACAAATGGACCAAAATCAGTCTTCATGGGATGAGATAAATAAGAAAATTATAGAATATATTAAATAGTTATAAGTGCTAAGATAAATAAAAAGCAGGGAAGGGGGATAGGAAAGTCTTGGGGAGGGTTCCATTTTATACTGAATGTTCAGAAAAGGTCTCACCTGTAACAACTGAATACAGACATGAAGGGGAGTAAAGGAGCCAGCAGGTAACTGGAGGAAGAACACTCTACACAGAAGTAACAGCCAGGGCAAAGATCCTGAGATTTAAGTACTGTAGGCCTGACATTTCCAATGAATTACAAGAGGGCCAGTGTGGTTAAAGCAAGGTGAGTGAAGAGTGATGGGAAATGAGAAGTGGTTTGGGGAAGAAAGTACACAGATCGAACAGAGACTTTGGTTTTCATTCTGAGCAAGAAGGCAGTCCTTAGGCTGTAAACACAGGAACTCCATGATCTCACCTGTGATTTA
Organism: Phyllostomus discolor; assembly: GCF_004126475.2. Classification (NCBI taxonomy): domain Eukaryota; kingdom Metazoa; phylum Chordata; class Mammalia; order Chiroptera; family Phyllostomidae; genus Phyllostomus; species Phyllostomus discolor. Next base: position 43,173,286 of record NC_040904.2, on the reverse strand, counting down.
ATAAGATCACTCTGGCCATGCTGAAGCAGGCTAAAGGGATAGAAGGGACATTTAATGCCAATAATGGCAGTCATAAGGTTCTTTAAAGAACTGGTCAAGCTCCCTACTTCAGTGCTGCTGAGACATTTGTGATTCCTCTACTGCTTGACTCTCCCTAATCAAATGAAAAATTAGGTGTCTAAGAATATATGTCTGAACATAGAAATAAAAGAAGCAAATACCCAAAGATCTATGTTCTTAAATGTTAACTCCTTTGGGTAAAACTTTTTAGCCACACCAAAATAATATCACCATCACAAGCCTCTCCTTCCTTTTCCTACTCTTCATTCCTTGAGAGGAAGGCAAACAGAAAGGCTAAAAATGCAGGTACTTCCAAACTGATGCTGAAATAAATCTGACACTCATTCATTTATTCAACCGTTTGGTATGAAATGACCTACATTTATATCCTCAGTATTTAGCATATTATAATGTCTGCACACAGGAAGTGCTTTAAAAACAACATTACACTGCATTATAAATATTATGTATCAACTAAAATATGCATTGGGAAAGACTTTCCTTTAAAAGTCTAAAGTAGTGCTGTCCAGTAGAGTTTCTGTGATAATGAAAATGTTCCACTCTCAGCAGTCCAATATGGTATAGCTAATAGTCCCATGCATTTTAATTTACTTAATTAGAATTTTCATTTTAACAGCAAATATGGTAATGACATTTCCACTAATATAATGAAGGTGCTGTCATCTCTGAGTTAACACACCTAATATGGTGCTGGAAATGGGTACACTATGAATAATTTGCTAATTGCACCAAAAAGACATCAAGAAAATTTTCTTAGTGTAATTTCAGCATTGTGAGCCAAAAAAGAGAAAAAAAAAAAAAAAACTAAAGAAAAAAGGATATTCTAATCTTTTCTTTCCATTCCACTTCCCCAAGAGGTGGGTGGGGAATCAACCTTCTGACAATCCCCTGATTTTCCTCACTGAGTCTAGCTAGTAAAAACAGTTTGTGGAGATAAGGAGTCAAACATTTTCTGTAATCAGGGAGAAATTACCAGGGCATATGAATTATTTCTGTAAAAAAAGACTATAAATTTGGAGGGCATGACAGCATAAATTGTTGAAAAGCAGGAATCATATAATGAATAAAGTATGTTTAGAATTCCAAAAACCTATCCCTGTGATATGCATATTAATCTTCCCAGTTCTGTCCCATTCATCACAATTTTTTAATGAACCTCTTACTAAAAGACATGGATGGCTCAATCCATTGAGCAAATGGAAGTATAATGTAAACTAGACTTTGAGTAATTCCTGGTGGAGTAACTGGAATAGCTGCTTATGACTGGGATAGTAAAATGTACTTTCATTGCTCTGTGTATCCATTATCGCTAATGTATAATTTAAGTGACTGTACAAAGTTAATCAGAGGTGCAAAGTCCTACCTTGGCACAGGTCTAATTACATACTTAGAAGATCTGATAACTTAAAAACAAAACCAGCGAGGTGAGCAACTAAATGCCAGTGATAGCATTTTTTATGCACAGCAACTTGTTCAACTTGTTAACCACACAGTAAGGCAGTTGTCTTATAAATTAACCATACAACTCCCCACCCTTCTTTTCAGTTGCATTCATTTGAAGCCATTTTTAAAAAACACTGCCAGATTGCCTGTCTTGAAGATGAGTGAGTTACACAAGCAAGATTTAATTCAGGTTAGCAAAAACAGTTAACACTGAGAAGTGGGTGTCTTGATCTAGGAAAAGCATTTAACAGAACCACTTTAAAATGATCTGCCTACCTGACTAAAACACCATTAAGTAAATAAACCTTCTATACATGACGACTGGCAAATCAAAATGAGATCAGACCTGTAATAATTAACTCCAAGTTACTGTGCTATGGCTTCCTGCAACAAAGTCCGTCTTACCACAATATGGTACTATAATGATATCATTAGCTTGGTTTCCTAACAAAACATATATATGGAACATATGAATTCACAATTAGCTAAAAATAGAAAGCCAACATTTGTTTGAGGGAGTGGCAGGTAGTTCTAGCTTTATTTATATATTTTTTAGAGGATAATGCCCACTGCAAAATGACTTCACAGAAGGCTAGCTCTGTACCAACACACTTCTCAGTCTAAGCGTTAAAATGCTGTTCTAGAGCAGGGAGCGTTATCAATGCTTTGGTCTCACAAAAATCGCTTTCGTTTCACTACCTTTTGAATGAATAAATGAAATCACTTAATTGTAGAAGCATTTAACTACTAGGATTTAGAAATTAAGCAGCAACCAGAAACAGATTCATTACCGAGTAAGATTTCTTCAGCCAGGAGCAATTTTTGTCCTAATTTCTCACTGTTGTTTTAGTGCTGAAGCAGCCAGGAGGTAGGAAAGATTTTTTTCTCTCGGAATTCTAAGAAAGGTGGCGTTTTTGATAAGCCTTAAATCACCTTCTTCTCAATCTCTCTCCGCGCCCTCCACCCCCGGCCCAGATGTATCCCATTGGTTCCAAACCTGTCTCCCTCACACTGCCTTCAGGAGAAAGGGGGGCGGGGGGGGGGGGGTAAGGTCTACATTCCAAAAGTTTCACCTGAGGTGGGGTGAGGACAAGGTAGGAACACATAGTTCGATATAACTATCCTACTTATCTTTTCCGAAACCAAACGGGGTGTTGGACTATTTTCTGTCCCTTACCCAGGCCTTGGGTAACACTTCTTCCGTTGAGGAGTTAGACTAGACAAGATAGTCTCCTTCTTGATAAGCAACGCCACACGGAGCCGTGACCTTAACTGCAAACAGGGACGAGAGGGGACCTAAACGCTAATCGTCCCCCTCCCCTTCACTCAGACGAGTCCCAAATTGCTAGAGACAGGAAACGCTAGCCTCTTTTCCTCTCCGTTCCCTCGCCCTGTTTGCTCAGGGGGAACGACGCTCCGGCTGCGGCCGCCGAGGACCTGCAAAGGAGGCGCGAGGAACCGAGAAGCGCGGGCAGAAAGCGGCCGCCTCCCGCGGCCAGCCTCGGCGCCCCGGGCTCGGAGGCGACACGCGCGCCGGGGCCACGCAGCGCTTCGCCGGCTCCGGGCCCCGCGCCCGCCTCCGCTGAGGCCTAGCCTGCCGCCCGTGCCCCGGCCTCGCGGCTCCTTCCCCGCCACCAGGGCTCAAGAGGCCGCGCGGGGGAGACCTGGAGGTGGCAGGGCAGAGGTACATACCAGCTGCTGCCGGACCCAGCGCCACATGCCCCCGCCGTCGCCGTCCTGGTCCCGCGGGACGCGGGGACCGTGGACCTGCAGGTGGAGGCCGACGAGCCAGAGGGGGAAGCGCGAGAGCCCCTCTGGCTGAAGTTCCGCTCGCCGCTACTGCCGCCGCCACTTCACTCCCCGCGCCGGGTCCCCATCTCGCCGCGCCGCCCCGAGGTCTTACAGGCGCGAGCTGGGCGCCGCCCCCGCCCGGCACTGCTGAACCTGCCGCCTCGCCGCAGCTTCTCTCATTATTGACCGTTGTCACCCAAATCACAGCCACAGGCCCACCCCCTCCCTGCCCAGCCCAACCTGGGCCCGCCCCCGGCGCCCCGGCCCGCCCCCGGACGTGACGACAGGAGCTGCGAGGAGCCCGGGACTTGGCGTGTTCTGTCGCCGGCGTGTGCTGGGCTCAGCTGTGTGGGCGGTGCCGGGGCGGGGGAGGGGGTGAGGAGCGGGGGGCCTGGAAAGGCAGGGGATTCTCTTACGCAGTTCCTATCCTGTACCCCATTCCACTCCTTTCAGGGGCAGGATTAAGTTTCGTCTGTGGGTCAAATCTGTGGAGTCCGGGGCTTTGGGCTGACTGCTCTATCTCTACTTCCTATTGCATGCAGGTTTGTTTCTGCCTCTGTGCTTGCTTCCTTTGGTTCCACCACCTCCACTCCAGTCCCTCAGCACTCATCCGCAGCAATCTCGAGAGTGGTGACTGCAGGTTAATCCCCGGAGGTCTCCGCTTCTGTTCAGGCTTTAGCTTCAGCGCTTAACGCCAGCCCTCTAGCAAACTACTGAGCTGGACCTGAGGGACTCTTGATCACTTCCTTTAAACAATTTTGAAAGGGACTGCAGCTCCTCGGTGCCTAGTCCACTGTGGTCCAGTGTTTCCGGGAGAATGGACGAGATGCTGTGTTTTACAGTGTTAAATGGAACGGGTTAGGGTGAAAAACACTTTATGGGAAAGTAGTTTACTGTTCAAACTCCTGCAATCAAAACTCCTGCAATCAGAAACACCCAGAAGTAGCAAGACGTAGATCAGATAAGGGTGGATAAACAGAGGTAAGGGGGATGTAAAAACAATTGGAACACGGCTTTGCTTTGGAAAGCTGAAATGAAGTGCCAACCATGGGATTTTTTTCAGAAAAATACCACGGAGGAGCTGATGGTGAGTGGAAGAACTGTGTGAGATCACAAGGCGGCTACTTTGAAAGGGACTATACATCCTGTGTACAATGTTTCTTGTATCTTCAATAAATGTTTCTTTTTCACATTACATGGCTAGATACTTTCTGAACAGACTATCAGGGTGTCCAACCTTTTGGTGTCTCTGGGCCACAGGGGAAGAAGAAAACTTGCCTTGGGCCACACATTACATACACAAATACTAATGAAAAAAATCTCATATTGTTCTAAGTAAATTTACGATTTTGTGTTAGGCTGCATTCATAGCCATTCTGGGCCACATGTGGCCCATGGACCATGGGTTTGATACCCCTGAATAATCGTTTCAACAGACATTTCTTGTTATATAATGGTTGTCTAGCACCAAAAGTAGAGCATTTCCTTTGGGATATTTATGATCTATAAAACTAGCAGTGGAATTTTATATTATAAATAAGCCAATCCCAAAGATTAGCTAGATCAGTGATTTTCAACCAATGTGCCACAGGAATTTCTAAAACATGCAATGCCTATTTAGTCAGGGGCACTGACTTCTTTTCCATTAGATCGTCATATAGAAAATGACAATAGCCAACACAGCAGTAACCATCTGGTGTAAATGAATCAAAATTATTCCTATTCCAGTTTTTTTTGTCAGCTTGGCAAAAAATATCTTCTTCATTGTGCTGCAGAACTTTAGCAATTAGCTTATGTGTACCATGAGATGAAAAAGGTTGAAAATTGCTAAGCTAGATATTTAAAGAGAAAAATAATCTTTCTTTTGTTTTTGTGACTGAACCTTGCTTTATGAAACTGAAAGGAAGTTTGAGATACATTTACTTACTTGTCATCCGATAATCATTCATGGTGTTCCAGGCCCTGAACTAAACTCTTTATGTACTTACATGATCTAATTTAAGCCCCCTCAGTCCTTTGAAGTTGATATTATTATTCCTATCATATAGATGTGGAAATACAGGCTCAGGTTAACCAGCTCATGGCAAAGCTGGGATTCAGATTCTGGATGATCAGGCAACAAGCCTCATGCAAGTTCCTAAGATATGTGAAGAAACAAAGATATGACCATAGCTACTCTTATTCATCTGCAAGTGGTCTGATTAAAATTAGGCCTGAAAAATGTTTGTTTATATGCCACTAAATTTTGTCAGGACAACATAAGAAATAGAAACCTGGAGAACACTTTGTGTGTTATTATTTAACTCAGGCCCAAATCTCAAAAAGGAGGAGTGGGGGGACGAATTGATTCTAAATGCTATGGTGGAATATGGTAAGAAGTGATCTCAAAACAGTTGTAAAGACAAAAATTGTAACTCAAACTCTCAGGAACAGAATGAAAATTCAAAGCCCTGTTTTGTTCAAAGTATTTTTCAAGAACAATATTATGTACCTCATTAATTCAAGGAGCATGAACTATTTTTATACTATGTAACCCTTTAGTGATGAGCAAATCAATTTAGTGTGTCATGATGGGTATTTAAAAAAACGGTAAAAATCAGGATAAATAAATATATTGCACAGTGTACATAATATGTATTGTTTTGTCACAACATTAAAAGAATTTCTTTCCATTGGTTGTGGTTGAAAATGTTTGAAAGCATTGATTTGGGAATACACAAGATCTGAGACAGCCCCCAGCTGTAAAAGAAACGAGAAAAATGTATTTGGAGGCAGCAGTCATTCATTCCACAGCTATTTCTTAAATGTACCGAGCACCAAATGCATGCATAATGACTGCCTAAAACTAGGAGACACAAAGGCAACTTTCAACGTGAGCCCCTTTACCCTGAGTAGGATTGAATATCTAGTTGGAAAGAGAAGCTGCAGAGAGGAATCAGTTAAATAACAATCCAGGCCAGTATGGGACTAAGTCCTAAAAAAATACTCTGGTAATAGTCACTAATTTCAGAAAATTGAGACAATTGGGGAGAATTTTGAAGAAATGTGCTGAATTTAAACTGAACTGAAAGTGGGAGGAGGAAGGGGAGTGCTTTCCAGCAGAAGAGCTGCAGGAACAAAAACAAGAGTGAAGAATGTTCAGGGTGTTTGAGGTGCAATTACTAATTTGTAACAATAAGAGGTGGGGTTGGCTTAAGTAAGGCAAGGCATAGTATGAAGAGAGTTTCTGGCTAGTCACAAGAGTTTACAAAACATGGGCAATCTGTGGAATTTTCTGAGCATAGAAATGACAGGATGAAATTAGAATGTTACCCCATAGACATTCTATGTGCTGGATTGGATAGAGAAGAAAGGTCAGATAGGAGATTACTGCTAGAGTGAAGCAGTGAGTTCACAAGTGCTGGACTGGCAGAGAGCCAGAAGTAAAGCATGTTCTAAAAAGTTGTACTCATGATAGACAAGGAAACTGAAACTTAAAGCATTCCAAGTGAGACTGCAGAGCTTTTGAGAGTAAGTTTGCCAGCATCACATAACAGCACTGAATTAATGGTAAATACGGCTCTTTGTACTCAAATTGTGCTAGTTATACTTGTGAGATGTGTTCATTCCCAGGGGGTGGGGGGAACATCTCTTGGTTTAGTGGAATAGAGATTCTCAGGTAAAACAAAGACAAAACAAGGAGGGATGTATTTCTTAATCAGAACATCTTGGACCATTAATAGAGAGCACAAACTGTGAGCTTATTAAAAGTCAAGATTCCTGGCTCATTCATTATGGTACCCATGGTGTCTAAAAGGTAATCAATACTTGTTAAATGAATTAATAAGTTAATGTTGATAACTGAATAGTTAGGGGGAAATACCTAGTTCAGGAATACCAGAGTGATATGAAGCAAAGCATACTGAATGGTTTCAGTAGATCCTAAGCTGTACAATAAGACCACTGGCCACCATTCTTCAGACTCAGGGCACAACTCTTCAGGGCCTGGTCTGACTGGAGGACACTGAGCCTTGGCAATTTGTTGCCTTAATTATTGCTATAGTGATAGGGCCATCAGAGGGGCACTAGAATCTGCTCCAGTTTTTTAAAAGGGCAAATTTCCACTTTCTCAAAACCATAAATCTAGTAGATTATGTTATTCTACTTAAAAAGCGGTTTCCTTCTGATTAATTATCCTTCCAGAATTTCCAGACCAGACTTGAGGCAAAAAAACAACAAACTGCAGGCAAGCTTTTCTAGTACTGACCAGAATTATGTATTTTATCATCTTGTAAAGAAACTCATTAGGAACACTATCACCTTACATTTTTGAAGCTTTTCTTGAAAGTTTCTCAAACAGTTACTGGTTGTGGACTAAGTTACACGAATGCAGTTTTAATTTTTGGCTATTTATGTTTATACAGAACTGAAACTGAAAAACACAATGAGGGTTAGGATTCATAAAAAGTCTTTTCCTTAACAAGCAATGTATGTAAACCATAAATAAATTCTGTACCTTCTTATTGCCTTATTTTTAATTTGCCCTTTAATAACTTGATACTACTTTTTGCACAAGTTAGATACAGCATTCTATCACTTCTCTTGTAAAAAACAGAAAAATGAACTTGTATACTTTTTTGACTTAAGTTTTACTTGTCATTAGAGAGGAGGAGCTTAAACAGCCTGTGGTTGAATTACTGACAGAAAGACTTATGGCCTCAGAGCAGCTGCAGCAAAACCGAAACTGCGTTTAATAGTCTCTAACACAACCAACTTTGGGTTACTTCTGCTACATAATAAGTCAAATTATTTAGCCATCTAGAGGCGTTAGTTTTGTAATACTTTATCTGATGGACGTCATGAGGAAGTTTTGTTGCTTGAGGTTAAATACAGGGTCTGGCACAAATAATGCCCCCCTTTTATTACAAAATATTTTATCACAAAATCATAAGCATGTAATTTTGTAACATAACAATATCATATTCAAGCACTCCATATGACTTTTTAGGCGAAATGTTCAAATTAAAACTATAAATTATTACACCCATGTTATTACACTCCCAACCACACTCAAGCAGGTGTTACTTCTGCTGACTCTGTATTTTATGACTGTTATTCTTTTTTTACTGGTTAAAACAACTGCATTAGGTCTTAGAGACAGTCTTAGTCTTTGAGATGGGAAATAAAATGATGGATACCAGGGTCTGAGGAGAGGGGGAGTGGGGAGTCACTGTTTAATCAGTGTAGGGTTTCAGTTTTACAATGAATAGAGATGGATCGTGGTGATGGTTGAACATTATGAATATATTAATATATATACATATATATTTTTGAGGGGTTTGTTTTAATCCACACCTGAGGACATTTTTTTTCATTGCTTTTTAGAGAGAGGGGAAGGGGGAGAGAGAGAGAAACATTGATATGAGAAAGAAACATCGATTGGCTGCCTCCTATACAAACCCAGGACGGGAACAAACTGGCAACCTAAGTATGTGCCCTGATTAGGGATCAAACCCTCAGTCTTTGGTTTATGGGACAGTGCTCCAACCAACTGAGCCACATTAGCCAGGGCGAATATATTAGTATATTTAATACTACTGAAATGTACACTTAAAAATAGTTAATATAATAAATTTTATGTGTATTTTAACACAGTAAAAATGGGAAAAAGTGCATAGGCAGGTACTTGCTAACAGCTGCTTCATAGGTTTTTGAGGCTTAACTGTCACAGTTGTGTTCAATGGCAAGTTTTGGCATTTGCCCTTTCATCTGTATTAGAATGGATCCAAAATTGTTCTCTGAGGAAAATCTTGGCTTAGCCCACACATATGTCCCTAGTTCCCCTCTGTTTCCTTAACTTTCATAAGACATTAATTCTATCCTCAGTTCTGCTGAGTACTAAAGGAAATGAATGTGCCAGAAATTGCCAACACACAATGGAACAGTTGGGAAAATCAATGTAAAGGGAGGACTTCCTGGAGACTGTGCACTCTACCTAAATTTTATCTTTAGATTAGAGAAGACTGATGAGAAGTCTGTCTTTGTATGGTCTTCTTTTGGACTTCCTATTGTTACAGAACAGCAGTGGGGGGCCAAGGGCAATGTACTATTACTGAAAGGAACCCCCCAGGTTCATTATGTCAGCAGCCAGAGGAAAGACATCTCTTAATGCCAGAGATTCGTGAAAAGGAAAGGAAATATTTATTTAATGCTGTACAAACTTAAAGTAGTGACCTAATGTCTTCATCACAATCTCAAAGTCCCTTAAAACACCCACAAACACACACACAGTCCTTCCTTCCCCGCTTTTCCCAGTCCGGGGTACCGTATCTCAGGAAAAGAAATAGAAGTCCGTGGCTCAGGCAGCCCCCAGTTCTTCCCAGTAATCCGTGCTCAGCTGGTAGGCTTCCCTCGGTTCCCGGCACAATGAGCTGTGTCACCAGGATCTCTGCTAAAGCCAGGTGGTGGTTCCCCCTTCTAAAGCTGTGGGGGTCCCCACTCTGGCAAAGCCGTGTGGTTCTTCTACTTGGCCACAGCTACGTGGTCCTCTCAGCACAATGGCTGTGGGAGTCTCCACTCTGCCAAAACTGAGTGGTTCTCTCCCCACTACCCCAGCCGCGTGGTTTTCCCTCCACTTTTGCCACAATTGGCCACCCTTGCCAGCACTCTCATATCCTTCCAGCTTTACTGGGCTGCCATCATGGGTCTGGGCAAGCGTGGCCCAATGTCATGGAGCCAGTCTTCTCCAAGCTCTCATGCAGGTGCTGTAACTTGGGAGACCTGCTCCCCCAGTTACATCTTGGTGGGGAAGTTACTTCCATTCCCTTGGCTCAGAGCCTCTCTGCAGCTATTTAACATATCTATGCAACCAGTTAAAGGTTATAGGTATGTTAAATGACCACACCAGAGGTTAGCAGCAAAGCTGTTGCTATGCAAAACAGCTCTCAAGGGCCCTGCTCCATTTGTCTCTTCCCCCAACCCACACCTGTGGAAGGGGAGGGAGGTGAGGACATTCTAATACTTCCTGAACAACTTGAGTTCTGGACTCCATTTCAAATCCCTATTTGCCCCCCCACCCCTTAGCTGCACCCTGTTACACTATGATTACTTTTACTGAACCATTTAGGATCACATTAACAACATCTGAAGTTGAGGGATGGTAGTGTTACCTCACTCAGGGGAATCACACTTGAGATATTCTATTGAACAAGACCTGGTTGTTGTAAGGTAGTTTTATTTACTTGCAGCAAGTAAGTAAGAAGAAGAAGAGATTCATATTGAAAGCTCTGCCTCCCCAAAGGGAGCCTTCACCATTGCTGATATACACTATTTGGTCAATTACACATTGATTTCTTTTTTTCAGTTGGCCATATTTAGGCTGGGTTTCTGTCAGGCTCATCCTGTTTACAGCTGACCTGCAAAATACTATGCTGGTTTTGACATTTAGCAAGAATAGCATTTAGGAAGTATATAGTCTAGACCTTGAGACCCTTGTCCTATATAACAGTAGGACAAGCAGCCTCAGAAACTCCCATGACTGTTTTTACTGTGGAGGCGTAGCTGAGAACACCACTTACTCATTGCATGTTTGTCTGAAGGAGTGCCTGCAGAAATTCACTACCACAAATGACTCTGCGTCTCTTAAGCAACTAGTTTGTTTTATAATCCTCTGAGCATTTTGAATTGTGTAACTGAATACGCTTCCTTCCATCATGTGTTGGTAGTTGAACAATTCAGAGGCTTACTTACAGTGGGTGCCCACACTCTGGTGTACATTTTGTGAAATACTTTTATCCCGACTTTTTATTTTGTCTACTCTTAGTTTATCTTTGGCTGGTTACTCCACTTCCTTAGTATGTTTTTATTTTGTAAGCCATCTTCAATCTTTTTGAACAGAAAGAATAAAGAAAAATATAAGACATAACCATTCATTATTACAAGTCATAAAGATTAGTTTTAAGGTGACATAACAATGAACCCTAAGTAATCTAATCTGAAGATTATGTGATTTCCTTTACCTCTTCCACAATTACAGTATTTTCCCTACCTTACAATGACTATAAATTCATATGTATGAGGAGGAGATTGACTAGAAGAAAACAAAACAGTGAGTAAAGGCTGAAGCCAGGTAAGGTGGAATATGAAAGGAGGAAAAAACATGAGCAAGAAGAAAATAAGCTGAGTCAAAGAAAGAAATAAAGAACTGTTCATTAAGGCTGCAAGAAGTAGAGTGGGTTGGAAGGTGAGTATTGAGAAATATTAGTTCGAAGAGACTTCTGTTGGGAAAACCGGAAAAAAGCGATGACTTGTTCAAGGGGTTAGCCTGAACATCTGGTTTTAGTAATAGCTTACAACTAAGGAAGGGCATGGGAGTGCCACAGTAATAGCAGCAAGGGCATACCAGAGAGCAGGTGAGGGTGTAGCGGGGAAAAACTCTGGGCATTCCTGGATAACAGGCAAGAAGCCTGTTGCTTCCACTATGCTTGGGTTGGCTGAGAAGCAGGGTTCTGGGATGCACTGAAGACAGAGGCTGGGTTGGTTTTGGAGTAGGGCAGATAGGATGCTGGAGCAGAAACAGAACGTAACCAGGAGGAGCAGCCACACTTCTCAGGGAGTCGGTGAGGGGAAGATCACAGTTGGAGAGAGCTGAGATCTGGCAGTGGACCTGTAAGAACTCCGAGCAGGATAAATTTTGGGGTATCCCCAGCACTTAACCTATAGTCTGGCCTACTGTATGTGTTCCTTTTTTTCATATAAATAAAGCTGGACCATATTGAACTCTGTATCCTTATGGTGATTGCCCACTTGCCTGTGGTTAATGTCCCTCCATGGCTCTCATGGCAAGAAGGCCTTTCCTTGTGCACATGTGACAGGATCTGAATGCGTCTACCTTTGGGAATGACTCCTTACAGAGGAGAGAAAATAGAATGGGACCGAGACTGTGATCTTAGCTGCCTTTGAGCCATTTCACCTGCTGCATGTATGCTCTGTCTGGAAATCTCTTCTGATATCCTCTACCTCCTTACTCAGCTAATTCTTTTTCATTTTTTAAGTCTCAGCTTAAATGTTACCATTCAGAGAAGGTTAGGTCCCCTTGTAGAGCTGGGTTAAAGACATTTATAAACCCTAAGCTCCTAAAAGATTCTACTGGCTGTCCCCCAACCCCTGGCCAAAATAGGAATTCAAACACAAAATAAAAGTGAAAAACAAATGTTTACTTTTTAAAAAATGACATACATCAAAATGTATACATATCCTGAATAACTTCTTTCTAGATTTTCCTCTGATTCAAGTTACTTATCTACCTCTGTCTCTCTCTCACATACATATTCTCTCTCTCTCTCTCTCCCTCCCTCCCTCCTTTAACTTTTTCTGGTATCCCAAGCAAGTGCTGAGTCAGCTGGGCAGGTAATTTGGCACTCTTCCCATCAAGCATTCCCACAGTGTCCCATACGTCTCCAAGTACTTTGCACACTGGTAATCAAGCAATTGTTTGCTGTAGACTGTTTAATGTCTATTTTCCCCATGACACTGTATTCTTCTGTAGGGCAGGGACTCAGTTCGTGACATTCAAGAGCTCCAATATTTATCCACTTTACCAGCTACACTGTGAAATGTAAACAACTTTTAAGTAACCAGTTAAGAAATCAGGAAATCTTGTAGAGTGGTAAATTGGACTTTATGAGTAAATAGGGGATAAAATAAGATGATGACATACTAGGTAGGGACAAATGAAATAACAGGTATGCTCCTGCACAATATTGATTTAATCAAAGTCTTTATAGACTATTTAATGTTGCTATTTCTGGAGAGGTAAATGGATTTCCTCTACATAATTCTTATCAAATATATCATAAATCTGTCACTATAATCAATTTATTGTTGACAGTTTTATAAGAACCACATGTAAAATCATACTAAAAGTTGTCCTATTCCGGTCCAGGTGCTAGATTCTGGCTCGCTCTCTTCTCCGATTGTTTAGTTACTCTTCAGCAGACGCTAGTCATTGTGCTAGATCCCTGGGCTAATAGTCCCATAGACCCAGCCCCCAAAGAGTTCATTCATAGTCAAGGCCTGGACACTGTCTTATAATTATGCTTTTAACAGCAACATGATTTTATGTCTGTCATCTTGAATGTAATAAAAATATTATATGTGAAAGTATTCAGAAATGCACTAACTGTACCTATGTAGGAAATTGTAGGTAGATAGAATAAAGAAGGTCCATAAGAAGATAAAGTATAGAAATTTCTTAGTTTTGTCACCCCCTAACTTAAGACCTGCTTGTTCACTGACCAGGTTCTCAATGATTCAGATGAGACAACTTTTCTAGGTAGGGCAATATTTCTTGCCAGTGTATAGATCTTCAGTGACCTTGCTTGAAGAAACATCTTGTATGCAGAAAGGAGATTGCACTTTGTCTTCACAAAGCAGGGGTGATGGTATTGTCAGTGTGTGTGTGTGTGTGTGTGTATTTATGTATGTATGTGCATGCATGTGCCTAGAGTGGAAGATGTGGGGAGAGGACACGTGCATGTTTTATTACTTAGCTCACTTGGTTTTATCTAGAGGTATTAATGAGTGTAAAATTGCAGGCTCAATCCTTAGAGACAGTTATTAGCTTTACACAGAAGAAAACTCTGTGCCATGGCCATGGCTTGCACTTCCAGTCCCAGAATAGAGACAAGAGAGCAGGTAACCGGAATCACCAGCATGATGAGAAATTCAATTCAATCATATAATGGTGGATTGATATTTTCACTGTAAATAAAAGGGAAGAGATTACTGTTACTTTCCACTGTACTAAGTAGTACTATTGATTGTACTACAATCAATAGGAAAGCTAAACAACTCTGTAAATACACACCATGTATGTTTTCCTCCATATTATTTTCTACATGTTGTTTTTATTTATGTACCTGTATAGAGAGATGTACATAGACTTTAACCTTGAATAATATAATAATGTGTGTGAGGTCTAACAGTCCTTAGTCCAACCTAGTAATTAATGACAACTTCAGTGAATGTGCAAGTTCTACAAGGTTGCATTAGAATGCTAAATGACATCTTGTTTTTACTTCATTGAATTGTTTTGATATGTCATACAAGAAAATGCATCTTTTCTCCTGAGTTATTATTGGGAGAGATGCCAGTTTTTAGGTTGTACCTGTCAATTTTAGCTCAATCTGTTATGTTTTATCAAGTTGCTATTTAAACTCTTGATAGTTTAGATATTTGATAGTTTAGATAGATTTCAATATTGTCTCCATTGGCTTCTCTAAAATGAATACTCCATTAGTAACCCTGCTCATGCTCTTCTCCTCAGCGTCAGGCTGGATGTACTGGTCCAGTACCAGAAAGAACATATTCCTATTTGAGACCAGGTCATTTAGAGAGGAGTGATTGTCTTAGAGTCTTAACAGGTCTCATGGGAGCTCTTTGTAGAACAGGTAACTGGAATTTGTCTCCAGTTGAAATCCGGAAGTCTCTTCTTCCTGTATTTCCCTTCCTCTTGCTCCTCTACCCTTTCCCAGAATCCCCATTCCCAGCCTGTCCCTAGCCCTTGGCTCAGAGTCCAAGGAGTTACATCACTGCATCTAATCCGGGAGAATGACAGAAAGTACTATACTTTCATTCTTCAAAGTGGGACAGTTACTGCTATTGATAATCTATTTTAATATAACTGATGCTTTCTTAATTTTAATATTAATTTTTTTATCTAATATTATTAATAATATCAGAGGTGAGCAAATACAGCCTGCTATTGAATTCCTCTGTATTTACCTTGCTCAAATTTTTATTGATTACATGTTAGACTAAGATTAAAAGCAGCATACTTAATTAAATTAAATTTGACTACTTATAGAAAGATGCAGTTTAACTGTGATGCAATAATGATATTATTAAACATTATACATTCTTGCAACTAATCCAGAGTTTTTCTTCATAACAAATCTAATTACTAGTAAGAGGGGAGATCTCATCAATACGGTGCTCAGAGGAAATAACTGTGGAGTAAAAGACACCCTGTGGAGTAAAAGACACTGTGAGTATACAGTGCTGGGGGGCTCACATTTTGTGGTGCGTCTTTGTATATCTCCAACAATATCATCTCTGCGGGAAATAGATCTTCAACATCTTATTCCTACCTATCTTTCTTCTCCATATCCCCAATTGGTTTCTGCTCCCTTCTCTGCAAACAAGTGTCTTTATTTCATCATTCAAACAGAGTAAGCCTTTTGAAAGCTAGGGAATCAACAGAAGCCAGGAAATTACATAGGCACACTGTATGTTAATAATGGTGTGCATCTGATTACTGTGAGCACTATTTAAAAATTTTTCTGTTTAAATAGAGTTCATGTGACAGCAGTTTCTGTTCTCTCAGGATTACTTGAGTGGAAAAATCCCTTTTAAGGTGGTATAGTATTGATTAATTGGTAATGCAAATTAGCCTTGAGCTTACCCTCAAAATGTGGAAAATTTTTGAATCAAAATTGAAAGCAAGACCCACATTTCTGGCTCTGGGCTTCCTGAGGTGACAGATGCCCTCAGACACACCTCCTTCATAACGATAAAGAAGACTGTTATTTCATGGAGTTAAAAAATAATCTGTTGACCTTTATTATCATATCTGAAATAAAATCACTAAGAAGAAAATAATGTTAATTTTAGTTGTAGGTAAGTTCAATAGAGTTTCACTTGGTCTCACTCACATTTTTCAAACCACTAGACCACTAACTGTACACTGGAGACTTTAAGCTCATTGTAAAATGAGAGAGCAATTTAGTCATTAATTGATTTAATATTGAGTGCCATGACACAATTGAGCCTCAAAACCCACAAACCCCAAATCTATTAAATTACCCTGTTTTGAATGTCTACCTTAAGAAAAATAAGCAGGTGATTTAAACTTGCTCTTTCATTTTGAATAACCACAGTCTGAGGAACCGTTAAATTGCGTAGCCTAAGAAAGACTTCAGAAGACTCAGATTTGAGCTGATGTATTTCATTAAGGAAAAGTCATTACCTGTTTGGTAATTTAGCCAAAAATATGGTTTATCTTTAACATAAACTCTCAGAAATGAAAAAATAAGCCATTGAAACCTTAAAGGGTTTTTTAAAAAAAATCCTCACCCGAGGACATATTTATTGATTTTAGGGAGAGAGGAAGGGAGGGTGAGAGGGAGAGAGAGAGAGAAAGAGAGAAACGTTGGTTGTCTCCCATATGCACCCCAACAGGAGATCAAACCTGCAACCTGGGTATGTGCCCTGACTGGGAATTGAACCCTCAACTTGTTGGTGTACAGGACAATGCTCCATTCAACTGAGCCACCCAGCCAAGGCAATAACACATTTCTTATTTAATCCTCACTGTAATCCTGAAGCTGGTATTATTTTATTCCTACTATGACACTATTAGCAGTAGTAGTATAATTACTATTTATTGAGTTTCATATATGCTGAATGTTTTACCTGTATTTTATCGTTTCATCATCACGTCAACTCTGCATAACAAGGTACACAGCCATATGGCCAAAATGGTTGGTAAAACACTGAGATACTTCCGTAGTGGGCAGTGAAGAGTTGCTGCCCTAAGTTCTCTGAGTGCCCTCCCCTCCCTGTTTCTCTGGTTGCCCAGCTCTTTGTCGGCAGACCCCTCAACCTTGTTCTCAAATCGAGAAACTAAGAGTTAGCACTGGTCACAGGAACAGCCCTCTGGGACCTTGCTCCAGGGCCGAGGCCAGAGCTTTTTAAGAACTGTTGGCGCCCAAGCTGTATCAGTCGTTAAAATTTTGACTGTTAACAGGGATGTCGTTTAATCATTTCCATTTTGCAGGTGGGGAAATTCATATAAGACCGTAAATGTTAAGCAACTTGTCCAAGATCACCCACTTTACGAAGTGTCAGAACCAGTATTCAAATCCAGGTTCCTCTCAGGTTAAAATACCTGTTCTTAGCTACTACAGTGTACTAACAACAACAACAAAAAGAGTCAGCCAAATTTTGGTATGTTGACTTCCCAGGCCCAACATGAATGGCTCTGGAACTCTGTACCCTATGTTTGACTATTTGTACAGTGAATTTTAAATTTCATAATGTTTTCAATATTTACCTTAAAACTGTGAGAATATTGTTCTTCTAACTGGTTCCCGGCCATAATAATATGCATTTAAATACTAGGATGATAGATACTACTTTGTATTATTCTGCCAATAAGCCTATATTCACGGACATAGGCTTTAGCCAATGTTGTATTTTGGGATAATCTCTCTATAGATAGTCATTCTTATTTATTTTATCACTGGGTCCCCAAATAACAACATTGATATTAAGCCTAACCAAGAATTGTAAGTTACAAAACTAACATGTATATATATATATATATATATATATATAAATGAAAATATAGTTTAAATATATATGTGTAAATACCAATGGCTGAAAAACTTTGGCATTATGTTTTGTTTCTCTACTTCTGTGTCTCATTATCATGTCTTTCCATTTTTGATAAAAAAAAAAAAAACCCAAGCTCCAATTTAGCTACATAAATGTCCAGGTCACTTATACAACTCCATCTTTAGTATTAAAGGAAACTTGAATGCTATTATTACAATGCTATGTTTCTTTTTATTGTTGGCACTATTATAGATGCCCCATTTCCCACCCTGCCTTTGCCTACCACCACTTAGCCCTCAAAAGGCAGTTACTTAGCACTGACACAGGAATGAACAAATCTGCCAACTACAAAGTTCACTTTTATTTAACAAAATGCAGTAGATCTCCCAATATTAAACACACCACACCCATGTACAAAAGCAGGAAAATTTACCAGGGGAGAAGCAAAAATTGGAGGTGGTGAAAGAAGCAGTACATTTTATCCATATGTGGCATTTGGAGAAAGAATAAGCAGAAAACCTTTGAAGATGTGTCTGGCATCAGGGGCAGGGCCAAGGAGGATTTTTCTGTTTTTGTTTTTAAAATTTATTGATTTTAGAGAGGGGGAAGGGAGGCAGGGAGAAAGAGGAACGGGGAGAGAGAGAGCGAGAGAGAGAGAGCGAGAGAGAGAAACATCAGTTTGCCATTCCACTAATCCAGGCATTCATTGGTTGATTCTTGTATGCACCATAATGCAGGATCCAACCCACAAACCTTGGCACATTTGTACAATGCCCTAACCAACTGAGTACCCAGCCGGGGCCAAGGAGGTTTCTGTTCCTATCTCTTGCTGACCCATTCCATTTCAAGATGGAGTTTTGGATCTATCTGAAACCCCTGGGACCAGTGGAGGAGTCAGCCTGCAGCAGCACCAGGCAACCTCACATCAAAGCAGCAGTGGGAATGAGATACCCACCTGTTATCTCTCCTGGGCCCTGAGCCACACCTGAGGCCCTACAGCTGTGGCCACGGGGCTCACTGGTGACGGTTAATTCTGGGACTTTCAGTAGCATTTAGGAAGGGATGCAGTCTGCCCCATGATCGCCTTTCCACAGGTGCAAGTGGCTGCAGGCAGTCCCTGAGCTCAGAGACTAGGAACACACCTAAGCTGGAGTTATTCTTCATTTCCACCCACAGAGATCATAATTGGTGGAGAGAAGCCAAAATCGAAGCTATTATGGTTGCTGAGGACTGGAGCAAGGAGGGTGTGGGACTCCCCTGGGACAGATGGAAGATAGAAGGGACCTGGAAGGGGAGGGCTGAATCTCTAGCAAGTACCCTGGAGAGGGTCTGAACTGGTCATGGTTGTGTCACTCTCATTTTTTTTTGCATTGTTTTGTCCCTTGGGAACCTGAGGAATGTTTGTTAAAAAAAAAAAAGTCATCCAAGTTGTGAAAAGTGTTGACTTCAGTGTGTCTAGTCAACATGATCTACTCACATGTAGTCATGAAAATACCCTTAGAATGGTGAGCTACCACCTATCCTTCGTGATTGGCAATCAAACATGCACAAGAGCCCGTCATTTCAACACATTCTTACTGAGGTCTTACAATATGCTAGGAGCTTATTTGCCACTATATAGTTCAAGGGAGATGGGGCAAGTGAGGTCTGTTTCATCTGAAAGAGACAGAAAGGTTAAGTTTTGGATGTGATCCCTGTGCTCCATTATGCTTACATTCTGGAGCTGAAATGTAACCTCGAGGCACCGTGCTCTCCAGTAAGGGTGTGAACATTATGGGAAGGAAAAGACTTGCTTGACTCTCATCCATGCAGAGGGGATTACCTGGGGAAAACTTGGAGAGCTCACTGTTCTGTAGAGTCTACTGCAAACATTGCAGGTAAGAAAAACGTTTCATGAATATTTTGAAGTTGATCACACTAGGGATGTTCAATTTAGCAAACCTCCCCAGAGGACTGACATATGAAACCAGAAAGGCATTTCATTCATTTACAAGGAGAAATAAAATCCTTCAGGGATTGGGGAGCCCATTGTTTAATTTTTCTTCCTGTCATTCTTTGAACAGAAACCCCATAAGAAGCCAAATCATCAGAAGATACCCTGAGTAGCATAGGCTTAGAAGAGGAGGTATTTATGAGAGATTTAATGGCATTATGTTAAAAGAGCCCAACACCACATTTCTGCTCAAAGGAAATACCTTCCGGGCAGGCCAGATACTTAGTAGGAGCTGGCTGGGATCCGTTTCCTCAAGACACAAATTAACTGGGCTCTGCTGATGTTTACCCTGTGAGTTTCCTTTTCCTATGTTTTTGTGGCAGACCAGGTCTCTCTACCATGCTTACTTTTACTTTAGCAATTAGATGACAGGCTATTTTGTTTCTTTAAGGTGCATCTCAGTGTTGATTTTAGCTTAACACTCAAAGGACGATCATATTTCCCATTCCTTAAGAGTATCTCCTTATCTCACATACTAGTTATAAGAGTGATTATAAATTTTTAGCTATTAATCATTTTGGCATCATTAACAATTTTATATTAGTTCCAGAATGGAAGAAATAAAGAGCATGGAAACAGACTTTGTCATTAACAAGCTAAGTTTATAATTGGGGTTTCCTAATGCCTAACTCTTTGATAAATGTACTGGTTTTCGAAAGTTACTTATATGTTATTATTGCTATTTTAATTAGCATGCATATTGTTTAATTGGGCACTAAGCTGGCAATGAAAAGAAGAAAAGTCTATGTACACTAGGGAAAACAATTATTAAATTTCCTAAAAGTAAAATTCATGGGAAATATAAA
The DNA here is from genome assembly GCF_004126475.2 of Phyllostomus discolor. NCBI lineage: Eukaryota > Metazoa > Chordata > Mammalia > Chiroptera > Phyllostomidae > Phyllostomus > Phyllostomus discolor. Next base: position 43,152,796 of record NC_040904.2, on the reverse strand, counting down.
ATATAAAATCATTGTCAACTTGGCATCCTCTCACTGTGATTGTGTCTGTATGGATCAAAATCATTGCTAAGGCCAAGTAAACTGTTCAAAATGGATATGTGAAAGTCCTTGTCAGTTGTAAATTATTTTAAGTCAGTTTGGTTGCTTGGCGCTGAGAACCCTGACTAGCACACAAAGTCTAGCCTAGAGCCGGGTCCAGTTAGCTACTCTGTGCCTGCCTTCTTCGGCCTTCTTCTCTCCTTGCTTGCTTCTCTGGATTAGGCTAGAGCCGAGGTTTGGCTTGGAAAGCCACCTTCCCAGGGGAGCAGGCAGTACACTAACTTGCATCTGGATGGCCACAGGATTGGTTGTTAAATCTGCTGAGTTTCCAGTGGGGTGGAGGGAGGCAATGGGAGAGAATGTCATCATACAATCAAACCCTCAGGGAGTTTCCTTCCCTAAACAGTAACCCCTGCTCTCATCCTCAAGAAACCAATGTGTTAATATTTGCTATATGATTTTTTCCAGAAAAACTGGTTTTTTAAAAACTTTTAACTTATATCTACTCCATTTTTCCTCAAATAGAAATGTACAGAGGTAAATAGTTTTGTTATTCAGAATAAATTCCTAATCCCAAATTCAGGGTTATAATTGAATGTGAGAAAAATTCAAGGTTGATCTTGAATTAACTTTATTTTGTGTAATGCTAAGGTCATCTTTTAAAGTCATACTTTAAAAATACTTAAAATATAATTGGATATACTCTTTTTCATAAGAATTTAAGATATGTAAACTCAATAAATTTTTGAGTAGCCTTCTATTGTGATTAAAGTAAAGTCAGCCCAACTTTACAGAAAGGAAATTAAAGCCAGAATTATTCATACTCACTCCTAGTAAGCGAATTAGTGAAAACTGAGAAATCACCAGATTCTGAAATTCCCTGCTCCCATTATATAGTTATGTTGTCCAGAAATGCTTTTTCATACTTCAAGAAAAATGTCTCTTCCTCCCAAGAGTAAAAATAATTAGTAAACAAAAACATGGAAAAAAATGTTCTTTCCTGATAGTAATAAAGGGAATGCAAGTGAAAGCAACTTTAAAATAGCATTTTATATCGACTGAAATAGCAACACGCAACAGTTGTCAGTGTTGAAGTAAAACTATGTACTCATTCTTGATGGTACTATAAATTAACATAACCCTTTTGTAAAGAAATGTGTCAAAAAAGAACATAAGTATAAAATAGACATACATATAATCAAGTCTTTTGTTTTCAAGTCTTGAAATTTTTCTTGAACTTTGAGGAATTTGTTCTGAGAAAATAATTCATAAGAAATGAAAAGAATATACACATATATGAATTCATTCATTATCTCTTTATTCACAGTAAGAAGACACTGGTATCAAATAAATAATCAATATTAGGGGTATAGATAAAATTTTGGTTGATTGTCTTTGGAAACTAGGTATTATATTTCTTCATCAACTTTAATTAAAAATGAGCATCTATTTCATGATAGAAATGTGTAGTGCAGAGACTACAGATACAATCTAGCAGCTGATGGTGGTAAGAAATTATTGATTGTATAATATGATGTCAAACATAAAATTTAATTACTAAAATTTTAATATAAGCATAGTTTCAATTGTCAGTGATCCTATTATGACCTACACCTGAGAATAATCTAATAGTGATGAGGGAAAGTTTTTCTTTTATAGCCCATAAATTAGAAAGAAATAATAGAATTAGAATATCACTGTAGGCCCTGGCTAAGAAAGTTCATTGGGTTAGAGCATCATCCTCATACGCTGTGGTTGTAGGTTTGATCCCCAGTCAGGGCACATACAAGAAGCAACAGATGAATACATAAATAAGTAGGACAACAAACATCTCTCTCTCTCTCTCTCTCTCTCTCTCTCTCTCTTAACCCAATAATAAATAAAAATCACTGTATGGGCATTACTTAAGAATGGCTGCTTGCATTTCAGGAAGATAACCAGACATTTGCCTTCTGATGGAAGTGTGTAAACATCTAGAAATTACTTTTGTTCTCTAGAAAAGAAAAGTCTAAAAAAATCAGGTTTCAGATTTTAGTTTATAGAAAATACATAGGCTAGAAAAATATGTTTAATGAGTCCACAGATATTCAATCAGCAAAATCTATACACAGGGGCCTTTTGCAAGACTAAGACCTTTTGTGTCAACAAGAAAAAGAGAGATCTTTGGTGGGTAACTTACAGATTAAAGAAAAAAGCCCTCAAGATATATGTCAGCCAATAATAGTATATAGACCTTATTCATATCTAGATTTGAACAAACTACTTTTAGAAAGGTTTTATAATTAAAATAAGGAAAATATGAGCTCTGGGTATTAATAGTATTAAGGAATTTTTCCTGATTTTTTTTGGAAGGGGAAGTGACAGTATTGTGTCTATTGAAAAGGGAAGTCCTGCCCTGGCTGGTGTGGCTCAGTGGATTGAGTGCCAGCCTGTGAACCAAAGGGTCACTGGTTCCATTCTGAGTCAGGGCACATGCCTGGGTTGCGGGCAAGGTCCCCAGTAGGGGGTGTGCAAGAGGCAACCACACATTGATGTTTTTCTCTCTCTTTCTCCCTTCTTCCCCTCTGTCTAAAAATAAGTAAATAAAATCTTTAAAAGAAAAAGGGAAGTTTTTTTTAAATAAAAGTGATGCATATTGAGATATATATGGAAGAAATGATATGACATCTTGGATTTGCTTCAAAATAACCTGGAGTTTCTTCAAACAGAACTCACATCAATTTTGCTAAGCGACTGAAGTCTGTAGAATGCTGCACATGTGCTCCAGACCTTTCCATTTATAAATTTATTTATTCCTTTGAAGGACCTTATCTTTTTTCACCAGAGCCTATTTAGAGTTTATTTCTGCTTCCATGGGATTTGTCTAGCTTTTCCTACTACTTCAATAGCACACGAACTGTTCTCCACTTATGTTTCTTAAAAAAAACACGAGCACAGATTCTGCTGTTAAAATGTATTTCTGCCCCTGGCATTCTCATCATAAAAGGAAAGTCATAGAATTTGAGGCCAATGAAACCCATAAATAGTTATCAGATGCACATGATGGATTAAGCATGGGTTGTGACTGAGAGAGGTTAAAAATAAATTCTCTGCCTTGAGGAACTGATCATTCGTTTAGGGGAGAAAATCATGTGGAAATATCTGTAACAATAGTTAACATTTATTGACCTCTTACTATGTGCCCAGTACCGAGACTAGTGCTTTTTACATGCATTTAATTTTAATTCTCATAATGCCTTCAAAGTAGATATTATTATTATTATTATTATTATTATTCCTAAAATACAAATGAGGATTCTGAAGTGTGCAAACTTGAGATAATTTGCTTAGTGTCACACAGATAGGATCAGTGTAGAAGGGCCAGGAGCCCAGGTCTTTGTGAAGCAAAGGCCCATGCTATGCACAATTGTACAAAATTAACAGGAGTCTATTCACTTGAGATTTACCTGAACCTTCACTATGTGGACCAACATACAGTGAATGGGGCTTCTATAAACCCTGCCACATGAATGTTAATTTTACATGTTGTAGAGTAAGTGGAAGCAGTCTGGCTTCCTCACCCAGGTGTCTGGGTAAGCAGTGTTCCCACAGCCTTGGAGGGGCCTGACAACCAGTGTTTTCATAGCCTTGAGACTGGGTCTGATAAACTCTTCCCAAAACATGAAGTGAGCTCACATGTGCAGAATTATCCCATCTGTGAATAAAGGCATGTCAGACATCCCAATGGCTCCATGAATATGTTTCCATCTGCATGAATACCAGAACCTGCCTGGCCTTGCAGGGTAGCAACACACATATCAACCTGACTGGGCCACAGGATGACCAACTATTTGGTCAAATGTTACTCTGGGAGTTTCTGTGAGAGTGTGTTTTGGGTGAGATTAACATTTTAATCAGAAAGCAGATTGAGCTCTATAATGTAGGTGGACCTCACCCAATCAGTTGAAGACTTGGATAGAGCAAAAAGACTGACCCTCTTCCACATAAGAAGGAATTCTCCAAATGACTGCCTTTGGAATTCATGTGCACAGTCAGGTCTCCTGGGTCTCCACCTGCTGGCCCACACTGCAGATTTAGACTGCCAGTTTCTATAATCACATGAGCCTATTCCTTATAATAAACCCCTTTCTCTGATATACCTCATATGTATACATAATATATACATATAGAGAGAACATATGTATATATATATATTGTGTGCATGTGTGTGTATATATATATCCAGAGATATATATACCATATTTTGCCATATATAATGCATACTTTTTGCCCAAATTTTTTAGGGAAAAATAAGTATGCACATTGTATGTGGTTACAATGACTACATATTATGAGTATAATAATGGATATAATAATCCTGTGTATAATGTGCATTTGACTAATACAAACACATTTTAGAAACCTGAATAGATAGAAGCAGTGTTTAAATTACTACCACATTTTGCAACAGACGTAGTAATTTCACATGAAAGTAGCCTTTTCTTCCAATGAATCATATTCCTGAAAAAATGTTCTTCTAAAAATCATGAAAAGATGTCCTAACTGTTTTATTTAATTTTACCTTAGAGAAAAGACTAAAATCACCAATATTTATCACCAATATTTTTTCCAAATCATTCCATTGGTAGAAATGTTGACCTTATAATGGCATTTTATGAAATAAAATTATTAATTAATTCAATATATATTGGCAGGCCTAAGCCTGCTGAAAATCCACAGATAAAATAGCATTTGGCCTCAAGTATATAATTTTATAACTTATAATCTTATCTTGGAGCCAGGTCAGCCAAAACCCTTACAATATAATGATGATACATGCTGTATTGGAGGCATGTCCCCAACTGCCATTGCCCCCAACAGCAACGGGTGCAAAGAAGAGGTATGGAAGTCTACGGAAAAGTCAGGAAGACATCCCAGAATAATTGTTTTGATAAGAAACAAATGTAGTTTGCTAGTTCTTCACATATAGGTCTGATTTTCCTTTCAGACCTTCACTTCAGGCAGGCCTCACATTATATCGACACAGAAGAACTCTTGATGATACTTTTTTCTTCCTGATTGGCCTTCTCTACTTAGTTCTACAGTTCATAAAATGTCTATCTTAATACTCACAAGGAATTCACGTTTCCCAAGTCAAAGTCCCTGTTTCCTCTTTCGTCTTTTGGAGTCCTGGAAGGCGGTTTCCAAGCAGCATGATGCTGAATGAGATCATGCACACCCAAATGGAGTCCTTCTTTCTCTGGTCAGCTCCAGATCAACAGTGGCTGTCTCGGACTCCAGCAGCAGACCTGCAGAAAGAATGATTCATTTCCGCCTTGGTTTTCCACACTCAAAGGCAAGTAAGGATTTTGAAACTGTTTAAAATAATTAACAATAAGCTCTCCTACTTTTCTCTCTTTTCTGGATTAGTTTTCCTCGTGAGCCAGCCCTGGGAACTCATACTTAAGAGCATGATATTCTCTGACATGAATGAAACTAATGTTGCCTTACAAGCAGCCCCTTTATGTCTATTTGCTCAACCAAAACCAAGCTTAATCATGCTGTGGTTTGGACAAATCTCTCAGGTCAGACTCTTTGCCAACTTGTGTTTTCTAGTAGTTTTCTTGATCTAATTAGAATCTTTGAATTAGAACACTTTTTCATATGTACTAACAAGAAAGTAGGAAATAGTCAAATTTTAGGCATACTTCCATGATTTAAAACTGGTCTAATTATATATATATTTCAAATCAAGAAACATTCAGTTAGGTATATAACATTATAGTAGAAGGGTTGCTGCCCCTTGCTTTCTCTCCTTCCCTCATGGAATGGCCTTCTGAATGGTAACACTAAGAAAGGAGAAAACCTTTTGAGCTGAGACAGACGTGCAAATTACTGGCCAGGGATATACTAACTGGGATGTACACGTGGCTGGCATTTTGCTCATTGGAAAGGCATAACAACCTTCTTGACAATATCTTGAGGATGGAGGCATGGCGAGCAGCCAACTTCAGTTTGTTTCATGCAGGCGTCAGTGGCCAAAAGGTATTTGGTTTGAAGGGTCAGAGCAGTCAGCACTAGTTTCGGATGTTCTGGGGTCTGAGACTGTAAAGCAGACAGATATGTTTGTGATGAGGTGAGGCACCCATGGGCCAGCCTGGGCAATGGGGCCAGCAGCAGCCCCACCCAGCTTGCTGGGGTTCAGGGCTGGGTTCCAATTTGCAACCAGGCACCAAAGACCAGCTGTGAACCCTGGTTAGTTTTAGTGAGCCTAGATAGGAATACTGGCTCCTTGGTGACCATGTGGCATCTGAGATTCACTTTCCATCATGGGGGACTCATGGGAAGGGCAGGTAGGAAATAAGCTGGGACAGGGGAAGGGTGAAGGTTTCAGCCAATTGTGACGAGTTCACAACTGGAATCCAGTCCTGTTGGGAGTGGCCTGAGAATGAAGAACTGGAGACTCAGAAGGGAGAACAAGGAGGCAGGCTGACCACACACAGGCAAGATTACTATTAATACTTCCCAAAGTCCCATGTAACATCTGTCTCCATCTCATTTCCCAGAATTTAGGCAACATTGCAACAACTCGCTGCAAAAGGCTGGGAAACATAGTCTTTTATTCCAAGTGAAAGTGCTCCAGATAAAATCTGGGATTCTATTAAGGAAGAAGAGAATTGATAAAAGGAGGCAATTACCACTTTCTACCACAATCCTCACACCCTCTATAAAAGAGCATTGGCTTTTTCTTTTTTAATCCTGTCCCTGCCATTTGCCAGTAGAATGACCAAGAGCAAGTTAATGAATTTATCTGAATCTCAGTTCTAGCATCTACAAAATGGTCACATCATAACCTAGTCCACAGGTTTGTGAAAAATGAAATACAGTTGACCCATGTAGATGGTACTAAATACACATTGGTTCCCGTTGTTATAAAGCTGGTTCTGCTTTTCTTTTGACCATTTTCCTGGTATTATTTTGATTCCTTGACCAAGATTACCCCGTGGGATTCATCTTTGCCAGATCTTATCCCTGAAGATAAGGAAGGAGACTCATCCAATGCAATTCTGCTCAGGTCCTATACCTTTAAGGAAAGAAGTTGGTAGTGTAATAAAACACATTATATGAATTATTGGCATTTAAGAATTATAGTTTTATGAAAATGTTTGAAGAAATTCACCAATTTGGGTCCTGAGTGGTGCCTTAAAAACAGTTAAGTGTGTCATACTGAAGACAAAACTAAGGTTAGAGTGTATTAAAAATATTTCTATTTTTTGAGTCTGCCCTAAGTGAAGCCCACAGCTTGTGGAACCTTAACACTGCAGTACCTGCTGCCTTACAGTAGTAAGACATTTATGGCAGCACGTTCTTCTTGTCATATGACTGTCACCTGCTAGATGTCATTATAATCATGGACTCATACCTTTGGCTCCAGCTCTTGTTTGCTAAGGCAGTGTTGAACTTAGATTAGATATGAAAAAGGTCCCTTTTGAAGGGACCTTTTCAGTGGTTGAAAAGGTCCCTTCAAAAGTGCAGTACTTGGTTGTCTGCCTTTTGACTTTCTTTTTGCTTTTTCTTTCTTAATTTGGTAACTGTAGAAATAATTAGGAGAGGTAAAGTTCGCCCAGATCCACTCCTTTATTGCATGGAAAGTGACAGTTGCCCTAGTGCTATGTCAATGATGATTTGACAGAAAAGGAGGGTTGAACCTTGAACAGTAGCTGTTCTAGCTTCTGAAGGAATATTGGAGAAAGAGAGAGGGTGAAGAGGTAACACCTTTGTACTCTTATCTCTGCTCTCCCATTAAATGCACTTGCCAACCCCTGAGCTCCTTCACTTTTCCCTCTACAGGTCATTGATGCCCATCCCTGCTGGATCCTCCCTTCCACTTAGGCTCATGCATCCTCACCTCCTTCTGTTGATCTGACTCTCTCTGTGTCCTCCCTCAAGGTGAACAGTGAATGTGAGCTTTGGAAATACAAAGATTCCTATGAGCTAGTGCACCTGCTCCTCAATTTTCTGCTCTGTAAAGTGGTAATAAAACCTGCTTCATAGAGTTATTTTGAGGATTAAAAAAGATGTATATGAACACATTTCTAGGCATACAGTGGGCATTCTATAAACACTGGTTTATTACTCTTCTCTGACCATTTCCATATTCCTTTTGCCTTTAAAACTTTGCTATCCAAAATGTGGTCCAAGGACCAGAAACATTGGAAATGTCAAATCTCAGGCTCTCCTCCTGGACCGACTGAATCAGAATCTACATTTAAATGACACCCCCAGATGTTTCATGTATATGCTAAAATTTGAGAAGCACTGCTTTAAAACAAATTTTAGATTCTTTCTCTTTCTATCCTTTTTCCAAAAGGGAAAGAATAATGGACACCACTGATTGCCTACTTTGTACCAGGTGCTTTTTTTTTTTACTTTAAATAACTTTTTCCTTTTCAATTACAGTTGGCATACATAATTACATTCATTTCAGTTGCACAACCCAGTGATTAGACATTATATGGTTTAGTAAGTGATGACCCTGATAAATTGTGCACCCCTCTTGCACCACACACAGTTATTACAACGTGGTGGATTATACTGTGCTTTCTATCGCTGTGACTATTCTGTAACTACCAACGCTGGTCTTTGACTGCCACTCCCTCATCCTCACTCTGTGAGGTTGGCCCTGTCATCTTCCCTCACCTGTGAAGAAACAGAGACAAGGGAATTTAACTGCCCAGCCTAAGAACAAGTAGGAATGACACAGGCGAGACTTACATGGAAGTCTTTTGCCCTGAACACTTTTCACTCCTTCAACACTACATGGACTGACAGCCTTCTGTATCTGGAGAAGAGAACAAAAGCGAAAAAAATGTATATAGGAAATGAAAACAAAACCAAACAAATGAGAGACACGAAAACATTAAAGGTAACCTTGAGTTTCAAGGAAATCAGTAGAGAACAACCTCCTTGATGACCGATTCCAGCTGTCTTCAATTCTTGTCCAGGTTCCTTGCCCTTTATTCGATATTGACATATACTTAGGCATTTAATAAGCAATGATAAAGTGTTCTACAAACACAGAAGTGATTATTTAGCTTTCAGCCTGTTTAGTGAAATGATATACCAGCTTATTGTGGCACTGAACCCAGTATGTGATTGCATTGCTTTGTTCATGAGTTCTTTTCAGGTATGTTTCCTCTCTCAACTGTTATAGATTCTAAGATTGTTAGGGAAAGGCAGCCCCTCTCTCTCTCAGTCCCTCTCTCCTTCTATCCTTCCTAACCTCCTAATGGCAAAGTGAAAAATACCTGTAGTATTTATATTTCTGGAATGGGAAATGAATTTAACTTTAGGTTATTTAATAATTTTAGTTTGGCGGGTCTTTTTCCCGACCAGCTGGTCTTGGTATTTGTGTCTCAGAGCTGCAGATAGCAAGATGTCTTCAGGAAATGCTAAAATTGGGCACCCTGTCCAATTTTAAAAAGCCACGGCCGCTATGCCAGATGGTCAGTTCAAAGATAACAGCCTATCAGACTACAGAGAAAAATGTGTAGTTTTCTTCTTCTATCCTCTTGACTTTACCTTTTTGTGCCCCGTGGAGATCATTGTTTTCAGCGATAGGATGGAAGAATTTAAGAAACCCAACTGCCAAGTGATGGGTGCTTCTGTGGATTCTCACTTCTGTCATGGGGCGTGGATCAACACACCCAGGAAATGAGGAGGACTGGGACCCATGAACATTCCCTTGGTGTCAGACCCTAAGTGCACCATTGCTCAGGACTATGATGTCTTAAAGGCTGATGAAGGCATCTTGTGCAGGGGCCCCTTTATCTTGGATGATAAAGGTATCCTTTGCCAGATCACTGTAAACCACCTTCTTGTTGGCCACTCTGTGGACGAGACTCTGAGATGAGTTCAGGCTTTCCAGTTCACTGACAAACACAGGGAAGTGTGCCCAGCTGGCTGGAAACCTGGCAGTGATGCCATCAAGCCTGATGTCCCTAAGAGCAAAGAATATTTCTCTAAGCAGAAGTGAGCACCGGGCCATTATAGGGTCATGGTGGCAGTGTAGAGCCATGAGAACAAAACCTCTCTTTCACTATTGTCACGCTTAAAACACAAGATCTCAGACTTAGACCAGATGTGGTCTGGGACAGGGCAGGCCTTTCCTGCCCAGCTTGGGGAGGCCAGCCTTTCTTTTTGCAGAGGAAATGGCCTGAACTTATGAGGCAGGCCAGCTGAGGTGTACAGTACTGGGGCATAACCTTTTATCTTTTGTAGTTTCTATTAAACTTGAACCAAGACAAAAAATAATAATTTTAGTTCATCTGTAATGCACACATTATGTTTTATTAATAATGCTTCTCTTGATTTGAGCAAGGAATCCATTCCATTTCAGATCAAGACTATATCTCATATCTTGTCTTTTGCGCTAACCATGATGGCTTAAATTTCTTGCTATGTTAATAAACTCCCTATCATTTTTGAAATAAAAAGAGGCATGAAAACATTAACTGAAATATTTGAGTTTCCAATGTAGATATAAATAATTACACCAATGATTCCATGTAAATCAAAATAAATAAAATCTAATAATTAACCAATGTAGAATATACTTTACATTCTTTTACAACATTATTAAGAAATTAGAGGTAAGCTGGATCCAAGAACTGATTTTTAATCTTTTGGTAGGATCTTTCTTAGAAGAAAATATTTTACCTTTTTAAGATTCTTAAGTTAGTCTCTCGAGGAACCCATAATATATATTGTGAATATAGATGCACTCCATATTTGAACTGTCAAAATTAATAAATTATACCAATTTACAGTTTTTCCATATTTTGAAACTTATTAATCAGGCAACACTCCCCAATAACTGCCTCCAGTGAGTAATATTTAAGAGGCTCTCCACTCCATTTACTTGCTTAAGCTTGTTAAGACATCATTCTGTAGGAGGGGATGGACATGCGAGGGAACCAAAACTGTGCCTTTGAAAGGTCATGGTATCCGTCCGTTCCAGGTACCTAGCTGTTGTGGGAATGAATTTCTGGTCACAAACAGCTGTGCAGGAAGTAGCACATTTCTTTATTTTCCCTAGATCTACTGAAATCGGACTCCAAGCTCCCATCCTGCAGAGCAGGCGGAGAATCCTCGCGCTGTCTCGATCGGCTCTGGCCACAGGTCTGTGCTCAGATTTTGGGGAGATACTGACTGCTCTGGTCAGTGACCAATGGCCCACTCTGGTTTCTGCTGACATGCCTGTGTCTCATCAGCGTGGTGTGAGGGCTTAGCTGCTTCCACACCATTCCTTGGGAAGGAATGTCCCGGAGGAGCCTTCGGCACCTGTACCTGGGATCTGTCCTCCTAGAGAGTGCTACAGGCTGACACTACTACCGTCACGCTGTGCAACAGGGGCTCCACAGAACTCACTGCCTCCTGCCTGCTGTCCAGGCTCCCAGAATCTCAGCTCTCCCTCTTTTCTGATATTTAACATGCTTTTCTATCTGTTTTTCTGCTCCAACACACCCAGGGTTATGTCTTCTATAGACCTAGGTTTTTCAAAAGACCACAAGTGCCTCTGAATTCATATGTTAGCTCTGTAAAAACTCCTAAGGTAAGAAGTTACAAAGGACTTTCCTTTTTGCTTGAGACTGGAGGAGGAGAATTGGGTAAATAAAGTTTTTAAAAAATATCCTGACACAGGTTCCTCAAAGAGGTTTTTATTTTGGGGTTTCACAAAGACAATAAAGGCATTTATGCTTGATTAACTCTACTCTAGAATAAAAGTTCTGTATGTACACTTTACTATGAATTACATTAAAGATAAATGTGTATATGATTCTGATGTAAATTTCCAGTACCTCTTGGAACTGGGAAGAACTTGTATCCCAGGTTTAGATCTGATCTGTGTTCCCTTGTAGCATTTCCTCTCTTAACTTCAGCTTATAGAGGCATGTCAAATTTCATGTTAAGAAGAGATATTCTCTTTTTTAAAGATTTTATTTATTTATTTTTAGAGAGGGAAGGGAGGGAGAAAGAGAGAGAGAGAGAAACATCAATGTGCGGTTGCTGGGGGCCATGGCCTGCAACTCAGGCATGTGCCCTGACTGAGAATCGAATCTGCGACACTTCGGTTCACAGCCTGCACTCAATCCACTGAGCCATACCAGCCAGGGCTAAGAAGAGATATTCTTTACTTGGTGTCCAAGAGAAAACAGATTTCCAAAGCATTTCCTTTGTAATATCATTAAATATTCTTCTTGCTCTCTATATATCATGTGTATATATGACATATATATCATTATATATGTGATACATATGATATATATTATATATCAATGTTATATCTGACATGAGGTATATATTTTGTATATAAATCATTTTCATTTTATGGATTAAATACTTTATCTTTTTTCTTTGAAGGTACTGATCATAGTTTTTGAAATTGTTTTTGTACCCTGAAGTATTGTTGAGTACAGGAAACTATGTTTTATATGTATGCATTTCTATAGAAATAATCATATTTTTGGGTTTGTGTATTTTACATTTATATTTCAGGTATATTAAACAAATATCGATGTATAGATTGTTTGAAGATACTTAGTTACATAACTCAAAGGTGAAAATAATTTTAAAAGGAGAATATGCCATTTTTCCAGAGTGAACTGATAATAAACACTCTTATGGAAATTATATCTTCCTGAAATGTGTGTGATACAGAATTTTATAAATTATGTCATTTTAAAGGTTTTATGATATGCTGACAAAATTCTTTTTGGAAAGTGAAGAGCTGACTGACAGTTTCCCTCGGCATCATGATGTGACGGTTAATAACAGGGCTCAGAAACAGCACTGCGTGGTCTGGAGTCCTGCCTTTGTGGCTTCTGCATGAGGCTGAGCGAATCACTCACCTCCCAGAGCATCCATACAATGAGGATAATAATAATAAATGAAGATAGCATGAAAAATAGATGTAAAGCACTTAGAACTCTGCCTGACACATATTTAGTACTTAGTAAATATTAGCTATTAGTAATTTTTTATAGAATGAGGCACTGCTATAAATGATCATAGTATGTAATTCATCCCACCAATTATTTATGGATAACTATTACTTATTCTTTTGTTAAAAAGTAATGTATATGATATATTTGACATATTTGCTTCTTATACTAATGAAGCTTCAAAAAATTCACTGTGTCATCAAATCTGCCTGTCTTGAAGAGCCATTAAGTGTGAGCTGAATCATTGCATTGGAAAAACCTAATCGTAAAATCTCACGGAACTCTGCCATGAGACCCTCTGATACATACCCACTCCCGAACAATACCTACATCCTCACATACACTCTCACATGTGCATAGCAAAAGGGACTGTTTTCCTCAATGTCCGCATGAACCAACAAGAAATACATGTTTTTGAAATAAAATGCTAACTTTTCATGCCAATATAGGTATTTATTGTTTGGGAGAACATGATTTACTAAACAGGCATTAGAATCTTACAATTGGTTATTTAGGGTATTGTATTTTAACTCAACATCAGTCAACCTTTCTGAAATGTGATGTATTTTCTTCTTTCTTTAATGTTTGTACTAGTAACAATGGTACATAACATTCACTGACTGATTATTACATGCCTATGCATTCTGCATATTAACTTGCAACACCTGTATGAGCTACATACTCATTATTTCAGAGGTGAGGCACAAGAGTTTGAACACTTCGCCTAAGGTTAACAGCTAGTGAGTGCTGGAGCCATGATTTGAACCAGACAGTCTGGCTTTAGTATCAACTCATTGTACTCAGGTTAAGGGTTTGGGTTAGGGCTAGGGCTAGGGCTAGGGCCAGGACAAGAGCTAGGGTTAGGGCTAGGTTAAACCTAAGATTAGGGTTAAGGTTATGGTTAGGTTTAGGGTTAGGGTTTCGGTTAGGGTTAGGGCTACATTTATGGTTATGGTTAGGGTTATGGTTAGGATTAGGGCTAGGGCTAGGGTTAGGGTTACAGTTAGGGTAAGGGTTAGGTTTAGGGTTAGGGTAAGGTTTAGTGTTAGTGTTAGGGTTAGGATTTGGGTTAGGGTTAGGGCTAGTGCTAGGACAATGGTTAGGGATAGGGCTAGGGTTAGGGCAAGGGTTAGGGTTAGGGTTTGGGTTAGGCTTGGGGTTACAGATAAGGTTAGGTTTAGGGTTAGGGATAGGGCTTGGGTAAGGTTAGAGTTAGGATTAGGTTTAGGGTGAGGTCTAGGGATATGGTTAAGGTTAGGTGTGGAAATACCACTAGAACTAAGGTTAGGGTTACAGTTAGGACTAGTGCTAGTGCTAGGGTTAGGGTTAGGGCTAGGGTAAAGGTTAGGGTTAGGTCTAGGGCAACAGAAAGGGCTAGGTTAAGGGTTGGCTAGAGTTAGGGTAAGAGTTAGGGTTGATACTAGGGCGTGGGTTAGGTTTAAATTTAGGGTAAGGATTAGGGTTAGGGCTAGGGTTAGGGTTTGGTAAGGATTAGGGTTAACTCTAGGGTTAGGGTAGGTTTATGGCTAGTGTTAGGGTTATGGTCAGGGTTAGAATTAGGGCTGAAGGTAGGGTTAGGGATAGTGTTAGGGAAGGCCAGGGTTAGGGTTAGGGTTAGGGATAGGGAAACATTAGTGCTAGTGTTTTGGCTAGGGCTTGGATTAGGTTTTGGGTTAGGATATGTTGGGGACTGCCCTGCATAGTCTCAGGAAGCTGTAATCCCCCCTGACTTAGGCTGAGTGAGAGACCTCCCAACCAGAAGCCACTAAGGAGACAAAACTTATTTCCCTGGCATGAACACTGCCTATTCTGTGCCTAAACCTCCTATGCTTGACCAGTTAGCCAATGACAGGTAAGATTTCCCATGGAGGGAATTGCCTAAGACAGGCATGATCATGAGGAGGCCTCTGGGAAGAGATTGGGGGCTGTGGAAATGAAGGGGTGATGGACATCAACCCCTGCCCCCTCAGATTTGTCAAAGCCTGAGTCCTTGTTCTTAGATGTGAGAAATCCAAGTCTCCTGGCTGCTTTTGTCTCCTCTGTTGGCTCAGGCCTGCGGAAATAACAGAGGCAATGCAGCCCAGACCAGAGATGGTGGACCCCCGGGGTGATCAGGCCTAGGACATAGAATATGCAAGATCTTGTGAGATCTTGTGAGATC
The DNA here is from genome assembly GCF_004126475.2 of Phyllostomus discolor. NCBI lineage: Eukaryota > Metazoa > Chordata > Mammalia > Chiroptera > Phyllostomidae > Phyllostomus > Phyllostomus discolor. The sequence goes on along the minus strand of NC_040904.2, from coordinate 43,137,613 downwards.
TGTTTGCTGGAGGATAATTAGATTAGAATTTAAAGGCACAGACAGGAAACCAAAACTAGCCCTTTGAGCCCTGTTAGTCTTTTCAAATATTAAAACTCCAAGCTCTGCCCAGAATCACAGCAGGGGTTCTGTCTGCACCTTTGAAAGTTACTTACTTCTTTTGATCTTTTCTGCCAGACTGTGAATCCACAAACTAAGCCTGTATTCTCAATAAAAATCTGCTTGGGAATGGAAACGGGGTGCTCTCCACTAGAGAGAGTGGCCGTTCTGTCCCTATTTCCCCACAGGACATGGTTGTCTCTGTGTATGTTTTTCTCGTGTTTCAACGAGCATCCACAGCAGGGATGGATACTGCTGGTCAGTATCTGCCACAAGGATAAGGGTGAGGATAGTGTCAAGATTAGGCTAGAGTTAGGATTAAGGCTAGGGTTAGGATTAGGGATAGGGTTAGGTTTAGGGTTAGGGTTAGGGTTAGAGCTAGGGCTAAGGTTAAGGTTAGGGCTAGGTAAGGGTTAGGGTTACAGCTAGGTTTAGGGTTAAGGTTAGGGTTAGGGCTAGGTCTTGGTCTAGGGTTAAGTTAAGGTTTATGTTTAGGGCTAGGACAAGGGGTAGGGTTAGGGGAAGGGCTAAGGTTAGTGCTAGTGTTAGGATTAGAGTTAGGGTTATGGCCAGGGTATGGTTAGCATTAGGGTTTGGGCTACCATTGGAGTTAGGGTTAGGGTTAGGGTTAACTCCAGGGTTAGGGTAGAGTTATGGCTAAGGTTAGGGTTAGGGTTAGAAATAGGACTAAGCCTAGGGTTAGAATTGGGGTTAGGGCTAGGTTTAAGGATAGAGCTATGGTTAGATTTAAGTTTAAGGGTAGGTCTAAGGTCAGGGTTAAAGTTTGGTTTTGGTTTGGGGCTTGGGTTAGGCTTGGGGTTAGGGCTAGGTTTAGGTTTAGGTTTAGGGCTTGGGTTAGGGCTAGGATTAGGGTGAGGGTTAGGTTTAGAATTAGGGCTAGGGCTTGGGTTAGGTTAATGGTTAGGATAAATGATTGGTTAAGGCTAGGGTTAGGGTTAGGACTAGGGATGGGGCTAGGGTTAAGGTTAGTGCTAGAGGTAGTGCTAGGGCTAACATTAGGGCTAGTGTTAGCATTAGGGGAATGGCTTGGGTTAGTCCTAGGATTATGTTTATGGTTAGGGTCAGAATTAGGACTAGGGCTAGGGTTAGGGTTAGGGTTATGTTTACAGTTAGGTTTAGGGATAGGGCTAGAGTTATGTTTAGGTTTAGGGTTAGGGTTAGGGTTGGGGTATGTATGGCTTGGGTTAGTCCTAGGATTATGTTTAGGGTTAGGGTCAGAATTAGGGCTAGGGCTAGGTCTAGGGTTAGGGTTAAGGTTTGTGCTAGGGTTAAGCCTAGGCTTAGGGTTAGGGTTAGGCTAATGTTTAGGCTAGGGTTTGAGCTAGGGCCAAGTCCAGCGTTAGCTTTAGGGATATGTTTAGTGTTAGGGTTAAGGTTAGGGCATGTAGTACCATACTACATGCTAAGATATATGTTAGTGAGTTAAATGTAATGTTTAGAAATGCCTGACCAAGGATTGATTCAAATGAAGTGAAAATGAAAAGTGTGACTCTGGGACTTTGTTACAATGAACTTGAACTTTTACAATATTTTTGAAAGATACTTTATATAGAAATATACCTTATTCAGTTAACATAGAGTTTTGTGGGGTTTTTTTTGAGGTTTAAGCTGTTTTTTTTATAGTGGAAAAAAGAAAGCTTAACCCTCACCCCCAGATTCTTTAATGAGGCTCAGTTTGTCAAGTAATGTGTTGAATGAGACCACGAAAATAACAAAAATGGCACTTTATCTTTGTATAGTGTTTTATTTTTTAAAATGTTTGTAGTGCTGAATTCTCTGTTACAGGAGGAGCAATTCTTTATTTTGCAAAGAAGATCCAACATTTTCTAAGAATTATGTTATCACACTGATTTAACTAATGGATTTCTTAAAGCTACACAAATATTATCCACTGTCCCCTGGTGGCAGAAAGGGAAGAAAACATGTCACCGAGGTACTGGCCTCAGGATTGTTGCACTAATAGGGAAAGTTTACTTTCTTGTCATTTCAAAGGGCTTTTAAAAATTAATGGTATGGACATTTCCTATTGGTTTATAGAGGAACCAACCTTATCCTTTGCTTCATTAATGAGAATTCCATTTTGTAGAAAGCTTAAGGCCTAATGAAAAGTCTCCGTGGTGTTAGTTCTCATATCTCAAGCCATCTGGGTAGATTTGAGATGAGACTTGGTATTATTAGGCTAGTGGTAAAAACAACCCCTATCTGAGGCAGGAGATAGTCAGGAAGGAAGCTCCAGAGGCCCTGCAGGGTTGAGGTAGAAAACATCTATACATGATAAAGACCCCCTAAGATGGGTTGTTCCTGTTTTCTGGGATAACTCTGAATCATGGAATGCACCTGCGCACTACCCCTGATTCATTATAATATCATTATAATGAAATAACATTGTGGGACTCCCTTCTCCAGTAGCCAATCAAGAAAATCATGAGAAACCACACATGCGCAGTAGCTTTGAAATCCAACTCCTTGTACCTGCGCAGGAAAAGCCCGCCAAAGGCTAGCGAAGGGGCTTCTGCCCTATAAGAATAGAATCCCCCGGCCCATGTGCCCCTTCTCTGCTCAGAGTTGGCCCACTCCCATGTCCTGTGGAGTGTACTATCACTTAATAAATCTTCCCTCTTTCCTTATGCTATGAACTTTGTGTATTCGGTTCAATTCTTTGTCCTCGATCACTAAGAACCTGTTACCTGTGCACACCTGTGACATATCTACAAGCTTATATGATGCTTGAATAAACTTTATACTCATCCTTGTCAAAGATTTCTCCTGCTTTTTCTAGAACAGCCCCATAGACATGTGGGAGCTCATTACTTCTAAGGCGGCCCTAACCGCCTTCCTCTGTTCTTCCCTTGTTTCATTCTCCCTCTTTCCACCAAGCCCCCCCTTTCTCCCTCTCTTTCTTTTTACTGACTCCTTTTAGCATCAACACATCATTTGTTTTTATTCTTTCTTCAGGGCCACACAGAACAGACCCATTCCCTCCTCAGACTGATAGTCCTACAACTAACTGTAAACAATCATTATCTTTATTCACATCTCTCCACCTTCACACCTTCTTTAGAAACCAGTATTAGCTTACATTTACTGAGTGCCTACTCTGTGCCAGGCACCATACCCATACCACTTCCAATCCTTGCAGCCTTGCCAAGTGAGTTACTGAGAGCTAATACACACACCTCCTTCACAATCAGCTCATCCAGGGCATAGGAAACACAAGTAAAGCCTTGTGTTTTACTTCTAATAGTTGAAACACTTATAAGAGTGCCTGGAACATAGTAACATTAATAAATGTTAACTGTTTTTATCTTCTTGCACTTCTGCAAGCATTTGGAGAATTTTCAACTCAACTACAGTATTCCACATTTATTATTTTATTTTGTTTATTTTATTTGCTTTTCAAAATCATCAAATTAGCCTGAGGAAACTTTTTGGTTCCTTTTATTAGTTCACTATTTCTCCCAGCTTTGCATTAACCACATATTTTAGCCTCAAAACCATTCAAAGGAATGATCAAGGATTGAGGACGGAGGCCTACTGTTTTCAAAAACTTCAGGTTATTTGGGCCAGGCCCTCCTCGAAGCACAGGGCTTTGAGGTCATTTCTCCCACGGAAGAAGCACTGTCCTACACAAGGGGAATGGCACCTGCAAGTTGGGCTCTCACAGGCCAATGCTGAGAACACAGCTCTAGATTGCTTTTCACATATTAAAAATTCATTTTGAAAAAAAATTGCTACTTTTCTCACCTCAGTTAAAGGGAAGGGGAAATTGTTGATGTACTTGGTGATCAGTTCTGGGACTGTTGGTGGCAGCTGCCACTCTAGCTGGAGAACAGTTCTATGTTGGCATTTATTGTTCTGGAAACATCATTTAGTGAACAGGCATTAGAATTTTACATTTGGCTATTTAGGATGCTATATTATAACTCAGCACCAGTCTTTTGCCCCTACAAGCACCAGCTTGGGTTTTCTGGGCAATTTTCTTGGACTTATAATGCTTTGAAATGGGGAGGGCTGCTAGTACTGGCCTAGGAGGTTAGACAAAGCTTGGCAGTGGGATGTCTGTGCCTGCTGGTCGGGGGTGCTCCCTTTTAGGAGAGGAGGCACTTTGGAACAAACAGTGCCTGGTCGGATTTAGGAGCTCTGGGAAGAAGGAGACTGGAAAGAGACCTGGGACTGGACTCCTGGGTGTTACACCGAGTCTCAAATGGTGTCAGGGCCAGAAGCAGAGCTGGAAATATTTTTAGTGACGATTTTAGTAAGATGTTTTTACATAGTTCACACTCACTTCCATGGGTAAAGTTGTTGCTAGCTGTTTAAGTGTAGGATGTGGAAAGGCTTCTAAGAACATTCCTACCAACCTCTGTGCTGACTCCAGTGCCATTCTCCACCCACCAGTGCAGGGCCAGGCTGTTGTCACAGGTGTGCGGTGTGTCCCTCAGAGACCAAGACCGATGGCAGTGTGCTGTGGAGGGGCAACATAGTGTAAAATATTAGGACCCGGAGGCTAGTCTGTGGAAAAATTTCCAAATTGCATAGGTTATAAATAGGAGAGAAAAAAAACAAATCCCTTGAAGATAGAGCTTTTTCCCAATTTGACAGCATGCTGAATATTTACATGAGTTACCAAATGTCAGTTGTGAAGCTGAAAAGTAAGTTCTGCAATGTATCAATAATAAAGAGCAAAAAGCCTCTGGTTAGAGAAAACACTGAATTATATTTCTATTTTCTTTATAGGAAATATCACAAAATAATTGTTAAATAATGATCTGATTAAAGAATTTATGGTAAAAAATGTACCAAACAAGTATTATAGAGGGGTGCTAAGCAGTTAACAAAAATACTGTTGCGTTTTAGACCTTGTGCCATCTTTTCAAACTTTGTAACTAGCTGTCATTTATTTTCTCATTCTAAATAAATATTCACTTTTATACCAGCCTTTTCTATTTTTACTAATCTTTTGGTTCAATCATAACAGGCACTACCTCCTACTTCTGATTTTTGAGTGGTATTCTGTCTGGCTCAGCTCATAGCCACTAAATGTTAACTGAGTGAATAAAAGCATTAACCATTGCAATCTGAATGATTAGGTGGACCAAAAAGAGGTGTACTAATCTTGGGTTTGGAAGATGGGTAGAATGTGAAGAGTTGATGAGGTAGTGGTATTAGCAAAGATGTAGAGACAGGAAGACCATGGAGAGATCAGAGGATAAAAAATAGTTCAGATTGGCCCCCCAAAATTGTCACTATGTGAGGTGATGGATATGTTAACTATCCTTATTATGGTAATCGTTTTGGAATATATACTACATTGTGTACCTTAAACTTACATGTTACCATATATCGGTTATATCTCAATAAAGCTGGAAAAAAGTGACGGGCTCAAGCTGAAAGGCTTGTGCTGAATAAGGGGTGAGAAAATAGGTAAGGAAGTTTTGGGGCATTTTAAGGTACAAGGATCTAGAATGTCAGACTAAGGGCATTTAACTGTATTATATGGTAAATGAATGTATCTGGATACCTGTTGCCTTTGCCTACCCAGAACCTATCCCCTCATCTTATAATAGCACATTTATTTTCTATAGGAACCAAGCTTTGTCCCCATTCTTAATCTATGTAGGTTGGGTAGACTGACATCATTTCAGGGTCTAGGGATGGGTCCATGACCCAGGTCTTGCAAATCAGAGTCAATGTTAGGATTTGTGCTAGACAATTGAGAAGAGAGTACTCTCTTTCCACTAATGATGCTACATTTCTTCAGTATAAGTCTGCAGTTGGTGGTGGCTATTTTGTCACACTTAATAGTGTGCCTGATGCTGGGTGGTATGGTCCAGTGATGGGGAGGGGGCACTTCAGTCTCCCCAGTGAGCTCAGCCCACTCCATCACTCCCAACGGCAGGCTCATTTGACCTGCCCTTCTGACAACTGGTGGCCCTGTCTTGCTGAGCTCAGTCCTGCAGGGGGACTGAATGCTGTGCAGAGCTGGGAACTTTAGAGTACTCAGAGCATATCTTCTTGGGAGGCTTTTGGTTGGGTGATGGGCCTGAGGCACCCGGGTGTGGGAGTAGACAATGAAAGACTCTTGATCTGTCCACTTGAGTCCTGGTGGTTCAGACCTGCTGAGCTTGCGCCTGCAGAGGGGCCAGCTTGCTTCACTCAACCTGAACCTATAGCAGCCTTCTGGGGACGCTAGAGTTAGAGACTCTAGTAGAGACTGAATGATATGCTTCTGGAGTAGGGGCCATGTTCCCCACATTGAATGCTTGACCAGACCACCCCTAAGCAGGAGACCCACTAGCCCTGTCCTCCCAACCCCAGTCACCTGCCCTATTGAGCTCACACCTTGTGGAAACGTCTGTGGGTTGCAGTCAGCCTAGATCCACTCTACAGTCTTTCTACAGAAGTCCCTTGAGGAAGACCAGACAACCTCAGGGGGCGGCAGTGTTGCTGACAGGAGGAGGTGGAACTCAGGGTGCCTTGGAACTTTCACTGATATGCTGCCAGTTCAGAGCTGGAGGAAACTGACCCTTGTACATGGCTTGGCCCCTCCCACACACAGCCAGATCCAGCAGAGGCAGCCACAAACAGCAAATTGTGTGGTAGCTCCAGACAGCCCAAGGGTGGTTGTAGGTAGCGTCTGCCATCAACCTGCACTGGAACCCCACCCAAGTGGACTTGGAATCAACATAACCAGCAGAGGTCTTCAGGATACACCAGAGCTCAATCCACACAAGTGGCATACCCTAAGAGAGATCCTGGCAGGCACCATATCCTGCTGGAAACAACTCTACCTAGGGGGGCAACCCCCACAGAACAGCTCATACACTGTGATCAAGGTCTGTCCTTATAGCCAGCTAGACTGAGGGTTAAACTCACCCACAAATAGGCCAACAGCTTTTAATACTAAACTACAACAATACAGTGCATACAACCCACATAAGAAACATTCCTAGAACAAGTGATTTGGGAGATTGTGCCACTGAGACCCATAAGACACCTACAACATAAAACCACCATAATGAGTTTGGGAGTCATAGCAGATCTACCTAATACACAGCGACAAACACAAGAAGGTAGATAAAATAGGGAGACAAAGAAATATGCTCCAAGTGAAAGAACAAAAGAAATCCCCAGAAAAACAAATAAATGAAATGGAAGCAACCAAGATACCAAATGCAGAGTTCAAAATAATGGTTGTAAAGATGATCAAGGACCTTAGTGGGGGACCTCAGTGGGAACTTAAACAAAGAGATAGCATGAAAAAGGACATATAAATAATAAAAAATCCAATCAGAAGTGAAGAACACAATATCTGAAATGAAGAATACATTAGAAGGAATCAACAGCAGGTTAATGGAGCAGAGGATTGAATCAGTGGTTTAGAAGACTACAGAAAACACCCAAACAGAGCAGCAAAAAGAATTTTAAAAAATTATGAAATTTGAGGGATCTCTGGGACAACATCAGGTATAACAATGTCTGCATCATGGTTACCAGAAGGGGAGAAGAGGGAGCAAGGCATTGAGAACATTTTTGAAGAAATAATGGCTGAAAACTTCCTTAACCTGGTGAAGGAAAAATGCACACATGTCCAGGAAGCACAGAAAGGCCTATACAAGATGAATCTAGAGAGGCTTACACCAGGATACATCATAATTTAAATGGAAAAAGATAAAGGAAAAGACAGACTGTTATGAGCAGCAAAAAAAAAACCACACACACACACACACAAAAACACCACAAACAAAACAAAACAAAACAAAACAAAACCATAGTTACCTACAAAGAAGTTCCCATAAGGCTGTCAACTCATTTCTCAATGGAAACACTTCAGGCCAGAAGGGATTGGCATGAAATATTTAAAGTGATGAAAAGCAAGGATCTTCAGTGGAGATCACTCTACCAGCAAGACTACCATTTAAAATTGAAGGTGAAATAAAGAGCTTCCCAGACCAAAAAAAAAAAAAAGGCTGAAAAAGTTTACTACCACCAAACCAGTATTGCAGGAAGTGTTAAAGGTCTTTCTTTAAGAAAAAGAAAGAAAAAAGAAATAGAGGAACATAGGCATAAAGAATAAAATGGCGCCCTGGCTGGCGTAGCTCAGTGGATTGAACGCTGGCTGTGAACCAAAGCATCGCAGGTTCAATTCCCAGTCAGGGCACATGCCTGGGTTGCAGGCCATGGCCCCCAGCAACCGCACATTGATGTTTCTCTCGCTCTCTCTCTATCTTTCTCCCTCCCTTTCCTCTCTAAAAATAAATAAATAAAATCTTAAAAAAGAGAATAAAATGGCAATAAATAAGAACATATCAATAATAACTTTAAATGTAAATAGATTAAATGCTCTGATCTAAAGACATAAGGTAGCTGAATGGATAAGAAAACACAAGCCATATATGTGCTGCCTCGAAGAGACCCACCTCAGGGCAAAAGATACACACCGACCAAAAGTAAAGGGATGGAAAAAGATATTCTATGCACATGGAAACAACAACAAAAGCTGGGGTAGCAATACCTATATCAGAAAAAATAGACTTAAAAACAAAGGCCATAACAAGAGGCAAAGGAAATTGCATAATACTAAAGGGACCAATCCATAAGATGAGATTAGCTTTGTAAACATATATGCACCCAACACAGGAGCACCTAAATATGTAAGGAAAACCTTGATGGACATAATGGGAGAGAGCAACAGTAATAAAGTCATAGTATGGGATTTTAACACCCCATTGACATCAACGGACAGATATCCCAGAAGGAATATCAATAAGGCTGCAATGACTTTAAACAACAAGTTCACTAGATCAAATGACTTTAATTGATATTTATAGAACACTCCATCCTGAAGCAGCAAAATATACGTTCTTTTCAAGGGTACATTGAACATTCTCTGGAATAGACCACATGGTAGGACACAAAACAAGTCTTAATAAATTCAAGAAGATTGAAATCATATCAAACATCTCTAACCACAGTGATATGAAACTAGAAATCAATTACAATAAAAAAATCCTTGAAAAACACAAAACACATGGAGGCTAAATAACACATTATTAAACAATGAATGGGTTAACAATGAGATCCAGGAAGAAATTAAAAGTTACCTTGAGACAAATGAAAATGAACAAATGAACACAAAAAACCCCCAAATTTATGGGACACAGTGAAAGCAATCTTAAGAGAGAAATTAATAGCATTACATGCCTACCTCGAGAAGCAAGAAAATTTTTAAATAAATAATCTAACTCTACACTTAAAAGAACTAGAAAAAGAAGAACAAATAAAGCCCAGAGTAAGTAGAAGGATGGAAATAATAAAGACTAGAGTGGAAATAAATGAAATAGACACTAAAAAAGAAATACAAAAGAACAATGAAATCAAGAGCTGGTTCTTTGAAAAGATAAACAAGATTGATAAACCTTTAACCAGACTCATAAGGAAAAAGGGAGAGAGGACCCAAGTAAATAAAATCAGAAATGAAAGAGGAGAAGTAACAACTGATATTAAAGAAATATAAAGGATTTTAAGAAATATTATAAACAACTATATGCCACAAATTGGACAACCTGTGTAAAACAGATACATTTCTAGAAACATACAATATTCCAAAGCTGAGTCAGGAAGAATCAGAAAATCTGAATAGACCAATAGACTAAGAAAACTGAAGTAGTAATCAAGAAACTCATAGCAAATAAAACTGCTGGGCCAGATGGGCTCACAGGTGAATTTTATCAAACATTCAAAGAAGAACTAACACCTATCCTTCTCAAACTATTCCAAAAAATTCAAGAGGAGGAAAGACTCCCAAGCTGATTTTATGAGGCCAGCTTTATCCTCATTCCAAAACAAGATGAAGGTACTAAAAAAAATTATAAGCTAACATAGATGCTAAAATCCTCAACAAAAATGTTAGCAAATAGGATCCAGCAATACATTAAAAACATCACACACCATGATCGAAATAGGGTTTGTTTTGGGGATGCAAGGTTGGCACAATATTCACAAATTAATAAACATGATATACCACATAAATAAAATTAAGGATAAAAACCACATGATTGTATCAATAGGCACAGAAAAGAAAGCATTTGAAAAAATCTAGTACCCATTTATGAGAAAAACTCTCAAAAGTGGGAATAGAGGGAACATACCTCAACGTAAAGGCCACGTATGACACACCCACAGCTAACATCACACTAAATGGGGGAAAACTAAAAGCATTTCTCTTAAGATCAGAAACAAGACAGGGATGTTCGCTTTTACCACTCTTATTCAACACAGTACTAGAAATTCTAGTTATAGCAGTCAGACAAGGAGAGGAAATAAGAGTCATCCAAATTGGAGAGAACGAAGTAAAACTATTATTATCTGCAGATGACATGACACTATGGAAAACCCTAAAGAATCCACCCAAAAAACTACTAGAACTGACAAATAAATTTAGTAAAGTAGCATGATACAAAATAAATATCTGGAAACCAGTTGCATTTTTATACACTAATAATGAGCTATCAGGAAGAGAAACTAAAATAAAAATCCCATTTATAATTGTATCAAAGAAAAAAAAAAGGGTACCTAGGAATAAATTTAACCAAGGAGGTAAAAGACCTGCACTGGGAAAATTATAGTACAGTAAGGAAAGAAACTGAGGAAGATACACATAAGTGGAAGTGTATATCATGTTCATGAATTGGAAGAATTAATATAATTAAAAAGTCCATATACACAAAGCAATCTATAGATTCAATGAAATCCCTATCAAAATACCAATGCACTTTTCATAGAACTAGAACAAATAATCCTAAAATTGATATGAAACCACAAAAGGCCTTATATGGCCAAAGTAATCTTGAAAAAGAATAAAGTTGGAGGTACAACAATACCTAATGTCAAACTGTATTACAAGACCACTGTAATCAAAACAGCTTGGTATTGGCTTAAGAACAGGCATACAAATTAATTGAACAAAATAGAGAGGCCAGGAATAAACCCATGCCTTTATGGTCAATTAATATTTGACAAAGAAGGCAAGAACATACAGTGGAGTAAAGACAGTCTGTTTAATAAATGGTGCTGGGAAAATTGGACAGACACATGTGAAACACAAAATGAAACTAGACCACTTCCTTATACCATCCACAAAAATAAACTCAAAATGGATTAAAGACTTAAATTAACTGGTGAAACCATAAAAATCCTAGAAGAAAACATAGGCAATAAAAATCTTAGACATTTTTCATAGCAATATTTTTTCTGATATAGCTCCTCAGGCAAGGGAAACCGTAGAAAAAAAATAAATGAATGGAACTATATCAAATGAAAAAGTTTTTGCTCAGCAAAGGAAACCATCAACAAAATAAAAAGACAATGCACTGAATGGGAGAACACATTCGTCAATGATAAGAGGTTAATATTAATTTGATAAGAGGTTAATATTAAAAATTGATAAAGAACTCAAACAACTGAGAACACCAAAAAAACCCCCCAAACAATCAAATTAAAAAGTGGGCAAAGGACATGAATAGACACTTCTCCAAATGGGACATACAAATGGCCAATAGATATATGAAAAGATGCTCCATGTCACTAATCATCAGAGAAATGCAAATTAAAACCACAATGAGATATCACCTCACAGCTGTCAGATTGACTATCACCAGTAAATCCACAAATGGCAAGTGTTGGCAAGGATGTAGAGCAGGGGTGTCAAACTCATTTTCACTGGGGGCATTTGCCTTCAAACGGCTGAATGTAATTTTAGGACTGTATAAATGTAACTAACTACTCCTTAACAGTTAAGCCAGAGCTCAGTGCTGCCTCCAGGTAGAAACAAGGTGCCGGGCTGGATAAAACAAGGTGGAGGGCTGGATTTGGCCCTTGGACCTTGTGTTTGCCACCTGTAATGTAGAGGAAAGGGAACTGTCAGGCACTATTGGTGGGAATGCAGACTGGTGCAGCCACTGTGGAAAACAGTATGGAGTTACCTCAAAAAATTAAAAATAGTACTGCTTATGACTCAGAAATTCGACATCTGAAAATATATCCAAAGAAATCCAAAACACTGATTCAAAAGAATATATGCACCCCTGTGTTCATTGTAGTGTTGGTTACTATAGCCATGATTTAGAAGAAACCCAATATCTATCAGTAGACAAGTGGATAAAAAAGCAGTGGTACATTTACACAGTGGAATATACTTGACTATAAAAAAGAAGGAAGTCTTAATTTTTGCAACAGCATGGTTGGAACTGGAGATTATTATGCTAAGTGAAGCCAATCAGAGAAAGGCAAATAACATATGATTTCATCCCTATGTAGAATCTAATGAACAAAATAAACTAATAAAATAGAAACAGACTCATAGATACTGAGAACAGACTGACAGCTGTCAGAGGGAAGGGATTTGTGGGGCTGGGTGTGAAAGGTGATGGGATTAAGAAAAAACCACACAAAACAAAACCCCCCAAACCCCACACAGAACAACAACAAAAAAACAGATTAAAGAAAAACAACCAGACATAGAAAATAGTATGGTGATTGCCAGAGGGAAGGGGGGTGGGCAGGGGAAGATGGGAGAGGCAAAGAGGGGATGGTAGAGGAAAGAGACTTGACTTTGCAGGTGGGGGCGTGGTGCAGTGTGCAGATGATGTGTTGTAGAGTTGTACACTTGAAACCTATATGGCTTTATTAACTAATGTCACCCCAATCAATTCAATTTTAAAAAGAGAAAAAGAGTGAAAAAATATGTTTGATAGTGAAGCCAACCCATAGCCAAGAGATGGAGAGAGATTCCTAGTGAGGTACTTGAGTACCTAAATCTAAAGGCAGAAACCCTTGGTCTTTTGGTTAGTGTGGGCCAAAAACATTTGTTTTTTTAATTTGTCACTTTGACCTGGGGTTTTTCATTTGTAACAGAAACACTTCTCATTGATACAGGTGGTAATAAATGTTTGTGAGCAGAGTTTTATGAGGATTAATTTAGTTGCAGGTAGATTACATACATCAAGATGCTTGCAGCAGACATATATAGGGAAGAAAAGAAAAGTACAGAGCAAGAATTAAGAGGACTTGGTAACTAGAACAAGAACAGAAAGCGAAAGTGACTGGAATTTTGAGACTCACTCGGTGAAAGATGGTACCAGTGACAGAAATCGGTGAGTCAGAAAGAATACTGTGCCCATCCCCCCCAACAACTTCAGGAGTAAGTGCATTATTCTTAGGCTTTGGGATTGAGGTGATGATAGGAGAATCAAGTGGAAATAGTTAGGAGGTAGCTAAAATGTAGAATTAAACCGCAGGTGAAAACTCAGGATCCAAGCTATAACAAGTAAATGTGTGCCAAGACTGAACAATGTGATGATCCGAGGGGAGAGGCAAGTGTAACAGTAGAGCGAGCAATGGACTGACACACAGGAACGTCAAGGGGAGCAGGGCTGGGCATGAATCAGGCCTTTTTCTCCTGCTAGACATCCAGTCTCCACCTACTGCTGCTCAGGAAGCAAAGTCTGTGAAACCAGGACATGCTCTCAGGTAAGCACAGCTGCTTACCAGTGCCCTGTGGGGCTGGAATCGAGCAGTTGAAGTCCTGAGTGTAGGTGAGATTTCAGGTGGGGGTGGGGTGCGGTGAATGTTGAGAATAAAGAAAACAGATGGGAGGATTGATTAGAAAAGCCTTGGAATTTAAAGAAAGAATACCTCTCAAAAGGTGGATAGTCAGTTGCAGAGAACTGCAGAGAGACAAGGTGAACATCACCAGAAAATGTAGGTTGGTAGGAACTCTGGAGGGAGAGCTATAGATTGAAGTGAATGGCTGCTTCAAAAGTAGAAGCAATGGGTAGAGAAAGGAAGGAAACGAACAAGCTGGTTAACTTGGAGAAGTTTAGCCAAGGTGTTTCATTTCCAGGACAGAGGAGGCTTGTTTCAGAGGGGAGATAGAAAATGGGCCTGTGAATTAGAAGGGGGTGAAGAAGCTAGAAAGAGAGGGTTCGGCTGAATGAGGAAGGAGGTAAGACAGACAGTGGTGGAAAGAGCAGATGGGAAAGGAAACGGGTACAACCCCCACTTGAGACTGGTGGAGAGGAAGGAGAAAAGGGGGCGTAAAGAGAGATGCTTGGAGGCAGAATTGGGAGGAGATGAGACGTCTATCAGGTGTTTCCAGGATCGATAAGACGGTAACATGAGGTGTCTGCTGCATTCAACAGTCTGTGAATCAAGTTACAGTGGGGACATCCAAATTGCTTTTCTCCCCATGAGACTTCACAGAAGATTATGTTACTGTAAACTGATGTTTGAGCTAGGAAAAGAAATAAAAATAAAAGGATATACAATCTGCTGCACACCTTAGCTTTGTAGCTTTCAGTGAAAATAGGCCAGTGCCAGTCCTGTCATGATAAGAAGCAGATAATGCAATCTCATCATGACAGGGTACATGCAACTTACCATCATTTGTATGAAGTAAAGGTACAGATGTAATTGGAGGGGACATAAATTTTATAACTATGTGCTCTGGAATATATGCTCCTTTTCTCTGGGAGGATCCCAGAAAAGGCAATTATCAAGTTTGGTGGCTGTGGCTTACTTTGGTGAGTAATAAGTTCATTGCAAGAAAAAGAAAACCTTGCTATGAGTCAGAAACAAAGCCAGCAGGTATTGTATTCTTGGCTCTTACTATCAGATCGAAGTAGCCAATGCCAGAAAAACCAGAGAGACTAGCTTGGAAGGAGTGACTCATTGTGTCTCGCCTGGTAAACGTTGCTGCATTCTCTCTTTCAGACAAAATTGGACTGCTCTTCAAAACAAGGCCTTTTGCTGTAAAAAGGGAAGCCTGTGCCATTGGTGTGGTGGTGGTGATGGCCCCTACCAAGGCTCTCCCTTTTGAAACAGTCATTCGACATGCAAGCGCCATGCAAGCCCTGCTATGCTGTCCCTTCCTGGCACCCTCTGTGCTCCTGGACACACCCCTCCTTGGATCATATAAGGAAATAAAAACCACGAGTGGTGGTAGGACTGGGCGAGCAGGTGTGTGAAGTGGGATAGGACTCTCTTATTAAGAAGTTACTCATACTTCAAAGAAGTGTGAGCCCAAAGGAATTGGCCAAAAAAATTCAAGCTGATGCTTGTCGGAGAAAAGAGTGTGGGAAAACATAATTATTTCTTGCATAATAGGTAGCTAGAACCCTATCAGTAGCTTGTGATGACATAACTGATTTAAGTCGTATGATGACTATGATAGACAAGATTGCCCAAAATCGAAGGGTCCTAATAAATGTACAACTTGTGGATCCCTGCCAGGACGGGACAACACTCTCCCAGGGGTTCAGAAATGTGAGGGGTGTTGCTTGTTGTCACAATGATTGGGGATGCTACAGGCCCTTAGTGGGAGTCAGGAGCAGGGATGCTGATACGCTGTGCTGACTGCATAGAGAGCACAGCACAGGGAAGAACAGTCCCACTGAACATACCAAATTACCCTGTTCAAAAACATTGAGTCATAGATACCAGAGGATGCTGCCTTGTGGCACCAGACTTCATCACTTTTAATTTAATGAGTCTAATTCTTTGAAAGCAAAATTCAGTTAAGTTGGATATTTTGGATGTTGATGCATTTCAACGCCATTTTCAAATGTGAAGGGCAAATACCAAGGGATGGAGCTTGAGTTTGTGGAGACTGAATGAAGTTGTTTGGATCTATGTTCAAAATGAGACATAAATGGGAGAAGGAGATGGGGAATTAGTGTTTACTGGGTATAGAGTTTCAGTTTTGCAGGATGAAAACGTTGTAGAGGTCTGTTGGCACAAAAATGTGAGTGAACTTGATCCTACTGAACTGCATGTTTCAAAATGATTAAGACAGTAACTT
Organism: Phyllostomus discolor; assembly: GCF_004126475.2. Lineage (NCBI taxonomy): Eukaryota > Metazoa > Chordata > Mammalia > Chiroptera > Phyllostomidae > Phyllostomus > Phyllostomus discolor. The sequence continues at coordinate 43,121,637 of NC_040904.2, read as the reverse complement.
TAATGTTATGTTTTTTACCATAAATAAAGAACATCAGTGAAATAATAAAATTTTTAAAAGATATAATAAGTGGCTTGGGAATTGGTCAGGGTCCTCATTTCAAACCCTTGAAACAGAATGTCTGTATCGCAGTTTCCCTGACCTAGGGAAACCATGGCGGAGAAGTTTATATTTAGGGCCCCCTGATCATCACCCTTTTCATATGTCTACCCCTTTCCCAGCAGGAATCTTTCCTGCATCCCCTCTGTAAGCCGTTATCTAATGATAATTCCTTAGCTTGTTACAGGGTGCTGCAGCTGAGCAGTCCTCCACCTGGAACAGATGCTGTCTCATTTGTCATCCTTGTTCCCTCCCCTTCCCTTGTGCACCGCCACTCTGCCATGATCCAGCCTTACCTGGGCCTGAGCCATTCTTGTCTCTCTGCTGGACTCCAGCAATAGCCTTCAACCAGGGCACCTGGTTTTCCACTGCCTCTTCCCTCCACCCCCAAACCATTCTGTACACACCAGCCATGAAGACCTCTTTTAAAAATTATCCAGATCACACCACCATTTAGCTTCAAACCTATTAATACCATCCTTTGAACTTAAAACAAAAACAAACTACTTCACATGCCTCTCTTCTTCCTCATTTCCACTTGACCTGTGCTCACTCTGTTCTAGCCACCCTGGCCTTTCTTCGCTTCCTCAGAAACACTTTGATGCTCTTGAAATGGCCAACAGTTTCTCGTATTGTAGGTCTTCGGTTGAGTGTCACCTTTTCCAGATTCCTTCCTGGTCTTCTCCCTGCTCTCACTTCATCTAAAATAGCCTCCCTCCTCCTAGTTACTGTTTTATTGCAGTTACAATACTTACCCTGGCCTGAAATTATCCTGTTTATTTGTCTATATTTGTTTTTTTCTTTTATTAGAATATAAGCTCCATAAAGGCAGGGTCTTACCTATTTTGTTCATTTTTTACTAGCATCCAGAATGGTACTCAGTAAATATTGGGTTGGAGAAAAATATCATTTTTTTTCTGTATGATGACTCTAGTGGTGCTTAGTTGTCTTTAACTTCATTTTTGAAATAATTTTGTTAGATTGTATTGTGACAGTTGTCATATTAGCATGCATTTAAAAAGAACTTGTTAAAATTGGTGAATTTTTGTATAGCCATTTTAATATTAAAGGTGGAAGAAAAGAAGCAACATTTTTGGCATATTATTCTTTATTATTTCAAGAAAGGTAAAAACACAACTGAAATACATAAAAAGATGTGTGCAGTGTATGGAGAAGGTGCTGCGACTGACTGAATGTGTCAAAAGTGGCTTGTGAAGTTTCGTGCTACAGATTTCTCACTGGACGATGCTCCATGGTCTGGTAGACAAGTTGAAATTGATAGTGATCAAATTGAGACATTAATTGAGAGAAATCATTATACCAGGCAGGAGATAGATAGCTGGCATATTCAAAATATCCAAATCAATAAAGTGATTGGTGAAAATGAAAAATATGTCTTTTATTTTATGGAAAAAACTAAATGGACTTCTTGGCCAATCCAATATTTAAGCACTCGACATAGGCACTCAATGTATTTGCTTAATGGGTGAATAAATGAATGAATGGATTTGATTCTCATAGCAGTCCTGTGAGACAGGTGAAAACAGTATTCTCAGTCTTATTTTACAGAGGATCTGCATTGGCCAAAACCACGTTAGTGATAGAGCCAGGGCAGAACCAGGTCTTCTAAGTCCTCTGTGCTGATTCTGATAGTTCATAAGCAGTCAATCTTAGCAACCTTAGGTGATGAAAAGGGAGGAAGTGGGGCACTTGGAGAGATTATAACTCATACTATGTACATATTCTTATTCACAAACTTGTAGCCACAGTAGAGAAGAGGAGGCCCCCACCAGTGTGTTCTGTCTCCCTCATCTCTCTATCGGACCCTTGCAGAGCTTGGTTGGAAGAGACAGGAGAGTGTGGCGGTTCATTATCATGGTGAAGGGAGACAAACCTGGGTTTACTCCTAATTTTACTACTTACTGGTTGTGTCTTTAGACAAGCTAGTTATCGTTTCAGAGACTCAATCTCCTTTCTTGTAAAATGAGAATAACACTGTTGGCTATTTAAAGTTCTTTGGGAGGGGGGGTTAAGTGAGGTAGGCTGTTGGATGACTGGAGTTCCAGCAGCTGCAAAATAGGGATGATGATGTGATGTGCCTCTTATGGTTGCCATAAGGATTAAATAAAATAACCCATGTAAAGCAGCCTGCAACATAGGAAAGAGTAATAAATCTATTTCTAAACTTATATTAAAAGTGACTTTAAAGTGGCTTGTGTAAGGGAAAATATAGTTTTGTTCATATAATGCAATATTTAATATATAATATTCTACTACCCTTGGAAAAACATGAACAACATTGAACATGGGTTCCTGAAAGAATCTAAAACATCAAAAACTGGTAAATTAAGTTGTCTACCCTATATGTTATATTGTGAAAGCAAATAATGAGGTTGTACTAAAAATGAGTTATAATACAAAATACATTACAATAAATTTCTGTGTAGTCTTTATTGACAGAGTAAACATATCAATAAAAATGTGCACAAAGCCAGCAGCAACATAAAATAAATTTGAATAAATTTCTATACAGGGAGACACAGTACATGTAGCCAAACAAATATTGCGGTAAAAACTAGCACAAAGTACAGAAGTAAATTATTACATTGGAAGGAATGCCAGTATCATAGTCATGTGGACAATGAAATCAAATTGTTCATTGAATAGAAGTACACAGAGAGCAACACATCCCCATAATGATGAGCGAAAACATGACAAAAAGGTACCATGGAAGTTACCCTTTATCCTTAGAACCTAGGACACCTTCTCCTTCAATGCCTGCCAAACCATCGAACCAAAACCCTTTGTCACTGCCAAATTCCGATGTGTCTCATCATTGCTGGGTATCCCCGTTCACAAAAAATGAAGCCAACACCCTTTCAAATCAATAAATTCACATTTTCAGACTGATTTCACCACTATCTTTTGCTTTACAATCCTGTGCTCACTGTCAACCCAATGCTTCTTTTCTTGTTTCCAAGTGTTTGTAATTTGCTTGGTTGTTGCACTGAATACCACTTGCCAAGCTTATTATGGTCTTTTCTGATGAAGTCTTAAAACATTAAGCCTACTCTAATGTTAGAGATATGCTTGAATGATTTTTGAGTCATCAGTTATGAAAACTATAATGTGAAATAGAAATTATTACGAGTAATATAAACTCCACACTTATCTATTTGTGACCTGTGACAGTGTTTGTAAGATAACTCCTGCAAGGTGTTGTACGTTGCTGCCCTGCCAGCAGCAGGGCATCAGAATTGCTGTTGCATGGTCACCTACTACATTCCTTGCCTCCTAGTTCTGGACTTTTCATCAGTAGCACTTAATTCAAATGGGATGATTTTTGGACACATCTTTCAGTGGGAACAATACATAGCACACATTAACTAATATGATTATTTAAATCATTTATGCACATACACATCACTTAAACTTCTGGGAACTACTTTTCCAAGGGTAGCTTGGTAACCTGAGTATAACTTATTTCAGTGCTTCTTAAAATGTGGTCCATGAAACGCCTGCATCAGAATCCCATGGGGTGCTGGGTAAACATGCAGATGCATAGTCATGGTACCGTGTTTCCCCACCCAAACCTATGGAATTAGAATCTGATTTTAACAAGGTTTCCAGGTGACCCTGGGCCTAGTAAAGTTGGACAGCCAGGGCATTTCACCTTGGAGTTGGTCTTCTCTCCCCATGTCTGAGGGAGTATAAAAAACCAGCCAAAGGGAAGAGCCCTCCTCTTAGGGATTTGTCCAGATGGCCCATGCAGTTTCAGCTCTGCTAGAATTCCCAGGTTCTTTAAGCTTTTGGATTTGAAGTCTGACTTGTGATACTTACCTCAGACCCTCCTTGTCTGATTACCTCCTTGAACAGACCTCCCTGGGTAGTCACCCTTCTCCTCCTCCATTCTCTCATCTCTAAGATCATGTACATTGTACAGGCTGCTTTGCTCAGTATACTGGGTTCATTGGGACCCACCTGTGGTCCAGGAGGAAGGAATCCCTGTTAGTGGGACCATCCTGCCAAGCCAGCCCCTTCCCTTAACTCAGACAAGCCATGGAGAAGAGGTAACTTACAAAGACATTGCAGAAAGCCTCCTCACGCAGGAAGAAGGGCTTTAGACATCCCACAGGACAGACAAACCCACCGGTACTTGTTCCTGACAGAAATTGTAAACTGGACTCAATGGGGCAGAAGGTAGATGCTCTTCTGTGACCAAATAATCTTCTACAATATACAAATAAAGATTTGATCTACTTCCCACCCCACAGGGTAGTTTCTTCATGACTGAAGTTTAAGCAAAAGTCAGAGTTTCTATGGTATAATCCTCAGTTCAAGACCATTTTTGAACACAACTATGGGAATCAGAACATTTAGGTCAGGTGGGCACTAGACTTAGTGGGAGCATCATCACTTCATAAGTTATATAGTAAATGTCTAACCACTATGATGCATACCTGAAACTAAAATGATATTGAATCTCAACTTAATTACAAAACAAAATAAAAATAAAAAGGACATTTAGGAAGGAGGTAGGCAAAAGTACCCAGAGCCCCTACCACCACTTGGGCTCGAAGGGATCTGGGAGGGTTCTGTTCAGCCACAAGGAGGATGCCATAGAGTGCCCTGAGTTTTTCGACTACAGAAGTAGTAACCCTTTATTATAGGCCTTTCTGACCATTGCTTGGATTCCGATGAATGAGTCTTGGTACACAGCAGTGAGTTTGTATCTCAGCAGTCACCGTACACGACGGTGGTCTTCCACTGCACTGTTCATACAGCAGTGGTGTAAGCCGACCCATTGGAATGTGGAAAAAGAATACTGGAACTTAAAACTGCTAAAATCTCACACTATAAAAATGAAGCGGCTGGCATAGTGCCTGGTATATAGGAAGCACTCAACAAATTTTGATTCTTTTACTGCTAATCTCCCAGTTGTAGACCACATCACATTCTGAGAGAAGTGCCCAATCTATAAGATCGAAAGTTCTTGGGTGAAATACTTGAGAACTGCATAGCTGGGGAACTGCTTGACATAAGCCTTGCATGACATAAATCTTGCCAGTTTTTTTGAATAGACAGACAAAAACCACCTGCAGTTAATCATGATGAGGAACCACACCAGATGGTGCTGTCTGAGAAGCAGCTCTCTACCTACGTAGAGGGCCTGCCCTCCTCCCTCCCCCAAGAGAGAAGAGAGAGTGGAGTCTGCATCTTCGTTCTGGGCGTGGCCAGCCTGCAGGCTTGTACTCCAGAGGGAAGAAGCCTTGCTGCACTTCTGTTGGGGCCCCACTGCTGCCTTCACACTCTTGGCATTTGCAAACAATGCCAAGCGGAACAGTCAAGGTACAGGTAACAGAGTAATGCCTGCAAAGCTTCTGCCAGGGCCAACAGTGGCCCTTTTCCCCAGCTTTCTGAAGACAGGGTGACAAGCCTATGACTGAGTGGCTTCCAAAACTTTTCCTGTCTTGTAGTCAGGTTCCTATTCAGTTGGTTATAACCCAGGACGAAGTAGGGGATGGGAGGGTCTGGCTGGCAGGGACATTTTATGTTTAATTTTCTTGATGAATTTAAAAGTAACTCATTGGATTCTCCTCTCTCAAACAATAATTTGGAGATCAAACCCATGGTAAGCTGAATGTTGGCCTCAAAGGTTTCCAGGATCTCTTCTTTGGCATCTGGGAATGTTATTCTGTATGGCAAAAAAGACTTTGCATATATGATTGTTAAAATCAGTAACAGGTCTCCTCCAACAGGCAGTTTAAACCACTTAAGTTTTAGGTGGATATTATTGTTAGGGAAGAAAAAAATACTCCAAATATTGGGAATTTAGCCATCCAAAAATATTGGTACCTCTGACAGAAATAAGGAATTTTGGAGGCTGAAATTTTGGGCACAGGGTTAACGATTATTTCTGGGTTGTGGTATTATGCATTATTATCTTCTAGTATTTAAAACTGGACAGCTTTCCTACACTATGTGTTACTTTTGTTTACCAGAAATGAAACCAAGAAACAGGAAAAATAGTACAGCTTCCTGGTAGGTGTCAAATATGTTTGCCCCAGTTTAAGGCACACTTAAAAAAAAAAGATTTTATGTGTTTATTTGTAGACAGAGGGGAAGGGAGGTAGAAAGAGAGAGAGAGAAACATCAGTGCATGGTTACCTCTCGCCTGCCCCCTACTGGTGACCTGGCCTGCAAACCAGGTATGTGTCCTGACTGGGAATCGAACAGATGACCCTTTGGTTTGCAGGCAGGTGCTCAACCCACTGAGCCACACCAACCAGGGCCAGGCACACTTTTACAGCAGAACTTTCCTGTTTTTTTTCCGAGATGAAGCAATTTTAGAAGGGTGAACACGGAAGATTCAAGGAAGCTGCTGATAGCTGAGGCTTCTTGAGATTTGCTTACATTAACTTGGAAGCTCTCACTGTATTTCTAGACTTTCTGATGAGGCTGGAACACCTTGGCCAAAGCATAGAACCACAGATTAAAACATCCTTTGGTGCCACCTTATGCTGAACTGAATGAATTGCACTGTTTAGATAGGTTTCACGTACTAGGTTCACTACCTGTAATTCCCTGTGAATTAGGGAGATAAGGAACCTATTTTTGTAACTGTGCACCCTCAATTGTTTTCCTTTTTCAACGTTTATTATTATGTAATTCGAAACTTGAATTATTTGATGCTAGGATTCCTGACTCAGTTCGACACTTTTTTGACAAATATTTGTGTGGAATTTATAAGCATTTCTGTCAGGTTCTCCTGTTTGTGTCACAAGGATATTCTGACTGGTTTGGGATGATGTCACAAACAGAACTTTGCGTATGACTCGATTGCCAGGGGAGGACAGAGCTAGGAAGTCACAGCTAAAGTGAAGGAGGAAAGTGCTCTGTAATCATGGTGTGGTCAATCTTGACAACAATGACAACTGACACTCCTTACACGGTGCTTACCATACACACCAGCCCTGACCAAAGCACTTTCCAAGCCCTTACTAACTTAATACTCCCAACAACCTTATGAGGTAGGTACACTCCCTTTCAAAGACCAGGAAATGGAGTCACTGAGAGCTTTAGTAACTTACTCAGGGTCACACGGTTAGTAGCCCAGCCACAGTTTGAACTTTGAAGCTCTGCATTTTGGCTGCAGAGTCCACAGTCGTTAGGCAACGTTGCTTCCAGCATGAAGACAATAGAAGTTACAGCTTTCACTTCTTGAGCAATTGCTGTGTGGGCTCAGTGCCTCACACACTTTACTTCCCCTCTTCACAGTAACCCTCCAAGGAGGTACTAATTATCCCATTTTAGAGATCAGGAGCCTAGGCGTAGGGTAGCAAAGTACCTTGTCCAAAGCCAGACAGCTCTGAAGTAGCTGAGTCCACCCAGATGTACCTGATTTCAGAGCCCCATCTCTTAGTCACATAATCATATGGCTTTGTTGAGTTTTCTAATCAGCACATGAAGAGAAGAAAAAATTACGACAGTGAAATAATAGTTTGGAACAGGTGAGTTACACTCCCACATGCCCTCATTCAAAAACGATTCTTGATTATGGCTTACTGGGACTCTTTTTATAGTGCAATATGCATTTCTTGCACTTTTGAAGAAAAACAGTTTAACCTTTTCTTGATCTTTAAAGGGAATCATTATGTCCTTCAGTTATTGTACGATGCTGTTATGCTGTAATTGTAAAATTGTAGTGCTGCCCGACAGTGGGGCAAAGGCGTACTGGATTAATGAGAAGGTATCCTGAGACCGAAAGCTGAAACAGGTCACTCCACAGACTATCACAGAACTTACAGGGCAATTTACTTATGGGAAGATAGGGTTGGAGCAGAACGGGTGACCCCGCAATTCAGCACAGAGTATTCTCAGCTAACAAACCCCCGTAGCGGCACTTTTTAAACAGTATCACTCAGGCACTAAAGACCGACCGGACAAAGAGACAAAGAAGGCAATAGTACCAGGGGCCATACCTCCTGGTGGTCTTGTGATAGTTGATTGTTTATAATTGATACTGTTACCAGTTTGATATTGATCTTGGTTGTCAGGTCATTCTAGCTGTTGCTAACAGAAATATTTATGGCTATATTTTAAGGAAGGCAGAAAATCATGAACTAGAAACCTTTAATATGCTCACTAAGGACAGAGAACTTGGTCAAAGGTCACAACATGTAACTTAAAAATGGAGTGAAATCTGGGACACAGATGTGGAGATGGTTTTGTTTACATTCATATCTACACAAGTGCCACGTGCCCATAAACAACATTAATCCAAACTGCCATGCTGTTTTTTAGAGATTGCATCTTTATTTTCAAATTTTTACTCGGGCTATCAGACTTTTTTTTTTTTCTGATTGTTTCCTAAGAGGGAGAAGAACGAAGATGAGAGGAGATCGAAGAAATGTGAACACACTCAGAGGAAGGAAACACTGAAAGAGGGTGTAAGGGCCTCTCCTCTGTGTAAAAGACGTGGGTCTTAGTGAACTGACCATCCCTTCTCTAACCTGTTTCAGTCATTTGGATAATGTTTTGTTTGCTGCCTTTCTGATCCGCACTCTAGACTGCTGAAACAGCTAGAACCTGGATTCCGAAGACGGAACATTACCCTGCATGGGAATACCATGGCTCTTTGGCTTCGTGGCCTACTGTGGGCTGTATCACAGCTAACCTATGCACACACTTTGTCTAGGAATGCAAACCGTTTTCCTTCGCGTTTTTACCACAGGCCTCTGCTTTCCTATGTGTGCCATAACGGCTTTACTCCTGCTTCATTTTTGAAGAGCGGGCAGAAAGCGGCTCTGGGGGGCTTTGCTCCAGCCCTTTAGTGTGCTGTCTCTGCGGCAGGGAGGTCGAGTGGCTGTCCAGCTACTGTTCGGTGGTTACCTCTTTTGTGCAATCTCTAACCGTTTCACCCTTGCACAATCTTTTCCATTCTGAGAACATCTCAGGTGACAGGGGCGACTTCAACTGAAGCAGTAGGTGGCAGAGGACATCTGGGGATGAAGGAGGAAGAAATAGGGACTGGTGATCTAGGTTGGAAACAGGATCTTGTTTCAGGGGAGTGCCTGGTTCCTGGAACAGCCTGGGGCTGAGGCTGTAGCCCTTTCCTTAGGTCTCTTGTTGTAGGTGTGGCCGTGTCAGCTTGGGGGAGCTACTCCTCACCTATTAAGCCTAGCTATTTCAAGGCTTAATGAAATACCTTTCAGTGTAAGAAGGAAAAAGAATTTGTTGGAGTGTATTAAATCAGAATCAGAGAAAAGATCCCATCTATTTTCCATAAAGCTGTTAGAGAAATTTAATACAAATACAAATCATTTCATGGGTCTCTCTTGCTCAAAACACACCAAGAGCCCAGTGTTTACTACACGTAAAATAGAATCCTCCCAGGCCTTCTACCGCCGGGCCGCGGCTGCTGGGACCTTGTCTCTGCCCCCCTCGTCTTCCTGGTCTCACTGGGACTGCTCCAGGTGCCCTGGCCTCCCTGCTCTCACACTGAGCACCCTCCTGCCGTCACTGCACTGAAGGGTCCTGGGGCCTGTGTGCACCAAAGTCCAACCAAACCCCAACAGGAGTCTGCAGTCAGGAAAGCAAGGTTTATTTTTAAGAAAATGGCCCCACCCCTGGAATCACAGGTGAGCTCAAAGATCTGGCCCCCCAATGGCTTCCAGGAGATGGGTTATATAGTGGAAAATCATTAATCATGTGGCTAAAGAAGTGGGGATCGTGGGCTCCACTGATTGTGGGGCCAGGTAGGGAGCCGCTGATCACTGTGTCAGGTCCCAAGGTCAGCCGTGGCCGACTCGGGTCTGGGTTCGTGAGGGTGTGGTCCGCAGGGTGGCTCTGCTCTCCCGGGCCTGGGGCTGAAATGCAACTGAGGTCAAGATATTATATTTAGCTTTGTAACCTCACAGAAATTTCATTTCCCTGATATAACTTTTTTCCTTTCTTTTTTTGATTCAAACTGGCCTCATCTAACACCCTGACTTATTTGCTTTCTTCTCCCTTGAGTGTCCACTCCCTTAATCATTAAGCCCTCAGGACAGTGAGGTTCTGGCCCTCGAGTAATCTCAGGAAGCCTTGGTTCCGTTGACCCCAGAGACAGAGGTCCAGTCAAACCAGAGATCACATCGAGGCCTCAGTTTTGTTTCAGCTTCAGGCCCAGAAAGACAGCGAAGCCCGACAAAGCTACCCCATGGCTGAACTCAGGACCAGGTGCGATGACAAATGACTCCCTACCCTAGTGCTGACCAAGCAGCAGAGACCGTGGCCATGGCCACAACTCTAACTCCCTTCGTCACCATGATCAATGGTTTTGCCCCTGCACAACCCGTTCCCTGAAAGGTACTGGGGAGCCAGGTCTGTGAGCGTTAGCTTCTGGGCCCCTGGGTGTGGGTCATTAAACCCTTACTTTCTTTGCTGAGAAAGTTCCTGTTTTGTGTCTTAAGGGGCTTTGCTGAGCACAGGCAGATGGACCCCTTTAGTCAGGTAACATCTTGACTGAAACTCTTTCTGCGGTCAACAGACCCAAGGCTTTGTTTTTGAGACAGCGAGGCTCTGATGTCCTAAGGCAGGGGTGTCAAACTCCTTTTCACTGGGGGCCCCATCAACCTCCTGGTGGCCTTCAAAGGGTGGAATGTAATTTTAAGGCTGTATAAATGTAGCTATTCCTTAAAAGTTAAGTGATGGCTCAGTGCTGCTGCCAGATAGAAACAAGGTGCCAGGCAGATAAAACAAGGTGGAAGGTGGGATTCAGCCCGCGGGCCTTGTGTTTGCCATCTGTGTCCTAAGGGTTTAATGATTAGGGAAGGGAGTGGACAGACAGAAAGGAGAAAGGGTCACTTAAAGAAACAGAGTTTCTGTGAGGTGGCACTGCCTCAAGGCCTTTGAATTTGGCCAAAAATTCTCTTAGGATTTTGTACAGTTCACTCCTTCACTCTATTCAGATGTTTACCTGTTTATTATCTCTTTCCCCAACTAACAGGTCAACTCTAAAGGGCAAGGCATTACTGCTGAATTTCCAGAGCCTAGAGCAGGGCCAGGCACATAGTAGGCTCTCAGTAAATACTGATTAAATTCATAACTAGGTTATAAATAGCTCCGGAAACCTCAGTGGCAGGAACCAGCAGTAATTTCTAAGGTACTGAAATGAAGAGCTGAACAGATTACATTTTTTTCTAAAAAGCATCTAAGGGTTCTGGATAGCAACTTGGTGTGTGGAGAGATTCCGACAGCACCAAGAACAGCTGGGTATCCTATGATTCAACCCGGTTCTGACGCAGTCTACCTGAAGATAGTGTCAGAGCTCACACGGGAAGGGCTCAGTCCTGCAAGAATGACTTCCCCCCTCCCAAATTCAGACACAAACCACAAGTCCAGGTTGTCACCTGTGCTTTTGACTGGACAGGCCTTGAGTTTGATTAATTTACTAGAGCAGTTCACAGAGCCCAGAGAAACATTTTACCTACTAGGTAAATTACACAAGAAATAATTCTGAAACAGAGAGAAGAGATACACAGGGCAAGGCATGGGAAAGGGAGGGAAGCATCCATGCCCCTTTCCCAGACACACCACTCTCCCAGAACCTCCACAAGTTCTCCCTCCCAGAAGCTCTCTGAACGCTGTCTTTCTGGGTTTTTAAGGAGGCTCTTTCTACAGGCACGACTGAAGAAATCACTGCCCATTAGCAATTGACTCAACCTTCAGCCACACTCCTCTTCAACTTTCTAATCACTGGTTGGTTCCCCTGGCAACCAGCTCCCTTCCTTCTGAGCAAACCAAAAGCTGCCTCATTAACATAACAAAAGACACTTTGTTGTTCTCATCACTTAGGAAATTCCAAGAGTTTTAGGAGCTCTGTGCTGGAAATGGGAACAAACATATGTATTTATTATAAATCACAATGTGAGAGTGTCAGGGAGCAAACAGCTAGTGAACAACTGCTAGACTGTGACCTGGCGGAAGGTGGGAGCTCAGAATGTGAATGTATCACTTGGTCACTTTTGATACCCATTTAGAGGAGGCAGCCAGGAGGCTGAGCTGAGGTCTTGCTGAAATGTGTGCTCATATTCACCAGGATAGATATACAAGAATATTTATAGCAGGATTGATTGAAATAGTCCCAGATTGGAAACCTCCAAAACACCATTAACAAAAGATGTGATCAACAAATTACAGTATGTTCATAAGATGAAATACTATACAGCAAGGCACAACGTGATGGAGCAACAACTACACGCAAACTCACAGATGAATTTTACGTATGTAATTTTGAGTGAAAGAGGTTAGATGCTAAAAAATACCCCCTACTCTATAAATGTTCTTATAAAATTAAATAAGGTTTAAAGGTAGCTTTCAAAACTAAATTATGTTGATTAGGAATTCATAATTGGGCAGGTAAAAAACGTAAGTAAAGCAGGGAGAAACTCGAGGAGTTGTTAGGGGCAGGACACGTGATGAGATCAGCGGGCATTTCCAGGGTTTGTCCAGGGTCAGGAAGGCAGTGAGCTGTGAGCTTTATTTGCATCCACACCTGCCTGGATGCTTGCAACATTGCAACACCACCAAGAAGGTAGGGTGGGATTCTCTTTTATAAAATAGTCATAAAGTAAAAGTGTGAGGCAACGAGATTCAGGGCAGGTAGGGAAAGAAGGATGTGTGGAAATAATTCCGAACAGACAAGGATCCCTCTCGAGGGGGCAGTGGGCAGCTGACGGTGAGGCTCTGTCCAGTCAAAGGATCGCAGGAAGGTCTTGAATGGATTCAAATAAAAGGGAATCAAATGTTATTATTTCACAAGTTCTCTTTAGACTTATCTTGCGCTGGAGTTAATCATACAACCTAGATATTTTAGGATACTCGAGACTTCAAGTGTTCATAGGTTACCTGAAATGGGTATATCACTCACTAAATTGTGTCTTTATTTTGTTTTGTATTTCTCATCAAATAATTTGCGGTAAAAATGATTTGTCAAATGTGCACGAGATTTATTTGTATTCCTTGAATAATTTCCAAATGAATACATCTGCCCTGGAAAGAAAAACCTCTGATAGATCAGGGCATTCTGATGCCTGGTTCAGGAACTCTGGTCAACCATCACCACAGCCTCAGGGGTCCCGGCTCTGTGCTCCCCACACAGAACAATTTCTGCAGCTTGAGTGGTGAAGCTGGGGCCCAGGGTGAGGTCACCCCAGCCACAGGAAGGTGGAAGTCATGCACATGAAATTTTGCAACCTGCACCTGTGCTGCCCATGACCTAAGACTAAGTGAAAGGGTCAAATCAAAGCCGATGGCCACGTGTATGGCCAACGACCATTTAAAACAACTTCCTGGTTATCCATTTTGAAGAAGACATCTCATCAGTATTGCTAACATACCTGGCATTTCTTTAATTTTTCTTTTCCACTGATTTTTTTCCTCCTGTTTCCTACAGGCCTATAATTTCCTGTGGGCCTCAGATCAAATACCGTAGTAAGAAGCAACGTGATGTTATAGGGGTGGTGGCAGTGTGACGGCGTAGCTGTGGGAGGCAAGGAAGAAATGCTCACTTGGATATGGCTGTTGTTGCAGCTCCACTCAGAAGCGATGACAGAAGTAACGAGGAAAATAATGGCTTCGAAAATGATTTGGCAGCAATTTTATTTGTTGTGCAATAAAATGGCTGGCCTGTGGCGGTATATGTAGATTTAGGGGTAGAGTTTCAAAGCGCGCTCAGGAGGCACGCGTGGTAATCCTATTATCTGATAACAGGATTTGTGCACTTACCTCCCACGTGCAGCATCAGAACCCACCCTTTTAGTAACGCTGTGAAATGCAATTTGTGTGCAGATGAAAAGTTTACCGCGCGTGGGCCTGTGCGGCGGAGCTCAACAAAGCCAGCGCACTGTGCGGGGCGGTTTCTGAACCCAACCCCCACCGTTCCTGCTGTCTCCCTCTTGACTGATTTCTGTTCCGGGGCCCAGCGGGATTTGCGACGGTCTTCAGAGACCCAGAAACTTGAGAAATGAGCTAATCAAATGGGTGCAGAAACCAACCCTGAATTTCTAAGAGGCTTTGGAGACATGCCGCACACAGAACGAGCCACACACAGGAGGAGATGATTGGGTCAAAGAGCCGGTGGCAGGTTGTTATGGGTGAGGAGGCCAAGTGACATGAATTTTGGTCAATTATTTTACAGAAACATCCACAGAAATAGGTAAAGCAAAAACTAGTGGCAAATGCTTGCTGGATTACATCTTAGTTGGCTAGGGTTGTCATAATACGACACTACAGTCTAAGTAGCTTAAACAAAGAAATTTATTTTGTCCCAGCTCTGGAGGCTAGAAGCCCAAGATCAAGGCACTGGCAGGCTTGGTTTCTCCTGAGGCCTCTCTCCTTGGCTTGCACATGGCATCTCTTTGCTGTGTCCTAACTTGCCTTCCCAGACTCCCTGGTGTCTCACCCTCTTCTTGTGAGGACACCACTCCTGTTGGATTTGGGTCTGACCCTTATGACCTCAATTAACTTTAATGACCTCTTTGATGGCCCTGTCTTCAACAACACTCAGTCACATTGGGAATTAAAGCTCCAGATATGAATTTTGAGGGAACCCAGTTCAGTCCATAACAGAGAATGACTTAGATCATGCTTCAAAAATAAGATCTTATTAGTTGTATTTTAAGGTTTTTATTCACAGTGTCTGCCTTTTTGATAGAGTTTATAATAACCGGTATATATCTTCATATAAACATCACATCAAAAGCAGCAGATGTTAGTAAAGAAAGCTGCTGTGGAAAATATGGGAAATAATACACCCATTACTTCTATTGCTTATAAATGAGAAAATACAGATTCAGTTACATTTTCTAGAAAAAAGATTATATGGTAAAATCACATATTGGTATGTGAAGTTCATGATTCTCCCCAACAAGCCAATGAAGATGGAGAAATATTTTTATTTTATTTTTTGTTAAATTAAAAAAATTTTCAGTTATAGTTGACATACAATATCCCATTAGTTTCAGGTGTACTACAACATAGTGACTAGACATTTATATAACTCACAAAGTGATGGAAAGTTATTGTAATTGAATGTATTTGTCAACTCTTGCTCTTAATAAAATATGGTTGTATATGGTTTAAATAATGTACAACCATTCAGTGTACACTAGATTAAGCAATGAGTAAGGACAAACAGATATAGTTCAGGAAAAACATAAACCATAAAGACAGTGTGAAACTTGGATGTAGCGACTCAACTGGAACCTGGAGGGGAAATAGGTTGTTCTAGATCTTTTTCTTTTTCATGTACATTTTGGAATCAGCTTGTCCATTTCTACAAAAAGAAAAAAAAAGCCTCCTGGGATATAGATTGGGAATGTGTTGAATCTGTGGATCAGTTTGGCAAGAACTGAAAACTTAACAATATTGAATATTCTGATCTGTGAACTCAGTACATTTGGATCTTTAATTTTTCGTAGCACTGCTTTATACTTTTCAGTATACAGCTTTTGCATAACTTGGTTCAATTTGTCCCTAAGCATTTCATGTTTTTGGATGCTGTTGTAAGTAACTCTGCTTTTAAATTTTACTTTCCAATTGTTCACTCCTGCTACATAAAATTGCAATTAATATTTTTATAATAATCTTGTATCCTACAATAATGCCAAAATCATAGTGTAACTGTGTTGTAGATTCGTTACTATTTTTTATGTAGACAATTGTCTCCTGCAAATAAAGGCAGGCTTATTTCTTTATTTTCAATGAGCATGCCTTCTATTTCTTTTTCTTGGTTTATTCCATTGCATTTCCAGTATGATGTGGAATAGCAGCACAGTGAGAGGGCATCCTTGTCTTGTTTCTGATCTTAGGGGGAAAGCATTCAGTCTTTATCATTAAGTTTGATATTAAATGTAAAGTTATTTTTTTAATGTCCTTTATCAGCTCCTACCTCAAGCAACTGGAGAAGGAAGAGAAAACTTAGTCCAGAGCAAGGAGAAATCAGTGAAATAGAAAACAACAACAACTACAAAAAAACAATAGAGAAAATCAATGCGATCAAAGTCTGATTATCTGAGGAGATCATGAAAATGGGTAAACTTTTCGTCAGTCTGAGAAGAAAGAGGTTACCAATGTCAGGTGTGAAACAGGAGCCATAACCACCAACCTTGCAGACTTTGAAAGGATAATAAATGGAGCGTCACATGCAACTTTATGCTCATAGATTTGAAAACTCAGGTAAGCAGACAAATTTCTTGAAGGCACAAATGCTTGAAGCTCATGAAAGAAGAATCAAATCACTCAAATAATCCTATTCAATTAAAGAAATTGGACAGGCAGGTTTAAACCTTCCCATAAAGAAAACTTTTCTGTTTTTAATGCATCACTTTCAGTGAGTTACGTTTTCCAAAGAATTTGTTCACATCACTTAAATTGTCAGGTTACTGGCATACATTATTTATTGCATCTTTTAAATTAATTTTTAAGTATTTGCATTATCTATAGGGACATTTCCCCTTTCATTCCTGATGTTTAGTTTGTGTTATTTCTTTCTGTATGTAATTGTATATCTTTTCTACTATGTTAATTTCTGCTTTTATCACTATTATTTCCTTCTCTCAGTTTTCTTTGGGATTGTCTAGTTGTTCTTTTCCTAACTTCTTGAGAATACATTCTTAGATTGTTGATTTCTTTTATCTCTTTTTTAATGTTAAGTACTTAAGCCTAAAAATTTCCCTTGTAAGCCTGGCTTTATGTGCAACCCACATGTTTTAAAATGCAGTTCATTTATTGTTCTGTTGAAAATATTTGTTTATACGTAGCCCTTACTGAAACAGAGGGGAGTTACATTCCCCCTTCTTAAGAGTAAAGTGTCTGGACAATATATTTGGAATTTTTTTGCAATGAATATTTTTCTGCATTTATTAATTTATTCAATCATTTATTTATATCATTGTGGGCTCATGGATATTTATTTTGTACTTTGGGCTATAAACTAGTGTTATTTCGTTGCTCAAATTACTCTAGTTCCGGCCATTGGGAGATCTTTTAGTTGGGTCCTGTACCCTTCTGAGATACCACTCATCATTTTTTTTTAGCACTTTCTTACATTCTGGCACTACAACAGACTACAGGCTGGTCTTGTATATTTCCTGTCTTAGTTCTTGTCAGCATATCTTCAAGGGGCCCTTGCTCTTTTTAATTGGAGCATGGTGTCAGAAACCATGATCCGGGTGCTAGATATGTTAGTTCATTGCTATTCAAGTGTTCTTTTTTAAAGTCCTCTTAGTTGACAAAGAAATATATGTGTATACATGAACTCATGTGCATGTACATATATATGTGTTTCTCTGTGTAACAATATGTAATCATATATATCTCCCTAGGAAGCAATAGTCTTGTTTTATACAGTAAACATTCATTTATATTTGTCCATAGATTATCTTCTCTGTTCTCCATTTTTTCTTGTACCTTTGAACTTTCTGGGGTTATTTGTCTTTCTGCCTGAAGAACACCCTATATCATTTTCTTTAATGTAGGTCTGCCAGGGATGAATTCACCCAATTTTTGTATATCTGAAACTGTTTTTATTTCGCTTTTATCTGTGAAGGATATTTTTGGTGAATTTGAAACATTTGCTTATTGTTATTTTTTTAAAAAAGATTTTATTTATTTTTAGAGAGGGAAGGGAGGGAGAGAGAGAGAGAGAGAGAGAGAGAGAGAGAGAGAGAGAGAGAGAGAGAGAGAGAGAGAGAGAGAGAGAGAAACATCAATGTGCAGTTGCTGGGGGTCATGGCCTGCAACCCAGGCATGTTCCCTGACTGGGAATTGAACCTGAGACACTTTGGTTCACAACTCGCGCTCAATCCACTGAGCTATGCCAGCCAGGGCTCAATAATAAGGAGACTTATTTTCTTTTAGCACATTCTCTTCTGACTTCTGTAGTTCCTGTGGAGAAGACGGATACTCCTCTTTCTGTTGCCCCTGAGAAGATGGAACGTCTTTTCCTTCTGGCTGCTGCTAAATTTTGCTGCTTGTCTTTGGTTTTCGGATCCTTTACTCTGATGTGCTGATTATACTTTTCCTTTGCAGTTATCCTGATTAGGATTCACGGGATTTGTTGAATGTGTGGCTTGATGTCTTTCATCGAGTTTATATTATTGTCCCTTAGCTTTTCAACTGTATTGTTGCCAGAGAATAATCTTTATGATACCGATTCTTTGAGATGTGTGGAGACTTGCTTTATGACTGAGCAAGTTGTTGATTTTTGGAAACATTGCGTGTGAGCTTGAGAAGAATGTGTATTTAGTTGTTATGTACGTAATTTTTAATGTGATGAGAGCAATCTTGTTATATATATATATATTTGTTACATATCTTTTACCTGTATTAATTTAATATCTTTTAAACCATTAATAGTTACTAGAGGTATGCTAAAATATCCTACCATAATTTTGAGGCAATTTTATTATGTGCATCCAAGTTAAAATCTGTTGTAATCACATAGCAAATTGAAAATCTTTATTACTACACAGCAACCTTCTCTGCTCTCTGTCATCCATTCCATTTTATCCAACATGAATATGTCATGATCTCTGCATTATTCTGATGTTTGTCTTTGTACTTTTAATTTATCTACATGCTTGTATTTCAGATGTGACAGTTATCGCCTGTAAAGCTAGATTTTTTTTCAAAAAACTGATGTTTTTCTTTTAACTGGTGTTTAATTTATTTACAATTACTGTGATTATTGATATATTTGAACTTGTTTCTATCAATGTAATATTTTCCTTATCTGTTTCACTCTTGCTTCTTTTCTTTCCTCACCTTTTAAAAATTCAGTTTTTCAGTAAAATTTTTTCTTAATCAAAATTTCCCCTCTGTTAGTTAAAAATAATATATTCTTTTAGTAATTAACATTAAAATTATGTCACGCATAATAAATTTACGGTTAAAGTAAGTCAATACGGTCAATGTTTTCCTGAAAAATACAAGGATCCTAGATCACTTTCTACTCACTTCTAATTCAAATGCTATTGGAAGCTAGAACTTCAGTTTTATATTTTATTTTTAAACACAATAAATTCTATCTCCTCCTCTCCTCTTCTCCTTTCTTCATCCTCTTCTACCTCCTAGTCCTTTTCTTTTTTTGTGCATATGATGTCATTTTAGGATTACCCACATTTTTATCAATCTATTAACTTTTTTCATTTCAGACTTTCTTTTAGCAATGATTTTCTTTCTTCCTGAAGCACATTCTTTAACATTCCCATGGTGAAGATTTGTTGGTGACAAACTCTAGGTTTTTGTTCTCCTGAAAATGTCTTAATTTTCTTATTTCTGAAACTACAGTTTTGCTGAATACATAATTTTAAGTTAACCATTAATAACTCTCTCAATAATTTTGAAGTTATTATTTTTCTTTTCTTTTCTTTCTATTGTTACTGTTGAGAGTCTAATCATCATTCCTTTTTTTTCAGGTTGCTTTTAAAATATTCTTTTTGCCTTTTGTGGTCTGCAATTTTGCTGCAATGTCTGTATCGTGAATTTCTTTTTATTTATCTTGCTTGTTATATATTGACTTCCTTTACCTGTGAGTTTATGCATTTCATCAATTCTGGAAAATTCTTAGACATTTTCTCCTCAAATATTGTAGTACCTCCATTCTGTCTGTTCTCGTCTCTAAGACTCTGACTGGATGTGTATTAAAGTTTTTTATTCTACACTTCCATGTACTCTGCCTTACTTTCTGTCTCCTGTGTTCTCTGTATAGGCACCTGGATATTTCATTCAGATATATACTCCAGTTCACTAATTCTCTCTTCACTGACATCTAATCTGAAATCTAAGCCATCTGTTTCATACTCTTTTTCAACAATATATTTTATTTCCAAAAGTTCCTTTTGTTTTTAGTTTTTAAACCTTCAGGATACTTTTGACAGCTTCTTAATGATCACTCATTTTTGTAAACACACATTTAATTATTTAAACAGTTAATATACAGAAATTTTATATTCTGTACCTGACAACTTCAAATAAATTCCTTGGGGACTTCAATCTGTAGTGACTGATGATTTGCAATAATAGTGACTTTTTTCCATGAGTATTTTCTGATTTTGGTTTTGATCTAATATTTGTTTGTCCTTAATTTGTTGGCATCTTGTGGGAGTACAATGGGAATGGTTAGAGACTACTGACCTGGAATATTTCAGTTCTCTCTTAGAATATCAGTTTAATGTGAGAACCTCAGGTCCAACCCTTATATTTGCTTTGAGCCCAAGATTTAGTCTATCTATTAGAGCTCTAATATTGGCTTCTGTCTTTAGGTCAGGGTGTTTCCCCCTTTTTATTATTGTTCATTGTCCTGTACTTTAAATATTTATTTTTGGAGAGAATATCCTGAAAATTCCACCATCTTTCCTTTTCTTTTCTTCCCTTTTCTTTTTCTTTTCTTTTCTTCTTCTTTTCTTTCTTTCTTTTTAAAAATATTTTATTTATTTATTTTTAGAGAGGGAAGGGAGGGAGAAAGAGAGAGAGAGAGAAACATCAATGTGGGGTTGCTGGGGGCCGTGGCCTACAACACAGGCATGTACCCTGGCTGGGAATCGAACCTGCAACACTTTGGTTCGCAGCCTGTGCTCAATCCACTGATCTTTCTTTCTTTTTCTTTTTTTTTTTTTTTTACAAAGTCAAATACAATAAAGGATGACTTATCCAGGGTCTATTTATTTTGAGGTTGGAGGACCTTTCAGAATATTTAGTCTCTCTTACTGCCAGAAACAGAAATAGGAGGCTTTTTCACAAGTGTCCCTTTAGTAAGGTTTGAAATATTTATGATCGGCTCTTCAACAGAGTTTAAACAAGGTCAATAGGACAATCGAAGTTCACCACAATCAAGCAGCACTCCTCACAGCTTCAGTTTTGTGATCTTTCCCATTCGCTCTATCTTGCCTGTAGAAGGAGAACTTGCCATGGACCGCTGGACTTAAAATCTCAAGTGAACAATTATCTTTCAACACCAGCATAAGTCATGCGTACAGTTTGTAAGATTAAAGATTACATACAGAAGAGACTTGAAGTTTTTTTTGCAAAACAAATAGAGGGGTGTGAATATTACTGAATAAAAGCCAATGAGTTCCATTTCCTTAAAAAGTTTAATAAAGAAAACAGCAAAGAAATCAATGGTTTGACATTAATGAGATTGACAGTCTTTAAAGCTTCATAAAATTTTCCTCTAAAATCTTCATATGCATCCAGAATGTTCAAAGCTTTTCAGTGAATACAGCAGTGTGTAAAATTTGCTTTCAAGTGTGAGGTTGACTGTGTAGAAGCTCATAGGTATTTTTGCATCTTAGACTTAAAAAAGAATTATATAGGTGGAATGCCAGTGACATATCAATTCTAGTCTCATCCTAAACAATAATCTTGGTGAAATTATGAGCTTGATATATCAATTATATTTTCCTACAGTATACAATGTATCATTTGCCATGTATGTATCTCAATTCAGAAAACACCATATTAAGCCAAGAAGCAGCTCTGGGCATCAGAAGCAGCTTGCTTTGAAATTGTACTGTGGAATCTTCATTGGGAGTCCTGGTTTGGTCTAGAGTGTGTGAAGTTCCGGGTGAGACTGACTTGCAGATGCTACTCCCTGACAAACAAGTCTGGGCATGCAGAAGCTTGATCACCATTCATGTTACTCATGTTTTAGAGTGTCTGTTCAGTTCTCCTAAAGTGAAATTTACACTGACTCCTTGTCTCTGGGTGTTAGTTACTTCCTCAGTCCACTACAGAGACAGTGCCTGGTGTTCTCCTAGCAGCACGGTTCACTGTAATCTGTGGAGCCTGGAGCAGTGTGGTGTTCACCACTGCCTCCCCTTCCCACCCACTAAACACACTACAATAACAAAAGGGAGGTTCCCCCACCATGGACCTCTGTCTGCTCACAATAAAGGAAGTTTCTTTTCCTTTTAAATACTGTTGAAACTGCACATTACTTCACGAAAAATCTCTAATCAAATGACTCAGCCATTTTCGTGTGTTATTCCTTCTTAGAGAACATTGAGCTATCTCCCTTCTGCAGCTGTGATAATGTTGGGATGAAGCGGACACCCAATGTTGGAAGATAAAGCAGAAAACTGGAAAGAGAATAGATCTTGTGAGCCTCTAAAACAACTCTTACTTCAAATTGCAGCTGGGTTTCTCAGTTATATGAGCCAATACATTGTCGTCGCTCTAAAGGACAGGTGTGGTATTTGGTCACTTGTAGCTAAAAGCATCTTAATGAAAATATTTCCATTAGTAAAACTTGAACTTGTGACTCAGAGGTTTATCATTTCTGAGGGAAACCAAAGTTCTAGGCCACAGTTTCTGCTTTAAGAAAACCCATTATACCACAATCTAGATTTATAAAACAGTAAGTTATTTTCATTTTAAAAGCTTAAAAAATTTTTTTATGGGAGGTTGACTCCAAGGTTTCATTATTGAGTCAGTTTCACCAGTGAATTAAAAATGTGATTAATCAGAGGTGCACTTTTTCAGGGACACATCAGTTATGTAAAATGGAAGCTTGACTGTTCTGGACTTCTTGGTGCGTGAAATGTCATCTCTGTACTCAACTTCTGAGGGTCTAGTAGGAGGCAACCTTCTGTGGTAGAAACCTGAGTTTCCCCTAGCAGTGAGCTGGAAGTTTGCAAGGAGAGACTGTGGTTTGTAGTCAGACATACCTGCTGTCGGGCAAACAAGATAAATGAGTAGGCAGCACAGACAATGCTTCTGAAGAACATTTATTGAGGGGAATTTATTGAGATGTGAGCTCAATAACATGTGTGGTTACTGAGTTGCTCATCACATTCTGGAGTGCACAGTGGCCCGGGCCCTTGAACATTAGAGTTTACAAGCAGGTGACCATATGTCCTAAGTTGCCTAGGACAGCCCCAGTTTATGCCACCATAGTTATGAACACCCCCCAACCAGTTCCTACTTACACACTGCATGATTGGGGAGCACCAGCACACATAGGCACCAAGATCAAAGTAAGTTTGAGAGAAAGAAGGGCACGTGAAGGATGGAATGGGTAACATCTGGGAAACCAAGACAGAGGTATACAGTAATGCGGAGAGTTTTACATTTATTGTGCAGCAGGATTAAAGGGATATAAGGAATACACTGTTTTCTTTTTTTTTTTTTTTTTTAAAGATTGTATTTATTTTTAGAGAGAAAGGAAGGGAATGGGAAAGAGAAGGAGAGAAACATGGATCCATTGCCTTTCACTGGGGACTTGGCCTGCAACCCAGGCAAGTGCCTTAACTGGGAATCGAACTGGTGACCTCTCCGTTTGCAGGATGACACTTGACCCACTGAACCACATTGATGTTTTAGCTTTTGAGGTGAAAACAAAGATTGAAATGAAACAAATTCAGTTCCACAACTATTAGCCAATGGCCAGCACTGTTATAGGTCGACAACAGAGGTTGCAGCTCCAGGGCACGGAGTGATCACCTTTCTGCACCTGCTCACTCATCACATCGCTCTTTCCCCTTTGAGCTTAAACTTGGCCTCAGTGTCCTTTTTTGGCAGCCACTGCCAATAGCTGAGAGCTGGCACATGAGATAACACCTATATGTGCTCATCGTCCTTCATTCTGTCTGCTCCTAAATGGCAGAATGGGGACTAACACAGCTATAGATTTTGTGAGAAAATAAATGTTCTTACATTTCATCAGCTGCAAAACTTGGTGAAGAGAGGAGGCAAAAGGGTTCATACATTCATTATTTTCCACAAATATTTATGTTTCCATGGAAGGGAAGGAGTGAGATTCCACTCACAGATGTTACCGGAAAAGTAAGATCCGACCTAATGGTGACCAAAGGTAAAGAAACACAAAGTTCCCAAACCAGCAGCCGCAACGGACTCACCTGAAAGGAAGAAACTGTAGTGCTCACTCTCTTCCACAGGGGGGCACTCCAGGCTCATCACTGACATGCTCGGATTTTTCAGCGAGAGGTCGGAGAACAAGTGCTCCCAATCTTTTCTCCATCCCTGCGGATGATTAAGTGGGTAAAATTAAAAGTACATTGGCGGGGCTCTGTGTGAACCAGGCAAAGCTATTTCAATATCAGCCCCTGTGTTGCTAACAAGCTATTCTAAATTAATTCACGTTTTAGAAAGTAACAGAAATGTGTTAAATGTGAAAACAATTATCACTTAAGATCTGTTTGGGTCTCCAGGACACAAAGGATGAAATGATTATACAGATGATGGAGTAGTTTGGGAATGATATAGTTCTCTTTTAAAACTGTAGTATGGCCTATTAGGAAACTACAGTCAGCTCCACTTCAAAAGCTCGTTCCTTCATCACAACGGGCGACACAGAGTTCAAATTACATCTTGGATAAACAGAATTTTATGATGAATATGACTTATGTTCCAACACATATTCAATATCTTTATCCCTGCGTCTGGGACAGAAATCTTTCAAGATTTCCAAAGGCCGGGTAGCAGCATATCCAGATCAGCAGCGGATGAAGGTGGCACCGCGCTGCTTTGATGAGAATACAAGTGTGTGGGGTGGCCCTTATACTTTACATCACACAAAGAAACCATCAAAGGGGCGACCCGTACTTTTCCTCGTAAATAAAAAAAGACCTTGAAGACCAAAGCCTGGAATGCGGGCGTAAATGCCCCCCGGCGCGCTGACCCGCCTTTAGCCGAGCGTAGGCCTGGAGGCTCTGGAGCCCACTGCGCCGAGCCCACGCGTTGCCGCTGGCGAGGGGGCGCTCGGGGCGCTCTCCCCTCTCAGCCGCTCGCCCGGGCGAATGGAAAGGGCTAATTGGTTTGCAACTGAACAGAGAATTTAAAAGGAAGCATTAAAGCCCTAGGGAGCCGCAGCCCAGATTGTGGAGCAGGCAGAGCGGCGGGCTTTGAGGGTCCCCGGGGCGAAAGGGGAAGGGGGCGGACCGCCGGGCCGTGGCCAGATGGATGCCGGGCTCCCGCGGCCGGTGCGCGGGGGGGCGGCCGCAAGCACATCTCCCACTTGGTGTAAGTTTATTCTGGGCCTCGAGCAGGAACAGGAAATGTTTAGCCTTTCATGTCCACTGGCGGGTTGCAGTTTTGCACCTCCCGGCGAGTACTGATTAGTTGGTTGAGTTCTGTCGCAATTGAAGTTCACCATTTATTATTAAAGAGAAGTGGCAGTGATTAGTTCTGCGTCTCCTGAGAGCGAAATATATATTTAGTAAATAAGAACGATCTGCCATAAAGGAGTGGCTGGAACAGAT
This sequence comes from Phyllostomus discolor, assembly GCF_004126475.2. Taxonomy (NCBI): domain Eukaryota; kingdom Metazoa; phylum Chordata; class Mammalia; order Chiroptera; family Phyllostomidae; genus Phyllostomus; species Phyllostomus discolor. Next base: position 43,096,273 of record NC_040904.2, on the reverse strand, counting down.
TTCTGAAATGCCGACCAGGGCCCAGGTGCCTCCCCCAGGCAGGAAGCGGAGTGGCGGCGCTGTCCTCCGGAGGCTGCCTCCTGCGGACGGAGGTCGGCTGGGGACCTTTGTGAGTCATGGCACAAGCGAGACAGTCCTCGTCCTGAGTCCCAAACTCGGTGGTCTGGGGCTTTAAATGATTTCATAGGCTGTGTTTCTTTTGTAAAGGCAGAAGTGAATGCCAGCTAAACTTTGAAGCTTTCTTAAAAACAACTGAAACAATAAAGTAGCATTTTATTGCTCAAGCAATTAAGAGGATTGGTTTGTACTGCTTCCAACATAAGGAGTATTTTCTTAGCCCCTATATGCTCCAAAATATACCCAAATTGTGAACATTAAAAACATGTTTAGACGGTTTATTTGGCAATTAACTTACAAGATAGCATCACTGTCAAAAGCACTCGTCGATTATCCAAAAAGCGTTTTTCTTAATTGTTAGGCCAACACTTTAACTGTAGAAAATGTAGAACATACATACATTCACGCATCAATATCATGTTATCACTATATCCAGTTATGCATCACGAATTTTTTAGCCACAGTTTTTTGGTGGGAATTTTCTATGACATTAAATATTTTTGGAAAAAGTTACCAGTTGTTGAATACTAAGGTGGTTTCCAGCTTCAACTGTTCTCAAATAGTGTAGTTAACATCCTAGTGCATAAATTTGTTTGTATCTTTCTGATTATTCCATTAGGAAAAATTCCCAGGTATGGAACTACCAAGACAAGGCATATGAAAAATGTTAAGCTTCTTAGTGTATCTTGCCAAATTTATAAAATGCAAATTGAGAGCATTTAATGGGTAACACACCATTTTAATTAGAATTCCTTTGGTTTCGAGTCAGGTTTAATATTATTCAGTGAGCTCTTGCAGAGCCAGGCCATTTTTTGCCCATCACCATATACCTGGAATATTGTGTAATGCCAGGTACATACTTAATACTCAGTAAATATTTGTTGAACGAATGAATAAAAAAATAAAATATGAATAAATGTTAGGGCATTTGCATTTCTTATTTTTTTAATTGATTGCTTTCTTTCATATTGTTCATTTACTATTGTGACATCAGTCTTTTTTTTAATTTGCAAACTGTGTTTTACATGATAAGCATTTAATCTTGTCACATACGCAGCAAGCCTCCTCCACAAAATATATGTTTATGATGTGTGTGTCTGAGCACTTTTTGATTTCCAGAAGTTTAAAAAAATAATTTTGTAAGTATGCATCTGTGACACCATCACACTTACAAATTTGCTATGAGGTGTGCAATCTAAGATTTGAGGCAGTTTTACTTATTTTAGACGTTTTCCTTCTCTTATTTACCAAGTTTTTCCTGACCTTGAAGGGTTTTTGAAGGCATAATACAATCTTAGTCCGACAAACACTAGGCTGGAGACCTGTTGTCAGACCAGGGAAAGACTTGTCAACTCCTATGTGCCCAAACAACTATCCAGTAAATACGTTTATTTATTTATTTATTTATTTATTTTTAGGGAGGGAAGGGAGGGAGAAAGAGAGAGAGAGAGAGAGAGAGAAACATGAATGCGCGGTTGCTGGGGGCCGTGGCCTGAAACCCAGGCATGTGCCCTGACTGGGAATCGAACCTGTGATGCTCCAGTAAATACTTCTTGATGCTCTCTCCATTTGCCTTTTTCTTTTCTTGTCCATCATTATTAAACACAAAAAGGACCTTTCCTTCTTATGGGGTTTTCTGAACATATTTCATTCTCACAGAACGTGTAATCCCCTTTGGTATCCTGCTTGATTGTGGTTGAAATGACATAGTATTAGGGACCATGGGATGGAAATGGGGTGTGACTATTCCAAGTAGTAATGATTTAAAACTTTGGGAGTATGTCCTGGCTGGGTGGCTCATTTGGTTGGAGCATCGCCCCATACACCAAAAAAGTTGCAGGTTCAATTCCCTGTTGGGGCCTGTATGGGAGGCAACTGATCAATGTTTCTCACGTCAGTGTTTCTCTCTCTCTCTTAAAAAAAATACAAGCAAAACTTTGGGAGTATCGATATCTAATGGAGAGAGAGATTAAGCCTTAATTTCTCATCCTTTGTGTAAGTATTCCTAGAAATAAAAGCATGGCAGAGAAACCAAATACTTGTCTAAGTTAAACACTATCACATTTTAATTACAATAGATGACAAGACTCCACATTCCATGTACTTCTGTCAGATTAGGCTTGAGGCTTAGAGATGGAACAGGGTTAACCAGGAGTATGTTTCTTTTCCCCCCCTTTGCACCAACACTGGTTAGGGTTACCTACAGCTCTGCTTCCTTTTGTTCTCACTGGACACGTGGGGCAGTCTGTCCAGGGCACTGCTGGTTCGGACCAGAAGAACCTCCGTTGAACCCCCCCACCCTGGCACTTAGCTTCTATTCAGAAGTGATACATATCTTGTGGAGTTGTTTAAAAGTAAAGTTATTAAATTCAGTAGGCATTTAGCAGTTGCTTTCTGGGTTACATGTTTGACCTGGCGGGATGTTGAGGTAGGTGAGCTTTCCTAGGGAAAAAAAAACAGTGAAAGAGGGCCCGCTAAATCAGATTCTGAGTGGTTTATCTTTCTTTGTCTTTCAGAGCCCACTGAGTTCCTGGAGTTTTTCTGGACTACCTGTCAACACTTCCATGCTTCTTTACGCCTATCTTTCATTCATCTGCTTGTTCCATAAATATTTATTGAAGCCAAGTTTATGTTTTGGACAATACAGGCATGGTTGGTGCTTTCATGGAGCTGATTTTTTTATTTTTTATTTTTCAGGGCATATATTTACCTTTTTAAAAAATCTTATTTAAATTGTTGTTGCAGTACAATTTTCTTTTACTCCCATCCCAACGCACCCACCCAACCCTCCCCTCCTCCCTCCCATTTCCACCCGCTCTTAGCTTTTGTCTATGTGTCCTTATACTCATTCCTGTAAACCCTTCCCGTTTTCCCCTGAAATTCCCTCTCCTCTCCCCTCTGGTCACTGTCAGTCTGTTCTTTATTTCAGTGTCTTTGGTTATATTTTGCTTGTTTCTTTGTTTTATTGTTTAGGTTCCTGTCAAAGGTGAGATCATATGGTATTTGTCTTTCACTGCCTGGCTTATTTCACTTAGCATAATATTTTCCAGTTGCATCCATCATGGAGTTGATTTTTTAGCAGGAGGAAACAGAAAATACGTAAGGACTCAAGTAAGATGACAATTTTACGTGGTGAAAAGTGCTTTGAAAATAATGCGCGCAGGAACGTTGCATATGAGATGAGGCTCTGGCTGATGCTGGGTAGTTCGGGAAGGCCTTCCTCAGAGGGAATGTAGAACATGGGATCTCACTGAAAGTAAGCAGCCAGATGTATCAGGGGAGGGAATCATTTTTGTATATTGATTTTGTATCCCACGACTTTGCTGAATTTGTTTCTTAGTTCTAACAGTTTTTTGGTGGGGTCTTTAGGGTTTTCTCTATATAATATTTCATTTGTGAAGAGAGACAATTTTAGTTCCTCCTTTCTGCTTTGGATACCTTTTATTTCTTTTCATGCAGAATTGCTCTTTCTACGATTTCTAGTATGAGGTTGAATAAAAGTGGTGAGAATGGACTCTCCTGTCTTGTTCCTTAGAGAAAAGCTTTCAGTTTTTAACCACTGAGTCTGATGTTAGTTGTGGGCTTATCATATATGGCCTTTATTATGTTGAGGTATGTTCCTTCTAAACTCAGTTAGTTGACAGTTTTTACCATAAGATGTTGAATGATGACAACTGCTTTTTCTCCATGTACTGAGATGAACTATCTTATTTTGTTCTTCAGCTTGGTAATGAAGTATATCATATTTACTGATTTATGGAAGTCAAATCATCCTTACATTTCTGGAATAAATCCAACTTAATCATGGCATATGATCCCTTTAATGTACTGTTGAATTTGGTTTGCTAGTATTTTGTTGATATTTAAAGTATTGTTGAATTTGGTTTGCTAATATTTTGCATCTATGTTCATCACGGATATTGGCCTGTAATTTCCTTTTTGTGGAGAGTCTTTGTCTGGCTTTGTTATCAGGGTAAGGCTGGCTTTGTAAAATGAATTTGGAAGTGTTCCCTTCTTTTTTACTTTTTTGGAAGAGTTTGAGGAAGATTGGCATTAATTCTTCTTTGAATGTTTGGTAGAATTTACCAGTGAAGCCATCTGGTCCTAGACTTTTATTTGCTGGGAGGTTTTTGATTACTGATTCAATCTCTTTACTATTTCTTCATGATTCAGTTTGGTTAGGTCATATGTTTTTAGGAGATTTCTAATAATTTCTTATAATCCTTAATATTTCTGTTATCAGTTATAATGTCTCCTCTCTCATTTCTTATTTTATTTGAGTCTTCTTTCTACTTTTCTTAGCTAGTCTAGCTATAGGTTATCTTTAAGAAAAATAGCTTTTAGTTTTATTGATCTTTCTTTGGTCTTTTAAGTGTCTATTTCATTTATTTCCACTCTGATCTTTATATTATTCCTTCCATTAACTTTAGGTGTAGTTTGGTTTTTCTAGTTCTTTTGTTTGGAACACATTCTGTGTTTCTTAATTTTCCATGACTGTCTGTGTTGGTTTTTGTGCATTAGGTAAAATAACCACCTGTCCCAGCCTTGACAGGCTAGTCTCATGTAGGAGACAAATTTTGTCAGTCAGATCAGCCCAAGCTCCTGGATGTCTCTCAAACTATTACAATTGCCCAAGCCGCCATCTTTGTTCTTTGTGGCAGCCAATAGCTGTGAGTGTGCCAAGACCTGTCAGTGTCCCAAAGGGGAGGATCACTCGCAGCACCTAGACTGAAGTTGATTAGAAGCTGGATACAGGCAGCATCCGGGAAAATATGTTGTTAAACCACTCCCAGAGAAAAACTGGGAGGTGGGCTTTTCTGCTTACTCCCTCTGCGCAGAGTCCTGAGGGGATAAAGTGGTGAGTGCTTCTGTTCCTGTTTAGAACTGTTTCTTTGTTTACTACAATCCAGTGGGTCTCATGGACTCAAGCCCCACTGGCTCCCAGAAGTAGGTGTTTTGGGGGCCCATCCCTCAAATGGAATGCTTAGAAGATAGGGTGCTACAAGTGCAGTACAGACCCTTTGCTCTTCAGGGAAAAGTTGGGAGTTGGGGTTTCCCTCCTTATTGTATGTACTGTTGCAGGAGAGAGCACAGGAACAACTCTGAGACTGTGTTGCTGTTGCTGGCCAGCAGCTAGCTTCCTGATTGCCAGGCAACACCTTTTGACACTTATGTAGCAGCTAGGAATGAGCGGCCAGAAGGGAAATAAAGGTAGGGCCCTCACCACTACAAACTAACAAAGAACTTAATACAGGAGGCTAAAAGCAAAGGAAGACACGTCTCACTCATTGACCCAGTAATCCTGAGCCTGGTTTGATAAGCCTGCCAGGCATTCTGAACAATAAGATAGTGTAGGAAGGGGGCAACCCATGAAAATCTGTGTGTATCATCTCCATTAGCTGACAAAAGGAAAACCTTGAGACTGTGTATACATCCCAAGAGCTGGAAGGGGAGAAGGGTGGTGGTGGTGGGGTCCATAATGCCCAGAGAAAAGCCCCTAAAGGAACTATGGTTAATTGCCTGCTCCTCGTCACGTATGCAAAATGAACAAATAGAGTCTGGAGCAAGATAAGCGTTTAGGCCAACAGGCTCCCCACCTATACCTACATTTGGGTAGTCAGGTCTCCCAGGGGAAAGCTGGAACCACCTTTACCCATCAATCAATATGTAACTTCTTCACCCCCACCCTGTCAACTATGTAAGTCCTCAGAACAAAGGACTCTCTTTCTTCTCTTGGCCTTTTCTTGCCACACAGAGGGGTGGGATGGCCACCCAGCCTCTGGCCACCTGGGCTATGGCCACCCAGGTGCTGGCTGCTTGGCCTCTGGTCACCTTACTTTTGCCACCCTTGCTCTAGCCACCCTTGCTTTTGCTCTCCCATTAGAACTTGGCACTAATAAACTTTACAGGCATGCTAACAGGCTCGCCGATCTGTAATTCTTTACTGTGTCAGTGAGAAGAACCAGGGTTTCTCCAGTAGCATTATGATTCTGTGCTGGGTGGAGATTATGGCAAGAGGATGTCTCAGCCTTTCCTACATGTTTCAATGAATAGGAGTCCCTCAGTGTCTGGAATTCTCTGAGAAGGAATTGCTCTGTGTATAGCTGTATATTCAATGTGTCCATGGGAGGAGGGAGGTTTAGAAACCTCCTATGTTGCCATCTTGATCTCTCCTTTGAAGTGGTGTTTTCTTAACATTCACTTACCACAATGAATATTTTCTCCTTGAAACTAGTCATTGTTGCACACTTAATGTAGTAATTGAAAGGTTGGAGGCCTTTTGTAGTTATATGGAAACAGAATTAGCAGTTCATATTGTGAATTTTCCTTCAGTCTTTAGTAGGAATGATTAATCCTTGGCCTTAAACTAATTACCTATTTCTGCTAAGTTCCTGCTAGGTGATGTCAGCAATCTCAATAAAGAAAGCATATCTTTAGTTGATACACTATAAATATCCTTCATTTTTTGTTTTCTACTATATGGCTGTAATTGCAGAGTCTCCTAATATATTAGCCCTGCCCACAGAGGTACTTGGGTGGGTTCTGAATTCTTTACAGTAATCACTCATGATATTTTGCCCCAGCTTATACAAGGTGAAGGCCAGGGTGTGGTGGGAGAACCTGCTGCTGTGGGAGGGGAAGCAAGAGAGAGGTTAGGGGTTTGTGGCATCCTCTGGAAATTCAGAATCAGAAACTGGTGGTCCCTGTTCTGGTTGTCTTTTGGGTATATGTCTTCTTTGAATCTTAAAAGAAAAGAGAATACTTTACCTCCTATCTATCTTACTCCTTTGATAACTAAGAGAACAGGCTTTAAGTATCCGAGATAACTGGGTTCCAGCCAGGGCTTTGCCATTTACTGTGGGACCTTGGACAAAGTTTTAAACTCATTAAGCCTTAATTTGCAAAGCAGCAACATGGGAATAATCATAGTACCTACCTACTGTCCACTATTTGTGTTCCCCTAACATTCATTACATTAGAACCTAACCCCCAACCCTGATGGCATTTGGAGGTGGGGCCTTTGGGAGGGAATTAGGTCAAAGGGTGGGGCTTGGGTGAATGGCACTTGTCACCTTCTGGAAGGGTCCCAGAGAGTTCCTCTGCTCTTCCAGTGTGAGGACACGGCGAGAGGACGGGGTCTGTGAGTCAGGAAGCAGGCCCTCGCCTGACACCAGGTCTGTGCCTCCATCTTGGGCTTCCCAGAGTTCAGAACTGAGAGAAATAAACTTCCGTTATACGCCACCCTGTGTACAATGTTTTTGGTATAGCAGCCAAAAAGACTAAGGCAATACCTCATAGTGCCCCTTTGAGAATTAAATGAGATGGTATGTAAAAAGTTTTTAGCATATTGTAAATGCTCGGTAAATGTTAACTGTTATTAGCCACACATTGTTATTATAATAGTGATACCTAGTCATTATAGCCAATTAAAAAAACAGAAAAACAAAATATAGTAAATTATATATAATTCAGATAACTACTCCCAATCATTTTCTCTGCATATATTATCTCACAAAATTTGATTTAATATATCATATCTATTATTAACAACTTTTGTAAGTCATTATATATTCTTCTAAAATACTATCGTGACTAGATGAATAAAATTCCATGATATAGGTGTACCGTACTGGGTAATTTAGTCTACCGAACCCCTTTTGCTTGACTTTTATGATTGCTCACAATTTTTTTTTACTATTGCAGAGTGCTGCAATAAACATTCTTATACCAACTCCCCCCGCCCCCCCACATACCCACAATAATTTCTTTGGCTCAATTATAAAACTGTAGTTGCTAGGTTGAATAATACCTATGTTTTTAGGGTTTTAGATCCTAACTGTCCAATTAGCCACCAGAAAATTGTTGAAATTTTTATTTTTATTAGCAGAATATGAGAGTTAGTGTTGCCCAGTACTCTGGCCAACACCAAGCTTTAGCTTTTGAAACACAATTTTACTCATTCCCCAAATACTTTTTAAAAAAATCTTCATTTGGAAGCATGCTTACTGATTTTAGAGAGCGGGGAAGGGAGGGAGGAAAACGTCGACCTCCTGCCCCTCATACGTGTCTGAACCCGCCGTTTTCGCATGCGTAGACCAGGCACTATTCCAGGCATGAGGGCACAGCAGAGAACAAAACAGACAAAAGTCTCCCTGCTCCCGTGAGGCTGATAGAGCACATCAGGAGGTGTAGTTGCTGTAGAGGAAAAGGAAGCAGGGCCTGAATACACAGAGTACCTTGTCGGTGGGGTGGGGGAACATGCTGTTTCCGATGGGCAGTAGGGAAGGCCTCACCCCTACTCAGGCCTCAGACGGTGAATTTGGGCAAAGACCCGAAGGAGGTGAGGTAGTGGGCCTGAGGATCTCGAGGGGGTGGCGCTGCAGGCAGAGCGAAGAGCAGGCGCACAGATCCTGAGGCAGAAGCGTTCTTGGCGTGTTTCAGAAATAGCTAGGAGACCGGTACAGCTGGAGTGAGGTGCATGAGGGGGAAGGAAGGTAATGAGGTCAGAGATCACTGGGGCTCAAGTCTTGTATAAAATATTACACCATTTCAACCGATTCTGGCTGTCGCTCTGCATGAGATGTGAAGCCGTTGCAGGGTTTGGGACAGCGAAGAGGCATCATCTAACTACTGGGTAAAAGGGTTACTTGGGCTGCCGTGTTGAGAACAGATCGAAAGGAAACAAGGGTGGAAGCAGTAGAGAGGCTGATTACATGGCTATTGCAAGTTAAGAGAGGGCAGCCGGGGAGGTGTGGGGGGGAGGGGCGAGAGTGGGGGTGGGCAGGCAGAGGGGAAAGGAAGGCGGGGCAGGGGAGGAAGGAAGACCAGGCGGATCCGCCCGCTGTGTTGGCGGTTGCCTGGCATCAAGGAGGCAGCCCCAGGGCAGTGCAGACCCAGTGACCCTCAGTGATTGTGGACCTGACCAAGGCGGGTGCTGAGGAAAAAGCGCTCAAATTTGTACGCTCCACGCCCAGGGCTCTGCGGCTGGGCTGCTCCAGCCCGGCGGACAGCCTGCCTTCCCTGCGATGCCTGCGTAACCCAGGGACTGGCGCACACACGGTTTTCTAGAATTCCTCGGAGAAGACTGTAATAATGACGGACCCCCGGGAAGATAATACCAGGGGAGAACCCACTTAGAGAAGAGGCTGCCGTTGGAAGCAAAGCAAAGGGTGGCAGCGGCTGAGGCCGAAACCAACTCCTTCTTCAAGTCCTTACATGACACGGAGGCTGAGCTCAGGACCCTCTGTTTTCACAGGTGTCTGTCTGTCCTTGCACCAAACACAGTCAGCCCCCCACCCTGGCAGGTTCCAGGGCCGCAGATGTAACCAACTGCAGATCAAAAACATCTGGAAAAAAGAAGTTGGGTTGTGGCTGATGGGTACTGGGTAGCGAGGCCTGCGATGGTGGCGTCCATACTGAACAGGCACGGACTTGTTTCCCTTGTCATTATCCCTAAACAATACAGCACAACAGTTACTTACATAGCACTTACATCGTATTGGGTATTGTAAGTAATCTAGAGATGATTTAAAGTATGTGGGAGGATATGCATAGGCTGTACGCAAGTACAATGCCATTTTATATAGGGGACTTGAGCATCCAAGGATTTGGGCATCTTTGGGGTCGGAATTTCTTAAAACAAATCCCGTGAGAGTACCCAGGGACGATTGCATTACACGGGGCTGACTATCGTGGCTTTAATGTGTCTTGACATTGGGTACTATGAGTCCTCCATATTTTTTATTTTTAATATTTTGGCTACTTGAGGTACTTTGCATTTATGTTGAAATTTTAGAATCAGTTTAGCAAAAGCGTTTCAATGCCATTGTAATTTTTTTCATTCTCTGTTGCTTATTATAGATACAATTGCTTTCGATGTTGACCATGTCACCTGGCATTTGTAAATAAAGACAATTTTATTTCTCTTCCAACTTAAAAGAAAGAATTCTATGGTATAATTCAGAAGATGGGAGATTGTGGTTTCGACCAGGGTGACAGCCGAGCAGATGGTGGAAAGCCCTAAAGTGAGGGGCCGCGACAAGGTGGGGTTTGCGGACAAGGGAGGAGCCAAGGCCTTGGTGGGTGCGGCTGGGAGGATGGGGTAACCGTCTACCACGACGAGGAAGACTCCCAACCGACTCCCAGCCGTTTCTTAAACACGCCAAGTTTGGGGGAATATTAGGAGCTCAGGTGGGACATGTCTCCGTTGAGATGGCTTTTAGACACCCACGTGGAGTGTCACACAGGCAGTTAAATGAATGCATGAAGCTGAAGTTCAGGAGAGGAGTCGAGTGCGGAGGCGGCGTGGGTGGGTGAGGTTTGGGGGAGTTCTTGTGTGGCGTGATGAACTACAGTTGACCCTCGAACATCACACATTTGCACTCTACCAGTGCAGTTACGGGCAGATTTTTTTTTTCTTCAGTGAATACAGATGACCCTTTAAATACAAGCACAGATTTAACCAACCGTGGACTGAGGACAGTATTTTCTCATTCGCAACTGTGGTTTTCCAACCCGGGATTGAAAATACTGGTTTTGGTCTGCGGTTGGTTGAATCCGCGGATGCGAAGGGCGGACTGGGGAGCGGAGTCATGCCCAGCAGGTCCGCTGTGCGACTGCGCGGAGGTGGGTGCCCTTCACCCCAGCATCAGGACCGTCTGTTACCACGTCCTGTTCACAGGATTGTCCATCGGGAAAGGGGAGACTCGTGAAGCCGCAGAGGAGAGAATCGTCGGAGCAATGTCATCAAGCAGGGAAGAAGGAATGGGATCTAGAGGACAAGGGGAAGGGTTGCTTTTAGACAGAAACAAAAGCAATCGTCTGGAGCAACAGAAGAAAGGCAGGATGGGTGAGTGTGGTCACAGGCGTGTGGCTAGATGTGGTGGCAGAGTTTTGTGGAAGTTCTCTTTGTGGAGTTTGTTTCTATTTTCTCCGTAACGTAAGAAGTAAGAATATTAATTGAGAATAAAGGAACTTGGACAGACTCTCTGGCGTGTGTTGATAGCGCATCACGCCTGCGGCTGTGGGGGCGGGGGGATGGACTGAGTGGGGGATGGACTGAGTGGGGAACACCGACCTAAAGGGACCAGTGCAGTCATTTTCAGCCAGAGATGCTGAGGGCCTGGACCTAGGGAGGTGGTGCTAGGTGTGGAGAGTGTGCATAAAGTCCAGGACTGTTTTGGGGATAAGATGTGCAGTCTTGGCGATGGGTTGGGAAGAATGTGAGGGAATGGGGAGCATCAATCATAACACTATTTTGAAAAGCATCCTAAAAAGGCAATACATTATAATAGTTTAAGCTATATTGAAATGTAGGCCTGGAGCTCTTACCATTTTGGCTCACTTAAGTAGAGTGCACTATAATTCTTTTCTTGTCTGAAAACCACTGCTGACATACTGGTTATCTTTTATTTTTCATAGAATGCTTAAAAACAGCACACACGATTTAGAGAAGTTGTTGACAATCACTGGACTCTGTGAGTGGGTAGTACAGCCTCATTTTACAGATGAAGAGATGGAGGTCCAGAAAGGTCAGTGTGGTGGATACCAGCCAGCAGTATCCATCCCTGCTGTGGATGCTGGTCAAAACACGAGAAAAACATACACAGAGACAACCAGGTCCTGTAGGGAAATAGGGACAGAACGGCCACTCTCTCTAGTGGAGAGCACCCCGTTTCCATTCCCAAGCAGATTTTTATTGAGAATACCAACTTAGTTTGTGGATTCACAGTCTGGCAGAAAAGATCAAAAGAAGTAGGTGACTTTCAAAGGTGCAGACAGAACCCCTGCTGTGATTCTGGGCAGAGCTTGGAGTTTTAACATTTGAAAAGACTAATAGGGCTCAAAGGGCTAGTTTTGGTTTCCTGTCTGTGCCTTTAAATTCTAATCTAATTATCCTCCAGCAAACGGATCTCACAAGATCTTGCATATTCTATGTCCTAGGCCTGATTACCCTGGGAGTCCACTGTCTCTGGTCTGGGCTGCATTGCCCCTGTTACTTCCACAGGCCTGAGTCAACAGAGGAGACAAAGGCAGCCAGGGGACTTGGATTTCTCACATCTAAGAGCAAAGAGTCAGGCTTTGACAAAGCCGAGGGGGCAGGGGTTGATGTCTATCACCCCTTCATTTCCACAGCCCCATATCTCTTCCCAGATTCCTCCTCGTGATCATGCCTGTCTTAGGCGATTCCCTCCATGGGAAATCTTACCCATCATTGGCTAACTGGTCAAGCATAGGAGGTTTAGAACAGGCAGCGTTTATGCCAGGGAAATAAGTTTTGTCTACTTAGTGGCTCCTGGTTGGGAGGTCTCTCACTCAGCCTAAGTCGGGAGGGTTACAGCCTCCTGAAATCAGGCAGGGTGGTCCCCAACAGGTCAGTGGAGTTCATTACAAATGTTGGGAAGGGAAAGGCATCAAACAAAAACCTCTTCATTAATTTAGAGTAATGACAAGTACTTTACATCTTAGATTGAGGATCATTAACTTTTTGTTGTGTATAATGCCTAGGACAGAATCTTAGGCAAACAAATGCCTAAGAAATGTATTTGTCAGTGATTCTGTATGAAACATTGCCACTGATTGTTTAAAAAGACTTTCTAAGTATGTATAAAGGCACTTAAAATATCAATAGTCTCTTACATTAGGGTTCTGCATCTCCAGCTCTTCCTGGAAGCAGGAGACATGGGAACTTAGGTGTCCCATCATTAGATAAAAACATGAAACTGAGTATTTGTCATGGCCTAAGTCTCTGCTTTCAGCTGAAAAATAAAAAGTAGACAATAACTGTAAACACCAATTCTTTTAAAGTTTTACATAGGATCTTATTTTTTAAAAGGTTTATACCTAACTCACAGTGTGTCTGACACTGAGGTTTCACTACTGTGTTTTTTTAAAAAAGCCCTTACTATGCCAGTTGCCCTTGTTCCTGGTATATGGAGGCTTCCCCTAAAAAGCAAGTGGTGGCCAAGTACTGTGGTATATGTAGTATAGTTCATTATTTTTTACTCATTGTCTTAGATATCGCTCCTTTGTTGTTAACTAAAAAAATTTTATTATGCATTATCTGAATGTCCAGATTGTTTCCAGGAATGCATTGTTTCCAACTAAAATATCAGCCTTTTGAGAGCAGGAAAGAATCTCTACTTCCCAGCATGCTTCACAGAGCAACTGGCATAATATGTAGTAACTAGTCATCAATGCTACTTGAGTAAGAAATAATTCAAATCCGTAAGCTTTAGTATCTTTTCATTTAGTCAGCACATTTCAAAAAGTCACGTTTCTCTCTGTGTATAAACATGCATGTGCAGAACTACATTGGCTTTGGATTCATCTACCTCTGACAATTAACTATCTAATTAATTAATCATCTGATAATTAAAATGACCTCCTTTTGGCTGATATTGGATCCCAAGGAAGGTTCAAAAGAAACTTGACACATTGTGTTATGTCATGTTCTATTGTTCGACACCCTGCTGCTTCTCATGTGCGTCGTATCTGATCACGTGGTGCTAATGTTAAGTTGAACAAAACAGGGTGACACATAAAAAATCCAGTGCATTAGATTTGTACAAAGTCACCCACTTTTTACTCTTTGAAATGGCATAGTCACTAGGTGAAACAGGCAAATTTAGCATCTTTTAACCAGCAACAAATCTAAGACTGCGATTCAGCAAGTGAGTGCAGAGCCCTTCTCTCAATTTCTAGTTTGATGCTTTGAGTAAGGCCCTTTGGACAATACATGGGCTCATGTGGCGTCCACTTCTAGCATGGTTCTGCACTTTTGCCTGTTGGATTCTTAAGTCAGCATTAGTTCTCACAGAGAAAGAAATTTAGAACACAGAGCTTTTTATTGGATTTGAGACACAGCATTTTTCTCCCTTGGTCTCCAAAAAAGTGATTAACAAGAATCAGAATTGCAAGGGTAACTCTGTAGGAAAATCCAAATTCTATCATCTTCATCTGGCATTTTTATTCATGGCAGCCTCAGTTATGGCAGTATTATTGCTTGTGTTTGTGGAAGCATTTTTGGCTCCAGGTGGTGTGCTGATTTCCAAAATGAAATTAGGATTTCGTGGCCTTGTGGAATACAATGAGTCCAAAGAAATAGAATACTTTTAACACTGTGTGCTAACATTTTGAAATACAGTCTGCATGAGCCTTAACTGAAAATTCTAATTTCACTTACTGTGATTAGTGTATTATGTTATTATAGAGTAATATGGAATTTAGGGAGGATTTAGTAGAAGTGACCTATGGCTGACACACTGTATTTTTAATAAGCCACAGATGACATGGGTCTCTTCTCAAAGGGGATATTGGCTTTCTGTATATAATTAATAACAAGAAAACTGTATCCTGACTTTAAGGTCTGCAGTAGCATCCTGGAACAAAAAGGGCCATAAATTAACATCAATTATGTATTAAAGTTCCAATTAACCTGGCTGACACTGATATACTTTAACAAGGCACATTTAGATAAAAGAAGGAACTCTCTAATTACTTGGAACAGGACCTTAGGACCCATTCTGCTCTTTTATCCCAATTCCAGCCTAATGAAGAATGAAGTGGGGGAGAAAGTTCCTCACAAGGTGACAAGGCAGCACCAGAAGATATCCCCTGGGATACCCTTTTACCATTGAAAACTCTCCACCATGAATATTTTAATATACCTGTATTCTTACAAACAAATGCACCCATTGAAGAAGAAGGGTATTTTAAGGTTGAAAATGGTGGCATCCTTTGAGATTCCCCACTGGAACTGGTTGAACAAATTATAAACATTTAGTGGACACTCCCATTGTGTCTGGACCTGCTTTAGCTCATTGGTCATGATTCCTTCTGCATTGCTTACTCTCCCTACCCCACGAGTCTTTGGACAGCCTTTCCGTTTTCCGTCTGCTTTGGGAAGAGCCTTCTGGTCCCTGGTGCCCATCTGTTCTCCAGGTGGCTCTTTGGATTTTGTTCATCTTTGTCTTCTGTCCACTGACTAGGCATCTTGCCCACTTAGTTCTCTAGGTCTTTGTGTTCTTCCTGGTGTCCCTTGGCCAGTTAGCTTCATCCACAATTGCATCTGTATCTTCCAGGTTGCACATTACCTGCACTGAAGTGTTTCTTCATCTGAAAACACAGACCTAGCCGATGAAGATATTCATAGAATGGATGAGAGAGAAAATGTGGTTGTGGGTGACACGGAAAGAGTGAAAGCAAGACAGACACCGGTAGCTGAGGAGGCAGAGAAGGGAAGGACACACAATAAACTAAGAAGTTATTTGTCTTTATTATACTTCTTTCTTTCTGTGGATCAGCATCAAATGTTATCGTTTGCTTTCCTGCGGTGATTTCCCGTTAGATACCTGCTCGGTTTTGGGCATCACTCCTGGGCCTGTGTTCTCACTCACCCACCACAGTAGATGGAGGAGCCTGGGCTCACTCACCCTGTGTTCAATCAGGCTTCCCTGTGTGTCCCCTCCTCTGTCCCCACAGAACAGCGCCAGGCACACACACTTCTTCAAGGCTCTTCCCTGACTACATTGAAAAGGAGACTAACTTTTTATAGACATGAACTCAGCTTTTAGCCAAATATGGAATTTTTAAAAAATCAAGAAATGCATCTAAATAAAGCAGAATTTCTATTTATACATTTGAATAAATATATCCAAATTCTTTCAGGGCCATAGATATGTGTGACTAGATACTTAGATCTATCTAAGCACTAAGTAAGTATCTAGAACAGATGCTTATGAATAGGGATGAAAGTAGATGTATTGGAATTAAATATTGGCAACATATGTGGCCAATGAAATTACCTCCGAATCTAATTCTGACCATGTACTTTTTTCTGGCAAAGGAAAGTGATAGTAGAAGCAGAGGATGGAGGCTGTCAGTCCAGCTTGGGGGCTGTGATCTAAGGTTAATTGGTTTGAGCTGAGGCTGGTGGGGGGAAGGGCAGCCACCTGCAGCCAGGTAAGGAATGCCCTGGGAAAGACTATCTTTGAACGTTCTGCCCCTATCCATTTGTCTATGTGCTCGGGCCCAGGGCTTCCAGTAGTTCTTGTCCCCAACTTTGTGTTTTTCTGGCCTCTGATAACCCAACTCTTTCCTTTGGTACCCTCTGTAATGTCTTTTGTCTGCTTCATTAGAAATCTCACTTCAGGGATAAATGGGAGAGTCTTACAATCTTCCAAATGGAAATTACAAGTTATGCAAAAAAGTAAAAAGAGCCAGACTGGCCTTATTCTTTTCCTTTGAAACATGAAAGCCAGAGATAGTGGAATATAGCATCTGTGGAAGACTGAGATAAAATTATTATCATCAAATTCATATGAGAGGACACAAACAAACCTGTGAGCCTTTGTCCCAAATACTGGCCCAGGCCCCCCAGATCTCTCACCTGGATTACTGCCAAGAACCTAATCATGAGTCTATTCTCCACACAACAGCCAGAATGATCTTTCTAAAAGATTGGTCAGATTGCGTCATTTTGGTGCTCAAACTCCTTTGTGGTTCCCATTTCAGCTGCTCTCCCCTTTCTTCTCTCACTTCATCTACAACCCTTCTCCCCATGTTCACACCTTGCCAGTCACAATGGTTTCCTTGCCTTAGGCCTGGGATTCACTTCACCTGACTCCCACATGGCTCCCTCCCTACCTGTAGGTCTTTGTTTAATTATTGTCTTATCAAGGAAGCCCTTTCTAACTCCCTGTTTCTAACTCCCTGTTATTTTATTTTAATAAAATAATGATCCTCCTCCCTGGTCACTCTCTATCTTCCTTTCACTGCCTTATTTCCTGCATAACACTTATCATTATCTGCTTTGCTCTATATATGTGTATTGTACTTATTCTCCCACTGGAATATGAACACCATGAGGATAGAGGGTTAGTGTGGTCACTGTTACCACCTAGAACAGGCCTTTATGAGCACTCACCATTTGTCTGATGGAGGAAGAAGGTCCTATACCTAGCCAAGATAGCCTCCTTCACTGACAAAAAAGAAAAGACGTTGATATGCAGGGACTCAGAGACTGCACTGCCCATAAGGAATTAGATGCATGTGTCTCAACTGGTAGTACTTAATGTAAGATGCAGTAGGATTCTATGGCTAATGTTTGGTATAAGGACAGATTCTATTTCCCAATATTCTCTGAGACTGTCACTATGTTACAGTACTGTATCATAAGCAATGTTTATACTGATAATACATATTAGAGAAAAAGTTAATTATAGTCACAATACTCAAGTTAAGAAGGCAGGGGACTGTTAAAATGACTAAACATGGTTAGGACAAAATGCCGTTTGATAATGAAAGCAAACAATTATTTGGAAAATACAATTATGGCAAAAACTAATTCCTGGATACCAGATAAGTCAGGTACTATTGCATAAAATAAGATCCTTGAACACACAGTGCTTGTAATCTTGGTGGAGAGACAAAGCATGTAAAGACATGAAATAATTAAAGAGTAATGAAACAGTGCTCTGGTACAAGTTACCTAATCGCTCTGTATCACACAGTATCCTCATCAACGAAATGGATATAATCACGTAAGTCTCCCAGGGAACTTTGGGGATTAAAGGAGATAATCTGTGCCCTTGATAAGTGGCATATAATGCCACCAGCTGAGGAATGACAGAGGTCCAGAGAAAGAAGTGATGGCTAAAGAACACTGTGTCCAGGGGAACCTTTATAGAAATGGAGAGACTGAAACTTGCTCTTGGAGAAAAGGGAGATGGGAATCCAGGTAGGAGGGTGAGCAAAGGTGTGGAAGGACAGGAGGAGACCATCTGATTGAAGGTTTGGGTCATAAAAGGCAAGGTGGACCAAATAGATCTACTTTTTCCAATTGGAAAATAGACACAAACAAAGGAGAGAAAAGAATAATATCCCATGAATCTACCATTCAGAGATAACTGCTTTGATCTATATCTTTCTAGCTTTTTTCCTTATGCAAATATTTACTTTTCTAATGAAAACATAGAGACACTTTTGTAACTTTTAACATTACATTATCAGCATTTTTGCACACCACTACTTATTTTTTGGAACTATAATTTCTGATGGCCACATCATACCATATTTTGTGATCTTGTAAGTTAGTAAGTCTACTATTGTTGGAGTTTCTGGTTGCCATATTTTTTTTTCTCTTCTTATATACAACACTACCCTGAGAATTTTTAAAAAAATAATGTGATTTTTTTCTCCATAGGAGAAATTAGAAAGAACACATCTTGGTCTAAAATACATGAATATTTTTAAAAGCTATTGGTGTATCTTGTTAAATTACTTTACTGAAAGCTTGTGCCAGTATGTATTTCTACTACCAGAATCTGAAGGCATGAATTTCATTCCACTCTTGGCAGAGAAGTTTGGACTCAGTGGAGTTTTTGCTCAGAGGAAGAGTGATCTGGAAGCAGTAGGTGAGGGATGGGAGAAGAGATGCTGGAGCCATACAGCAATCCGGAGGTGCCATGCATGGGTGCTGAACTTCAGTGGTTCCAGTGAGGATAGGGAGGAAGGAATAAATCTAAGAAGTTCTCCCTGCTTTCTCTCCTTCTTTCCCCCTTCTTTTTCTCATTGCCTTCCATCCTAATATCTTCCTTTCTCCTTTATTAAAAAATGCATTTCTTAGTAGAAATCTATAAATATAGACATGTAAAATTTAATAATTTATTATCTATATTTTCAGTCTTTTTCAATATATCAATTAATATATTTAATAAGTATTTTACATTAAATGTTCTTTGCAAAAATGAAAGCATTTCCTTTTATGGATATCACAATCTATCATTTGTCACTGATGGATATATGTGCCAGAGATTGTCTATACATTTTTACTATTATATACAATGCCGCTATAAATGTCTTTGTTCAAATTGTTATTTTTATTTCTGATTTTTTCTCTAATAGAAAGGAATTACTGAGTAAATGTACAGATAGATTTTATAAGATTCATCATACATACACACAAACACATGTTCAACATGCAAGTAGGACAAATAAAAAATGGTCCCTATGTTTTTAAACTTGAAGAATGAACCACAACACAGAAATTCAAAGTAAGAAGTGGTTCAAAGGGGTTGAACCACTTTGAACCAGTGGTTCAATTTCACAAGTTCAGTTTTGAACATAAACTGAACAAATAAACATATATAAATGCAAGTGAAAATGAGGATAGAAATTATTTCAACAAGTAAAGAGTTCAGCCCTGACTGGTGTTCCTCAGCTGACTAGGCATCATCCTGCAAAGTGAAAGGTCACTGGTTCGATTCCTGGTCAGGGCTTCCTGGGTTGCAGGTTTGGCCCCTTGTTGGGCTGCGTGCAAGAGGTGATCGATTGATGTTTCTCTTCCTTTCTTTCTCCCTCTCCCTAAAAATAAATAAATAAATTCTTTAAGAAAAAAATAGTTTATGTAGTCAATACATAGAATGTGCATTATTGATATTTTGTGTCTTATTATAGTATGTTAACCAAAATTATAAGAGTGATATAGAGATACCCATGGCACTATTTTACATTTTACATATTGAAATTTTATTTCTGTAAATAACTCCCAGCAGCAAAATTGAAGAAAAGTACTTGCGATTTCATCCCCCTTATAATTTTATGCTCATTCTATCTTTTAGCTCTTCTTATATGTAATCATTACTTAAGGAACATTAGCATGGATCAATGTGATTCCTTTTTGTTTGTGAATGGAAGAGTAACTGTCTATCTTTTTCTTTATAAAATATCCAGTTAGGAAGACTTTTCCCAACCAAGACCAGTGTATGAAAGCAATCCACCTGTTCCAAAGCTTTCCAAGTGAGCTGGTATATAGTTCATTTTATACTTTTTTTATTCATTTATTTTTAGAAAGAGGGGAAGGAAGGGAGAGAGAGAGAAAGAGAAACATCAATGTGTAAGTGAAATATAGATTGGTTGCTTGTCCCCACCTGGGGACCTGGCCCACAGCTCAGGCACTTGCTGGGCTGTGCTCTGACTGGGAATTGAACCAGTGACCTTTTGATTCACAGGCCAATGCTCAATCCACCGAGCCACACCAGCCAGGGCCATTTTACTCCAGGGATGTTTTATTGTCTTTATGTAACTTAGTTGACCCCAACTTGATCAAGATGTCTTGATTTTTCTTTTCATTCATATTTTTCCATATATATATATACATTTAAAAATATACATGCTCCTCCAGAAGAAAGAAAGAATACAAATTTTAAATTTCTCAGTAGTATCTTGTCACTGATTCGTTGGTTGCTATGACAAAGCTTGTACATTAACTTGCCTACCCACTAAGACCTATTCCTTTTTGAAGGACTAAGTTTGAGTCAAAGAGTGGATCATAGCTTTGCTGAAATACAATATCTCTCTCCTCTCCAGGGCTCTCTCCTGCTGTGGCAGTTGAAGGCGTCTCAGTGTTTTCATTCTAATGTGCTTCAAAGGTGTATTTTAATGTGGCAGAGAATAAAAAACGATACATGTGTTTTTCTTTGTCTATTATTAAATTGATGGTACAGTTATTTTGCTTCATGGTTTTGAAACAAAACTTGATTGAGTTGATGATTGTTTTCTGGTGCAATGTGAACTTTTACTTAGCTTTGGGCTGAGCTTCTTAGTCTTTCACTTGCTCTGAATGTAATCATTAACAAACATTTATTAGATGTCTTTTGTCAGACACTCTGTGAAGTGCTAGGTGTGTGCTATTGAAAAAAATAGACTTGGTCCTTGTTCTCATGGAGCTTATATTTTATTATATATACATGTATATATCTATACATATAGATATAAATTTTATATATAAAATATATATTTTTAACTATCTATCTATAGAGAAAGAGAAATGAGCACAGAAATTAACATACAATTATAAATAGTGTTATGAATACCATTATAAGTTATAAGCAAAATGATAAAAAGTGTTATGGAAGAAGACAGGGTGCTGTCTGAAGCCCCGAATGGTGCCAGACCAAGAATAAGATCTGTGGGGAGTGCCATCAGCATGCTACGGCTTCATTCCAGGTTAGTAATCCACACTGCTGCTGCAAATCACCTTTCATTCAAGATATTTATATAAAAGATGGAGTATATTATTCATATTTTAAATTTTCATCCAAATTTTGGATATGTTTGGCACTCTGTATCCATACTGAAAAAAATATATGCTACTCCTCTGAAATATTATACCACTGTATGGTAGTAGAGAGCCAGTGTAGGGTTGTCCTCTCCAGAGCAGCTAATTATATTGATCATTTGCATGAGGCAGTGCTTTTAAAAATAGAATGTCTTGCACTGGCAATTCCTTGTGAATATAGCATGGCTTTGTTAATTTCTCCATGTAGTTCTATCAAATAATTGTATACAGATTTGAAGCTATTTTACTGGTTGCATGTAAGCTTAAACTTGTTATGTCACCCTGAACGATTGAGCATTTTATTGTTATATGGTAACCCCTGATCTCTAATTACCCTTGTTAAATTCTGTTTTGGTTGATAATATACCAACTCCAGATTTCTGTTTTCCAGGAGTAATTAATTTCTACTTTGCTTTTAGTGTTTCTCTTATAAACAGCATATATTTGGATCTTTGTATTTTTGTCTACTATGTCAATATCTTTTTTGTTTTTTAAATTATTAAGTTTAGTTTACTGAAGTTTTTATTTTTCATTTATTGATATATGTAGGCTTGTTTCCACCTCACTTTTGCTTCAGTTTTCCTGCATTGGTTCCTTGTACTAATTTAAACATGTAATGTTGTTATTCTATCCTAGTGATTTTTCAATCCTCTATTAACCAGAATCACCTGGGAGATTTAAGAAAAATTAATAATCAGGCCTCACCACTAGGGATTCTGTTTGAGGTCTGCAGTAGGGCCTGGACATTGGTTTTTTTGAAAAGTTTTCCAGGTGATATGGGTACTTTTGGATATTTGAAATTTTCGATCTTTTTCCAATATTACATCATAACCACTTACAATACCTGGAGAAACTCCCTTTCTTTACGCATTGTAATGTAATTCTTGGAATAATTCGGCCTTGGTTTGGTGTTCACACTCCTTCCACCCTGTTCTCCAGGAGTGGACCTGATTCCCCTTCCTCACTGCCTCATAGCTCCCGACTCCCACACTCAACCTGGATCTTGACAGAGTCAGGTATTTCAGGTATTCAGGTTGACTTGATCCTGTCAGTTTCTCTTAGATTCCTTTCTCTACTCCATTGGACTTACCAACGCTCCCTCCTCCCTAACCCCTCAGCAAGTTCAGCGGTTGCTTGGCTCTGGTCTACCAGCCTGTTGTTGAAGATGCCAATAACAACACTATTGAAATATTTATTGAAAAACCATATATCCCAGTAATTTTGGGAGGTGAAGTTTCTTCTGTCCATTAGAGGGAATAGTTGGCAATAATATCCTCTAAGCCAGTGGTTCTCAGAGAGCCATCCCTGGACCAGCAGCATCAGCATCAATGGAGAACTTGTTAGAAATGCAAATTCAGACCCACTGAATCAGAAACACTGGGAGGTTGGGTCAGCAATGTGTGTTAACCAACCTACCAGCTGATTCTGTTGCTTAGTCAAATTTGAGAGTCACCTGATGTAATCCAACAGACTTTCAACATTTGATTTAATTAAGAAGACAGGAAAATTCTCTTTGTAGTGGCAACTGGTTAATTAGCTGGAAAATCAAGAATGGTAAAATTAAGACTTTAAAAGGGAATGAACTCGTCAGTGGGTATTACTGTATTTTGTAATTTGGTATTTTAATTTACTTTGAACATTACCCTAGTACTTAGGCTAACCTTTCCATTAATCTGCTGTTCTTGAAATTGAAAGTTGGCATATGTATTATGTTAAGTGGAAGGGTCAAGGCGAGGATTGTTATATGTATTACATTAAGTGGGAGGGTCAAGGTGAGGACTGTGAACAAATTATCTAAGCAAAGCATAGACTTGTATTTATTAAGTAATTTTGAGTTTTTTCACTATAACAAGTAAAGACAATTGTTACCATTGTGATGAATATGAACAGTATATATTCAACACTGAATTGCTATAATTCTCACCCAAACCAAATTATTCACATCCAGACCTCCTAGACATAAACAATGGTCATGATCTTTTAAACTTCAATGTAGAGCCAAGTTTTTGCTTCTACTGACTGTGGCTTCTAAAACTCTGTTGTTTCTCCTTATATTATGCTCATTAAGCACTTGCTAAGTATGTACCAGTTCCCAGCATGCTATGATATAACTAGGCCCCAATGAAGTAAAGATGTACAGCAAAGCCTTCTCTTTGTAAAATTTGGTTCTAGAAAAAACTAAATTTAGAGCTTGAAAAAAAATAAAGTTTGACATCTAGAACCTTAACTATCATATACTTGTTTTAGCCCTGAATTCATTTTAAAAATCCACATTTGTCCTGTTTTCTAGTTTCTGAACTCACTTTCCTTTGCTTAAAATAGGGTACCCTTCAGCTATCCAGATAGCTTTTAATGGAAACATATTTTTCCACTAGCAGTAAACTAAGGGGAAAGAAGATAATCCAGTGATTAAAATTTTCATCAATATCTAGGTTTCATAATGCAGAAAAAAAGCTAAGATTAAGTATTTAGAGGCCAATGAGCTTTAATACGGCCGTTGAATTTGTTGGTGGTGGGACTGGGGGCTGTGTGGAGAAAGTGCTGTGAAATCTACAGCCATAGTGTTGTGGGAGGTGGGCAGGGCGACACGCCTGATAGCTTCCAGTGTAATAACACGTCAGCATGCACACAGGGAAGATCACAGAGAGCGCTCCTCTGAGCCAGAACAAGCATTTATGGAGCCATTTCTCAAACAGTGTCTTTTGAAGGGTGTTTTGCAAACATTGTTGGGAAAAGAAAAATTTCTTTAGCGATATATTTGATTACAACTCTGCGACTATTAAACACCAGATTAAGGGACCAGGGACTCCTGAGTGTGACAATGACCTGACTGCTATAGTCGCCTTGGATCTGGAGAGGCCTTCCAGTTTAGATCTTGTGACTCCCTGGGCCTGGCTGTTCGATTTTCCTAGGTTTGCAGATCGGGCCATGTGTTTGACTTTCCTATTTTGCTTCCCTCCCCTCCAAATATGTGTAAATGAAAATGAAATAGGAAATTATTGTTCTTACCAATAAAGTGCTCTTAGCCTAGGTAGGGAGACCAAGCTTATCGAAGTGAAAATTACTCCTGAATTCTCAAATGCATCAGCAGGTAAACTGGAAGTTCAGTAGATGTTCTCTGCAGGGTTGGGACCCAGCCCTTCACATGGGAGACAGTTGTCCTTTCTGTGTATGATGGGCTGTACTTTCTCCCATGTCCTTTTGCTTCTCCGTAGCCTCACACCCTCAGGCCTCTCAAACATATTTATCCAGTAACTTGTCAAATCATCTCAGTCTCACCACTGAGAGGTCTCCTAAGCTCTTGTTTCCTGTTTATACTACCTTCGCCTCATGTGCTCATCCAATTACCCTGCAGTTGGGGTCTCCTGGAATGCACAGTACTGTCACGATGTCATCCTGAATACTTTTGCAATGGGTCACAAGTTCTTTCAGGCTTCAAGCTGTCTGCATAAATAAATCCCATGACTTTTCTCTCCTTCCTCCTACTTCCCTGTGAAACATGCTTACGCTGTGTGTAAATGAAATTAATGGTGAAATATGTGGTAATTTCTTTGGTTTATGTGTATCTAATTATTCCTGTGCCACTTGGTTCCATTGTATTAGAGTTATCTTTGATTGTATGGTCCTGAAGCACAGGATGTGTGTTCTACTTGGTCTGAATAGGGTTCATCTAGGGCCACATGCAGCTGGATGCTTCATAATGGTGGGAGGATGAACATTCTGCCTTTAGGTCTGACTTGCATTGTCCTAAAAGGCTGAAGCCCAGTGCCATAGGTTTGTGGACATATGATTTTGACTTAAATACAATAGCTGATTATTAAATCCCTTCTTATGGTCTATAGAATTTATACATTGGTTTATGTCTCTAACATTCAATTTTGGGTTTATAAAATCGTATCCTTCCACTACAAAACCTTGTGCAAATGGTAATATTCTTTTTTGTCTGATGACAAAATCTTCTGCCATTGCCACTCAACATATTCAAAATGAGAAAAGAAATGCCTCCTTTTATATAATAAGGATTTTAGTTTACATTTCAGCACCATGGAAACGAGGCGTTGGGATAGGATCTTTTCTGTCTAAATATACCTTTGGTTTTCAATTATACTTTCTATTTCATCAGAATTACTTTAAAAAACCCTCCATCTTCACATTTTCTTTTTATTTTGTATTGGCAGGATCACCTTGAGCCCATCTTTTAGCTTTCATTAGCAAATATTATTCTTTTTCAAGAGGATCATAAATTAGGGCAATCTGAGTGGAGTCTCCCTGAGAAACTCATCTAGTGCCATAGGGATGTGAAGTAAAATTGAAGCACATCTCAGATTGGGGGTGGCCACTCTTAAGTCTAACTTCCATAGGAAATAGAATCCTGGAGTAAAAGAATAAATACATTCCTTTGAGGGTGGAGGATGAGGTCCTCCTCCGAGAAACACTAACAGGATGTGGAAGCACCGGGCTTAGATTGCCGGATACTGTGACTTTGGAAAATTATTTTACTTCTCTGGTTTCATTTTCCACCTCTGTGAAATGAAATATTTGTCTGGAGATTTTCTAAGATTCTTTCAAACTCCACTTATTGTCTACAAATATTTATAGGTACCTACTAATTTCCAGGCACTCAGGATGAAGTGATAAATGGGGAGATGGGATTTCTAGTCTCCCAGAACTTAGGGATGTCTCGTGCTTAATAGCCTGCCTGTGGAAGGAAGACTGCCAATTACATTAATAAGAATTTTAGGTTAATATTAGCCTTTGGATTGATTGCCTCATTTTATTCCAAGTCATGCATCTTTTGTCCTTTTTTTACTTTCTCGTCTTCCCTAATCATTCCTGGAGTAATTTAACGCCATGGTATTAAATCAAACACTTGTATTATAAGATGCTAAATACAAGTTGAGAAAATGCTAAATATGTTTTGTTGGTCATAATTTGTTTTGATGAATTGTGGTTGATATCATGTGTTTGCATGGGTGTGATTTTAGGTAAGGAGAACAGATATTTTGACCACATGTGGGTCTACTACTGTGTCATAATTATACGGCTGTATAGATGAAACACCATTAAAAATAAAATGTAGTTGAAATCTCTCAGCCTTACAAAACCCTTTCTTGAAGATCAGTCTATGTCATTCCTACACAGATCTATTGCATTTAAGCAGTGGGTTTATATTTTTGAATGCCAGTGTGTGTTCTTTTCCTGCACAAACAGCTATGCTCAAAGCTTAATGAAGTAGGAAAGGCATTCAGGAAGAGCAGTGCCAACATCTTGTGTATTTGAACCTGTCTGTTCTGCCAGTGACCCACAGAGTGAAGAGCTGTGTCAGCTAATCCTTTAGCTGACCATTGCTGACAGACACATACCTTGTGCTGAGCTTGGAGAGAATGTCACAAAAACATCAGAAGTCAACAAGGTGGCATGATTCCTGTGGGGTCCTATGCTTATTTTACCATTGCTTGGAACTGAGCAATTACACGTAAAAATGCATCTTATCTGCAAATAACCTACACATTTTAAGGGTTTTAATTACTTTGTTTTCAGAAAGTGTTTTTGAAACTTCTTGGACACATATTTTTTCCAGTGATGATAATTAGCTGATTAATAATATAATAGTCATCAAAACAGATAGCATGTTTTCAAAATCATGCAACAATAGATGTATTCTTAGATGGCTTTAATTGGAACACCTAATAATTACAACCTTGTAGATGCAAGGGAAGAAATGTTTATAACTGTAAACACAAACACAGAAAACAAAACAAAAATTTGTCAGCAGAAGACTGCCTGCTTTTATGACTACTAAGCCAGGAAGCAGCTGTTTTATCTCATGCATTGTTTCATGTGACAGAGGACTCCAGTGAAACCACAGATGTAGTGTTTTCCAACATTGTTAGCAGCAAAAGTCCTATCACCCACCTGCCCCATGATTTACAAATTTTGAAAGATTTTCTCCATTAAATTGTTTTTATTGAACAATTATGACTTTTTTCATTTTAATAAGCAATGACAATTATAGCTACCAGTTGACCATTGTGGTGAATGTAAATATTATATATGAAACACCAAATTGCTATAATTCTTCCCTAAACCAAAGAAACTTATAGATATAATAGACTCTGTTATGGTGACCAAGTATATAATTTTTTTAGATGTCTAAAAATCGTGAAAATGGCACATAGAGTCTATTGCTACCTATTAGGGAGTTCTAAAGTCTCAGAGATCTCTTATGAGAAAACTGAATGATGTGTAAAAATTACATGTGAATTTAGTTGTGTTCAAGGCATTTATGAATTGAAGCAGTTTTTACTGCAACTCTTGTTTTTCTAAATGTTTTTCTAAGAATGTGAAGAACCAAACTATGTTTTGCCAGCAGAGTCAAACAAGCCCTTCCGAGGCAAGAAAAATTTGATGGGGCTCCTTATAAGTTGAGTCTTTTGGTAATTATGAAAAGATATATAGCTCAACAATGGAACTGTTTGTTGCCTTTGGCAGACCTGAGGGAGCACAATTCAGACAGGCTGTGTTGAAAAGAACAAAAGAAACTAACTAAGAATAAGTGTTCTTTATACAAATGTAAACTAAAAATTCCATTGTGAGATGGTTGATAATGCAAGATGTGGAAGAAGTTAGGAAAATACTTTTTTTCATCCTTACTAGTTATATCGCCTCTGAGAATTAATGTTGGTCTTTGGGAAATGTGTGTGTATATTTCAATAGCTATCTACTAGATAGTTGTATGATGGATATGTAATACCAAAAGAGACCTACTTAGACAATGGTTAGACCCACTCTGGATTGCTTTGTGATCTTTGGGTCTTAAAGATATATCTGCACACCTCCACCCCAACCCTACACTGGTTTTTAGGGCTTGTTGTGTCAAGTGCTACTGTTCTGTTTCCTGGAGTCCTGGGAATGTTATTCTCTAGATTGAAAACTTTGGGTTCAGGGAAAGGCATTGCTGGGGAAAAGAGGAAAGATGCTTGAGGTGAGATCCCCCTAGAAGGTAAGAAGTTAGCTTTGCTGAGGATAGAAGGAGGTTCTTATTGCAGAGATGCCCCATTAGAGAGGCAGAGTTGTAAGTGTGGAGGAGCAAGGGTAAGAGCTAGGATGCTGTGACTGTGAGGACTCCCTTCCCACCATAATGTATTTTATTGGATGCTCTACCTTTGAATGTGAGAAAAGTTACATGAGATTTTATGCCCTTCAATCCACCCTCTATCTACTCCACCCCCTATGTTTTATTAATTTTAGTTACTTAAACTACTTAGTCAAGTCTGATGTATCTGAATAAGCTTATGTGCTGGTGTTATGGAGGACAAAGTTAGAGCAAAAGGACAAATGACCTTGACTTCAAATCTATTAGTTGTAGAGGAGGATGGTGCTTACTTCAAGGAGGGTGGGCTGATAACCGAGCTTCGCCTCCACACTGCCTCCTACAGTGTCTTAAACCACATTAGTAAGTGTTCCAACCCAAGAAAGGGTTGTATACCATACCAGGAATATGTTGTATACCATAGGAGATTCACAATATACATTAACAGGCTAAAAAAATCTGAGGATTCCTGTAGTAAAGAAAATTATTTAACTTTCCTTAATCCAGTAATTCCACATTTGATTTGATTATATATTCTTTGCCACTCCCCCACCCATGGGACATTTTTCTATGGAATAAGACTGACATATAGAGAATACCACCTACCACCTCTTTCATGAAGCAATTTCTTCCTTTACCTCTATGACATCACACTCTTGTTTTCCCTTTTACCTGGCTGGGCACTCCTTCTGTTTCCTTTGCTGGCTCATTGCCTTCTGTTTGGTTACTGGTATTAGATTTCCCCTAAGTCTCCTCCTCTTTTCATTCCTTATTCTCCTCCCCTCTGACCCATGCCTGAAGCTTTAATGACTACCTGATTGAGATGTCCACAGATGTCGAGCTCCAGGCTACATCTCTTCTCTCGGCCTCAGCTCTGTACGTCCACCAGCTCACTCGACATCTCTGCTTGAGTGTCCGAACGGACTCATGACTCATGGTTCAGTTGAGATCATTGTCTTCTTGCCTTTGCCCAGCCCTCTTGCAGTGTTCCTTTTCTTGGTAAATGGTATTATAATGAATCCTGTCCTGCAGATCAGAAACCTGAAGTCACCCTCCATCACACTCATGAAATCATACAGATGTTACTTAGTACGAATCTTAAATCCACCTACTTCTCTCCATCCCCATTTCCCCTAATTTGGTGCATGTTACCAACCTTTCACACCTGGAATCCTACAAAGGCTTCTCTGGCCTTCTAGTATCCACTCTTGCCCTATCTAATCCATTATCCACAACATACCTCGAGGGACGGTTCTTATCAGAAATCTAATAGTATCTTCCTTTTTCTTAAAAAGACTCCATTACTCTTAGAACAAAAACCAAATCCTTAAGTCACAAAGGCCCTATGAGATCAGGGTCCTATCTCTTGTTTCAGCCTCATTTTTCATTATACTACCCACAATGCTCTTTACTTTTCACGTCCCAACTTACTTAAAAAAATTAAGATATAATTTACTTTTTTTGGTATTCACTTTTTATGGTATAACATACTATCAAATTCCATCTTTTGAAGAGAACAGTTTAGGTTTTTTAGTATATTTTCCATGTTCTGCACCCACCACCACTATCTAGTCCCAGACTGTTTTCATCACCCCTGTGAAGAATCCTTTAGCGGTCACTCTCCCTTTCCCTCTGCCCCCCGCCCCGCCTCTGCAATCACTGATCTATGTTCTACCTCTAAGGATTTGCCTCTTTTTGACATTTCATATAAATGAACATAAATGTCAAAAAGAGGCAAATCATATGAACAGAATGTGGGCTTTGTGTTTGATTTTCTTTCACTTGCATACTGTCTTCAAGATCATCCATGCATTAGTATTTCATCCCTTTTCATGACAAATTTTATGGATATAGCACATTTTATTTATCCATTCATCAGTTGGTGAATGGTTTTTTTTTCTACTTTTTGGCCATTATCAGTGCTGCTTCTATAAACATTCATGTACACATTTTTGCATGAACATATTCTTTTGGGTATATACCTACTGATTGAATAGCTTGGTCATATGGTAATTCTATGTGTAAATTTCTGAGGATCTGCCAAATTGTTTTCCGAAGTTGCCACACCGGTTTATATTTTCACCAGCAACATATGAAGGTTCTAATTTTTCTACATCTTTGCCAACTTATTATTATCCATCTTTTTATTAGCCATATAGCCATATTAATAGTTTTGAAGTGGTATCTCCTTATGGTTTTGATTTGCATTTCCCTAGTGAGTAGTACAGTTCCTGGTTTACTTTTAATTTCTTAAATGCATCGTATTCCCTATTGCCACAGGGTCTTTCCTTGTATAGTTCCCTTTCCCGCAGTCTCTTTACCTATGCTTCCTTCTGTTCTCTGTATACAGATTGCAACTGTCTTTTGCTTAAGGAAGTATTCCCTGATAGCTCTAGGTCAATCCATTGACTATAAGTTTTTAGGATCATGTAATTCTTACTCATAGCACTTACCAGAATTAAAACTCTAATTTTTAATTAAAGCATGATTTAAAAAATTTTTTCATTTATTGATTTTAGAGAGAGGAAAGGGGGGAGAGAGAGAGAGAAAGAGAGAGAGAGGGATGGAAATATGTTGTTTCACTTAGTTATGCATTCACAGGCTGGTTCTTGTATGTGCCCTGATTGGGGATTGAACTGGCAAACTTGGCATATGGGGACAACTCTCTAATCTACTGGCCAGAGCATATTTATGGGATTTTTGATTAGTGCCTCCTCTCCCAGCAAACTATAAGTTTCATGAAGACAGGAAACCTGTTTAAATTACTCCTTAATGCATTCTTAGCATGGACAATGCTAGGCATAGTAGTTAGTTAATAAATACTTTCTGAATGAATGAAAGAATAGGTTGATTCTGGGTTACAAAAATAATTTTAATAAGTAAAGGCATTCCATGCCACTATGTATTCCTACGGGATTTCTCAGAAGACAGTTGGGGTCACAAATCCTTTCTCTATATGAATAATTATATACTTTGGTGAGTTAGAAAAGATAAATGGGAGGAGAAAATGAGGGCAGAGAGAAACGTCTGTAGGGAGGAAGGATAGGCAGTTTTCATCAGATTACTTTTGCATACCCTTATGAATTCAAATGTGATGGGTTATTATGATTTTGGACAGCTTGTGGAAATCAACTCATTTGTCTTTTAAACTAGTTTTCTCATGAATTAATTTCCTTAAAATTATTAAAATGAAAATTAAGTTTCCTTGCAGTGCTTTGACCCTTTTCCACTAATCATTTTTACATTGGCATACAGGCACTCTTTACCAAGTCTTAGACTTCTTTAAAAAATGGAAGAGTTCTGGCAACCTTTATCCACTGACACAAATTATTGCAATGGCCATTTCTGCCTGAAACCCAAGATTCTTGTTCATTTCAGTTGAATGCTTTTGCTAAGCATCAGATGACATTTACTTGTACAAATGAAAGCTAGGATTTCAGGAAAATCTAATCTAACATCCTCCAACATCTATCATTTCAAGTGACCCACACTAAAGAGCAGCATGTGCACCCCAGCACTCGGACACTGAATGGGGGTATCAGCTAGCAGTCAGGGCCCTTTACCCAAACGCCTTGTATCTGGCAAAGGAAGACAGTGACCAGTACTGCCTATACATCAACAGACAGTGACATCCTGAAGCACAGTGATTATAATCACGGGAGCCCTTACCTCACCTGTAGTCAAGTGTAGCCTTGGGTAATAAAGACGGAAAACAGGAGTACTGAAGAAAATGTACCTGCAGAGGGGCTTTACTGAGTTGCCAAGGGTGTCAAGCTTCTTTTCCTTCTCTCCGTTTGTCACCTCTTCATGGTTGAAGGCCTGAAAGCCTAATGACAGGAGATGGACATGCCACAGATAGAAGTGGCCCTTGGACCCTGGAGGTCACTGTGTGTTGGTGTGTGTGAAGGAATGTGCATCCTTTTTACGTCTTTGTTCCAGTGGACATGGTCCACTGGCAAATCCTGTTGCACTAAGATCGGAGGGTGCAGATAACCCAAACACAATCCAGACATGTGGACATTGTTTTCTTGACACGGCATTCTGAATCCGAAGTGTAGCACCCCTCTCAAAAAACAAACAGGACTTCGGTTTCTTCCTGCAGTTAGAACTCTAGATCTGTAAGTCTGTCTCATTTTTTTAGCCTCTAACTCTTTTTCTCTGTCTCTGTTGCTTTCAATCTCTCTCTGTCTCTGTGTCTCTCTTCTTATGTTTTTATCAACTAAATATTTATCCTTATCAATGTATTATATATATATTTATTTCCTAGATATTGTGTGCACACTATCCATAGATACTGTTGGCTTTATTTATATATAAATATCAATATATATTCAATATATATCATGTATATATGATATATACATGATATGCATTGATATGATATATATATATCATGTAGGATGTGTGTGCACAAGATATACATATATATCCTAAATACTCATAACCCCCAAGTAAAAGAAACTCTCAACTCCATCTGTCATTGTGTCATTGGGTGAGCAAATCTACCTTTTATGGGGGAAGAAAATACTAGTTTTGTCAGAAATAGTGGGAGGATGAACTGGAGTTTATGAATGCTTGTTAGGGTGGACTGGCCAGACCGCTCCTATTGGTATCCAGCCCAGTTTGGGGGCAGGGGATTCAGACTACTTGCATTCAAGTCCCACCTCCAGTGTTTGCTCAATGTGTGGAGTTATGCATATCAATTTACCTCTGAGCTTCAGTTTCTACACCTATAAAGTGGCAATAATAACAGTAGGTCCTCTATGGGACAGAACAGTACCTAGCACATGGGAAGCCTACAAAATATTAGCTGTTGTTATTATCACTGTCATCACGACCAGTCTGCCCTCACAGATCACCCACAGGTCCTAATATGTGACCTGAGTGTCACTGGTCTGGATTTTTAATCTGTCTATTTTGTATAATCTACACTGACCATCCAGTAAAACTGCCACCAGTTGCTCTAAGAGGACCTGCCTTGATATGCCACATGGGAGATTCTCATGCAATGGAGCTGAATTTGGATCAGAACATCTGAATTTGGAGCAGTTATGGCATTTACCTCTGCTACCTCTGGGCACCTCTGCACATTCCTGCAGTGTCATCAGGGCCCTGGCAGTTGACCAGTATCTGCTATATCTTATGGACCTCCAGGATGCTTTCTGGCCTGCCACAGCTGAGACTTGAAGCATGCTCTCTAGCATGGGTGCTTCAGAGCACCATCCCAGAACAAAACAATGTCTGACTCCTCCCCTAGGGTTACACCAAGGAGCTGGAGGACTTCTGGGGGCCTTTCCGGTCGATAGTGAACACTAGAAGTTGTCCTCATCTTTTATTACCTTCCAACAGAGTGCCATTTGATGCAGCAAGCCCAGATGTCCACCTGTGCCCTGGCGACCTGTGCTAGCAGCCTTGCGTGGGGTATGAGGAGTGTTGTATAGACAATGTTGGACTTAAAACAGTGCCAGAGTCAGTACCTGTATCTAGTCCACTGGATGATGGTATCCCAAAGGAACCATCACAGAAGCCTACCTTCAAAGAATTTAAACTTATCACCAATCAGCTCTGATTAGCTCTTTGGTCTGTGGTTAATGGCTGAAGGGAATCTGAATGCATAATTCACCTGATACTGTGTCAGTGTGATTTTTGCTGGCTTGAACCCAAGTGTTTCTCACTCCAAAGCTTAGAATTTTTTTGTTGCACTTCATTTTTTTTTTCTGAGGATACAGCTAGTATTCACCTTCAAAGAGACCCACTTCTTAAAAGAACATCAATAATTTAATTGATACCAGTACAACATTGGAGCTGGCCTTTGGTGAGTAGGTGGAATATAGTCACAAGGAAATGGGAAAAGGAAAGGGTATTTTAGGCAGAAGGAAGAGAGTGAGGACAGGCATGAGGCAGGACACTGGAGAGCATGTGGGGAATGTGTGTGGGCGGTGCACTGGCTCAGGGAAAGCGGTGATACTACTCCCTGAGATGTAGTGTTCGTGTAGCATGTGAACTAGCAAAAAGGACTGGGGATGAAATGCCCACATGTGGTGATTGTGCATTGCAGATGGGTTATGTTTTTTTTTCTTCCTTTTTCCAATTTTTTCCTGTGTTACTTACATGTCCTCCTGCCTTGCCTGTGAATCATTCTACTGTTCTCTCTCTTTTAAAAAGGTTTTGTTTATTTACTTTTAGAGAGAAAGAGAGGGAGAGAAACATTGATATGCATCAATCGGTTGCTTCTCACACAACCCAAATGGGGACTTGGTCTGCAACCCAGGCATGTGCCCTGACGGGGAATCAAACTGGTGACCTTTTGGTTCAAAGGCCAGAGCTCAATCCACTGAGCCACACCAGCCAGGGAAGCCTACTGTTTTTCATACTGCCTTTTGTGTCATTGTCACTGCTCTACTTTAGGCCTTGCCTCATGACCCCTCTGTGCTGCTGCCATCCTTTGCCTACAAGCCATGCTTTTGTGTGCTTTGCCCAGGACCCTGCTTCAGGGCTGGTGTGCATCATGTTCCTGAGGCCTCAGCCAATATAGGCACTCTTCTCACAGCTCGTAGCTTGGCCAACACCCTGCACCCCCAGCCTTACACCTCTCCTCCTCTTGCCACTAGACTGCCTGCTGTGGTTCACCACTCATCTCGCCATTATACCAGCCCTTGTAAGGCCCTTTGGAGTGGCCCCTTGAAGAGTTGCTTTGGGCCCCAAGGGAATCCAGCTCTTTTACTGTTTCCCACAGCTGCCTTTTCCCAGGGCATACACACACCATTAGGGTGATAGAGTTGGGTTGTTGCTATGTATCTGGCCATTATTCCAGGTGCTGGGACACACAAAGACAGGAGAATCTAAGTCTTGCCCTCATGGAACTCACATGGCAATAGGGTGGGGGAGCTGCCCATAAACAAATCAGCCAACTAATGTGAATCATGAGATTTCAGATGATGAGATGTGCTGTGAAGCACATCAGTAAGGTTAGGAAAGTTGATGGCCAAAGCAAATAGTTATGAGGGAAAGGATGCCAGCTTCGCACACCCAATCTCTACCTGAAGAGGCCTTCTTTAATAAAAATATAATGAAAAAATGTTTTATATTTCAATTGGTAGTGTATTAGGGCATCTTTGTGAGATTGAAAGTAGGAGTGCTGCAAACATTTATTCTATTTTTATATAAGAACCCCTCTTGGGAAAATCTGATGTTAGTTACTTATAGGTTATGATCCGGCAACTTAGACACAGAAATATATGTTATAAAGTTACTGCGCTGGAACAATTTTAAGAGCTAATTTACCGTTGGAATTCTAGATTCGCATATTGCTCCCAGAGCTGAGCGCTTGCAGTCTTGGCTCATTACCTTGTGTTTCCCTTTGTGTTAATGATAGTACTAATTAGCTGCAGGTGTCTTTATTTCTCCCTTTAAGGAATAGAGGTTTCACCTGGCTTAATTCCAATTAAGGTATTTACCTTTTCTCTATGCAAATTCTCCCAGCAACTGCAAGTATTCAAGTGCCTTTTGCCTCCGTTAAGATTGTGCTGTAAAATAATCAGTGCTGTTAATGGTAGCATCCAGTGCTCATGTGAGAAGGCATTCTTAAATACTATGGAGAGAAATAAAGTTTGGTACATTTCCCCAAAGGTTTAGCAACTAGGGAGCTGGGAGAGAACAGGCTGATTTGGAGTGTTTTGCTGATTTCTGCTGTACAAATGCTCTTAATCACGGCCGATTTCAAGGTGCCGACATGATGTCACTGAGCGCAGAGTTGGGGAGACGGAGGAGTGCACGTGTGAGCCAGCTCCTCTGGAGGGCAATTTAAATGGGTGACAAGACCCACTAAAGTCATGTCTAGGAGTTTATTCCTAAGGATATATTCAGCTGCACAAAGATTTGTGTATATTGATATTCATTACAGTTTTATTTTTAGTTTGTGAAAAACTGACAGTAGTCTAAATGTCTGCTAAGAGGTCAGTACTTAAAGATATTGTTGGGTATCTTATTCAATAGAATATTATGTGGCCATCTAAAATCCTGTTCCTAAGGAAGATTTAATTACCTGAGGAAATGACTATCTATGTTAGTGAAAAATCAGGAAATAATATATTTTCTGTTCCCCAATATATTTTAAGTGTACTAGAAAAAATATAGCAAATGTTCATAATAGTTATGTGTGAGTGGGGAGATTATGGATGGTGTTTTTTTATATTTCTATGTATTTTCCAAAGGAAAAAATATAATTGTAAAAAACAATTATGCTATTAAGATTATATTTAGATTTCAGGGGATAGTTTTTACTACTCATTGTTTTACATTTTACTTCACAAGGGTAACAAACCTGGTTTCAAGATGATTTGTATTTAAATAAAAAATACATTGATGATTATAATGACAAATATTAGTATAGTGCTTTTTAGTTAGAAACTTCCAAACAGAAACTACAGTACAAAGGTTAGTCCTTGTAATAGATATATCCCCTTCATAACTGATGGAATTATAAATATACACATTTCTCCTACAAAGAGTTGTTTTTTTTAAAAGAAAACATTAGTTGTGTACAATGGGATTTTAACTACTTTAGGGCCATACTTTAAAAAATCAACGTAAAATTCTCATATAGTTAACTACACATCATAAGTATAATACCCAATTAATTTTAATAAATGCGTTCACATATGTGACCATCATCCCAATCAAGATAGAGAACATTTCCATCATTCCAGAAAATTCCCTAATATAAGGGCATAGTTTGAAGTATAGGGACTACATTTGATTATAAAAATAATTGCAGTCAGAAATCTGGCTTAGTCATGCTAGTAAATTATAAAGATAGGTCTCAATGCATTTTACCAGCATCTTAACCAAACAAGTAATTTTATTTAACATTCCTGGCTGCCAGATATGGTCCAATGCCCATGGGCTTATCAGCAGTGCCAAAATCAGAGAAAAACTTTGCTCCTTAGGCAGCAAAACTTGCCGATTAATTTAACAGTGAGCTAATTATAATAGCTTCTCATAATTAGTCCAAGGCAGGAGGTTTCATTTCATTTACATCAAACATGTTCATCACTGGTATCTGTTGGGCCCAGAAAGCAATCTTTGTTTTCCTGTTGAAATGGACTAATACCACCTGAAGAGACCTGGACTGAAGCAAGAACAGCACAGATTTAATTTTCATTCATTCAACAGATTAAACTTATACTGTCTGTGTGTCAGGAACTGCTAAGAACTGGAGTTACAGCAGAGATCAAAACAGACAAAATCCTTTTCCTTACAGACAAAAGTGACCAAAAAACCCCTTAAACAAAACCAAACCACAACACCCTCCCCCAATCAGTTCATGATTTGATGTTAGGTAATGAGAAGGCTGGAGAAAAATAAAGCAAGGTAAGGGACTAGGGAGTGATGGGGGTGAGGGCCAGAGTGTTGTTTTGGTGTGATCATGGAAAGACTCTCTGAAGAAGTGATATTTGTGTAGAGGTCGAGAAAAAGGAAGGAATGGCCCTATGCAGGTTTCTGGAAACAGCAAATTCTTAAGCCCTGAGGTGAGAATGTGCTTGAAGCTTTGGAGAATGACAAGGATGCTAGGGAAGGAAGAGGGGCCACATCATCAGATCATATAGGACATTCTAGGCCACGGTGACGACTTTGGAACTGGGAATATGGGAATTATGTGGAGTCTTTTTTTTTTTTAACCAAAAACGAGTATATTTTATTCTGGAGGTATCTTGGTTACCTCAAAACCAATAAAACTAAAAAGGTTTTCATCATTTACAGAAATGGGTATCAAAAACTGAAGTTGATTACAAAAATATAAAGAATGTTGCATTCCTGTATGAAATTTTATAACAAACTTTTGTTCAGGAATAATTTTAGATTTACAGAGAGTTGCTGTATATCCCTTATCCAGTTTTCCCTATTGCTAACCTCTCAAATTACCATGGTTCATTTGGCAGGACTAGAGAATCGACACTAGTAAATTACTATACTATTAATTAAACTCCATATTTTATTAGGATTTTGTTAGTTTTTCCATTAATGTCCTCTGTATCCCAGGATCCAATCCCTGGTACCATATCACACGTAGTTGTCACATCTCTCTGATTTACCTCGATCTATGACAGTTTCTTAGTCGTTCCTTGTGTTTTATGACCTTGACTCTCTTGAGGGGAACTGGTTAGGTCTTGTAGAGTGTCCTCCAATCTGGATTAGTCTGTTGCTTTTCTCATGATTAGACTAGGGCCCTGGGTGTTTGGAAAGTATACCACAGCAGTGAAGTTCCCTTCTCATCATATCATGTCAAGGGGTACCTGATATCCATATGACCTCACTGGGGATGTTACTAGGTTAAGGTGGGTTTTCCAGATTTCTCTCCTGTAGAGTTGCTGTAGTCCCCTTTTCCTACTTTATTCTT
Source organism: Phyllostomus discolor (assembly GCF_004126475.2). NCBI lineage: Eukaryota > Metazoa > Chordata > Mammalia > Chiroptera > Phyllostomidae > Phyllostomus > Phyllostomus discolor. The sequence goes on along the minus strand of NC_040904.2, from coordinate 43,057,543 downwards.
TGGTATCCAGCTCACCCTCAGGAAAAGAGGGATAGTAGGAATTAAGCTTCTTTGGACTGTTTTAAGCAGAGGAGCAATGCAGTTCTATTTATGCTTCAGCTGAGTCACTCTGTGTAGAGAGCAGACTGTAGGAGCAAGAGCGGAATCAAGGAGACTAGGCAGCATCCAGGCGAGAGATGGCAGCTTGGACTAGAGTGAGAATTGTTGAAACAATGAGAGTGGTTGAAATCTGTGTATACTGAGGAGATAGAGCATACATATCTTACATGACCTTTTCCACATCACTGCCACTTGGGTAATGATAGACATTATCTTGTTTTACTTATTACAGCATCACTGCCTGGAAGGTCAGTGCTCTGCTTTTATAGTTGTTGGTATTATAATTATTGTTGATTGACTCATTTGCATTCTCAAAGTAAGCCTAACTGGTTTCTTAAGCCAAGAAACAAATGTCACAGATTTTAAAGAGACAGAATAAGTAGCACAAAAGTTAAGGTAATCTAGGCCAGGGAAGTTAATTTCTTCAGAAGCTTCTATATACTACACCCCATTTCAAGTGCTTCATATTTTTTGTGAGTATGAGTTTCACCACCCACAAAAAAGCAAGAATATAGCTTTATTTTCCTCTAAGTGAACTTAAATTTTATCCTAAATATTTTTTTTTCTGATGTAAAAACTGAGTCTACCTGGCTGGTGTGGCTCAGTGGATTGAATGCTGGCCTGTGAACCAAAAGGTCACTGGTTTGATTCCCAGTCAGGTCCCATGCCTGGGTTGCAGGCCAGGTCGCCAGTGGGGGGCATGTGAGAGGCAACCACACACTGATGTTTCTTTCCCTCTCTTTTTCCCTTTCTTCTCTCTAAAAATAAATAAACAAAATCTTAAAAAAAAAACTTAGTCCAGTTATATCTATGTCAATTCAGTTCCTTAGGTGATTCCATTAGTCATTTCGTATATAAACTCATGTAAATCTGGGCTTTCCTTCTTATTTCTCCCCTTCTTCCTGATATTGATCCTCAAAACTACAGAGATTTATGAATATACTGGTGTAGATGTGGAGGAGAGGATGGAAATCTTTCTGGATTTTGATGTTGAGATCTTGTTCCATCTCCCATGACATAAAGGTCTTTGGGCATGTCCTTCTCCACACTGGCCATCTCCTAAGAAATAACTGCATTCTCATCAGCTCCCTGGAGGGAGCGTACATGCTGTCTGTAGTGTCTCCTCATTCAGCCTTGAGACCCCTCATAGGTCTACCAGTAGACCCTTTAAGAGCAAGTGGTATCCAAGCCTCCTCTCTTCAGGGCTCTTCCAACCTGCAAATGTCCTGTCATCTCCCACATCAAGCACTGCCTCTCCTTACTGGGATTTGGTGTAAGGGTGCGGAATTGTGGCCTCTAAATCAACATCTAAACTTGTTCTCTTCACTTGTCCCAGTTTGCAGATGGGTCTTGTAGATGGTGTGGAGGCAAAAGGAAAGGAAATGGAAGACAGACCCACACAGGTTGTATTCTCCCAATCTTGTTTTTTCAGGAGCTGGGTCTTTGGAAAAGTAAAATCAAAATTCTACTTATTTTGTATGTATTACACATTGAGAAATGGGAGGCTGCTGTAGAGGGTAGGGTGTAGTAGAATGTAGTAGAGGCCAGGGTCTCATCTGAAGAGTTGGGGAGAAGAGTGCAGGAGTGAAAACCGACTGGCCCGGCAATGTATGGGCTGACACTGCATGCATCACCCGTCACATAATGATCTCCTGTGCTCTTTACATCATTTCTGTGAGTTTTATCGTCTTATCAGATAGTTTGTTAAGAGAAATTTCAAAAAATTATCCAAGTTTGTACAGATGGTAGGTGTTGGTAGAACCTGGAATCCAAAAGCAGATCTGTTCTGACACCAAATCCCATGCTTCACCTGTCACAGCTCATAGTCACACTCGTACACTAATATTTTCCTCTATGTGAATGGCCTGAAGCATTCCAGGGGAAGCAATGAGTGGGTGTGTGCTGTGGGTAGGAACTATTGAGGACACTTGGTCAGTAGGTGCCTAACATCTCTCTTTGCAAATTTCAACCTTCAACCAGTAATTATTGAATGCCCATAATGTGGTGCAGGGATACAATAGTGAACTTGCCCCTAAGGAAGTTAAAGATAGGAGGAGGAGAGAGACAAGTCAAAAGAGAACTAAAATACAGCCTAGTGAAGTGCCATGAATAAAGGGAAACAGCTTGCTATGTGAGACTCAGAAGGAGCCCAACTCTGCCCCCGGTGGGGTGGGGAGTGGTCTGCAAAACCTTCCTGGAAAGTTTGGGATGTAAAGCACAGGGCTAGCTAACTGTACAAGAAGGTACTGTGGGATGTGGGGTGGTGCAGGATGGAATGCTATAGCTCATTACAAACCTCCCAGATCTTTTTGTAAGCGATGTTCTCCTTCTACTCCCCCAAAGCAAGGGGAACTGAGCTGCAGTGAGGCAGGGCCAGGGGAAGCCATCTATGCTCTGGCCCACCCTCTAAGATAATGGAGTCCTGTCTGTAACCAAGGTTGGCTGTCCCTTGTGCCTACTGTAACCATCCCCCAATGAATACTGCACCCTCTGCAGCCAAAGCTACCACTACTTCTCATTGATTGCCTCTGAAAAGGCTTCTACTGTTTGGCTTCCAGCCTGCTCACCTTCTAGCCTGCAGAGTTCTTTTCACTGGCTTGCCTCCCCTCCGGCCTGAACTAGGCTGCATTTGTGAGGTAAACACCACCAGGGCAATCAAATGCCACAGAAATACAGCAGAAAGATGCAAAGCAAACTACACCATTTCTTCCTCCCTGGGTTTAGAGGCCCTGGGAAGAGCCAAGGGGAGGATGCTGCTGGAGACTGCTTATTCTTACTTGAACAGGCAGTGTTTAAAAGAAAGAAAAGAAATGTAGTTATTTTCAAAATTCGGCTTTTCCCTCCATTCTCTCCCTGCTGCAGACTCCTATTCAAAGACTCATTTTCTCCCTCAGACATTTCAGTGTCTGAATTTATTTCACATAAAAAGCATGACATATGTTTTCTTTTTAATACACTTTTTAAGGTGACAGCGAATTTCCTCAATTTCCAGCATTTTCTGCTGGTTGCTTTGGCAGGGGAACACAGAGCAAACTCGAGCAGATGTGGCTGCCAGAAGGAAGCCCAAGGGCCAGTGGCAGGACGGTGGTGCTTGTCTCTGGGGGTTTGAAGGCGCCGGTGGAGCATCTCCCTCCAATGTGCAGGCCTTTATGCTTCTGGGGACAGCGAGTCCCTGAGGCCTGGGAAGAACAGAGTATGATTCAATGGCCTGCGTGCTGGGCTGGGCTTCAGGGAGGCGAGCGTCTCGTGCTGTCTCTGGGGAGGGATCTGGAGCAAGTCCCTCCATCCCTGTCATTTCTGGACATGGGCTTTTGAATCTGAGCCCGCTACAAGCACTGTGTCACCTTCGGAAATGCAGTGGGGGATGGAGTCTATGCCCCAAGGGACTGACTTTAAGAAAACCCCGAACAGATGATACAGATTAGTGAAAATGCTGGTGGGGAGAAAGGTGGTGTTGTTCCTTTATGTAACAGCATCTAAACTATGATTTCATTAAAAAATGAATATGCTGTATGCCTTCTCTATGGAAGATACATGTAGTTGTCAGGGAAAAGGAAATACAGAATATTTTGAGTGACCTTTGTCCCCTGTTACCTCATTGAGTCTTCATGACAACTGTATATTCAGGGGTCCCCAACTCCTGGGCCACAGACCTGTATGGGCCAGTGGCCTGTTAGGAGAGGGGCTGCATGGCAGGAGGTGAGCCAGGGGCAAGTGAAAGGCCGGGACTGCTGTTTGTAGATGGTGTGATTTCTATTTTGGAGGTGAGGACACTGAGGCAGAGAGGTCACATAATTAGCAAGTGGAGTAGCTTCTAGTTGTCCAAGGTCAGGGCAGGTGCTGGGAGCCTCCTTAGTGCTGCTGGCAGTGCTTCAGGACCCTGAGGTTGGAGACCGGGCTTTCCTGCTTGTGCCCTGGGCAGCCACTTCCCTCTCCAGGGGCTGATTCTCAGGCTCATCTAGTCTTTCTGGCTTCACAGGGTTGTTGCCACAACCATGGCCATGAGATGACATGGGGAAGTGCATCGTAAATGACAGCGCGTTATACAAATACCAGAGGGAGTCATTAGCACTTCGTTGCCACTGAACAAGGCACACCTGTTGATGAAGTGCTGCGATGTTTAGCTAAGGGACTTGCCATACGGTTTGTCTTCTGTAGCAGAACACTGACTGTGGCCTCTTGTCACCAGGGCACATTCCACCCTCTGGTTTGTTTGTTTTACACGGATGCAAAGCACCGCCCATATGGTAGGCACTTAATGCCCATGAAGAGGGCGTGTGGGGTAATCCTTAAGAGCACAGCTGCTGGAGCCAGATTTCCTTCCTCTGTTCCTCTGCCACTTGCCAGCTTTGTGACTTTGGGCACGTTACTTAATTTCTCTGTGTTTTCTAATCCGTAAAATGGGGCTGATAATGCTACCTATCCCGCATGATTATTGTGAAGATTCAATGAGTCAGTTCATCCGCGGCTCTTAGAACAATGTGTGGATCACAGTGAGTGCTATAGAAGTGCTGTCTGGCTGTTACATTTGCCAGCTGGTTTTGACTAACCTTGGTAGAATTTTCAGGAGCCACACATCGGTGGCAATGGTAAGCTTTGTGGTAGAGTGCTGTACATGGTACAGAAGGCTCCAGATCAACAGCTTTCCCTGTAGATAGCATTCCTCATGGCTCACTGAGAAGGGACTTCTGTGACTAATTTTCCATGTGGAACAAGTGCTGTGCCAAGCCTGGTGAAGGGCTGGGGGAGACGCTGCCCTGTTTGGCTCACGTCACCAGCCTCCTCTCAAGCCGTATTATTCTGGAACTCCACATCCACCCATGATGAAGCCTTTTATGTCTTGCAATGGGACGTGCTCTCCTCCCTTTCAAACACACTATCCCTTCTACTTGGAACCCTCTTTCTTGGCTGCCATGGTCTCGGTCCCACCTGTCAGCTTGCTCATATCTGTCTACAAATCCCTCAGGTCTCAGCGTAGATGTAATTTCTTGGGGCAGTTTGTCCTGATGCCCTTAGACTGGTTTGGAAGAAAGTGTTGGGATGCAGTACAGTCTAGTAATGATTGAAATGAGAAGTGTTAGCCTGAAAACTGTAGAGTAATGACATTTGCTTAACCAGTTGTACACTGGTTTCAAGTAAATGATACACTACTTTTTATGTCATCTGAAAGTAACTTATACAGATATTCTTTGCTTATTCAGAGTAGTTTACTTAGTTTCTCACTTAAACAAATTTTCATTTCTTTTTCTGTTTGGCTACTTATTCTCTTGTTTCAGTCCTTGTCAAAATCAAGACTGATTTCTTTCTTTTTTTTAAGATACAGTAAGTTGAAAGTTTTACGCCATTGAAAAATCTAGAAAATGATGTCAAATGGTTTCTACTCTTCCTTTTAAAAATTTATCTGAAAATTTAAAAAGTATGATACACCAGATATTGCTCATTGATTTCGGTCCATGTTTTGTAAACAAAAACAATGAAAAAAGACAGGAAAATTTATACCTAAGCCTACTAGTGAGGAGTAAACACTCAGGTGGATCAGAGCGCCTCCTTCCCACTGAAGCAAATGCCCATGTATATAAAATTTACTGTCTCTTCTACAAAAAATGAGTATCCATTTCTTTTCTATTGCCATGATTGTCTCCATATTGATTAATATGAACTCTTTGTATATTAAGACACTCTTCTTTTGTCCTATATATTTCAAACATTATCATCTTCCAGGCTTTTAGTTTTGTTTCATAAATGAGAAGGTAAAAATGTATATAATTGAACACTTCAATCTTTACCTTTTAAAAATATGTTTAAAATTATTTCTTACTTTCCTTATTTCCAATGTATTAGAACAAGCGATAGAAAGGTAATCCAGTGTTTCCAGCAGTTACTAATCAGCCTCTAAATGTAATGGAGTCTGATGGTTAGGAAACAATTGTGTCCCATTTACCTATTTAGAAAAAAAAAATCAAGTGGTGGGAAGAGGGAAGGAAACATAAGTTGGTATAAATTATGAAGAAAATAGCTCTGGGCATGCCCACTGACTCCCCCCATTTGCCTTCCTAGAATGGAAAGGGACTTCAGGTGTCAGAGGTCATGTCTTTCATCCCTGCCCCTGTCCCTAGCGCAGGGATGCTGCCTGTACCATTGCACCCATCCTCTTGACAACTGCCAGAATGCCTCCAGCTTTCCCACCACAACTGTGGATGTCAGCTGGAGATACCTTTCCTATACGGTGCTGAGATTTGCCTGCCTGTAAGTTCTGCACACCAAGCCCAGCTCTGCCCATGGGAGTCTCAGAGACAAAGCTGAGAAAAAATCCAGTTGGGAAAACTTCAATACTGCATAAAAGTGGATCTGTTTCATCGGAGATGTCATTTTTCCAGGACAAATACCTAAAATCTTTTCTCTATTACTCCTGCCACACAGTGTTGAGACTCTCCCCTAGTCTGTTGGTCATTTCCTGGACATCCCAGTGTCTGTCTGTCTCTTGTAGGGGCCAGAACTGAGCCCAGAAATCTGCGTGAGACCGATAGCTGCAGACATGACATTCTCAAGTCCACGGCATTCTCTGCCCAGACCTGTGCCTGCTTGGTCTTGCTTTGCTCTTTTTCACTTTTTCATCCACTGTCCCTGTGTTTCAGGAGCTCTAGAAGTAGCATTCTGGACACCTTGCCTTTCCTTTACTCCATTCCACTCTTATGGAGAAGTTTTTTTTTTTTTTAATTTGTTTGTTGGGCTTCTTATTGTTGACATAACCTTGACAAATGTCTTACTCAGTAGCTTGGCAGGAGTGGGTTTAGGACCACTTATTTACTGCTGCTCCCCTTTCTCCTACTTTGAAAATCTCTGCCTGTTGCTGGCAATGGCAGTAGTTTCGACCTGGGTTTGTGGGTCAAGGTTTTGGTTTTGGACCTTGGCCTCACTATCTAGTCAGACGGGTGCTCAGACCTGGCTCCTCTAGAGCCTCTCACTGAGACTTCCCCAGGGTGGCTGGGAAGGCAGGGCAGGGCAGGGCCAGGTTGGGGTGAAGTCAAGGTGGGGCATGTAGAGCCGGGTGTGACTGGGTTGCATGGGAAACTGACTTGTTTCTCTAAATCAGTTGGACCTGGTGGTGGCAGAGCTGGTAGGTGGCAGAGGTGGCAATGGAGGAAGTAGATGTAACTGAGTCGCAGTCCTGGCTAATTAACCGGGATGCTCATGTGTGCTCTCCCAGCAGAGGACACTGACCAGCAATGCTCACTGCCACCGTCTATCAAGCACCGACTCTGGCACTGTGCAGCCAACAGCTTCACAGACATCATCTCATTTGATTATAGCAGCAAAGTCATGAGGAAGTCCTATTCCTGTGCTCGTTTTACAGAAGAGATGGTACCTTAGAAAGGTTCAATAAATTGCCCAAGGTCAAGAAGAAGAGATGGTAACTTAGAGAGGTTAAATAACTTGCTCCAGGTCACAGTGTTTGTACATAGCTCAGCTGGGATTTGAACCCAGGTGGTCCTAGTGCCTGTGATCTGAACCACAATGCCACACATCCCTGCCCCTGTGTTGTGTTCAGGCCTGTGGCCTGTCATAATTCATCAGCAGCTCTAAGGTCTTGGGAGGGCCATGTTTAGATCATTTGTCATTTGTGTGACAGCAACATCCTGGAGTTTGTGTGTTTTTGCTCCTCGATTTTCTGCCTCTGAGCTAAGGATGCCCACGTCCTCCTCACCTGTGTGAGGCAACCAGCAAATGTTCAGGTAGCAAGAGTAACTTTCTACCAGAAATGGTCTTATGGCAGTTTTGCTATCAGCATCTCCAGACTCAGGGGTAAAAACCCAGAAGCAATACCATGTAGGAGTTTCCCTTGAGTGGGAAGACTCTCCAAAACGTTGGTAATTATTCATGTTGGCTGAGGTTGTTTACTTAAAATATTTTTCCTTCTTGTAGACATAAGAAAAATTAATTGCTCTGGCCTTTTCTCTGTGATTTTCTGATGTCTCGGCATGCCAATGCCTGAGAAAACTTAACACACAGAATGAGTAATACTCTGTTGCTAAGGACTGGTATTTCAGTTGCTCAAGGTTGTAGAGATGTTATTGCGACATGGAAGTCAGCCCTTGAGAGAGGAGGGGAATGGGGGCTGGGGGAGGGAGGAAGGAGGGACAGAGAGAGAAAGAAAGAAGGGGAAGGAGAGAGAAGGAGGGATGGAGGAAGGAGTCTGCTGTCCTCTACTGAAAGAAATCTTTTCTTCTTTAAGGATTTTAATTTGCTTTCCTTCAACACAGCATAATATTGTAGTTATTATCTCCTTGGATTTACACATTGTATCTACAAGGTTCAGAGATCCCTGGGTTTGTGTAGTGCCTTCCTAAGAATGCAGCATTTTCATATTTATTATCACAACATGTGTGCCTGTATGAAAGAGGATTAGAGAAATGTCTTCACATTGGAAGGTGGGCAGATTGAGGCATCAGGAATGGTCAGCAAGCTGGTGAGGGGTTAGGAGGAGAAACCAGAGAGTCTTATTTTTTTACATATTCATGTGCTTTCAATTACAGAGACAAAGTTCAAACTTCCAGGAAAAACTCCTAATGTCTCAGTATACACACTATATAGCACACGCAGGAGGTATATTCAATACATGTCAATTCTATTCTTCTTCCCCACCAATCATATAATCCTATTTACTATAGACTTGCCATTTTCATAACAGCTAAACTAAAATTAATTGTTGCTGTCACATAAAAGTCAGACTTCTCTGTCTCTGTAGTTGTTAATGTTAAAACCCATTTGGATCCCTGTTACGTCACTAGGCACGACCCAGTACCAGGTACCTAAATGCGGTTCTAGCGTCCACGGCTCCCGCGCTCTCTCTCATCTGTTCGTGCCTGGGTATAACTTAATCTTCTGCCTCTTTGTTTTCTTTCTGCCTAAGTGAAAAACAAGAATGCCGAGATTGTTCAGGACACACCTGTGCACTGTTGCAGAGCGGCTGATCTTGAGGGAAGGCTGGTTTTGCCACACAGGTGGTGCCTGGGCGGCCTCAACAAGCCTCCGAGTAAAGAGGGGAAAAACAAAGCCAGTGGATGTGGAGGTGGGGGGTTGGGATGAGGGAAGGAAACACCTTCCACAGGGTATTTAGCAGAGGTCGCTTAATTACGCTGAGTGCCAAGAGGTAATTGGAAAGGCAACTGTCACAGGGATGTAGAATTTTTACACGTGCGCTTGTGCTCACACCCCCTGCCCTCCTCTTCCCCTTTTTCAGTCCGAGGTGTGTTCTCTTCTCCATTTCCTTTTTCAAGTAGTTCCCTTCCTTGACTTTCTGGTAGAAAACTACAGATTGATAGACTCCATCTGGTTCACCTCATTCACCGTCAGAGCCATGGAGCAGAGGTGGGTTGCCGCGCAGTGTGGCTCATTTTCCAGTGGGGCTGCATCAGCACTGAGTGTAACCTGAGCACCGAAGAAGAACTGAAGGCAGCACAGCTTCTATTAGCATTTTAGGAGCCAGTGCAGCAGGCGCCACAAGGGGTCTAGATTTTGGAGTTTGGGAACACAAACTCAATGCTTTGTCAGGTTTTTCAGCTGTATATGCACTTGGACTCTTTGTGGCTTGGACTTGAATGGGGATAAATATGACTCAATATTTTTTTCCCTCCAGAAATAGTGTTTGCATTGGGAGGCTTGTCAACTGTTTCCTCTCTTTTAGTCATCCACTTAACTTTTTTGGACTCAGCTTCATCTATACAATGGGAATGACTCTTTAAATCTGTGATAAATGGTTAGTAGCCGATAAAAGCAAGGGGTAGTTTCTATACGTAAAATAGCAGGGGAAGAATTTTAACCTTAAAAATTAGATTTTATTATGATATCATTGAAATAGTCATCTGAAAATACTGTTTCACTAACAAACACATGAATTCAAAAGGATGATGACATTCTATTTGATCATTATCTAACAGACTGGCAAAGATAAAAAAATAATGATCATGTGTAGTGCTTGTGAGAATATAAGTATGTTGGATCAACTTTGCTGCAAAGTATATTGTAAATATATTTTAAATTTAAAATGGTCATGGTTTTTGATGAAGTGATCCCTTTTCTAGAAATTTATTATAGGAGAAAATCAGAAACATACTAAAAGATATGTTTATAAGTTTGTTCATCTTAGCTCCATTAATAAGAGTAAAAATTGGGTACAAGATATATGCCCACTAATAAGAAATTATTTAAATGAATTATGATATACCCCCGAACTGAATACTCAGTGGCTGTTTGAAAGAAAAATATAACTATATTTATTGGCATAGAAAGATATTTAGAATATATTGTTAAGTGGAAAATGAATTTTAGAACTATTTGTTTAATATTATTCTACTTGGATGGATATATTTACATGTATATGTATAATTATATTAATATACATAAAGGATACTACATTTGTGTATACTGGCTTTGGATGAAAGGGTTTTTGGGGAGTAACTTTTACTTTGTACTTCATGCACCTTTGACCTACTCAAACATTTTTTATAGTGAATGGTGTTATGTTTTATAATCAGCCAAAACCATAATAATAAAGAAGAAAAAAAAACCCCAAGGGACACTCAAATGAAAGAAACTCTGAATTCTACAGCTTCTACCAATGTCTCTCATTTGTAATCTGACCATTGAATTGGATATACTCAACTTCTGATCAGCTAGTCAGGACACGGGCCTAGGCTATTTACAATGGACTAAAGAAACAGTAAAAGATAAACAAGTCTGAGATAAACTGCCATAAATAACACACTAATCTATTTAATGAAATAATATATGACAGGCACCTGATGAGCTTGTGAATTGAATATCATGTGAAAATAAGGTTGTTGAATGTTGGGGTAAGCGATAGGGGCCACCGCCGGGGGGTGATAGGCCCCGCATTCAGGGCTGTGAGAAGCACGGTTCCCTCTCCAACCTCTTTTCTTTCTGAGAGACCCAGTGGTGGGCACTAGAGACTTTCAGTCTACTTTGCCTTTATTTTGGAAGGAGACCTAGATACTATCATGTAAAAATATCCCCACTAATGCATATTAAGATGTGACATGCTTCCTTTTTTTATTTTGTATGCCTTTGTGTCATTAACCTGAGAGGGAGAGGGAAAAAAAAAGAACCCATATCCCAACGTGTAACTGAAAACCTCCCGGTGGGATTTGTTTAGTGCGAGAGAGTGATTAGTAATTTTTAGTGATTAGTAATTTTCTCCCTCAGGTGGTTTTTCTGCATTCCTGTAGAGATCGTGTGTACACAACAGGGCTGCCAAGTGAGAAGAAAAGACTCAGGCAGAAAATATCACGCTTCAGAAAAACAGTGTGTGCGTGTGTGTGTGTGTGTGTGTGCGCGCACGCATGTGTGTCTTAAACTATTTTAGTTACTTTGACAAATAAAGTGCTTTGATTTGGAATCTTTGCCTTTATGTCTTACATAATCTCTGGTTTTGCAAAAAGTTCCATTATGCAATAATTTTGTGCAGGGGAATTATATGTGTTCCCATCCACTCACAACCCCATCTCCCTCGCTCCCTTTCTGTTCCCCCCATTGGTTTTGGAAAGCAAGCCAAATTCTAAAAATCTTGGCTTAAGGAGGCCTCAGGGCTTTATTTGTAGCTTTTTCGGACTGACTGTGGAAATCACAGGATTGAAGCAGAAGGAGTTTAGCTTTTTCAATTAGTAAAAAGGGAAAAAGACTGCCCAGGTCTGCAACGAGAGCTGCATGGAGGAGGACCATTCCTCAGTGTCCCTGCAGGTCAGCCCAGTCCACTTCCCAATGAAGTGGGCATTCCCATGAACTCACGCGCACCCGGACAGTTGGGGCACTAGCAAGAGTATGCGGTTGTTTTCTTCCTGCCACTCCCTGGGGATTGGTTATTTAGCACAAAGTGTAAGCAACTTGTGTGGCCTCAGGATTTTCCCACTTGAGGCTTTCATAATATTACTTTCGCATATCCATGGCACATAGGCTGGGCCCAGTGACCTAGTTTGTAACTGCTAGCTCCTCAGAATGTTGATCTCTGAACTCAAGAAAGTGATACACTGTATTTGGATTATTCTTTGGTTTCTGAGGTTAAAGTGGGCACTTAGAACTATAAATGAAATAAGCTTTAAAGTTGAGAGTTAATTCACTTACACTGACAAAATTGAATAATTTGTTGACCAGTCTTATCCAATTGTGGACTTTAGCCATGTCCCCCACTCCTCTTCCTCTATCATCATCATCATCATCACCATCATCATCATCACCATCATCATCATCACCATCATCACCATCACCTCCTATAGAGCTATTGCATTTTGTGGCTACAAGTACTTCCTAATGCATTCTCTTATTTTGTCATTATGGCAGTTCTTTGAGGCCCAGGAGGGTGTTGATTATGTTACCGTTTTAGACATGAAGATGCTGAATTTCTAAAACACACATCTAGTATCTGAGCAAAGAAGAGAATCTAGAGTTTCTAATTGAAAGCTCTTTGCTCTTTCGGAAGCACCTCAGGGTAGGTTTGGGAGGGGTATGCCAAGAACTTTAATCTTGGGCTGAGATCCTAGCCTGCCTTGACTCTGATCGCGAGCACAGACCGAGGGTACCTTTAGAATACAAGCCATGGCTTTGAACGGATGGATTAGTCATTCCGACAGTTCAGTGCAATTATCTAAGAAAATATGAGTTCCCCACTCTTTTGTAAATTGGCAACGTGATGGTGCAGGGAAGTGTCCTGACAAGCCTGAGGTGTCACCTTGTGAGGTCCTCCCCAGAGACCGCTTTAGGTTACCTGTTACATGCAATGGGTGAACCACCCCCAGCCTTGTCTCCATGGATACAAACACAGAACTTGCTCTTTTAAATTCTCTGAATCTGAGTGTGAATGGCAATCCCAAATTGGCTGTCCTATGCCACCCAGGACAGCAGGAAGCATCTAAATGTTCAACATGCTAAACGGACCAAAAATGTAAAGTGAGGCTGACTCACGGCTGGGGAAGAGGCAAAGGTGGCTGACTTCCCATTGCCCCGGCTGGAGACCTTGAATGGGCTAAAATGCATCCTATGATTTACCCCATCTCTCCTTCCATCCTGACCATCACCCTGTCATTGGACCAGGATTGTGAGCTATTGTGCAAGGGAGAGAGAAGAAAGGGAGCTAAGGGCGGGGTGCAATGGTGGGGGGCGTTGCTCAGACTAAAATCTGAAGCCAGTTAGCATTTAGAAGTTCCAGAAGAGAAGACAGAGTGTTTCCTATTAGATTAGGAGAAACTCTAATATTAGGGAGAAATGTTCTATATATTTTTATATTTTTCAAGCCTAGTGCAGTGCCAGGCAAATAGTGCTAGTTAGTTGCTCAATAAATATTTGAGGGCATGATAACAAACTGGTGTAGGCCTTTGCTAACCTCATCTGATATTTCCTATGAGTCAAGCTCCTGGTTCAAACTGCTATTTCTGCCAGATGGCTGCCACTAGAATTGCCACTCTGATCTTACTACCATTTGTGGGCCCCCAGGCCTTGCCTGGCTCAGGGGGGCCTACCTGAGCCCCAGCCCAACGTTCTATTTCTGCTGCCTGTGCTGAGATTCTGATGGAATCCTTGTCAAGTAGCCTGTTTCAAAATTTCTCGGCTTTTCATTTACTTAGATAGAGTAAAACCTAAACTGTTCTGGAAAAAAATGAAGGCCCTTTTAGAAAACTATTTGTGAAACAAATGAGTTTTGTAATAACACAAAACTCTGCATGTATGATGGTGGTTTTACCAAAAGTTTAGTTCTCATAAATCCTGGCAAAAGAAGTGAAAATTTTAGTTTTGGGGGGTGAGTTGGCAGTATCTATTTAAAAAAGGCATAAACATTTTGATCCAGTTATTTCAGCTCCAGAAAGCTAACTTACAGAAATAAACAAGTGCCATCAGTATAATTGCAAACATGTTTAATGCAGCATTATCTATGTTTATAAAAACGGAAGTCATTGTAAGTCCATTAACAAGGAAATTGGTAAAGAAATGATGGTGTATCTATGCAACAGAGTATTCCTCATCAAGTAAAAGGAATCAGGGAAGTCCAGGATATATTTTTATATTTGAGATGCAAGAGGCTGAATGATTTGTGTAGTATGATTATGTTGTTAAGCCCTAAATTTAAGTGGGTATATATTTGTATATTATCAAATATATCTACTATATGACTTTTCTATTTGTGTGGACATATTATAATAACACATTCACATTTGTATATATGTTAATAGGGAAAGGTCTGGAAGGACAAACACCAAATAGTGAAGAGTGGATATCCATGGAAAGAGAAAGGGAGGTGGATGACTCCATAATTAGCAGACCATCTACAGCTCTTGTACCTTCTCTTTCCTTCTGCCAGTTTGGACTATGTATCTTGTAGGAAGATGAAAGGAAATGATGGTGAACTTAATTCTTCATTTCTAGGCGTTTGTGTCTACATCTGTTTTCCCCTACCACCCGTGCGTGTATTTGTGTCTGTGTGTAAACTGAAATCACTGGGAAACAATGAGTGAGTATGAGGTTGTGGATTAGTGTCAGAGTTCATGTATTTTTTTCTTTTTTCTTCATGATTTTATTGTTATGGATGATATGTACAGCCAGGAGTATATTAAACATATTTTTAAAACATTAATGATGTATAATTTCCAAGAGTTTTATGTTAAAATACAGATGACTCCTTTCTCAGGTTCAGAGACAGCCTTGAGCAAAATGATAAGGAATATGTGGGTTGCTCAGTACATGCCCTTTCATTGCACGTGCTTTCTCATTGTCTTGAATGGCAGAGATTTTCACGTAGACCCGGGTCTGAATGTCAGCTTCATCAGTCACCAACCGTGTAAACCTGGGCCACTCACCCATCCTTCCACAACCTTAGTTGTAGGGCTTTGGTGAGGATTAAGTGAGATCCCATGTGTGAAGATGCCTCGTACACACTGCAGGTGCTCAGTGGCTGTTTCCTTTCTTCTGATCCTTTTCAAAAGGATTCTTTCAAAAATGCATTTGAGTTTTGCTGTTCTCAGAGCATTTGAATCTTCACCAGCACCCTATGAGTTCGAAATATCTGCAGCTGTGTCCCCTCTTCCTTTGTCTGCCCCCCACTCTGTTTCCCTTCTGTCCTCTTCATTTTTCCCCCTCAGTCTTTTCCTCTTGCCTTTTTCTCTTCCTCCTTCCTTCTATTTCCACTTAGTGTTTGTCTTTTTCTAATTCTATACCTTCCACTTCTCCATTTATTTCCTAACGCTATTGGGGAAGAGACAAGTGAGTCACAGAGAAATAGAAAGAAACACAGTGTAGAAAGGCAGTAAGACCAACTCTTCTTTCTTCACGAGTGAAGATTTCTCTCATTGCTCTAAGCTGTGCTTTCTCATCTTTCTGTATCTTTGCACATGCTGTTCCTTCTTTACTTGTCCCACTTTTACTTGGTTAAAACTTGTGCTTCAGGTCTCACAGGCGTTTCCTTGGGGTGGAGGGCTCCAATATACAAAGTCATATGCCCTGTTCACTGTGCCCACAGTGCTCCATGGTTCCCAGACCAAAATACTGTTATCACTGAACTATAATTGCTCTTAATAGTCTCTCTTTTCTGCTAAACTATACACTTTCATGCACAAGGAACGTGGTTCACTTGTTTATTCCACATTTCTAGCACTTGGCTCAGGGCTTGGCTCTTAGTGGGTGCTTGTTGAATGGAGCTGTAACTTGAGGTGTTCATCATCGTGGTCTCTGGGAGAGCCAGCTGGGTTTTTCTCAAGCTGAGTTCTACTCTGGGACCTCTGTCCCATTCTTACACTGAAGCTTTAGTTCCCAATCTCAAGTAGCCCAAATAAAAGCAGGAAGAAGGATCAGATACTATCTGTGCTATTTTATTAGAATCAAATCCCAAACCCCCTTTTCCTGGGGGGTCAGGCTCCAAATGGACTTTTCAGGCCTTCGTCCCTCCAAGAACCTGACGATACAGTCACACAAACTTGCCAGCTTATCCTTACGGTCTTGTCTTTGCTAATGCTGTTTCCTCAACCTGCAGGCTGATTTTCCCCCTCTTTGCATAATGCAAAGTCTTCTTATCCCTCAGGATCCAGTTCAAATAATGGTTCTTACTTTTTAGAATTATGGTGAGAATTAAGTGAGATAAATTGTATAAATGCATAGGGCAGAGGTGACCACAGAATAAACACCCCATAAAGATGAGCTATTAGCACCTCTTCTCAGTCAGACTTTAAGCTCACAGAGGGTAGAAGTCATGTTTATACTCTTTATACCTGTACCCTAAGCACTCAGCAGGAGTGTAGAAAGTATAGTAGTTGCTTAATAAATAGTTGAATAAATAAGATGTAATGGTCTAAATCAGTGATTTTCAGCTGGTGTGCCACAAGAATTTTTGAAACATGCAATATCTGACTAGCCAGGGGTACCGACCTCTTTTCCCTTAGATTGTCAAATAAAAAAATGACAATAACCAACACGACAATAGCCATCTGGTGTTAATGAATCAAAATTATACCTATTTTTTGTCTGCAAAAAATGTATAACATTTTTTGGTGTACCACAGAATTTTAGTAATTAGTTTATATGTACCATGAAATGAAAAAGGTTGAAAATCGCTGGTCTAAATGGCCATCCACATAGTGATGTAAGGTGCTACCTCCAGTACCAACGGTGTCAGGATAATTGTGGCATGTTTATTTTTATAATTTTTATTTAATTTTTTGAATTGATAGGACATTCACATGTTTCAAATATAAAACTTACAAAAATCATTAAAAGACTCTTCTCCTTCCCTGCCAACCATCCCTATCCCCCTGATTGGTAACCACTATTATTAATTTCTTTTTTAATTTTTATTTTTTAAAAAGATTTTATTTATTCATTCTTAGAGAGGGGAAGGGAGGGAGAAAGAGAGGGGGAGAAACATTGATGTGTGGTTGCTTCTCACATGCCCCCTACTGGGGACCTGGCCTGCAACCCAGGCATGTGCCCTAGACTGGGAATCGAACCAGTGACCCTTTGATTCAATCCACTGAGCCAGCACTCAATCCACTGAGCCACACCAGCCAGGGCTATTATTAATTTCTTATTATTCTCTCAGGGATATTTGTAATGCAAATAGAATCCAATACAAATATATATAGCATTTCATGTGTGGATGTATCCATAATTTATTTAATTAGTTTCTTATTGATGAGCATTTAGGTTATTGTCAATTTTTTTTCATTATAACAATGCTAATTCATTTTGCATTTGTGTATTGGTAGCAAAAATTCCTAGAAGTGGAATTGCTAGGCCAATGGGATGTGTATCTGAAACTTTTGTAGACACTGTCAGGTGGGCCTCCAGAAGAATTCCACAAATTCATAGCTCACCCACTGGCAGCATATAAAAGTGCTATTTTTATGCAGAATTGCCAACATAGTTTATTATCAAACTTTTGGAATTTTTGTCAATCTATTCGGTGAAAGGCAATGCTTTCAACTTCATGTAGTTTTAATTCGCAGTTTTATTACCATGAGTGAAATCGCACAGCTATTCTTGCTCCCCTTCTTTAAAAACCACATCTGTTTCTCTTCTGTGAGTGCTCGGTTCCTATCTTTGTGAACTTTTTACTTGAATAAATTATTTTTCTTTTACTCTTATGGATTTGTAGGCACTCTTTATAAATGTGGGACATTAACCCTTCATCTGTGTTTCAAGTGGCAGATATTTTTGCCTAGATGCCGTGTGTGTTTTAATTGACTTGTTCCCCTCCCCCCCAGAAAAATGGTTTTGATTCCTACAAAGTGGCTCTTATTAAGCTTTTCTCCATGGCTTCTGGAGTTTGTGTCAGAAAGGCTTTCAACACCAAGATTATTAAAAAATTCTCTCAAATTATTCTGTATTTATTTTAACTTTTAAAAATCGAATCTACTTGAAATTTCAGGATCCTTTTTAGGCCATTTCAAACAAATATGTTTTTGGGGTAGGGTTGCTAGATTTAGCAAATAAAAATACAGATGCCCTGATAAATTTGAATTCCCAATAAACAATGAATTTTTCTTGTAGTACAAGTATGTCTCATTCAATATTGGGAGCTTCACTTATACTAAGTAATGACTGTTTATCCAAATCAGATTTAACTGGGGATCCTGTATTTTATCTGGCAACCCTAGGTTGGGGGCGGCTAACCTATCTGCTTGGACACTTTGAATTGTTCTAATTCTCAGTTTAAGCTATGTCAGGGCCCTACTATGTGTCCTCCTTTGCTTTGTAGAAGTGTAATGGTATTATACAATGTTTGTGTCCATTCCTCACAGGTTCTGAAGTTGGTGCCCACAGTTGATATTAGAGAAATTGAATTAAGTTTATTTATCAATATAATGAATGAATTATGTTAACTTATTCAATAGAATGAAGTATATTTATTCAGTAGAATGAATGTTTATTTCCCTTCTGAGATTCTGTCCAATGAGTGCTACGAGAAAGTCATCTCAGAAGCAGAAGGAAACTACCTGGTAGCATTGGAGCGCTAGCCAGTCCCCCCGTCTGTTTTGTTCTAATGAAACAATTGTGTTCCTAAGAATATCTGGTTGTCACAATAACTTTTTCAATTATTATTTCAAGAGATTAGAGGCTGGAGTTTCAGATTATATAAGAAACCTATTTTTTTCCTAATAGGAGTGTAAATAACATTTACAGTTTATGAGTACTTGGCTGGGTGGCTCAGTTGGCATGAGCATCATCCCGATATGCCAAGGCTGCAGTTTGGCGCCGGTCACGGCCTGCACAGGAGTCAGCCAATGGATGCATGATGAAGTGGAGCGACAAATCGATGTTTCTCTTTTTGTTTCTCCTTTCCTGTCTCTCTAAAATCAATCAATAAAAAATATTCAAAATTATAAGTATATTCTCATTGATTAAACTGGGCAAAAGGAAATTTAGTGTCTCTCTTTTTTTTTTACTGTTTTTGAGAACACCTACTCAGGAGTCTCATATCCCTTATCATTCCCATTATAATTGACAAAGCACGGTGTTGAGATAATACTCCCCTTCTCGCCACAAAATTGTAGCACAAATCATAACCGCCATGATAAATAGAGACTGTGACGTCATTGAAGTAGCAAGGTCCCAATATGTTACAACCAATGGAGGACAGTATACTTACCACTTGCTAATTTACTTGAATGCATCTCATTAAATGCACTCATTCATTCAACAAATATTCCTTGAGTGCCTCCTAACTATTAGGCACTGTGCTGGGTGTGAGGTGAAATAAAACAGTCATGCTCCCTGCCTTCATGGGGCTTTGCAGTGGTGTGCTATAGCCAGCTCCCACAAGCTGGTTAAATTTTTAGGAACTTTGTGAACCTTATAATCACCAATGGTGAGAGTATTTATACACAGAAATTGGCTAGCACTACATACAAGTCAGGGTTTTCTTTGTTAGTCACTATATCCCCCATTGCCCCTTTCATTTAAATGGGGAGCTAGTTGTTAAACACTGGCCAGCACTTTACCAAATTTGCAGAAATTGCCCTCAACTGAGTCTCCTTCCTGCCTTTTTATCACCATCCGAGGGCCCCAGAGTACCAATATACCTTGCTTTTCACAAACAAAAGTTTCTTGAGACATTGTGAAGTGTTCAAATTATTATAAGGTATAGCTGACATGGCATAGGTTGTGAAACCCAAATTAAAGCTTAAAAACAAACTTCGCAATGTTAAAAAATTCATTATATTTTAGCTATGTAAGATGGGAATAATAATAATACCTCCTTTGTGGGGTTGTATGGGAATTAAACGAACTAGTATGTGTGAAGTATGGAAGTGCCTGGCACAGAGTCACATACGGTGAGCTTCATGTAAGTTAGGGTCCTTCCTGTTCTTATGATGCATGATGTTTGCAGATAAAATTTTTTCTGGTTCTGATAGTGCAGAAGGCAAATGGGAAACTTTAGCTGCATCTCTCAGATCTGTTCAACAAGCTAAAATGATCTCTTTAATCTGAAGAGCTACTTGGAAGATTTTAGATCTGGAATCTCAACTGTGGGAAGACAGGCAGAAGGTCATGACCTTGGAGCCAGGAGAAATGCTGCACTTGCTTCTTTGTGCCATCTCATTCCATTAGGGCTTTTTGTGAAAAAACAAAAAACAAAACTTTCTGAGCATTCCCAAGTGACCTAGGGACTCGAAGCATGCCACACCTGGTTACGGTTCCCTTATTATACTGGAAGGGCACAGTAGGGAGAGAGGGACCAGACAACCTTGTATGGGATGGGCCATTAGTCCTGGGATGTTGGAATTTAGAGTCTTACTCCCAGTAGACTTCCCCAGTGTTTGCATGATCAAGAATGCTTTATTCCTGATTCTATTGACTTCTTTTTATATACCGCAAGGTTTCTCTTTCCCTGTTGAAGGTAATTTTTTTCACATGCAGATCCTGCATGTATTTTGTTGGGTTTATGTCTCACTTGTTTTTCCTCTTCTTGGTAGTTTTATAAATGGTATCTTTTCATAATATTCAAGTTGTTTATTGCTGGTATGTGGAAAAATAATGTTATATATTTTTTGCCTTGCTACAGTAATCACTTATTAGTTCCAAGAAGTGGATTTTTTTGTTTTTGTAGATTATTTGGACTTCTCTACATTAATATCATGTCATCTGCAAATAAAAACAGTTTTATTTCTTTCTATCTAATCAGTATACCTTTTATTTATTTTCTTGTCTTATTGTACTATCTAGGACTTTAAATAGGAATAATGAGAGAAGGTATCTTTGTGTTTTTACTTATCTTAGGGGGGAAGGCTCCTGCCTTTCACCATTCAGTATGATGTTAGCTGTAGGTTTTTTGTGTATACTCATTTTTAGATTATTGAAGTTCTCTAAAGTTCTCATTTGTTGAGACTCACAAAATGTAGATGGTTTGTTTTGATCAGATCTGCTGAAAGATTTGATTTATAGTCATTTCTGTCCAGTCAGGGGTGGTTTGGAAATAGTGGGAGGAAGAAAAGACATTCCGCCCTTGGTTTCTATGATGACTACTCCCCAGATGAGCTTTCTGCTGCTTTTGCCCTCCCCTCCCTGCCATAAACCCAGGGATCTCCAACAGCTGCATTTGGGAAAGAGACAGCATGAGGCAGAGTGATGAACTTGCTTTTAAATCTGGGGAGCTGCCGCATCTTATCTGTATGACCTTGAATGAATCATAAAACCTTATTTCCAAAGTCAGGGGCATACCTACCTTATAGGGCCGTGAAAACAGGTTGAAATGATGTCAACTTTAAAGTACTCTACAAATTTAGGTTTTAATACTATAAATTCTTAGAGGGCAGGATCCATGTCAGTTCATTTTTGTATCCCCTAAATAGTCACAAGAGCACAGGAAATGTTTAGCATGCATCTAATTGTTGTGTTATTGCATATATTTTCCAAGGTCTCTTTGTTTGCCCTGGGGCTGTGTGGGGGCGGGGGAGGGGCACTAAACAGTGGGTGTTTAGCACGGTCCATCACAGTTAGGCTTCACGACCTTGGAAAAATCACCCAAATTGCCTACCAAATAATTGGACTGTTTGGATGACTATGTGAGATGACCCAGATAAAACACTGCGCAAAATATTGGCTCATGAAAAGTGCTCAATAAAATGTTATTTTTATAGGACCCTCATTAGGGAACTAGAGAACTGGAGAGGAAAAGCTATGCTAGTTTTGGTTTATTGTTTGTAGTTGTGTTTGGTGTCTGCCTGAAGGAACTTTCTTATTTGCTCGGGGGTGATCACGGAGGTGTGGATTGAGGGGAGAGTGGGGCCCAAAGCTGCAGATGGCCCAAATTTCCATTTGTGCAGATGCACTAGATTTCTTCTTTTCCTGTTCACTAGGTGGCACTGTTGACTCATCTATGCTACTCCATCTAGACCTTTCCACAAGTCTTAATTTAAAAGTTGCACTTTTTGGGGGGTGGGGGTGTGGGGAATGGTGTGTGTATTGGGAAAGAAAGTATGAGTGAACTTCCAGTGACCAACTTTTCAGGTACAATTAGGGAAAAACTGTCACCTATGGTTATGTGACTTTATGGGCTAGTTTCAAACTATTTTTTAAACTGATTTTAAGAGCAACATGAGTTAGTTTCCAGTTCTATTCCGAGAAATGAAAGAAGACATGGACTGTTGCCCCCACCCCCCCGCCCCACCAAGCCTTCACTACACCAAAGGAAAAAATAAAATGTGGTTTTGAATGTAGGTTGAATATTTGCTCTTAAATTCCTGTTTCCCTGTTGTTAGTGAGTGTTAATGAAGGCACAGTTGAAGCAGTTTCTAGGCTAAGCTTCAGTTGGGCCTTCCAATGTAATAAAAATTAGTCACTGCTGAAAAGAAACCCAATGCAGTGTGTTCCTTTGGATGTGGAGTTTGCAGAGTACCGCTCCCCCACCCCCAACCACCCACCAAGTCAGTCAGGGCCCTGTTTCGGTGTTGCTGTATTGCCACAGACTTACAGGAAGTGGCCATTCACCTGGGGACCTCTAGTTCAAACGTATGATGGTTCCAAAATGGCACCTGTCACTTTTGGATAGAAAAAAAATTCAAAATGGTTTTCTGCCCTGCATTTCCAGGCTGCGAGGCAGGAGATGGGCATCGGCCTTATCAAACCAAAGGATCAAGCTATCAAAGATTCCCTCCAATTGCCTTGGAGGTTGGAGTGTGTTTTTTCTAATTATCATCGCTTTTTCATTGTTCACTATAACTTTAAAATTAACTCTGTTTATGTTGCTTTTTTATAGCTTAGATTCTTTTTTTTTGTCCACAGAAATAATGCAACCAAAATTTTCTAACAAATATTTCCCAGTTCAGAATTTTCCTAAAGCCTCCCTGGCCTCTCCTGCTAATGAGCTCCAATTTTCTTTGCTTTCCTGTGTGTCTACCAGCACGCACCACCTTGAGTCCGTGTGTAATAAACAACTAAATATAGTCTCAGTTTTGGCAGCTCTCTTTTGGAAGACTGCCAGAAGGCCCCCCAAAACAGGAATTAAACCGATTTAAAATGAACAGGCAAACTCTTCTGTGCTTGGAAACAGAGGACATTTTTGTATGCTGTGAGCAGTAGTCACCACGTTTTCTATGTATATGTGCTCTGCTTTATTTATATGCAGTAATAGCTTTAGTAATTGTTAGCAAAGCACTTTTAAATGCTCAGCACCCCTCTCTGAAATGGGGCTTCTTCCAGAAAATTCTTTACATGAAAGCAGTGCTGTGTAATGGGTACTGGCGTGAAGGGGTTGGGGAGCGGCGCAGGTGACGGCAGCCTCTGCTAGTGAGCAGAGCAGTTGCGGATGGAGCGTGCATTCTGTTCCTTGATTTGTTGTGGAGCACCTGTGACATCTGGGTTTGCTCAGTCACATCTCCAGCTTGCATGGTCCTCCAAGGACATGGGAGAGAGCAGGAAAAAGAGAGGAAGGAAAAGGGAGCGAGAAGGGGCAGAGAGAAATGCAGGGCTGGTTTCAGTACATTTAAATTCTCACCGCTGGGGCATTCTAAGGAGTGAATACTAATCACACTGAGTATGTCACATCATGTGCTGTAATTGTAAATCAAACACATGTCCCCAGGCAAGAGGCGGAGGCCACCAAGCCTATTTCATTTTTGATGCAACCTGAATTTAAAAGCCAGGACTCCAGAGGAGATAGGCTTCGTGAATTTATTTAATTTCATGACATGTGCCTTGCTCCTTCAATGCTACCTTGACATAAAGGCTGCAGGCTTTAACAGAACGCTTTCATTTGAACAGTTAATGTGCTATTAGCGATGGCTGTAACACTTTCTAGGGACACGAGGATACACAAATTGTTTTGAGAAGCATGGGTTGTAGTGCTTTTCTCAGGGAAAATGAGAAATAGATTATGGTGCCTGGATAGTGTTGCTCTCATTAAAAATGCCTACAGGGATTTGTGTGCTATCTATCTATCGCTGCAAATATAATAGCACTGCTTCCCAGAGGAAGCTTTGACAATGCCCGTCACACTTGAGCACTGGAGGCCCTCAAAGATCTCTCGTAGCTTTTAGAAGAAAGTTTTTCTTTCGGAGGCCAGATTGATCTTCCCGGAGCACCTTGCTCTTTGAACCTTGGGGATTTGTTTACTAAATAATGCTGAAACGTAGTGGAGACCAAAACCTTCCTCGACCTGGCTGTGTCTTTTCCAGTCTTTGCGCTGCTACTCCCCCAGAACTCACACACCGACCAGAAGGGACTTGGGACATGGCTCCTAGCCTTTGAGGAGGCCTGCCACTCTCTTTAGAGGCTCTGCGGGATCTGCTCCCACCAGCACGTCTCTTACCACTGGAATCCTGCTCACCTTTAAAGGACCAGTTTAAATACTACCTTCTTTAGAAAGTTCTTCCTGATTCTCTTCTGCCTTGAGGCAGAGGTAATTTTTCATTTTTTGGAATGTTGTACCTCTTAGTGACACTTGGATCCTGCTCTGGTTGGTGGGCACTTGTGTCTGTGGCACCAGGTGCCGGGGATTAGATAACCTGTGTCTGCCTCTGTGGGTTGCACAGCATCATGTATACAATGTGTGG
Organism: Phyllostomus discolor; assembly: GCF_004126475.2. Classification (NCBI taxonomy): domain Eukaryota; kingdom Metazoa; phylum Chordata; class Mammalia; order Chiroptera; family Phyllostomidae; genus Phyllostomus; species Phyllostomus discolor. The sequence goes on along the minus strand of NC_040904.2, from coordinate 43,032,899 downwards.
TCGTAAAGGTTTTCTGAGTAAATAACACGACGCATGCGACTGTCTTGCTGGACTAATTTCAATAGCTGTGTCTAAGTGATGATAATAGAAAATAACTGTCAAAAATAATCAGGAGTATATATTTTATATAGGTTTTGCTTCATTGATCTTTTCAAAGAGCTACCTTCTTTGAGATGTGTTTGACACATAGTGGGTGCTCAGTCAACCAGCTCATCACTACTTGAATGCGGTCTCACAGCAAATGAGGTTCCACAATGAGGCAGAGAGAGTTTTTAATCAGACTTTTTTGAATTTATGACCCATAGAACAATTTTTTCAGTTTTGCATGGAAACTGGAATGCTTAAAAGGGAAAATGAATCATTTCAATTCTTGATGCACATGAATCCAGGGACTGTTAGCAAAAAAGGATGAGAAGCATGGTTAAAAGTAATATGAACTAACACTAACACTTATTGAGCACTTATTGTGTTCCAGGCACTTTGCTCATCATCTTACATGCATTACTTCATTTGGCCTCCTGATAATTATTATTTCCATTTTATAGATAACAAAACCGAGTCTTAGAAAAGTTAAATAAGTTGCTCAATGACACACAACTAGTTAAGTGGCAGAACCAGGATTTGAACTCAGATTGACTAACTCCAATCCATATACCATTAAATCTCTTTCAGCAAAGTTGTTTCCTTCCCAAAGAGAACATAGTAGAGAGACTCTTGAGCAGTGTTAGAAATAGAAATTTTCCTTCAGTCTAAACCTTCTTGTCTTCGTTAGTGCTCCTGTTTTACAGATGAATGAACTGAGGCCCAGTGAGGCTGTGTGACTTCTTCAGGATCACAGAGCTGGTGAGATCTGGGATTAGACCACAGATACTGGACTCCCAGCCCAGAGAGCACCTGTTAGAAGATGGTGTGTTGTCACACAGATTTGGAGGTGCATGCATCTGGCTAGGTTCCCTTAAACATAAGCCTTGTGTGCAATGAAAATCAGGGGCAGCTTAGCAGACCCTAGATGGTGTTAGTGCTATTGGCTTTATAAGTGGCTGGTTACCTCTCTTTTAATTCATTATTGACCCAGTAGTACTCATCTCAATTTGGCATCTACACGACTTACTTACTTTAATCTTTCTGAATCTCTGATCAAGGCAACCAAGGGTGCCAAAGTTGTCTGTTCATGCATCAGAGACCAGTACATTCCCTCTTCTGGAGCTGACTTTGCCCTCTTCTGTGACCACCAGGCTGTGAAGAACCGGCTGGGTTTTGCTTGCATGTGTGGCTGCCTGTGTGGTGCCCTTTGGAAGCCTCTTCATTGCGCAGAGGCCACAGGGGTCTCACATATCCACAATGAAAGGCCTCTTAGGGTTAGGCATTTCTTTAGATAAATATGCTGAGGATATGGAAACAAAACAAAACAAACAAATAGTGATGATGGCAACAACAACAACAACAACACAACAACACAACAGAGCCTTTGGAATCAGAAAGCTAGAGGTCCAGCAGCAAAGGGTTGGCTGAGTGCAGCTTCGTTCCCAGGGAAGCAGGGGATGAGCCTGTGAATGCTCTACCACGGAGTTAAGTGCTCAGGTTTCCAGATGTTGAGATGAGATTGAAATCAGAAATAACTCTGCCTCTAACTGTTGGCTGACTTTGGAAGAGCTAGCTAGTCTGTTTGGACCTCAATTTCTTCATCTGTAAAATAATATGAATCTTACAGGGCTACTATGGCATTTAGGTTACATTGGATAATGTATCTGAAAGCCCTTTGTAAATGCAGCCCCGGTCACTGACTAACTGAGGCATTTAGGAGGTCCTCAGCTAAGTGAAAATAAACTTTCTTGGAGAGCAAACATGTTGGTTATTTTTATAAATTGGTTTATGATAAAGGATGATTCTGGGTGAATAGGGCATAGGGAGGAGCATTTCTTTTTAAAAAAACATTTTATTTATTTATTTTTAGAGAGAGGGGAAGAGAGGGAAGAAACATTGATGGGAGAGAGAAACATCTACCAGCTGCCTCTCGTAGACCTTTTGCTTTGTGGGATGATGTCCAACCAACTGAGCTGCACCGGTCAGGGCAGAAGGGTCATTCCTTTGGTTGGGGTGAGTGGGAAGCAGGAAAAGACTGGAAAATCAGGAGCCAGAGCCTCATCTAATAGAGGGTCTCAACAACCAACCAGTGTGAAGGCTAAGGTTGAAGGTACAGGTGAAGAATAAGGAAGGTCAATCAGGGCAAACGTGTTCATATTACCCCTCGGCATAGGATTGTCCTTGTGCAGGTGTCTGGGTTCCTTCACGTGGTCTTTCTCAGTCTGTGGGCTTTCAAGCTGCTGACACCGAAATTACTGTGGTGACCTAGTGACTTATGGATTTTGTAGTTATCAGATCATAGAGCCTGATGTCCCAGTAGCAGGAACACTGTGGGGGAAGGAAGATTGAAATGAGTTTTAATCAACCTATGTATCTTGCAGTTGTGTTTCCCACAGCTAAGGCTTCCCTCTGGAGAGGTGAGGTCAGGTTATGTTTTACATTTTCACTTGCAGAGAGAAGCAATCCTCAGTTATCAAGGCGATTATACCCGTATGTGTAGGAAAATTCCCAGGATCAGACAGACGCAAATATCAGGTAATAGTAATCATTATAGTATTTGTCCTGTATTATATTATGTTATGTTATATTATATTATATTATATTATATCTATCTTGTCAAAGTATCAACTTGAGGTTTATAAAGTCTTAGAATTGAAAGATAACACAACAGTTTTTATCCTCTCTCTATATTTAAACTATCCTAAATAAAAATGAAATTCTCCAGTTTCTAAAAGCAGATTCCCAGAGTCCTTTGAAATCTCACTTTAATATTTTGCTAATCTTCCTGCTGCATATATCCAGTTCCACTCTATTAATTTTTCCCTAATTGAAGATGGAGAATAGCTTATTGCTGCACTTCTGTGGATGATGCTTTATGTCATATTCATATTTGCACTCCCATCACTTACCATTGTCCTAGTACGAGGCAAATATTCGATTAGTATTTGTTGGGTGAAGGAATGAATGAAAAAGACGCATGCATGAATGAAAAGTTCTGGCTTCTAATTCACTCTGTTGGGGTGTCTTCCTTCCAGTCAGAATAATTCCAGTTCTTTCATGTTTCATGAGGAATCTGCCTTCTTTTGAACATCTGAACCTTTTGGTTGGCTCTTTACTTAATCCTCTCTCAGTTTTTTATATTTCTTTTTGGTTTGAAGCCCAGAATCGGAGATCAGTGAAGCTATCAGGTAAAAATGCTAAAACTCTTCCTCAAATATGGCTCTAACCAACTTAGTAGCTTGTGAGAGGCTTTGGGCCTTGAAATGTTAGAGTTGAAGGGACTGAAGGAATTGTCGTTATGTGTTTTTGTTCTTTTGTTTTTGGTTTTATTGGTTTGTTCGTTTTGATGACATGATGGTAATGTAGTTAAGGCAAAAGTATTGCTTATAAATACTCAAGTAATTACAGATGAAATGTTATGATGTCTAGGGTTTGCTTTAAAAAATGTCAGCAGGAAAGAAGGCCGGAAGTTAAGTGAATATAGATGAAACAAGACATATTGATAATTTTTGAAGCTGGGTTAATTACACTATTCTCTCTACCTTTGTGAGTGCTTTTTTTTCATAATACAAAGTTAAGAAAAATGTATGCAGACAAACCTACTTTTGCCTAATGCCACAAAACTAGAAAGTGGAGAACTTGGACTGGAAGGCTATCTCCCACTCCACACTCTCTCCAGTGCACTGTGTGAATTAGTCAGCTCAGCGTGGTTTGTGCTCTCTCTGTCCTGCCAGTCATCACTTGGACATGCAAATGCCATTTATGATTCTTGTCCTTCCATCTCAACTTGGTTTACTGTCCCCACGGTTTTACTGAGCACAAAGATTTTCCCCACTCCACGTGACAATCAAAAGAGAAAACAGTTTTGATATAACTCTTTGTTTTATAGCATTCTTATGGACTAAAAGAAAACATGAACAAAGAATAACACAGAAAACCATATGTGCAAGGAATTGCAACTGATGAACAGTCACTAAACATATTTAAACTTTCAAGGGAGAAATTGCACACTACAACAGAATCTAAATAGTGCCCCAGTAGTAATTACTAATTTAAGTGTGTAATAAAATGATAAAATGCTTTGATAGGACTCTGGACTGCAGAGTCTTTGTGATACCTCTAGCAGCTTGGCAGCCATCCAGAGCCCCAAGTGGCACCGAGTTTGGAATACCTGTCTCAGGAATTCACCTGTGCTCCAACCACTCAGGGTTACCTGGTTTTAGGTGTGCTCCTGTTGAAAGAGAAAGAGCAAGCATCTTTTCATTTGGAGGAGAGGAATAGGGATTGATCCAAAGAAGGGGGGGGGGAGGTGAAGAATTGTGAGAGTGTAGGGGTGGAGTAGAGGGGGGGAGGAAATTGTTGGGGAGTTAAACTCATTTAGGTGGAGCCCTAAGATAACTACCAAAAAATGGCTGACATCGAACTGTCAGAGTGGTATAGCCCAGAAGGAAGGTTTGATAGTAGGACACCTGAGTCAGGCAACATTACTCCAGGTAAGGGGAGGTGTTTCAGGGAGAGCACAACCAGCAAGTTATCCTCCTGTTTGGAACCAGGGGAGGCCACATGCAGAGGGCTCTGCAAACAGGCAGGTGCCATAAGGTGCTGGAGGCACTGCGGCAATTTCTAAACTAATGTGAAATTCAAATAGCATGCACTTCTGTAAATAGGTTACAAAACATTTGGGATCAGATTTAAGACACTTTCTTTACATAACTTGTACTTCATGGGCAAGACATAAGTGTTTGTGCACTTTTTTCCCTGGTAAAAGATACGTATCAGCATAAAATTGTTTTTTGGTCCCATAATTTTTTTATTGTATCTTCCAATTCTCAGGATGACATAAAACTTTTTAAAGAGGTTACTATTAACTACGGATTTCCATTTTTAAACAAGCTTCTCAGTGAGAACCAGTTAGACATGAAAGCATACTTCTAAGTGAATTGTGTATTCATTTAAAGTGTAGAGAAAAAAATAAAAACAAACCCTGTTCCACCCCCACCCAGCATGTGACTCCAGGTCACCACCCTGGGAACATTGTGCTTTGAGCTTTTGACTGGATTTGCTTCTGAGGTTAAGAGAAGTGTGTGGCAGATGTTGGGAGGCAGTTGGGGATGGGGGTGGGGTACCGGCATGAAGGGGCTGCCAGATGTTGAGCGGGAGGGTGGGGTGTGGGGATAAAAGCCTGCCAGATGTCTGCAGTGCAGCATTGGGGCACCTGCTTTCCATGGTCTTCTGAAGATGATTTATATCTCATTGGTAAGGTCTCACAAAAGTCCTACCCCTCCCAGTAAATACTGAATCCAGGGTTTACATAACTATTATCTGCATGGTTGAGGGTTATAGGAATGAAAATACACAATCAACCAATATGCTCATTTGTAAATAAAAGAGGTTTGCGGGGAGGCTTTACATTTAAATCTGTTGTTACAAATTATAAAGAGAATTACCTTTTATTTTCTATTTATTTTATCTTTCCAATAAGGAATGATTTGCTCTCCTCTCTTCCCCACAATGAATTTAATAGATTTATTCATCAAGTTTTCTAAATTTAGACACCAAACTGATGTTTTTCTCCCACTGCTTAATTTTATTCTTAGCAGCACTTACATAAAGCCAGGCATGAAAGATACGGCAAAATTACTAACTTGCTGTGACCTGGAATGCACTGATAGAATAAAATAACAATAATGAAGATTGATGTACCAGAGAGACTTAATACCAACCACTCTTAATGAAATCTGTTTTATGTGTATGTCGTTCCCCCCCCCCCCCCCAGTGCTTTTGGCTACATGTTTCCTGTGGTTTTTAAGAGTCTAAGTTTCCCTTGTGATGCCTGGAATAGGCTCAATTCTTAGACTAATAGATGGGCCACACAAAAGAAAATATGTGGATCTTATCATTTCCTTGGATTTTAGGAAACTTTAGTGTTTTCCAGGACAAGATTTGATTACAAGAGGTAAAATGCCTCACTCTGATCTCCTTTGAAAGGCTTAGAAATAATGGAATTTGGGGACGTGGAGAGTCTGAGAAGGCTGAAAGAGAAGCCGCGTTTGTCCCAGTGGCCTTTCCGTCGTCGGAAAGCCAAGGCTGGCCATTCTCCTGGACCGCGGCTAGCAGTGTGGCTCATTGTTCCTCTCCACTGCACTGATGTCCCGCCCACAGGAAAAGGTCACTGAGCACCTAGTAGGTGCCACACTGCTACGTTCTGGAAATACATGGTGAAAGGAGTTCCTTTCTTCCCGGAACTTCCTGTGTGTGGGGAAGACAGACATTGGACAGCTGCTTGCTCAAATAATTGTTCACAATGTGTGCCGTGAGAAAATACGACAGTGGAGACTTTGGTAGAGATCAGCTGATAACGGTGGAATGATCTGGCCAGTAGGTCCCTCACGTAGGATCAGCAGACAGACTCTGTTTGGTCGGGTGAGTCCGTTTTCAGCGTGACAGTGGGCAAGCATTTTGTCCGTTGTCACTTTTTCTTAAGTTCTTCCAGGAACAGTCTCAGAATTGGAACTGTTCTTCATATCTAGGCCCAGGAGTTTTTAAACTTTTGATTTTAGAATAGTTTTAGATTTGTAGAAAAGTCGTGAGGATTGTACAGACAGTTCTCATGTACTCCACACCAAGTTTCCCCTATTACTACCCTCTTACATCAGTATGGTTGGTACATTTGACACAATTAGTGAACCAGTACTGATTATTAATTGAAGTTTACCTTTTTATTCAGAGTTCCTCAGTTTTTACCCAAAGTTCTCTCTGCCCTAGAATCCCATGCTGGGTAGCACATTACACTAATTTGTCATGTTTTCTTAGCTCTTTGGCTGTGCCAGTTTCTCAGACTTCCCTTGTTTTGATGGTCTTGATAATCTTGAGGAGTCCTGGTCAGGCATTTTGGTGAATGCCCCACTAGTGGGATTTGTCTGGTGGTTGGTTATGTTATGATCAGATGGGGGCATAGGTCCTGGGGAGGAGGACTCTGGGAGCGAAGGACCCTCGCATCACCTCACACTGAGAGCACGTACTGCCCACATGGCATTACTGCTGATGTTGGCGTCAGCTGCCTGACTTCTCGGGCCTCATATCTGTTTCTCAACTTCCCGCTTACTAACTGCAGAGCCCCGAACAAATAATTGAACTTCTCAGGATCTCAGCTTTCTCATCTCTAAAATGGGCATAGTATACTAGTAACCCTGCAGGGTTGTTATGACAATTAGAAAAAAGCATTTATAATGAGCCTGATTGTAGCATCTGTTCAAAAAGTCATTTCTATGGAGTGGTAGGTCCATATGGGCGTCACCACCCCAGAGTTGGCTAAACACCAAGGAAAATAAGTGTTTAACTTCTCTAATTACATAAGCAAAACCATATTATCCATGAAGAAAATTAAAAAAAGGATGTTTTACTTACAATGCTACTACTCTAACATCTGTTTTCTTTTAGTCGCTGTCATTATGTACTTATTTAAAAAATATTTTCATCACACTGTATGTAAAAAGAGAAATAACTTTTTTACCATAGTATATGTAGTAATAATAAAATAGCAGAACTTATTGAGTGCTTGCCTTGTACTCAATCCTTAACATGGATTTAATCTCCATTTCATAGTTAAGGAAACTGAGGTACAGAGTTTAAGTACCTTCCCAGAGGGCACTCAGTCAAGGAAAGAGGAAGAAAGGATTTGAACCAAGGTTTGTCTGATGCCAGAGCTTGAAACCCTTATCATTATATTTTGTCTTCTATGCAGAATGTCCCCAACACAGTCACATGTACCCGCATGTGTGTATTTATTCACTTCCTTCTGCATCATATACCATTTGCCTGCCATCATGTTGGCAGGTAATAAAAAAGTGAATTGTTCATAGTCCCTTTATTTTAAATGCTAAGGCTTTTATAGGAGATATCACACATGCAGACAAATGACTGTAATATAATTTTATGTATAATAAACAATGTTGGAACTATACAGGTTATGATATTTGGAAAAAAAAGAATGCTTAATATCTGCCTCGTGACCAGGGAGAATTTGATGGAGGAGGTGATGTCTGAACTGGGGCCAGATTTAAATAGGTAGGTTTGTGGATAGAAAAGGCATTTCAGTCAAATGAGGTAGTAAAGATAAAGCTGTAAAGGCTTGTGGTAGCTGAGATCATTGAACACCAGTTATTCATTTCATTCCCCAAACTGCTTGGGGTGGAGCTTCTCCCTTGCCCTCCGTGACTTTGGGCTTGTGCCTCATGGCTTTCTTGGGCCAGTGGAATGGGAGTGGAAGTGATATCATGATATTTGTGAGGCCAAATCTTAAAGGAGGCATGATAAGTTCCTGCCAGACCCCCTTTGGAGCTTCTTCTCTCTGCCATGAGAAGAACATGTCTCAGGTAACTGCAGCTCCTTCAGCCCGGGACCCAGAGTGAAGGCACATGGAAACAGACCTGAAAGTGACCTGGCGTGGGTCCAAGCTGGCCCGGATGAACCCAGCTGAGACCAGGCAAACTTCCACAGACATGCAGACTCATCAGTATAAGCTTAATGTCAGTTGTTATGAAACCCTGAGATTTTGGGGTTGTTTGTTATGCAGCACAATCTCAGGAAAAATCTTATGACTACAAGGCCAGAAAGGATAGGCCTTTTAGAAGAGATTGTAATTGCCGGTTGGCTGAAGGCTATATATGCATGCCTGCATCTGTATACAGAGAAGAATTTTAAGACATGAAAATGATGAGTAAAATCACTTAGATTTTGTGGGATTTTGGCTTCCAAAAGGGCCCAGATGATTTCACAGGCATCTTATGTAGGCTTTATGAAAAATCTACAAAGTTATGGACTAAATAAAAGCACAGAATGCCTTGGGTATTTTTCCTTCTCTTTCCTACACATACTGTGGGATCCCATTACACACCAGGTAAACATTAGGGACATGGGTCTTTTCTCAAAGAAAGCTTAATAAGCAAGATTATACATACACATACACATATGAAATGCAAGAGGAGTTCTTGTAAACAAGAAAGTAGCAAGATTTAAGGTAAAGAAGAAATCTGAACTGTTTTAGCTATATGACATAAAGGAGGTATGCTGGCAAGAGGTTAATCACAGCAATATAATGAGTGTGATCAATTCATAAATACCCTTTCCTGAGGCAGGTAATTACCAAGGGTCCTCTACTTTTTCTACTTCTCTATCCTCAGAGTCCAGGAACATAAATGCTTATTGCTGGTGACTGACATGCCACTTGGATGCTTACCCCAAGGTAGAGCTCTGGTAGGAGGAAACAGTGTTTTAAAAGCAAAAAGAAAAGGTGTGGGAGAAAAAAGGTTGATTGAGTGAGTGGGTGGCTCTGTGGGAAAGGACCAAAAGGGGTGGTGGCCCTAGAGTATGGAACTAAAACTAATGCTGGGACTGTAGATGGGTAGAATAGACTAGGGAGGCCTTTAATTTCTATCCCTTGTGGTCGCAGGTTGGAAGATGTTGCTCCAACTTCACATGAAAGACGTGTTTCCTCCTGGTTGTGTTCGTTGTGCTTTGCTGTCATGTCAGTAAGACCACGTGGTTGTGAATAGTGCGACTCCGCCTCCTACTTGCGAGTCGTCTATATATCATCATGCTGAAAGAGCTTGTCTCCTCTTGGCCTTCAGGACATGCCCTTGTATTATGTCTCCTTTATGAGACATACTTGTGCCATTCCTTTTCAGCTAATGAATTCTGCACCATGGGGAAAATTTATAGCCATAACTTCCCTCTGGCTTAAAGATGAAGGAAAATTTGACTTTGGCACATAATTCTGCGGTGCTACCAGCACTGCCTCAGCCTCCAATGAGTCACCCTCTTATTCCTTCTGGGGCAGGCAGGAGAAACGTGGGGTCCTCCAGCTGAGTTCTGATTGAGCACTGCTGTGACCCCCACATTGGTGTGACCACAGGCACTGCAGTCATCAATCAGCTCCATGGGAAGCCTTGCCACTTGAAGAACTACAAAACATATTCCACCAACATTTGTTGAACACTTGCTATTTGACAGACATGGTGGTAGTCATAGCAAAGGACAGAAAAATGAATAAGACGTGGTTCTCTCCTCCCAGGGGGTTTATAATCTAGTGGAGGAATAGGCACAGAAGCAACACAAGCATGTGGGAGGCTGAGCGGAAGGACAAGTTTGAGCGTGGGCCAAATTTGGAACCACCCAGACTCTAGTTCCAACTTGGAATATAGTGTAAGGGTAATCCAGTTCTGGCCACATGGAAAGCCAGAAGCAGGCCTGATGGAGGGGACTGATTGAAAACATTTTCCTGACGTGATTGTCAAAGCTGAGGTTTCTTATACTGTTCTGGGAACAAAAGAACACACCCATTTGGATAAAAGGTCCTCTTTTTAAAGCCTGATTTCAGCACCTTTTCTTCTTAACTTCCTACTTTTCTTCCACCTCCCAGAGGCACTGTCTAGGAGGCTCCCAGAACATTTCTTGCCTGTGGGATGAGGGCAGTACACATCTAGTGGGCCTCGTGCAGATCCGAGCCTCAGGGGTTTGTAATTTAGCAGCAAAATTGCTGCACTCACTGTAAACTGTTTTCTCTTTGGACTGGGCAGAATGAAGATAGCTGGTTCTCTTTTCTTCTATGTAGATAGATTTCTTTCAGCTTCAGTGAGTCTCATGGAGATCATCTTGGAGATCTGGTAGCAAAATACCTCTTGCTGATAGCTCATCCATTTTTTCTGAAGTGCAACTGCCTTGGAAAACAAGTCTGGGAACTAGACTTATAGGCTGGGAAAACAGGCAGGGACTAGGGCAGCAGCTGTTTTTAATGTGCTTGGAGCCTACATATGTACTATGTAGAGAACACATTGCATTCAGTAAGTTCATAAAATATGCATGTGAGTGTGGTAAGAACATGACAGTAAAAATGGTGCCGCCAACACAATGGAAACACTTTGTTATGCTGGCTACACCATGTGGCTTCATGCCTCAGAACGTGGCAGCCTGGTGATGTTCTTCAGCATTGAGATTCATTGAGTTCTAATGCTATGATACTCTGTTTCCCTCACCTGACTAATACACAACACTGATAAGATTGGTAGTGGTAACTTGTAACCTCTGGGAAGAACTGAGAGTCCCCCTGTGCCACATTTACCCCTTATCTGTGTGATAATTTAAGGAGAGCATAGGGACAAAGTCCTCTAATACAGGCAATATACCATAGTAGCCAGGGATAAAGCTTTGAGGGGGAAGGTAAAAGGTGTCACAATTGAAACTATGGGAGAAAAGTAGTCTCTTAAGCTCTCATTCAGTGCACCTAAAATTGTTATTTAAGTGAACATTTTTATTTTGAAATAGTTTTAGATTTATAGAGAAGTTCCAAATATAGTACAGAGTTTCTTTAAACCCCTCAACTAGTTTCAGTTTTCCTTAATGTCATGATCTTGTCATATCATGGTGCACTTATCAAAAATAAGAGACCAACATTGGTACATTACTGTTAACTCTAGACTTCATTTTGACTTCATCAGTTTTTCCATTAATATCTTTTTTCTGTTCCAGGACCCTATCCAGGATCCTATATTCCATTTACTTGTCATGTTTCCTTATGCCTATGACAGTTTCTCAGCATTTCCTTGTTTTTCACGACATTAATAATTATGAGGAGTATTGGCTAGGTATTTTGTAGAATGTAGAAAAGAAGTTGTATTTCAGAATGAGACCTGATTGTGTCTTGTGTGGGAGAAACTGCTGCCTTGGAAGGCCAGTGAGGAATCAAGGCGGAGGCGGGGGGAGAGAAGGCATGGGCAAGGGTGCGTGAGCCTCCTCCCACTCTGACCTTTTGCTGAAGGGGACAAAGAGCACCTGAGGACCATCAGTGGTCTAGTGTATTTGAGGGCAACTCTTGCAGTCAGAGATTTAATCCACTACCTATTGGAATCACTTGGGGAACTTTAAAAAATACTGATGTCCAAAACTTATCCCAGACCAATTAAACCAGAATTTCTGGGGATGTCTCCCAGGCATGGGCATTGTTCAACAGCACCGGGTGATTGTAATGTATATCCAGGATTCAGAACTGCAGACTTAGCTAGTAATACAGAACGTATTTGCCTAAGTATTCTAGATATAGCCATGGAGAAGGAGTAGGCCAAAGGTATGTACCTGGTTGACGCTTTGGGATTTGGGAAACTGGAAAAGTCTCCATCATAGTTTTAACTGACAGTACTATTCTATTTATTTACTTTTCTTATTTAACTAGCTTAAAAACCGAGTGCCAAGCCATGGATTTTTGTCTGCAATCATCAGTCTGATGTGAGGCTAAACAAAGTGAGTTATACACCCTCTTTCTTTTTTTAAAGTATATTTTATTGATTATGTTATTATAGTTGTCCCATTATTTTTTTCTCTTTTATTCTTCTCCGTCCTATACCCCCTCCCACCAGCATCCCCCTACTTTAGTTCATGTCCATGGGTTGTACATACAAGTTCTTTGGCTTCTCCATTTCCTGTACTATTCTTAACCTTCCCCTGTCTATTTTTTACCTACCATTTATGGTCCGTATTGCCTGTACGTTTTCTCCCATATTCCCCCTCCCCCACCACTGATAACCCTCTAGGTGATCTCCATTTCTGTGATTCTGTTCCTGTTCTAGTTGTTTGCTTATTTAGTTTTTGTTTTTGTTTTAGGTTCAGTTCTTGATAGTTGTGAGTTTGTTGTCATTTTACTGTTCATATTTTTTTATCTTCTTTTTCTCAGATAAGTCCCTTTAACATTTCATAAAATAAGGGCTTGGTGATGATGAACTCCTTTAACTTGACCTTATCTGAGAAGCATTTTATCTACCCTTCCATTCTAAATGATTGCTTTGCTGGATAGAGCAATCTTGGATGTAGGTCCTTGCTTTTCATGACTTGGAATATTTCTTTCGAGCCCCTTCTTGCCTACAAGGTTTCTTTTGAGAAATCAGCTAATAGTTTCATGGGAACTCCCTTGTAGGTAACTGTCTCCTTTTCTCTTGCTGCTTTTAAGATTCTCTCCTCTTTAATCTTTGGTAATGTTATTATGATGTGCATTGGTGTGTGCTTCCTTGGGTCCAACTTCTTTGGGACTCTCTGAGCTTCCTGGACTTCCTGGAAGTCTACTTCCTTTGTCAGATTGGAGAAGTTCTCCTTCATTATTTTTCAAATAAGTTTTTAATTTCTTGGTTTTCCTCTTCTCCTTCTGGCACTCCTATGATTGGGGTGTTGGAATGTTTAAAGTTGTTCCAGAGGTTCCTAAACCTCTCCTCACTTTTTAAATTCTTGTGTCTTCATTCTGTTCTGGTTGAATGTTTTTATCTTCCTTCTGGTCCAAATTGTTGGTTTGAGTCCCGGTTTCCTTCCCTTCACTGTTGGTTCCCTGTATATTTTTCTGTATTTCACTTTTTGTAGCCTTAACTTCTTCCTCTATTTTGTGACCATACTCAACCATTTCTGTGAGTATCCTGATTACCAGTGTTTTGAACTCTGCATCTGATAGGTTGGCCAGCTCTTCATTGCTAGTTCTGTCTTTGGAATTTTTATTTGTTCTTTCATTTGGGCCATATTTTTGTCTTGGCGCACCTGTTATGTTGTAAGGGTCAGAGCCTCAGGTATTTGCCAGGGCAGGGCAACCCATGTGGCAGTGTTGCAGCACTGTATGTGGGGGAGGGTCCAAGAGGGAACCTTGACTATTGGCAGGACTTCAGTCACTTCCCCCACTACCCACAAGCATATTGGGCCCTTCTGGTGCTGATTTCCAGGTGGGTGGGTTTGAGTACATTCTAGGAACCTGTGGGTCTCTTCAGTGAACTCTCCAGTGAGGCTGGGGGTTTCTCCCGCTTCTGCAGCTCCTGTAGGTTTTTACAGCCAGAGGTTTTGAGGCTTTATTTCCCTGCACTGGACCCTTGGATTGCGCAGTCAGTCTCGCTCCCCAGTTGTTTCTCCCGGTTTATCCACATGCAAATGTGGGACCACCTGGTCTGCCAGCTGCTGCCTTGCCTGAACTGGTCCTCCAGTTGCTGCCTTGCCTGCCCCATCCACCAAGCACAACCTTGCTTTGGGTCCTCTCTGCCCCGGCTGCCTATCTCTGCATCTCCTACCAGTCTAAATGAATGTTTCTTGTTTAATTACTTGGTTATTGGACTTCCATACACTTTGATTTTCTGACAGTTCTGGTTATTTTTTGTTTTTAAATTTGTTGTCTTTCTTTTGATTGTACAACGAGGCAAAGTGTATCTACCTACACCTCCATCTTGGCTGGAAGTCCCTGCACCCTCTTTCTTACCGAATATCCTGTTTTCAGTTGTCTAGTGACCAGAGCTGACATTTGGAGGTGCAGTGTGTTGCTCTGATAAAAACATTGAAGTGGGAATCGGGAAACTCAGTTTTAGTCTTAGAGTTTTAAAAGCCATTTGACCACTGGCTGGTCCAGTCACCTAATTTCTCTGGAACTCGGAGAACTCTCTAATTCCAAATTTACTTAATTTTTCCACAACTCAGAAAACTCTTCTAACTCTATTTCTCTGGATCTTAGGGAACTCTCTAATTAAAAATAAAGTGAAGGGTTTGAATTAAGTTAGCTCTGACAGCTCTAAAATTCAACGATTTTTTAAAATCCCAGTTTTTTACGTACTAAATATTCAACCTCGAGTGAGCCACTTAATTTTACTAGGCTTCACTTCCCATCTGTGACGTAGGTGGGGAACCTCATCTCAGGAGTCTGGTGGGCGTGGGTTGGGATTGTTCCTTCTGAAGTGCTGTACAGTTCTAGTCATGATGCTTCCTCAAGAGGGGGTGGTTCTTCCCTCGCTTGGGGATCAGTTTATCCCCACTGTATATCTTTCCCACACCATGGGAGTGCCTTTCAAATACTCAATAAATATTTGTGGATTGAGTAAATGGCATAACTGAAGCTATAACTTCAGTCAACAGAGCAGTGGATTGCAACAGTGGCGTCCCATTATATTCACTGGAGGAGCTTTAAAAGCCACGACTCTTCCATGACGCCCCAGACCAGTCACATTGGAATCTCTGGGGATGGGATTCAGGGGTCAGTTTTTTTTTTTTTTAAGGTCCCAGGTCATTCCAATGTGCAGCCAAAGCTGAGAACCACTGCCTCATGAGGGCCATTTTTCCTTGCTCAGTAGTATGAAGAGATAGAAGGTGGCCCAAATATTAAAGGCTGCCCTATCCTTGAAGGACATGCACTGTGTCTTTGTTGCACTCTCCACCTACCGTTACACTCAGCCCTGGCACATGGCAACACCTCGCCATGAATTTTTTGAATTGGATGGAGCGACAAAAACTTCAGATCTCCATTTCCTCCCTCGGCTGTTTCACTCACTGTGTAATAGGATGTGAAAAGCAGGTGAAGCAAAGGGTTCTCAACCATGTTTTCTCCTCTATCATATTCTCACTACTTCATTTAAATTTTTTTTGTACAATTTAATGAGTCTAGCTTGAAAAAGAGGCTTCCTCATTCCACCCTGACTGTGTGTCCTCTTGCCAGTCTGGCTGCACAGTCCTGCAGTTGATTGGAGCCTGGGCTGGAGCACAAGGTAGGCTTCAGGGTGAAGGTGGTGGCATTTCTGATGGCGGGAGTCACTGTGATGAGCCCGGCGCATGTCATCACCTTGAGGTGTTTCATCCACTGACTGTGTGATCTCCTCACTCCTGTAGGTTGTTCTCCATGCTTTATTTATCCTCATGTTAAAACATATTTTTAAAAAGACTCCAAGATGCTCCTCTTATTATTAATACAGGTGCTTACTCAGTTCCAGATAAATACAGAACCCCCCTCCTTTTTTGAATGTGTTGTAGCTTTATATGAAGCTAATGGAGCAAGGCAATGCTCAAACGTCAAATTAAACTGCACAGCTCTGTAATCACTCAGACTGACATGGCATAAAAGGATAATTAGTAGTTCATTACATGGAACATTGTTTGTTCAGCTAAATTGATTTCTCAGCTGCCCATGTTTTCTGTTTACTTAGTAAGCGCTCCACTGCACATTTTTATTTGAGAGCTAGGAAATCCCTTTCCCTGAACTTTTTTTTTATCAGTGCAGTTTTAAAATATAAATTGCTTGAGCTGGGTGAACCTCAGAATGACATACAGGTGTATGGTAACACTCCTGAGTGTGGATTGATGCACGGAACATAAAACTGGCTGTGGTTAGAAGCCTGCGAGGCTCTCCTGAAAGGCCGGAACATACCCAGTGGCTTTGTACATGGAAACGCTTTTGTGGCTGTTTGCTTTTCAATTTAGGAGTTAACGCCCCTCTCAGAAAGGGGGTGAGTGAGAGAGAAATTGGAACAGACACCTAATCCCTGGCTGTTCAAAGTGGAAATTTTCCAACGAAGTTTTCTTAAACCCTTCATGTTGCCTGTTAATACCAATTTAAAGAAAACAGTGGCTGTTTTAGGATATCCTGCAACCCTGCTCACCGTCAGCAGGATTTAGAAAAAGGGCTAAATGCCGACTTCAGAACTTTCTGAACTTGCTTCATTATAAAGATAATGTGAATTTTCCAGGTTGGTGTAGCGTAACTATCCATAGCACACCCCTTGTTTCCACGCCCTTTGCACTTCTCATGGGGGAGTGAAGCATCCGCACAGATTTTGTGGATGAATACAGGCATTCAAATGTGTGGTCTTTGACACCGTCAGCATCTGCCTCCTAGCATGTGCCTCACTCAGGTTTGGCGATTGGCTTGCTTCACTCTGCTTGAGCAGTAGGTTAATACATTGAATTAAATGACATGTTGGAGTTTTGACAGTCACAAAGAGAGGAGAGAAGCCAGTCTGCTGTAAGTTCAAGCCTCGGGCACGTGATGAACTAAATTCCAGGCAGTATGTCAGGCTAATAGTTCTACCACAGAGAAGTTTGTTTCCCAAAGATTCTCACATTAACTGGATTTTGCTAGTCCTTGGAGGAACTTAGAAATCTGCTGTTTGAAACGAAACGTTTATATTAAATGAAGAAAGTGGATTGATGTGAGGAGACGGGAGGCTTTCTGAGGCTGGACAAAGGTGAGCTCAGTGGCTCACCCTGGTTAAGTATTCTTTCAAAATACATGTGTGCAGCTGGTGTTCACGCTAGTGGAACTAAAGACTGTATTAAATTCCACCACAACTGAGTTCAGGGTTTATTTCCTTGGCCTATTAGGAGGCTCACATAACATAAACACAGCATATTGAGCAGGCGTTCCTCAGGTACCAATATTACTGGCAGGAAATAGAGCTCACATGAGTGAAATTCACAGGTAATCCCAAGGCTCACCAGTGCTCTTTGATTTAATCTTCTTCCCTAGCAACATTGTTAGGTGCTGGCCTCAGTGTTGAAAGTATACTCAGAGGAAGAGAATCTGACTTTTGAAGAGAGCATGGATTTATTATAGTTGTATTCTCAACGCACAAAGACCCAGCAGAAACTTTGGAATTTTTTTCTGTAAGGAAAGTAATTTTGGGGTCAAAATTCCAGATGGGTCATTCTTTTGTAGGCTTCGAAAGTGGAAACCAGTGTAAAGATCTGTGGTTATCCCATATGTAGTAGGGATTTGTTCTGGTTAAAACAATGGTACCTAATTAATGTGCCTGTCATCAACTGAAGCCCTACTATGTATCTGTCACTGTGCTATGTATTTTACATCTGCTATTGTGGTCCCTCCCCTCCAAACTCCAATTGCAGGCTTCCTTTTCCCTCTTGGTCTGGTTCTAGTACTCTAGGTTAAGGCAACTGGGTGGTTACCAATATAAGACAATCCTTTATTCCTGAGCCTACCTGCCTCCTGGATGTTTGCTTGGATGCTAGCCTACCTGTTCTACCCTTTTACCATGCTGCAACCCTCCTGGTTTCTCTTGATCAGGGCTTGAACCTTCTGGCTCCCTTGTGTCCTCCCCTATCTCATTTCTACTGTTGCTGTTTCCCTAAGTTTTGACGATCAAGATTAGCTCTTGCTGGTACCCCACGCCCAGTACCCACCAGTAATGTGGATCTGTGGGCTCAAACATAGCCCAAATCCTAAGGTGATGCTGACAAAGGCAGAAGGAATACAAGCAGTCCTCTTCAACTGGCTCATGAGCAGTGATTTTATTAAAGTTCTTCTGTCAGAACTCAATTCTCTGGGTGTCTTGTTACAATTCCTAGGTTCCTGTTTTCACTCACTCCCCTTGGCTGCCAGAGAGACCCATGACCTGCTTCTCTAAGGGCAGAGTGACCTGGCCTGTACATATCTGTGCCCTCCCTCACACATTCCCTTCAGCCCTCTTGTATTGACCCAGGACAGAGGGCTAGGATTGTGCCCATTGGCCCTTCTGGATTTCTGATCAGTGGCCATTGCCATAGCCCCTTAGCTTTCTTGACACCAAGTTACCTCACTTTTCTTCTCTCTCACTATCTGTTTCTACTTCCCCCTCACCCTAGCCTCTAAGGGTTGGGGAGACCAGGGACCCGCCATAGGCCAATCTCTCTCTATGGCTTCTCTTTATTTCCTTCTCTTCCCCATCCAGAAGCTCTCATTTGGTCCCCTGGTTTCAAATCCCATCCATACACACTGATGTCTCCCTATTAATATCTCTAGTCTTGACCTTTCTTCTGAGCTCTAGACTCATAGCCAAGTGCCTAACCAACATTTAAGGTATAAGAGTCTTCTTAAATGTAACAGAGCTTAAGCCCAAAGGAACTTGGGCTTTCTTTCTTGAAAACTGTGTTACCCTTTCTCCATGTTAATAGCTGTATCCAGACGCAAAGGCTAAAAACCCAGGAATCATTCTTGATTTTTCTCTTTTCCTTACCCCTACATCCAATCCATCATCGAGTCCTGCAGTTTCCTATATTCAAAGCAGATTCCAATGTGTTAACTTTTCTCCAGCTCCAAGCCACCGTCATCTCTCTACTAAACTGTGGTAATACCCTCCTAACTAATCCTCCCTGCTCCTGCCCCTGCATCTATTCTTCACAGAGCAGACAGGTGCTCTTTTAAAAACAAAAACCAGGAGTATGTTATTTCCCAGTTTGACCCCCGCCCCCCCCATAGCATTACACTGCACTTATAATAACATCTAGACTCCTCCACCTGTCCTACTGGCCCTACATGATCTAACTTCTCACCTGTAATCATTTCACACTTCCTTCTGTTACCTGATACTACCAGGTTTCTCCTACATGAGACCTCACATTTACTGCATCCTCTGCCTAAAATACTCTTCCTCATGTCTTTGCATGACTGCCTCTGCCTCATTCTTTAGGTTGCAGCTCAAATATCACCTCCACACCCACGAAGGCCTTTCCTGAACCCTATCTAAAGTCACTCTCAATCAAATTATCCTGTATTATTCCCTCTCTAGCATAAATCAGTACTTAAATCTCTAAAAAAAGTTTTCCCATTGTTTACTTCATTATCCTCCTTTTTCTCTAAGGGAGTAAGGTCCATGAGGGCAGAGCTTTTGTTTTGTTCTTGGCTGAGTCTCCTGTGCCTGGAACAGTATAATAGATGTAATAGATGTTCAGTGAGTCCTGCGTCCTTGTCTAGACTGGGGACGGGCCCCACCTTGCATCTGTGAACACTAAGGTCTCTGCCTTTGTCTTTGGGCTGAGATCCTGCCTTGTGTGGTCAGGAACTCTGCCCTTGCATTCTACCTGGCTTCCAGTTCTTCCTCTGTCATCAAATTTGGAGCTGGCTTTCTCAGGCCCATTTCATTTGGCCCTGTCTTGCTCCGTGCAGTGAAGAGAACTCCATTGTCTCACTCCTGAGTCTACAAAGCTGAGTTAACAACAGATTTGCCCTCCAGTTTCTTATCTGAATGTCTTGGCTTTCATCTGTGCCCCAAGCTTCTGCTGCTCTGGACATCTGCTTCAGTCATTGCTGCTCACATATTACTTTGTTTTGTCAAGGTTTTGATCTGTCTCCAATGCTGGCCTAAACCACTAGGTCTTGCTAGCTTGCACAGTCCCTAGGGCGAGCTGCTTCCCACATTCTGGAGAAGCAAGGCATCGGGAGGATGCAGTTTGAAGCTGAACTTCAACAGAGCCTGACAAAGGCAGGTTGCTTTTCCTCTCAGGTGCAGTTTCCATTGCAGTCATAGCCCATGGATGTTTCCCACCACTTCCTGAGGCATTATTGAATCAGGAAGTGTGTTGGTTCCCCTTGACCCTTCCTGTTGGAGAGCAATCTCATAGCTACATTTACTAAAGTACAATAAACTACAAAATCTGGTTGTGTGTTAACTAAGGAAAGCAAAATTTACAAGCTTCCCAGCTTGAGAAACAGGGTAGAAGAACTGATATGGAAAAAGAGGTATAATAGAACCCTCACAATTAAAAAGGAAATTCCATTCTTTTGTTTGGCTTTTCGATAGTAGGTGTGAATACATGAGTGTAAATAATTTGCATGCACTTATACTCCAATTACAGGTTTATAGATGATGTATGTAAAGTGTAGGTGATATTTATATTTTACTTTAATGAAAAGTGAGAATATAAAATGAGTAATATTTATTCAAGAACCTAGAGTAACTCCTTTGGATTTACTTGGATGATTAGTCCAGGGACACAACCAGAAAGATCTATATCTCAGTCTGTCTATCTGTATATATCTGACAGAACAAAGTGCTGGTTCTGCAGCGTTTCAATCTGTCAAGCAAATACATATGAACATGCTTTTCTTTTGAAGGCATATTATTATGTACCCAATATATCAAAATGAGCTCTTCTGAGTGATTTACATCTGTCAAATAAATACAATTTGATCATATATATATATATATATATATATATATATATATCACCTGTTAAACAAAATTTGATATATATATATATCACCTGTTAAACAAATCCAACTTGGGGACAAAACTAGTTCATTTATGCAATGTCTGTAAAAACACACACACAAATAAAACAGATGTTTATGTAGTAAAATAAAATAAACTTTTTTCAAAATGAATTTTATTGCATAACATGGATAATTTACAATTTACTTAACTATTCTGATATCGATGGACATTTAGTATTAACCTATATGCAATTATAAACAATGTTAATATTTGTATTCATGTGGAAATGTTTCTACAAGATTCAATTGTTAAAGAAAATTGCTGTTTTAAAAGGATGGTGCATTTTAATTGATAGATACTGTAAGATTTAAGCTCCAACTAACACTATATGAGAATGTTCATAATTTTATATTGTCTCCACTTCTGGGCTCTTAGTTTTTACACATTTGGTGAGTTAACACAGTTTCCTTTGGTTTTATTGAAGTATAATTGACATACAATAAAATCAACAACATGATTTCAAGTGTGTGTGAGAGAAACTATCAATGTTTGAGGGAATATATACTAAACTGTTACTAGTAGTAGTCTCTGGGAAAGGAGTAGGATTGGGTAGAGGGGAAGTAAAAATAGACCTTTATTATTACTTGATATATTTATAAAATTATATATGCATGTCATCATGTATTATTTTATAAATAAAATACATGTAAGTAGAGAAAATAATTAAGGTCTTAATCCTGATCGAAAATCTTTAAATTTGACTTGAAGGTCCTATGTCATCCAGCACTACATTTGCCCAGGAGATTTTAGAGGGACATTTATATCAACTGAAAACAATGAAAACTAAAGACCAGGCAGTTCTTACCAAGAAGTGCCAATCAGACATGGAATATGGAAAAAAGTAAAATATGGGTGTGTGGGAAATTAGGAACATGGGTGTTCTGCTTGTCATTGGGCTTTGGGCGAAATCCAGGAGGTAGTGTCATAGTGGGTAGATAGGTGGGGTTGTGATAAATATCATGTAAAGCGACACTAGAAATCACTTCTGAAGGGGACCAGTAGTCTGACATCAAGGAATGTAACTAAGTCAGCAACTAGAGAAGAGAAAAAGATACAGTCCTCTTGCTGGATTGAGTTATGAGTCTCAAGGCAGCATGGATGAAGTTGCTTGCTGGCTTTTGTGGCCTAGCAGTAAATGTGGCAGTTCTCATATTTGGAGCCATTGTAAAGATTCCAGGTGACTCTAACTAGAGAAAACCATTCCTTTGGATCAGTTTCATCATCAACATTGATTGTAAAAGATGAATGTATCAGGTGAGGATTCAGATTTCATGGAAGAAGAGTTTCTGGAACGCTGACAGTGCACAAGGATGTGGAGTTGGCTCCGGCAGAGACTCAGAGACATTTCAGGCATGTCCCTTGTTTTCTAATAACAGGATCTTGGAGGTGTATCAAAACATGGACATAAATTGCCATGAAAGGATTAAAGTGATGAAGATGCAAGGTTATGGGGTTGTGAAGCAACACAGCATCAGTGGGCGGCGGGGGGCGGTGGAGAAGGAAATGAATGTGACAAGAACTGGAGAGAGAATGAAAAGAGAGTGGCCATTGATTGGATGTGGTGACTGTAAGGACACTCCCAAGAATCTATTGGATTCACTCAGCATCTCAGGTGACTCTCTTGAGTGAGTGGCTTTATCAGGCTTTGCCTAGTTTCCAGGATTCCTTGGATTACAGTGGGCAAATATAGCAATTTAATAAGGGGTGTCTGCTGCCTCTGTGGGCACTAGGAGCCATTTAAAACTCTTACCTGGTCAGGACAACTCATATTTTACTAATTTTTCTTACTCACTATCTATAGGATCCTTCTGAGAAAGGATTTGTAGTTATTTCTATATTCTTAGTGTCTTATCAGTGCCTGGTGTGTCATAGACAATTGTTTCTTGAGTTGGACATAAAGATGATCACTGGTCATTAGGAAGAGCTAATATGACCATTAATCACTCAGATCTGTTTGATTTGTCTAGTAAGTGTGAGTTCCTGACCACATGTGGTATTTATTTTACAGAAAGCAGATTAATTTAGGTTCTACACTAGAGTTTCATGGATTCATTATTTCTTTTGGTTTTTATAAGCTGACTGCACCTGGATAACCAGAAAAACCTTTCCACATCAGAACTTTTGCTAATTTTCTGGAGGTATAGACATGATTGTGAGAAGGTGCCCCTCTTCCAAGGTGCTTAGAGTCCACTGAGAGTTCATCAGATGTACTAGATGGATGCGGAAGAAAACCACAACTCAAAAAGCATGAGTAATTTTACTGCCAGTGTACCTGCATGGATTATGCAGGATAGGCTAGGTTATGCTGTGGCAACAAACTACCCCCACACCACAGTGGTTCCCAAGGACAGGTTTTCGCCTGTACCACATGTCTGTCTATCGTGGTTGGCTGCAGCTCTGCTCCGCATTGTCTTCCTCAGGGACCTAGGCGAATAGACCATCTTTTCCACTGGGAACATTGCTGGTCATTATGGCAGAAGCATGCTCTGGCTCTTCCCTTCTTCCTGGGAGGACATATATCAGTTCACAGATTTCACCAGCCAAGCAAGTCAGATGGGCATCTGAGTTCAATGGACTAAGTAAGTATACTCACCCCACAGGGAGGGGCAGTGAATATTGATGAGCAGCAATATAATCTACCACACCATTCCTCTACAGTCTGTTTTCTTGACCTTATGACTTCATGTGTTAGAGGAGAATCTTGAGACTAACACATTTCTGCAGAACAAAAAATAGTAGTATATAGGAACATAGGAGGAGTTCTGAGAGAAGCTGAGGATGTGGGAGAAAACTCAAAAAAAGGAAGCTTCAGGATAAATGTGAGAGAAGACTTTTAATTTAGCCACATATCCGATGAGGTAGTTAGTAGGGATCATTGTGAAATCACAGAATTTTATTTTTCTATGCAGATGGTATTATCAAATGCTTGTCACGACTAAGCTATTACTGTGAATTTTTTAAAAAGAAAAATGAAAAGATTTTGATCTAATGTCATCTTTATTTCAGAAAAAAGATAAGAACACTAATTGTTAAGACTGACAAAGAATTAATTTCTAGTTGCATTGAGAGGAAAAAAATTAATAGACTAACAAAATTATAACCTTAACATGATTGAACTCATTACTCTTGAAATGTGGAGCAGATACTTTGTGTTGGTTTTTTAGTTTGTTTATAGAACTGGAAATGACTTTAGCATGTTAATATTTTATCATATTAAAATTAATATCATTACATTTTGAGAATCAAGATGTAAATGCCATTGTATATGTTAGAGTAATGTGCTTTATTTTTGATAAAAATAATGCATGCTTATTCTCAAAATTTCATATAGTGTAAAAGGTACGAAAAAGAAAAATTACTTATAATCTTGTATTACATCAGGTGAGCATTACTTCAGTTAACCCTTTATGCATGTGTAGAGATTGACAGATGAATTGATAAGCAGGGAAATAAGTAGATAGATAAATAGATAGATAGATATAGATAGGTAGAGAATGGGATCATACTCTACCAGCTATTAAAATATATTTAATTTTATTCTAATTTGCTTGATTTTGAAATGCAGGATTTTTGAATTTTTGATAAATGTTTTTCTCCTCAAGATGTATTACCCCCTTAAGATCCTAAGCTTAAAGAAAATATTTGAAAACCATCAAGACATTAGAAACATTACTTTTTAAAATTGAAATGTTTTACTTTTTAAACAATATTTACTGATTTCCTGCTATGACAGATGAAGTCTTTAGTACTCTTTCTTTCTACTTCTCTTTCCACACTTCTATTTTTTGTTCTGACTTTATTTAAATTTAATATAATTTCAAAATATATCAAAATGTTGTGAGAATAGTGTAAAGCATTCCTGTATACCTTTCACCAAGATCTACCAAATTTTTATATTTTGCCTCATTTTTAATTCGTTTTCTATATTTTATACATATGCATGTCATTTTTTTGAACCGTACTTAATACATAGTTAAATCTGTATTTCTGAAGAACAAGGGCATTATTATAAATAGTCACAGTGCAATTCTCAAAAGCAAGTTCATATTCAAAATTTTCTTTTTATTGATACATTTTCCCCAGTACAGGATCCAATATAGGATCATGCACTGCTTAATTATCATGTTGCTTTAGTCTCCATTAATCTAAAGTGATTCTTCAGCCTTGATCTTGACATTTTGAAGAGTTTAGAGCAGTTATTTTGCAGAATGTCTCTCAGTTTGGATTTGGCTATTGTTTCCTCATGATTCAATTGACGTTATGCTTGCGTTTTGGCAAGAATACACCTGAGGCCGTGTGTCTTTCTCAGTGCACACGGAGACATAGAGTGTCTGTCTGTCCCAACACTGGTAATGTTAACTTTGCCTGTATAATTAAAGCCGTGTCCACCAGGTTTCTTCAATGTAAAAGTAACCTTTTTCCTTTTTTAATTAATATGTATAGTGAGCAGAGATGCTCTATGACTATTTAATATTCCATGGATCGGAATGTGTCACTAGTTTTAGAATTTCTTGATGATTGTTTATTTCCATAGTTCCTTCTATACTGAGCACAGAAGAATTTTACTTTATTGACCATTTACGTATGTTTTCATTGTAGTATGCACTCCTTATGGATTGAATTTTGTCTCTACCACTGCCCAAAAAGATATATTGAAGTCCTCACTCCCAGTATCTTGTACTTTTAACCCATTTGTGACTTTACCTTTAAAGAGCATCCTAAATCGGATAAAGGACATTTATAATTGGATCTTGCTTTGTTAAACAGTCTGTCAATTACATATTTAGGCCATTTATACTTGATGTAATTATTGCTATGGCTGTACTTTTGCCTCCCATTTTGTGTTTTATTTTCTATTCACTCCATCTGTTCTTCTGCTTCTTTCGCCATCAAGTATGAAATAAACCCACAACTGTTATAATTTTTGCTTTCAACAGTACATATGTTGTTTTAAAAATTTTAAGAGAAAACAAACATAGGCTTTTATAATGATCATTTCTAGTGCTCTGTATTCCTAGCTGTAAATCAATGTTTTCATCTTGTGCCACATTCTTTTAGCCTAAAGAACTTCCTTTAACATTTCTTGTAGTGTAGGTCTACTGGCAATAAAATTTTCACTTTTCATTTATTTCAAAATGTCTTAAATTCTCCTCCATACTTAATGGATACTTTTGCTGGATATAGAATTTTGGATTGAATTTTTTTTATCACTTGAACAATGTTGTTCTGGTTAACTATTGCTACCTGATAAAATTCCTCCAAGCTTATTGTTTTAAAACAATGCCAATTTTTATGTAATAGTTAATGAGTTCATTGTTTAGGAACTTGGGCAGAGCTTGGATGAGTGATGCTTTTGCTTCGTGTAGTATTGATTATGGCTACTTGGTGCCTGAACTATGAGTCAATTTTTTCTGCTTCTTTGCAACCTAGTGATTTTGTGACTGTGTACTGGATGCTGTGGTTAATATATTGTAAAGGTTTTGAATTCTGCTACCTACTTCTGAAATGTGCTCATTTTTGTACTAGCAGGTTGTGAGCTTCAGTTAACTCCAATGCCACAATCTGTCTCCCCTGTGGTACACTCCAGTTACAGCCGCTGCTCAGTGTGCTTAGCCTGGCAACGGTCATTTCTCAGGTTCCTGGTGAAATACTTTTATTTTGTCTTTGAAGTTCACACATTTTATGTTCAGTTCAGCTCAAAGGGTTGAGTAGAATTTACATGTAGATTTGGGAGTCATTTTTCTGTGATTCTACAATTTCTGGAATTTCTCACTTCATTTCTCCACTTTTTAGCTGCTTTGGCAGCCTCAATCTATATTCTCTGACTTCTTAAACCAGGAAAATGTTGCTTTCTTCTTAGAAATAGTTGTGATGTGCTGTGTAGAACAGAAAGTGACTACAAGTGAAAAGCTAGACAAATGCATATGTTGCCCAGCAAAGAACCCTTTTATCAAGAGTCAGCTCTTTTCCTCTATGTCTTCCTCTTGGAAATCTCCAGTGTAATAAAGTAATTTAAAAATTCTGTCTAGAGTTTGTAATTGTTTGTGTATGGGAGGATCAGTCTGATGCAAGTTACTTTTTTATTTCTGAAAACAGAACCTTGACATTAATTTTTACTGTGTCAGGATTTTCATTTTATCCTGTAGCCAATTTTCCCCAGATGAACAGTCTTTGCTATATATTGAAATTGATTAAAATTCTGCCATCACCTTTCTAACTATATCTTGTTTAATGGTGATTTTAAAAATTAAATTTACTGGGGTAACATTAGCTAGTAACATTATATAAGTTTCGGGTGTACAGTTTTACAATACATCATTTGTATATTGCATTGTGTGCTTGCCACCCAGAGTCTAGTCTCCCTCTGTCACCATATATTTGACCCTCTTCTACTCTCTTCATTCTCCCTCTACCTGCCCTGCTTCTCTGGTAAAACCACCATACTATTGTCAATGTCTACGCATCCGTTTGTTTTGTTTGTTTGTTCTTTCCTTTGTCACTTTCTGTTTTATATCCCACAACTGCGGGAAATCATATGATTCTTGTCCTTTTCTGTCTGACTTAGTTCACGTAGCACAGTACTCTCGAGATCCATCCATATTGTCTCAAATGTCAATCTTTTACCTTTTTAATGGGCGAGTAATATTCCATTATATATGTATCACATTTTCTTTATCCAATAATTATAATTTAAATATTTAGGTTTCACATGGTATTAAAGGTATTTTATTTTCTATTTTTTTCATGTTTGAATGTATCTGGCCTGTTGTCTTTCTATTTAAATGACAACATAATCAGATACAATATTCTTAGTCCAAGATACTTCTTTTCCTTGAACTTTTTAGAACAAAAAATGTTGAATTCAGTCATTGAGTTACATGGCATAGATGCCAGAAGCCAGGCTGATGTTTCTTCTTCTTATAGGTAATTTAATTTTTCTGCCTAGATGTGATAAAAATTCTTTCTTCATCTTTAAAATTCAATAACTTGGTCAAGATTTGCCTCTATGTAGATGATTTTGTGTCAGTTTTTCCTGGAAAATGATATGCTTATTTGATCTTCAGATTTAGTTCTTCCTTTCTGTTACTATTCATGTACATATCTCTGAAATTTTTTTCTATTCTACTGGTTGGGTTCTCTGACATTAAGTCACCAATTATCATTATGTTGCAAGGATTTTATCTCTACATCCAAGAGTTTCTTTGTAATTGCTTTAATAGCTTGTCCTTTCATTTTATATTAAATATATGTAATATATTAAATCTGTTTTAATACATATAAACATATATTTCCTTTATATGTAATTATCTCAAGCCATTCTTCTTTGCCATTCATTTGATTTTTTTGCCAGGTATTTGCTGTTTCTAATTGATTTATTATACTTTCAGTGTTATCTTGCTTCTATGTTTGTTTGTTAATCTTAAATTTTCCTTGCATTTACTATATTTTTTAGAACATAAGATGCACCTAAGTTTTAGAGGAGGAAAATAAGAAAAAATTTTTTGAAGCAAAAAATATGGTAAAATATTTAATAACATAAGTAACATAATATTTCACCAATGTAAATGTAAACAGAACTCAACAGCATTAACAATCGTTATTCCTCCCAAATTTGAGGCGGGAGGAGTGCATCTTATAGTTTGAAAAATATGGTAATTATGTTGTTTTACCATTCCATCTTTGAATAGATATTCTTTTAAGTTCCTTTACAGTTATAGCAGCCTTGAACATTTTATACTTTGGATAATATTTTCTGAGTTCTTCCATTATGCTTTGGTCTCCTACGATATATCCTTTTAAAATTATTCAAGCTTAATGTAAGAAACTCAGTGTATTTACTCTGATTTTTCTCTGACAATATTCTCCTCTATTGTTTGGCCTTTCTCCCTCTGATCAGTGTGGGGACAAAGTGTTGCTTTCTATGTACTTTCTGAAAGCCTGAAGGGAGTGTGGGTGGAGTGGGTTGAGCTCCCTCAGGTGCCCAGCATGTCTACCCCCTGTGCACCCAGAGATCTGCACTCTCTCTTGAGAACCTGCTGAGTATTCTGTGCTAGGATCCCCTCCACCGTGCTGGGGGTGTATCATGACTCAGCATAGAACCCTGCTGGCAAGTGCAGCCTACTACTCGTGGTTAGTAAAAGTTCTTGTGCATCTAAGGGAGCTTTTGCTGGTTGGAATTCTTCCTTGGAATATCCTTTACTCACTCGGGTCTCCTTTAATGCATGAACACTTACTGTTCAATGTTTTTAAGATTTTGTTGGCGGCCTTTGTTTCCTCAGTTCTGCTTTTAAAAGGTTAGAAGCTGTGGATGCGAGTTTAGAAGTTGGGCTGTGATAAGCCGGAATCTTTTATTTCTTTCCCTGACTATGATTTTTCTGACTTTAGGTCATAAGTATGAAATCCTTTTTCAGTTTGGTAGCTGTTGGTGAATTTTTAAACTTTCTTTTAACCAATTTTTAAAAACTGTACTTACTAGGTTTTGGGGGAAGGAAATTTTGTGATTTGATTCATTTGACCATCTTTCCCCAGATGTAACAACTGTGGTTTTAGAAAGGTTTTTATTCATGTTGATGCTTGCAAAATTTTACTTAAATCACAAATATAAATATAACAGAAGCAATGAAGATGCAGTTCCTTTCACTACTGTAAGTGTCGTAACTGTCTTGCAAGATTTCAAATGACAGTACACCACCATATAGATGTTTATTGAAGTTTGGGTGTCATTGATTAAATTATTTTTCCTCCTAATGTTAAATGATTGTTCCTAAGAACAAGGCACATTTTAACAGATTTTCTTGATGTTGTTTTAGGTGAATTCAGCTCCCGATGGGCAGAGGACATGTTGTATTTGAGAGTGCTAGTGTGGTATGGTGGGAAGGTGTAGCTTTGGAGTCAAATTAACCAAGGTTCAAACCAATAATCATTCACAGGAAAACCATTTAGCTGTATGTTACCTCTTCCAGGTAAATCTGGAAGAGCTTTGCAGGTTGTGTTCATCTTACCTAAAAATACAGACCTTTTTGGTATTCTGAGATGCTATGTAGCTATAGATGGTTAAGAACAGAAGCATTCTTATAAACTAGGTTATAATTGCTCTACAGAGGTACAATAAAACATTCATACTATTTTCAAGTTTAAATCCCTTAATAATAATAAAGCTACTATTTGGTGATGAAAACTATGTTTTATCCTCTTCTTCATTTAATTAATTTCAAAGTACTGAAGAATTTGTATTTTCTGGTGGCGAGCCCTGAGGCTGACTGAGTACACATCTAAAAAGCCAAATAAATACATGAAATATAGCTGGTGGGGAGTCCACTAACCTCCAACAGTTACTGTAATTCAGAAAATCCTGAAATAATATTTATTTTTTGTTCTACATAAAGGGAGGATTTGCAAAGTAAATGAAGATTAACTGTTTAAAGCAATTAAAGAAAAAAGTAGCTACCTTAAAATAATTTAGAAGTATTTAGTTACTACAAACAATAAAGATATTAATAAAATCACAGTTATCTTTTGTGTAATTACTAATTAACAGATTAAGTTTTTAGTGAAGATGAATAAACTACAGTCCCTCCAGTTGAGACTCTCACGATACAGAAAGACTATCAGACTAAGCTCCCAAATGAGGTACGTATAAAGTGTTATGTGAATTCAAAGAGAGCAATACACAGTTTGTGGAGACTAATCTTAGTAATGACAATTAACATTTAAAGAATGCCAACTAAGTGACCAATCCTGGAAAACCTGGCTCTAGGAGGTTTATCCCCAAAGCTGATGAGAACTTGCCTGGCCTTCTGGATAGAGGTTGTCCAACACTGCAGCCTAGCACTAAGCATTGGTTCTCAGTTAATGGAACAAGAAATTCTACTGAATATTTATTCAGAAAGGAGGCCTTGCCTTCCTATTTTTTTTTTTACAGAAAGAAGAAAGAAAAGCTTAGACTATCTAAACTCTGCTTCTCTGACTTGTATTCTCCAAGTGCCAATATAGATATATACTTTTCTTGGAAATGGATAGAAATACCCTATCAAATTCAGGAATAGGGTTGGTTAGCTATTCTTGAATTTTTGTATATGTGAGGAACTTGTGAGCATCTTAGTTCCAACGAATGTGAACTGGATTCCTGTTTTGGGTTATTTATCCCAGGGCATGGAGGAGAATTACAGGTGAGCTTAGTCCTTAGGGAACTGTGGGGAATGAAAGAAGCTCTAGAAGAGGGATATATGACTTACTGACAGTCCAGGCATCACACTCAGATGAAAATATGATCTGTGAACATATAGAAAAGAAAGCAGTGGGTTCACCAAGTCGTGCCAAATAAGTTCACTTTTCTTTTTTTATTTTTGACAGAGATACTAGCTTGGTAGCTCAGAGGATTATACTAAACATGTGTATTCATATTTTAGAATTGCATTTGACTGTGTCTCTTAAACTTTTTTTAAAACAAAATCAAGAAAGGCAAAAAGGATGTCAGTACCAGGAGATGTATTCATAACTGGTCAAGGAATAATTGAATACTAAAGAAGGGTAATTACTGGATCATTATAACCTTGATATATGGTTCTAGATTCCTACCACATGGGCTGTGCCCTTGTCCTGGTAGTCAATAACTTACGAAGTTTTGTTTAGTGTCTACTTTGTGCTAGACACTGTGCTGAGTGCTAGAAAGATGCTGGCTTGCACATGCCAGGAGCTGTGCTCAACACTTTGTAATTGCATTCGATTCTCTCACTAACCTTATCAGGTAGGCATTCTTCTCTTCATTTTAGAGCTGAGAAAACAAAGTTGGGGAACTTAATTAGCTTGACCAAAGTTGGCCACATAAGTGGCAGTGCCCAAATACAAATCTTGGTCAGTCAATTCCTCTTCACTGTCCATTTTTAAATTAATGATTAGAACAAGAAAGTAAATCAATAGGAATAGAAAATGTATGTGGAAGAGATATTGATGTGGGAACATGCTAAACAACAGAATTAGTATCCAAAAGAATTTGAATAGGCTGGAGCAAATTTAATCAGAGAACATTTAACAGAGGTACCTGCGAGATCCTGAGCTGGGTTCTGAAGATCCAGCTGCACAGGGCAATGTGCCTTAGCAGCTGCACAAGCTCAGTGTTGTTCCCTGGTGTGACACAGCTGCCATAGAGTGAATGAAGTGAGTGCCACATCTGTACAAATCTAGAATTCCAAATAAGAGCTAGGTTATTGTGTTTTATTATGAAGCCTGCAAGTAGATCTGGGCAACGTACCTTTGAAGGGACATATACAGACTTAACCAGACTTGTGAAAAGACTCAGTACCAGTTTTTTAAAAATTGTTTTTGCACTGAGGAAATGGCAGTTTATATAAAAACAGCCCTTCTGTAGCTTATGTTCTTCTTACTGGAGAAGTAAAAACAAACAAATGAACAGGGGAAAGTATATTATGTCAGATAGTGATACCTGATGCAATAAAATAAAGCAGTGTGAGAGGAGAGAGAATAGGGTAAAGGCCATTTCAGACAAGTTTGTCAGGGAAGTCTCTCTGAAGAGCTGTCATTCGATCAGAGACTTGAGGTAGCTAAGGGAAGGTGTCATAAATGGAAGAAGGAAATTCTGTGCAGAAGAAAAGAGAGTACCAAGCTCTGAGGTGGGAGTTCACTTCACAGACTCTGGAAAGAACTCGAGGAAGCCCCCGTGCTATGTTGGCAGACAGTGATGCGGGAGGACAAGAAGGGCTGTGGCAGAGGTCAGGTGAAAAAAAGCATTTCAAGGACAAAGTAACCAACACAAGTAAGATGAGAACAGAAGACTCATTGTTGGATTTGTCAATGTGGATCTCATTGATGACTTTGTTGTTCCTCATGAGAATTAATCAAAAGAACCCGAAGCCATCTAACCTTGGGAAGAAAAGTCTTAGAGTAGTGCAGTTGTGGACCATCTGAAGACCTCCTGCAATCTCAAAGGACATGGAGACTTGGAATCTTCTTTTTCAGCACAAGATTGAAAACTGCTGATTTAGGGTTTCCTAGTCGACTTCAAATATTCACAAACTCCCTAACTGATGGGCTGATGAACAGAGCTAACAGCAGTCAGATTTCTGCTACATAGGAGATGGAACACTCAAATGCTTGGCGTCTTAAAAGTAGAATGAGTTATGACAGAAGTTAAGTTCTCTTCCATTGAAGCAGAGTCTGAATAATTACTAAAAAAGTGAATTATATGGAGAGAATCCAAACATCATACAGGATGGGAAGAGTTTTGTACTGAGTAAACTTCTAACCCTGAGGTTCCATCGTTCTGAAGGGCAACTTGTATCAAGCAGCAGAACCCTTGATACAAGTAGCCAGTGGAACACTAGCTTCCGTCAGCCTTTTCTATGTCTGACTTGATTTTGAAAATGTAGGAAAAAGACATTTCTGTTTTGTTGAGTCCCTGAATTAATTGAAGGAAGAGGAGAGAATTACAGTCTTACTGAATAATGGCAAAAGAAAAGAAAGCTTAGTAATTGAGAAAGTACTGCATCCGTGTTATCATGTTTGTATTATAACATATAAAGAAAATTCTGGAAGTCAATTCCCTTGCTGTTATTGGATTTATCATTATCATCATCATCATCATTATTATTAGATTAAGGCAAAAAGCACAAAGTCAGAATGAATACCTTGGATCTGTGAGCACATGAGATATTCCAAATTTTGTATCGCACAGTGAGTGTGCTGGGTTTCTCGTCCCTGGCCATAACATGTCCTGTGTGCTGCAGAGGCTGGGCTGTGGCCCTCCTCATTTGTTGAAGCATATACAGTGTTGTTGAGCTCACCACACAGCTGTGGGGGGAAAGCGTTGCTCACCCGAAGGTTATAGCCCCCCTTCTCTAAATTACTGTTTACTGATGTGGGAGAAAAGGACTCCTGGCATAGCTCAATAATTACTCTTGGCACAGCTCAATAATTAATGAAGTGTTAAAAAGACGCTGCTAAAGTTTGTGCATCTGCTATGGAGGGTATGAAAGTACAAGAAACCCGCCTGCGTCGCCAAGTCAAAGACACACATGGCCTTTCCTATCCTCTCAGGGGCGGACCCAGTGGGGAGTAAGCGCAAGTGAATGAGTTAGTGAAGGAGAGAAGGGAGTTCTTACTACCAAGCTGTTGCCACATTTCTGAGAACAGAGAAGCCAAGGTGGCAGAGTTGCAATTTCTCCGTTTCTTCTCTCCTGTGATTTATAGGTAGGTTCTTAAATTTGTGAAAAGAAATTTGTATGCAGAAACAACTGCTCTCCTCTGTCTATTGGTTTTAATACTTGTGAAATCAGCAGTTTAAAATAATTTGATGATGATAATGCTACAAGGACAAATGATTACTGCCACTATTGTGGTATTTATCTCCTGAAGTTTTAGGAGGTTGCAGGCTGGCATCTTGCCTAGTGAATGTTATCAATAGTGCATTTTTAGCTGCAAAATTAAAGGAAGGAATAAATATTATTTTTTCTGTCAAAGGACCCCATTTGGAAAAAGCCCAAGGATTAACTCTTTGTGCCTCAGTCTGATTTCACAGTGTGTCACCTCTCGCACTTGTCCTCATCAATCACTGACATAGGACCAGGCCTCAGACAGGCCTCTGGGCTTTCCCAGGAATCCCTGCTGCTTGGCTGGAAAGTCGGGTCCAGGCCAAGGGTTTCTGAAACACAGTTCAGGTACAAGCTGACTCTAGCTTCAGGCCAATTTCTTAAGCAAAGGGTCTTTACTAACATGTGGAAGAGAAAAGACTGTTGGGAGAATCAGTTCGTGTTGTTTCATTCACTCCCTTCCTTTACTGTCCCCTCCCCCATCCCTAAGTTATTTAAGTGCTAGTTTAGATTATAAAAAAGACATTTGACAAGTTCTGTTTTATTAACCCCACTCTAGATTGATTGACGGTAAGTTGAATATTGTTTTTTTTCTTTTTTTTCAATGTTGTGTATACACATTTCGTAACTGTCACAATGTCTCTATACGACAGCTAAGGGGAAGTATAGGGCAAGGAGTAAGCCTTGAGGAATTAAGGTGCAGACTGTCCTATTTTATTTCCCTCCTCTTTAATATGAAGCTGGTTACAGGCACATTTTTTTAAAGCTCTCAGCAGGAATTGCAAAGTTTTCCCGGTCATCACCTAGCAACAAAACCCAGCAAAACATTCTCAAAGCAGTTTTGCAATGCAACCATCACTGACTGGCAGAACTGACCTGTGGAAGGCTGAATTTGCTACAGAGTGGAATTGAATTCTTTCTTCTTTATTCAAGTAGAATGCTGAGATGTGCAGTCTGGATCCTGCTCGAACCAAATTAATGTACATTAAAGAATAAACCATAATGCCCATTGTGAATAGGAGGTCAGAAGGATTCAAGAGAATTTGATGATGGGCCAGTTCTTATTGAAACTATTTAAATTGAAATTTTAAAGTAGTTGTTTTAAATAAAGCAATTAGAGATTGATATAACTATGCCTTTTTAAAATAAAATATTCTGAGGATCTTTAGGTAGTATAAGAAATCTTAAGTCTGTTGGGTAATAAGTTCAGAACTCAACTGAAGATCACTTAGCCTCTTCCCCTAGAATAATGGTAAAAATTCCCCTTAAGAAGGAGAGGGAATCTTCTTTGTCTGGCTTTGACTTTTCCTCAGAGTTAGCAGCTGGCCATAATGTCTATTATCATTAAGAAAATATGCTACTCTGGAACTTGGTTATAATATCCTTCTGAAGGTCCATGACATGGGGCTTATTCCTTAGAGGTAAAAGAATCTTACAAGATCCTTTTGCTTTGTCATGTACCATAGAACCAAAAGACTGGCTGCAAACACATCTTACTTCAATTATTTTTTTCTGTAGTAGCCATATGTGGAGACTCAGGTATATCAAGTCAAATGATCTAGGCACTTGGATCTTGATTTTTATTACACAAAATAACTATTTTTAATAACATAGATAGGGCTCACTAAGTTCATACCTCTCTAATAGAGGAGGTTTTTTTCGTTCAGTGCTTCAGGCAGCTAGCAAAAGGATTTGTTGAGTGGGGCTGAATCTCCACTCTCCAATAAGTCAACACAGTTTGCTCCACCTATGTGCAATATATGGGTGAAGGATGCAGAGTGTGTTTTTATCTCAGACTTCAGCTCTTGGTCACTGAGGAATGAGTGAGACTAGTAACTTGTGGTGGGGAAATAGTAATACAGTTTAGAGTCTCTTCTGGGTGTCCCATATTCCCATTGTTGCGTGGGGTGCCAACTCTGCTTTATATCCATTATTGCTGATGATGTGATTGCTCTAAACATTTGCCTATATCCTTGCACAAAATGCAGCTTTCAAGTACTGAGTCCTTCTCTGCTGATTTGTGTAAAAGACTTTGCTTCCCTCTATTAGGCTCTGTAAAATGTTGGCTGTCCACTTTATTTGTCTCCCTCTGTTAGGTTGAACTCTCCTTGACAACTTTTTATGTCTTCGGCAGCTGTGGGAGAAATGTTCTAAGTCCTCCTCATTCAAAGTATGGGCTGAAGTGCATCGACATCACTTGGGGACTTGTTACAAATGTAGAATCTCAGACTCCACCCAAGAGCTACTGAATTAGAATTTGCATTTTAACAAGCTATACAGGTGATTCACATGCACATCGAGGTTTGCAGAACACTGCAAATCTTTTTGGTTCAATGATTTGCTTCCTGTTTGGAGTTCTAGCTGAAAATGGATCTTCCTATTGACATTTTCTCTAAAACAACATTAAACACTCCACACTCTCAACATTACTGAGGTGAAATTAGAGGATGAGTCATACCAGCCACAAAGAGACTTGAAGAAGGATGGAGTATCCACACATCTCTGTTAACTGGTGGTCACAGATAGGACAACCGCGGTGTTTCCACACGATCCAGTAGACTATCAGATGGTTTTCTCTACTCTGTACATCTTGTTGTTACCCATTTTAAGGAAGTCTATGTTTTTGTCTTATGTTGTAGTTATATTTTATACATGATAACTCTCCTGTTAGATGAAAAACTTCTAGAGGATGTATATGCAGGGTGGGGAAAAAGAAGATTTACAATTGTTTGTATGGAAAATAATACAATAATTAATAAATAATAATGTAAGAATAAACTCTGTTTCTTGTACTCACAACTATAAACCTACTTTTGCCCCACTCTGTATGTATGTCCTTAAATATAAGTACTTGTATTTACACTTTTTACATTCTTAGCTCAGGGCCATTATCAAAATAGAAGCTCAGCAAATGATGGTTGCATTGAATTGGTAACATTGCCTGTTGATGTGGTATGTTTAAAAGGGTCATGACATTGCTCTTTCTTTGGAAAATGAGTAGGAACTTGATAATGACCTAACAAAGCACTAGGGGGGAAAGTCTTAGCAACTCTAGACATTTGCATCATACTGTGTAAACAGTACAGTCTGGTCCAGATTGGTCCTATTACCAAATAGACCAGGTCCTCAATTTTGAAAGATACCATGATTTGGGGGGCATTATTTTGATTTAGGATACCCAAGGCTAGATGTTCATTCGAAATGGTCCCAAAGAAGGATGAACCTCTAAGCATGGAGGGGATATTATTTTAATGTTTTTCATGAATCTATTAATCCTTCTGTTAAGAGGTGAGAAAACCCAGAGTTGGAACCTGGGGCTATAAGGAAAGGGTTTGCGACATGTGAAGATTGGTGTTTGGGAAAGAATTTTATTTGTGCTGAAAATTGAAGAATGTATTGTACTTCTTTCATATTAGTTATCAAAAGTATGTAGATCTTTTAGTAGAATTGTTGATTGTCGAAAAGCCAATTCAACTCAGACTTTCCAATTCCTGGTTTACCCAATAGATTATACAGATGAAGTGCCAACATTTCAAGAGTATGACATAACCTATTTATAATTATATGAAGTTTTACCAGGTTTGTGAAGGGTGGTATGACCATCACTCAGTCACATTGCCCTCACACTCAGGTTTATGTGGTTCACTGGCATTTTGAATTGGTAGTAGAAAAACTGGAAATGAGAATTCTGCCATGTGCAATATTAAGAAACTACATTGGAGAAAAGAGGCAGACAATTTAGTAAGATGACATTTAAAGGTTTATACAAATTACTGCATACATCATTAAAAAAAAGCAGATGGCCAGATGGAATTTTAATCCTGGTTTCATGGAGAGTAAGTTTCTCTTACAGAAAGGGTTGTAGTTACAAAAAGGTATAGTTAGTAAAGAGTAAAACCTGCACAAGTTTCAGCAACACAAAATTTAATTTATAGCTTAAGGCAAATTTGTCACTTAATTAGTAATTGTGACATAGGTAAAGGGGAAGACAGCTGCTTTTCTGGGCATTTTATGCCTCACTGGTCCCCGGTAGCCAGATGGCATTGTTATTGCTGATGGATGAACTAGAGAAGATGTGGGAGAGGATACACCCCCACCCAACTCCTTGCAATAACAAACTTAGATTAGAAATCCCACAAGGAGCAAGCTTTCTCCAGTGTTCACCCAGGACAGTTTGGAATGGGAACAATGGTAGAGCTGAACGAATGATTTGCCTTATACTTTCCTTACAACTTGTCTGAGAAGACCCTGAAGTTGGTAGGCACCAGCCTTCTTTTGTTTAGAACTCCCCCCAATACAGTTATTCAGTAATATTGTACATGTTTTTAAAAACTGAAAGAAATCCCATTTATATGTCTAATATTTTAGAGTTTTCCATTTGCTTTTTTATATTCATTATTTGCTGAACATTTACAATAGCTTTGTGGAGTAAAACAGACTGAGATTATTATTTCCATTTGTTAGATTGAAAAACTGAGGTTCAGAAGAGTGAACAAAATTAATCAAAATCTGCAAGCCAATTACAAACCTAGGACTAAAATCTAGTGTCCAGGTTCCCACAGTCAGACTTCTTCCAACTAATACTAACATAAATGGGTAACAATAGATGAAAGGATGACCAATCTCCTTGGTAACCAGAGAAATACATATTACCATATCAAAATTTTTATTGTTACTTTGGTAAAAATTAAGAGAATTAATACTCACTGTTAGTAGATATATAGAGAAGCACACTGTTGGTGTTTGGGTAGTAGGTCCAGCTGAAGAAAATGTCATACTTCTTAACATAGCAATTTCACTTCTAGTAATCTACCTACAGAAAAACTCACATTTGTGCATAAAGATGTGTGTGTGATGATGTTGATTGTTTGTATTAATAAAAAACTGTAAACAACTTTATAGTCCTAAATTTGGGAGTTATCAGATGAATATGACATATCTATATTATGAAATACAATGAAGTCATTTTAGAAAGGACAGATAAACATGTACTGATACAGAATATTTCCCAGCACATTGATAAATAAATGGAGCAA
The DNA here is from genome assembly GCF_004126475.2 of Phyllostomus discolor. Lineage (NCBI taxonomy): Eukaryota > Metazoa > Chordata > Mammalia > Chiroptera > Phyllostomidae > Phyllostomus > Phyllostomus discolor. The sequence continues at coordinate 42,993,635 of NC_040904.2, read as the reverse complement.
ATTTTACAACAATAAGAACCATTTAATTTCCTTTTTAAAAAATGATATATGTACATACACATATATAAAATAATACATAAGCATAGGAAAAGGGTCTGTGAGAGCACAGACCAAATGAAAACAGTGGTTACCTCTGGCAAGAAATGTGATATTTGTGGGGTGGGCAGATAAAGAAGAAATTTTACACTTAGTCACTATATTTCTCTATTATTTGACTCTTTTACAAGAATTTATTTATGAATTATTATAAAATTAAAAATGTTTAAAACAAAAAGCTAACCTCCCCAGAGAGGCCTCCATTCCTTGCATCCTAGAGAGCGGCCTCTCCTGCGTTGTCTGATCACTAGAGCCATCCCCGGGCCCAGCTGGAGCTCAGCAAGATGTCTCCAACCTGCATCTCCAGTATCGGTAGGCAATGCCGACTTTTCAAGATTGTCTAGATTTTTTATCATAGCTCTATGATGGATCTTTACCAACCCAGATACACAATGCCATGCTGGGTTTTTTAACTTTTGCTAGGCCAGTGGTTTCAAAATGCTCTTGACAACAAATACTATATTTGTAAGCCTAATGCACAAGAAGGCAAAAGTGGAGCTTTTTCTAGTGAGGGTGAGGGTGGTGGGGGCTTCTTCTCAACATCATCACTTCTCTCCACTGAACTAACTCCCAAAACTGTCTCTAAAAAACTCCCTGGCTTTCACAGAGCAGTTTGAAAATCACTAATATTAGCCAACTTATAAAGAAATAGGAATCTTATAGGAAACTTATAAAGAAATAGTGAAGTGAAGTGATTTGGCTGACATTACACAGATGCTACATGTGAGCTAGTCTTTAAGTCCATATATTCAATTCGATTGGCTTTCCCCAAATGGTGGTTCACCTTTTAGGCAATTCTAGTTAGATTTAGCTTTTTAGACTTTTTCAAAAACAGAGAGCAAATATCTACAAATATCTCATTACTCTTCTTTCTTTTTCCTAATATATTTCATCTTTGCTTTTTCCCTGGTCATTTTTTTTTCTATTCTGATCTTATTGAGGTGATTCCTTGCAGAGATCATGAGATTTGAGTATCTATGATCTCACCTGAATCTCATTAGTGTTGAGCAGAGGAGGGTTAAAAGTTTTTGAGTTCCTGTTAATAATGTGCTAGTGGAACATGTTATCCCAGTTGAGACACTGCTTAGAATCTGTTCACTAATAGCGGGCTTAACACACACACACACACACACACCCCTACCACTGCAAGCATTGGTGACTGTTTCTATCAAGTCTTATTCTTTCAGACTAAAGAAAAATAAATTTCTTATGTTCTAGTTTTTACAACCTTTTATAAATGTAAGAATAGGATGTGTGTGTGTAGGTGTGTATAACTCTCAAGCACCCTCTTTAACATCTTATTTGCTGTATCTCAAAGAGCTCTGCTGGGTAAATACTACAAAGCAAAGTTTAGTTTCTTTGTCCTATTTTACTTTGGGAGATGAGGCGGTAAGACTCATTATCGTTGTAACCTGTACCATTTTGTAATATTCTGATGGTGTTCATACCATTCCACATTGAGCCATAATGATCCATTACTTAACACCGAGAGCAGGGTCATGGAAAACCTGTCAGCACTGAAACCTCCTCACTGTCCTAGTGTTGGTGAGTGGAGCTAATGAGCCTTCAACTAGATGAGCTGATTAGGCCATTCTCATCCATAGTTAATAATGATCACCCCCGTTGGAACTATGGCTAATTCACAGACTTACAGTCATGCCTTCAACTTATTTTCCATTTGATAAGTAAATAATTTAACAATGTCCTTAAACATCATAAGTTTTTTTTACCAATTAGAATAATGAAAATTCTAAGAGCAAGATTTGATCTGTATCAAATATAATAGAATGCTTCATTAACTGTGGTTGGCTTGGCTAAAATAAGTTAATCTCTTTAAGACAAGAATGCTGAGTAACATTAGCTTTGTTATATAAATCCCAGTTTTATTGAGATATAGTTGATATACAGCACTGTATAAGTTAAGGTGCGTAGCATAATGACTTAACTTACATGTATTGTGAAATGATTACCATATACATTTTAATGTCATTATTATAATCATCATTATGATATGTTAAGGGATTTTGCTAGTCTTTGGGAGCAAAGGATGGAACCAAGAATGGCATGTGCTGTAGTGGATACAGGGCCAAGAGATAAAGGCTAATTTCAGCAAGTGTTGGACACTTGCCTTTCTTGGACCCAGTTTCCTAATCTATGAAATAATGGGCTTTGACTAGATCAATTTTACTTAATGTGTATTATCTGATCCTGTGAGAATTCATAAAGGAAATAATGAGAAACTGGGACTACATTTGGTATTTCAAAAAGTCTAAACAAAATCTCATGTTTATATTAGATGAGGCCCTATGAGTAAACTGGAGCATCAGCCATCTAATTAACTATATAACTTCATTAATTTTAAATATTGTAGACAGCTATTGCTCATTACTCTATATTATAGTTTTTATGAATAAAGGTAAGGAAGCAATCCATTGCTTCATAAATAAAACCTGCCAGGAAGAAAAATTCAAAACAAAAAACTCTTATGGGATGTTTGTTGGTAGTGAAAATTTGGGCACCCCTGGTCTAAAAGATCCTTTGGCATGTTCTAAGGGGACCCCTGATGATCCCTGACTTCTAGTATTTATGCCCTTATGGAATCCCTTGCCTTTGCCTGGATTTGACTCCCTTCTGATAGACAGAATATGGCAGTAGGGAAGGGATGTCACTTCTGAGATGAGGTTATATAAAGATTGTGGTTTCCATCTTGGGGGAATCTCTTTTGTATCATTCACTCTGGGGAAAGCCAGCCGCCATACCATGAGGAACCTTGTGCAGGGACCCACATGAGTGAGTTTGGAAGCAGGTCTTTAAGGCCTGCCAAAGCCACAGGAGTGAGCTGGGAAGCAGATCCTCCTGTAGTTGAGCCCAGAGATGCTGGTAGCCTCACTTGACCCCTTGATTGCAGCCTCAGGATAGACCTTGAGCCAGAACTGTTCAGCTAAGCCACTCCCAGATTCCTGATTTACAGAATCTGAGATAACAAATGTCTGTTGTTTCCAGTCTGTAAGTTTAGGATATTCTGTTATCTAACAATAGGTAGCTAATATGAAGTTTACACATCTTCATGTTTTAATTTCCAAATACCTTTAAAGAGCCTTTAAACCTAATAAGGGAGACAGATAATGCAAAAAGCAATGGTCACTACTAAAAGTGGGGAAAGTGAAGGAGGACAAACAAGAACAGGGAATTTCAGACAAGCGGAGGGAACTGCTGTCCTTGAGCACCACAATGTACTTCCTTGCTTTGAAGAACTTGAATGAGTACACTAACCTATCACTATCCTTTGCAAAGGGTGAGAGTTGTTTTTACTTCTGAGGTAGGGATTGTGGTGGTTGTCTAAGAGCCTCTGCCTTTCTGCGTCTCCCAAACTTTGACCTGCAAGTTTCTTGTTAAGTTTTCCTTCAAGGGGCACCAGCATCACCCCTCAGTTTTTGTGGAAAAGCCATGCTTTTACTAAGTATTAGCTATGTTTTCTGTATTGTTAGTATGAGCATTACAAGAGATGAGAGGGGAAGAGCAGAAGCAGGAAAATTTTCTGAAATTAAAACAGAAGTCTCTATTTCTTTAACTTTTAAATTATGTTTATTATGAGTTATTGGCCTTTATTAAGAAAATGAATGAAGGAGTAGAAAGAAAGAATAAAAGGAGTTTTTTTTTTTAAGTGAAAGAAAGGAAACATAAACAGAAGCGGGAAGATTTTAAGTCAGGATGGCTCAGTAGGTTTCTACTTCAACTCATCTTACTCCAAATACAGAGCAATGGTAGAATAAATGTGAAAATAGAAAACCAAAGAGAGATGGTATACTGATCAAAACTCAAGTAAATATCACAGCAGACCTATGTGGATGATTAGACCTTTGTGGAGTCCCCCAAAACCTGGGGACTCCAGACCTAGGAGCAGACCGTGGTATCTATCACTCAGGCTCCCAGTTTTAGCTCAGGGACTGGAATGGGGTAGTCCCCTGCTGATCATTGCCTGGAGCTCTGGCTTTAACCAGTGTCAGGCTCCAGCAAGGAGGAGAGGGATGGTTTAGCAAGAGGACGATGACACAGATGAAATCCACAGCCTTGTTTATTTCTCCCTCCCTTCACTTCTCTTTAAAAGTAAATAAAATCTTTTTAAAAAGCTTCCCTCTGAGTATCAAAAATGATAATTAAAATGAATTTATACCTGGACAAATCATAATAAAACTTCAGACTCTCAAGGATTAAAGAGAACTCTCTTAAAAGTTATCAGAGAGGAAAGGTAAATTATCTACTAAAGGTCAACTTCTCTAGACCAACCTAAGCCCTTTCAGAAACAATTTATGATAAAAAAACAATGAAATAATATCTTCAAAGTGGTGAAGGAAAATAACTATTATGTTATACATTTATTTTCTATTAAAATTCAGAAGTGAGAGCAAAATTAAATCATGTTCATACATGAAAGTCCAAGAGAACTTACTATCTTTACTAAAGAATCTGATAAAATATGTGCTTCCATAAAAGGAAAAGGGAATTCAAAGAGAAAGCTTGGGTTACAAAAAAGAACAGTAAATGGAGACATTAGTTAAAACACATTTATAAATTTAACAGCTAGAGTAAGTAAAAAATAGGACACAACAAAAAACCCTAAATGTATAAAACTAAAATTCAAGAATAAAAAGTTGAAGGTGTTGTTCTATAGTCAGCACACTAAAGAACACAGTGTTTGGGAAAAGTGCAAAACAGAATACATTCCGTAATTGTTATAAAATTTTATATTTAAATGTGCATGCTAAAAAACTAAGGGTAATGACTAAAGTAATATAAACATAATGTCTGGCTTTAAAATGAGTAGAAATAAAAAAAGAAATATTAGTTTAACAGAAAGCAGAAATGAAGGAAAAAGGAAGTAAAAGAATAGTAAATAGAAAACACAAAATAAGATGATAGAAATAAGCCCAAATACATCAGTAATCATAGTGAGAAGTAGTGGATTAAACTCCCATGAATTATTAGAGTGGATTGAAATAAGAACCCAGCCACATGATCCTTAAGGAATACACCTAAAACAAGTTTCACAGATATGTTGAAGTTAAACAGTAAACCATGCAAAAACCAGCCAAAAGCTACTATAATAATAATGCCAGAAGAAACAGAATTTAAGGCAAGAGCATTAATTGAAATAAGGAGGAAAAATTGCAAACAATAAATGGAAAAATTCAGCCATTTGGGAACAACCCTCATTCAGAGAGGGAGATTTACCTTATCTTGATTAGAAACTGATGAATCACGTGGGCTAAAAAATACTTCAAATGGTACAATTAACATTTTCTTTAATATAGAAACAGACCCTGCACCTAACAAAAATTCGTTATTTTCTAAGCATTCATCTTTATGAGATATATTTTTCTATTTTGATTATATCCTACATAACCTACTAGATGGCAAATTTTATAAATGTTTTGAGTACTTTAAAAATAGACTAATCCAGAAAAACTGATCAAGAAAATGAAAGAGTAGAGGTATAAATTAAAACAATACTGAGGACAAAGGAGGAGATATAATTACAGATTGAGTTACAAGAAAACCTTGTGACTAGTATGAAGAGCTTTAAATCAACTTTGAAGTCTTAAATGAAGGCAGTGAATTTTTAGAAAAATGTAAATTTACCAGGATTGATTCAAGTATAAATGAAAAATTAAATAATTCAATAACTCTTAAAGACATTGAACTGGTCATGGAAATCTCCAATTCTCAAACTTCTCATATGTACTTAATTGCAAATTCACCAGGCTTTGATAATTTTCCTTGGGATTTATTAAACATTCAAATAGAAGATAGCCATTACACTATAAGATTTCTGCGTTATGACTGGTAGGCAATTACATAATAGAATCTATTATCAATGGTGAAAATTTAGGAGCCCCTATGCTAACACTGATTTCTCAGGTCTCCTGAATTACTTATTGCATTCATGATTTCTTCCCCATTTCTTTGTAAAAATCTCTAAATTTTCTAAAACACATTCAACCATAAACGTCTGTTAGTAATATAACCTGTTACCACTGAGCAACTGGGGATGACCCTTTTACAAGAAAATGTTAAGCATCAGCTTAAAGGGAAATATTTTTGACTAGGCCTCCTATAGATCCCAGTATTCAATGTTGATTTTATCTTCAATGTGAGGACAAACTGTTTAACACCACCAACAAAAAAATCAGATTATAAGAATTTAGCCATGTGTCCATTTTTTGGATGTTTTTCTAATCACTAATAAAAAATTATTTGCACATCAATTTCCAGAATTATGTGTTAGGTTTTGTGAATATGCAGCAAAATCCATTTTGAAATCAATCTGATATCCACTTTTCCCTTAAGTGTTTGCATCATGATTATTTGTATGTTAAAAATTACTCTGGTAGTGTGGCAGAAGTCTGTCTCCAGGCTGCCTTGGGTACTTTATTATGATGAAGGAGGAGCATGGTGGTTTGGCATCATAAGAAAATGGCATAAAGAAAAATCACCATGAATGTAGTGGAGTTCCTAGGAGTTATTAAAAAGAAGGGTGATCCCGTCCTTCCCACATTTTCCTAGGTGTAACATTAATAATCTGATTTCCAGTTCTATGTAAATAGGAAATATGGAATTGGAAAGCATACAATTAGTAATTTTTACAGGTATGCTTTTGACTGTGTTTAGTCTGAATAAAAGCAAAGAGTATGTATTGAATCATTCAAAAGGGACTGGAAATTGCATACTTCAAGCACACCTTTCAATGGTCTACTTTTGTCATTTTGGTATTAACAAAAGCTCTAGGGATGCTGGCAGTTGTACCTACCTACTTTCTTGGGAAGAAAATCTAAAATGAAAAGTCTCAACAAAAGACTATAAGATGGAAAGAGACTGTTGTGAAGGAAATGTCCTGGATTTCTCTCTCTCTCTCCCTCTCTCTCTCTCTATCATCTGTTGCCAAGGAGCTCAGAACCTAGCTTACACAAAATCTTTCCTGGATATATTGCTGCTAATAACCCTAATTGCAAGTTAGGTAAGACATGCAAATCTATCTTTTTTTGACATCATGAACACTCAAGGGGATAGAAGCTGAAATTAAAAATGAAATGCTGTGACTGGATAAAACAAATAAAGCATATATATTTTTAGGTGATGGATATGCATGATGAAGGTAAAAATAAAATGAATGGGTCACCTAAAGTGGAATAGATGAAAGAATACTTTAGAGTTCATAAGAAGTTTTCCTTGCAAAAAGATCAAACAATAGTTGAAAGCGTATTTAAAAGCTGCATTGTAGTAGAACTTCTATTCTAAAATTCTTCTTTAGCTATTCCATTTGAGAACACACATTAGCTGTTAGGTTAGCATCAAATATGGAAATGTCAAAATGACCATGGTCTCAGTAAGGATGAAAGGGAAAACAGCGACTTGTTGTAAAAACACATCGTTAACTATATTTGCACCTCTGGTTCATTGACCTTGAGAATATAGGTCTTTTTTCTTTACCATCACAGACAGTTCCACCTTCTGGGAGAATGAACCACTAATGTTTGGTGAGGTGTGTCTGGGAGTGTTTCTTTGAAGACATTATGCCCCATTGTCTGAGGTCCTAATTGGATCCATCTCAGTCTTTCTCAGATTATCCTGGATATCTTTTAGAAAATAGATTTCCTTTTAAACAACAGTAGCATAAGACAACCACGACAAAACAAACATGTTAAGAAGGACTCATTTTAAAGATTTTGGTAACTATGGGCTAATTTCTCAGAAACCATCTAATTACTTTTTCTTTAAAGAGACAAGGTAGGACAATCAGTCAACTTAACACTGATTTGAGTAAACCTAGAGTTTGTTTCCCCCAGCTGCTTAATATAGATTAACAGGACATAATATGAATATTTTTCTTGGATAAATTATGTTGGGTTATATGACATATCAAAAAAACTTCTAGGTTGATATCTGACGATATATCCACGTCTGGAATCTTCTCTGTGGGCCCCACACTCTGCTCCCTGACCATGTGTTCAGCATCCGGGGCAGAAAATTAACCTTTGCTTCTCCTGAACACAGCTTTATATTGTATTAATCAAAATACTAATTTGTTCATTATAAGCTCCCTGATGGGAAGGGCTATATTTATTTCTAAAATTGTATTTTCAGTGAGTTTAAAAAAAGTGAGCTTCGGATACTGATATCTTGTTATACTACAATGCCAAATGCATCTCTCATTCTTTTCCATCTTGTACTTCTACACCCCTTCCCTGTTGATTTTGCTCTTCAGCAATAGACGAACAAGGCCATCAATCAACACCATCAACTCATCATCAGTCCCATTTCTTCCCTGTCACCGCTCCACTTCTCTGGTATTTTTATTCATAGGAAGCGATAAGAAATCCAAGACTTTAAAAAAGCATTTAAAAGTAGCAGTAATTTATTCATAACTCAGACTCTGGGTTCCTTTATTTTAAAATGTGAACCTCACTTTCTGGAACACACACTTCATGATAGACATGTCACTTCCTTAAGTTGTATTCTAAGAAAAACTATACCTGTTTTAGTTGGCCCTCCCTTCCCTGGCTGATTTGAGGGTTTCTCCACATACCTGTGATGAAGTGACATGACAGAAGCTTTCCAGGAATGCTGTTGTTTTCTGTGTATGTAACAGGTTTTTTCTAGGGCAATTTTAAAGGGTGTTGAGTGAAAATAAGAAGAAGAAATCAAATAACTTGGGAATAAAAACAACCATTTATTGAGTACCTTGCTTTGTATCAGACGCTTCATATACAGTTTTCCATTTAACCCTAATAGTAGCCTTATAAAGTAGGTATTATTACCTTATTTCCTAGCTCAAGGATGGGAGGCAGAGAAAGATTCAGTAACATACAAAAGAGTTGGGATTTAAGCCCAGGTGTATCTGACTTTGGAGCCCATGTTCATTCCATGTGACAGACTTATTAGCAAGAAGGCAGTGACACATTTTATATTTATCAACGGGGGAGTCATGTGGATCAGCCCATTCTCTCATTGGATCCTGTTTCTGCTAAAAAGTCGGCAAGGAGAGAAACAATAATTTAGTCAGCTCAGTTATGAAAAGGGATCAGTGTACTATCATCCAAAATATTTACATAATTACATCTAGAACATAAATATACAATACTTCTTCAGAGCCTTTTTTCCTTTTTATTGATTTTTTGGGGTGACACTGGTTAACAAAATTATATAGGTTTCAGGTGCACAATTCTACAACACATCATCTATACACTGTATTGTGTGTTCACCACCCCAAGTCAAGTCTCGGTCCATCACTATTTATCCCCCTATACCTGCCTGCTTCCACCTCTCTCCAACTTCCCTACCTCCAGTAATCACCATCCCGTTGTCCAGGTCCATGAGTCCTCCCTTCCTTCCTTCCTTCCTTCCTTCCTTCCTTCCTTCCTTCCTTCCTTCCTTCCTTCCTTCCTTCCTTCCTTCCTTCCTCTCTTCCTCTTTCCCTTTTCGCTCAATCCCACCTCCTCCACCCCCAATAGCTCTGTGTTCCTCTGTTTTTTCCCTCCTCCTTCTCTCCCCCTTCCTCTTCCTCCTCCCCCTTCTTCTAACAGGCCTTTTACCATTTCTTATAATACTGATTTGGTGGTAACAAACTCCTTTAGTTTTTTCTTGTCAGGAAAGCTTTTATTTCTCCTTCAATTTTAAATGATAGCCCTACTAGGTAAAGTAGTCTTGATTTTAGGTCCTTGCTTTTCATCACTTTGGATATTTCATGCCAGTCCCTTCTGGAATGAAATATTTCTGTTGAAAAATCAGCTGACAGTCTTATGAGAGTTCCTTTGTAAGTAACTAACTGTCTTTCTCTTATGACTTTTAAGATTCTCTCTTTGTCTTTAACCTTTGCCATTTTAATCATGATGTGTCTTGGTGTGGGCCTCTTTGGGTCCATCTTGTTCCGGACTTTGTGCTTCCTGGACTTGTGTGTCTTTTTTTAAGGTACATTTTATTGACAATGCTATTACAGTTGTCCCAATTTTTCCCCCTTTGTCTGCCTCTGCCTGGTACCACCTTTCCCTCCAGTAATCCTCCCCTTAGTTCACGTCCATGGGTTGGGCATATAAGTTCTTTGGCTTCTCCATTTCCTATACTATTCTTAACATTCCCCTGTCTATTTTATACCTACCAATTATGCTTCTTATTCCCTTCACCTTTTTCCCCACTCTCTCCCCCTCCCAGCTGATAACCTTCCAAATGATCTCCATATCTATGATTCTGTTCCTGTTCTGGTTGTTTGCTTAGTTTGTTTGTTTAGGTTTTATTGAGGATAATTGTGAAATTGTTGCCTTTTTTAATGTTCACAGTTTTGATCTTTTTTTTTCTTAAATAAGTCCCTTTAACATTTCATGTAATAATGGCTTTGGTGATGATGAATTCCATCAACTTTACCTTGTCTGGGAAGCACTTTATCTGTCCTTCCATTCTAAAAGATGGCTTTGCTGGATAGAGTAATTTAGGTTGCAGGTCCTTGCTTTTCATGACTTGGAATACTTCTTTCCAGTCCCTTCTTGCCTGCAAAGTTTCTTTTGAGAAGTCTGCTGAGAGTCTTATGGGAACTCCTTTGTAGGTAACTGTCTCCTTTTCTCTTGCTGCTTTTCAGATTCTCTCCTTCTATTTAACCTTGGGTAATGTAATTATGATGTGCCTTGGTGTGTAATTCCTTCGGTCCCACACCTTTGGGACTCTCTGAGCTTCCTGGACTTCCTGGAAGTCTATTTCCTTTGCCAGATTAGGGAAGTTTTCCTTTATTATTTGTTCAAATCAGTTTTTAATTTCTTGCTCTTCCTCTTCTCCTTCTGGCACTCCTATGACTTGGATGTTGACACATTTGGAGATGTCTCAGAGTTTTATTGAAGACTTGTGTTTTTGAATTCTTGTTTCTTCTTTCTGTTCTTGTCAAATGTTTATATCTTATGTTCCAAATTGTTGATTTGAATCCGGCTTCCTTCTCTTCACTGTGGACTCCCTGTAGATTTTTTTTTCATTTCATTTAGTGTAAACTTCATTTCTTCCTTCATGTTGTTGTTGTACTCGATGAGTTCTTTGACTCTCTCAATCACCAGTGTTTTGAACTCTGCATGATAGGTTGGCTATCTCTGTTTCATTTAGTTTTTTTCTGGAGTTTTGTTCTCTTTTTTCATTTGGGCTAATTTCTTTGTCTCCCCAATTTGGCAGCTTCTCCGTGTTTGTTTCTGTGTATTAGGTAGAGCTTTTTTGACTGTAGAAGGCACCAAAAAATTGTGTGGGGTAGAGCCTTAGGTAATCTCCAGGGTGGAGCAACCTACTTTACTACTTTGTGGTTCTGTGTGGAGGGAAAGATCAGAGAGGGGACTGTGCCACTGCCTGGCTTCTGGGGGTTTGCCCAATACTCACCCCATTTTCAGTCACTTCACCCACTCCTCATATGTGACTGGCATCTTTCCAGTTCTTGCTCTGGTGTTGAATCCCAGAGTGGGTGGTTTTGCATATGTTTTAAGACTGTACAGGCCCTTTAGGCAAAGTTTCCTGAAAATCTGTCAGTTTCATCCACTGCCCCAACCCCCATTGGGTTTTACAGCCAGAAGTTATGGGGATTTGTCTTCCTAGCACTGGAACCCTGGGCTATGTGGTCTGGCCTGGGACTGGGATTGCTCGCTCTCAAGTTATCCCTCCCAATTTTTATTCACCACACGTGAATGTGGGGCCATCTGTGCCCATTCCACCACCACAGCCGCCTCTCTATGCCACACCGTGTGTCCATGCCTCTCCACCCAATTTCTGTGTCTCCGCCCCCCCTACCCATCTGGATGACTGTGGCTTCTTTAAATACTTTGTTGTCAGACTTTCATGCAGTTCAATTTTCTGATAGTTCTGGGTGTTATTTGTTTTTGAGATTTAGTTGTAATTCTTTTTGTGGCTGCTGGAGGAGGTGAAGCATGGCTTCCATCTTGACTGGAAGTCTGTACTTGTGTATTTTCTTCACTCACCAGGTTAGGGAAGTTTTTGATTATTATTTTTTTCAAATAGGTTCTTGATCCCTTGCTATCTCTCTTCTTCTGGTACTTTTATGATGAGGATGCTTCATGTTGTCCCAAAGGTCCCTTAAATTATCCTAATTTTTAAAAATTCTTTTTTTCTTTTTGCTGCTCTGATTAGGTGTTTTTTTCTACCTTGTCTTCCAAATTGCTGATTTGATCCTCTGCTTCATCCAACCTACTATTTATTCCTTCATGTATTCTTCATTTCAGATATTGTATTCTTCATTTTTGATTGCCCTTTTTTACAGTTTTTATGTCTTTTTTCATGCTGTTAAGCATCCTTATAACCATTACTTTGAACTCCATATCTGATAAATTGTTTACCTCCATTTCATTTAGCTCTTTTTCTGGAGATTTCTTTTATTTTTCATTTGGAGCCTGTTTCTTTGTCTTCCCATTTTGACTGCCTCTTTGTATTTGTTTTTATGTATTAGCTAGATCTGCTATGACTCCTAGTCTTTGCAGAGTGGCCTTATATGGTAGGTGTCCTATGGAGTCCAGTGGTGCAGTCTCCTTGATCACCTCAGCTGGGTGCTCCAGGAATGTCTTTTGTGTGGGTTATGTGGTCCTTCCTGTTATTATTGAGCCTTGATTTCTGTTGGCCCTTTTGTGCATGGAATTGTCCCTCAGGCTGGCTGACTGTGAGACTCAACCCCAACCATGGCATGTAAGCTGCTGTGCAGCTGCTAATCACATGAAATAGAATTCACTTCAGCTGGGTTTGGTGCCTGCCAATATCTCCCTTTGGATATGCTGTTTATGAAGCTTATTAGATCCCACTCTGATATTGTCTGAAGCTGGCCACTGAGCATATTGGTTTTGGGCCTCTTGGGAAGGACTCTGGTGCACCAATATAAGATGCTGCCAGTGACTTGCCCTTGGCAACCTGTTTGGTGCTACAAGTGATTAACAGTTTGTTACTGCCTCTTCTAGGCCTGGGTGTATGCAGAAAGGACCAAGCTGTGCTCCAAGGTCAGCACCCGGCCCAGTGGCAGGTCAGCAAAAGTCCCAAGGCACCCCGACAAGTTCTGCCTCCTCCTGCCTCTGTCTGCTGGCTGCCTATTAGGCTTAGTCACTGAAAGGGCCTCTGGCTGTACTCCTCAGCAGAGCATAAGCTTCAGAGCACAGGGCCAGAGGGAATCCAGAGGGTTTGGCTATTGCTTTTCCCCAGGCCACACAGAGGTGAGTGCTCTACCTAGGAAAGACAGTGTCAGTCTCAATTTGGCTTCTTCTATAAATCCTTGGTTATAAGACTTCTCTTCAGCTAGTCTTCAGTCAGTTATTCAGGATAATTGTTCTATGACTTAGTTGTAATTCTAGTTTGGTTTTGGGAGGAGGTGAGTGTTGCTTCCCTTTTCTCCACCTCCATCTTGGATCTCTTCATAGACTTTTTATTTACTTTAACCTGTATTTGTAAGAAAAGAGTACCTATCATCTTAAAAACTTTCATATCATCTCATTATTATCCTTAGCCTATAATAAATGAAAACATTTCTTTTATTGTATTTTTGGTCTGGTGGGAAGAATAGGACCTGTGGACTTACATATTTATGTTTTAGAGATATTTTATCGAAAATAAAATTGAGAAAAAAGCAAGAAAAAAAAACAAGACTCATAGAAATGTTCTTTAACACTTAAGTATTCTTTTTAATATTTATGTGGTAGATGTTTAGCAGGGATTGGCACACCAAAGAGTGAAGTTTAGAAGAGAGTAGAGAAAGAGTTAAAGGAAATTGATAGGAGAGGTAAGACTATGTTGTATGATAATGATGAGAAATTTGCTGTTGCTCTGTAACTATATTATGAATTTGTGTCTCTACCACCATCATGATTTATTGAGAACATGATATGACGTGATGCAGGGGATGTTTAGAAAGTAAATCTTAATTATTACATTATTTCTTTCATTAAACATTTTCATTTAGCCCTGGCTGGCATAGCTCAGGATTGAGTGGATTGAGCGCGGGCTGTGGACCAAAGTGTCGCAGGTTCAATTCCCAGCCAGGGTACATGCCTGGGTTGTAGGCCATAACCCCCAGCAACCACACATTGATGTTTCTCTCTTTCTCTCTCTATCTCCCTCCCTTCCCTCTCTAAAAATAAATAAATAAAATCTTAAAAAAACATTTTCATTCAACTTTAACATCTGAGATATTATGCTAGGTGTTTAAAGTGAAGCACCCTTTACTAATTGGATATGAATTAAAGGAGGGTACCTATACTATTAACATTTGTCAGAGAGAGCTCCATGGAGGGCATGGAAAAGAGAAATCAAGTAATTAACCATTTATATTATTGGTGGTCCTCAGGGCACTGACATAAAAAATCGGAAATTTAAGTAGTTTTTGTCCAGTTAGGAAGTAAGCCATTCCCTTTTTCTTCTATAGACTTACACAGTTATAAAAGTTTGTTTAGAACACAAAGAGAACTTGTAACTCAAGCACTACTTTTGATAGATATGAAAGTTAGCTCCTTACATCCAAGTCAGGTGAAAAATTTATGGAAAGCGGGCAATAAACTTAATAAGATGTTATATAATATGCAGAATAAATATTAGTACAGTACATGAACCTAAATGACAGCAACAAATTATAAAGCTTAGCATGCAATTAAAATTGCTAATGGAATACTGTACAGAATGAGTTTATTCTTAGATCAGTCAAACAGCAGCTATTTGGTGTCAGAGCCACCACTTGAACTAATGACACCCTCTTAAACTTATTTTTAAACACTCTATCTGTCATGTAGTAGCTATACTCTATGGATGTCTTCATTTTAATGTTTTAACATAGGCTGTATATGCTAATAAAATGTGTCCTCAAGGCAGAAAGTCTTTGTGGCCAAGAGGCAATGATCAGATTTATGCTCAAGTGTATTTTTCTGATGTCAAACTTATGGACAGACAATAATAATAGTATCCCCACCAGTGACTAGCAGGTCAACAGTATCTTAGATTTAAAATTTAGGACCCAAGAGCTACCTGAAATTTGCCAGTTAATAAGTCCCTGCTGCCATGAAAATGATTATGCCCTAAGATAGAGATTTTTAACCAGTGTACCATGGCAGGCACACTGGTGTGCCACAAGAAGTCTTAAAACACATAATATCTGACTATTTAGTCAGGAGCACTGACCCCTATTCCCTTAGATTGTCAAATTAAAAAATGCCAGCAGCCAGTATGACAATAGCTGTTTGGTATAAGTAAATCAAATTTCTACTTAATTTTTCTCAGATGGGCAAAAAATATATTTGTGTGTGCTACAGAATTTTAGTAGTTAGTTTATATGTGCCAGAGATGAGAAAGGTTGAAAATCACTGCTCTAAGATTTTGTTACGGTTTTTCACAAGGTTATGCTTTCTTGGCCCCAAGAGTTTGTACACGTGGTTCCAACTGTCAGTATCATTTACCTTATTTTCACCTGTGCAAATCCTACTTATCTTTCAAGTTCCAGATCAAATCGCATCTTTTCCTGGAAACTCTCTCCCAGTCTTCCCAGTTGGAAGTAATCTCTCCTGTATTTGAACTTCCATAGCATTTATTTGTGCTTTGTACTACCTATGTTGAGTATTCTGTGATTATTATATATTTTTCATATTTTATAAATACTATCTATAAAGATATACTTTATGTATCATAGTTGTTTGTATATTTATTTTTTGTTTTGGACTAATTTAGGGGAGAAGTCTCCCATAATTAGATATGGAAGCAAAAGAATGCCAACTTTGGTTTATAAGCTAGTTATAGACATTTACTGGAAATTTAGCACTTAAGTTGGGGATACATGAAAAAAGATGGAGTGACAGCATTCTTGGATGGTGTTGGGACATAGAAATATCCCCTTGTATGTGTAATTTTGAAAGTTGTCATCTGTTAACTCTAAACCCATGTCCGTATTTAGATGAGAAGAAAGGAATGACCTCCTGTATTCAGGTCAGAGTCCACGTACAGAGTCCATAGTAGAAATGAGGGGGAAAAATTTAGTGTTGATATTGAATCTGATCTACTCATCATTAGAAACAGGGAGCTTCTAAGACCATGGAGGTGCCCTCAGATCCCCCATCAAGACAAAATCTGTTTGAAAGTGTAATTACAGCCTCCAGATGTTGCAACTTTGGAATCTACCAGAGCTTTCAATTCCAACTTCATGCTCTTCTAGAACTGCTCATAGCCAGTAACAGCACAGCAGAGGGTCTGTAGAGTAAGGTCATTTCTGCCCATATGGGACTCCTCTAATGGGCAATTTTTGCTCCAGGGCTCCCCACTGGCTAAGCTGGGACTTTCTCAAGCCACACTGTAGTCTGAGGCTCTCCCTACCCAATTCTTCTTGCTACCCTCTTTCTTCTGACAAGTATGAAATCAGCATTGTGATACAAAGACTTTCCTTTCTACTGTTGCTCTTCTTATCCTTCACAGCAATTTATTTCCTCCAATACAGCTCTTGCACTTCTAATTCTGTCTTTGTATCTGTTTCTAGGAGTGCCTGAACTGACACAGCTTCAGACTAATCACATTGGTCAACCCCCCAGGGCAGAATTGGACCTGAATACTGATACTCGTGAGTTCATTCATTTATTCAATTTGTTTTACAAATATTTTTGAGTATTTACTATATGTTAGGCACCTCTATTGTAGATACTAATAATGTAGGGATGAACAAGGCAGACAAGATTCATGTTTTGAGTACAATTTACATTTATAAGAAAACTAAATAATTATTGTTTTTCATTTATCTTCATGTTTATTATTTCTGTTTTAACTCTAAGGTTGTATAGTTCGTAACTAGTTACTAATTCTTAGCAACTTGGTGTCTTTATGTCCTTGTTCTTTTCCTTCTTTTCAATTTTTTCCCTTTATTTCTTCTTTCCATCCTTTCTTCCCTCCTTCCTTCCATCAGAATAATTAATAATTTATGTTTCTAATGAAAGAAAACTTTACAGATGGGAGATTGTACATTAACCTCAGTGAGGGAAAAGCCCAGGTCTACTTGGACAGAGTAAGGAATACTGATGCTTTGTCAGTACAGAATGGTAGGAAGGATGGGGGAAACTAGGGCTGTCAGAATCTGTGGTTGGCTGTAGGTTTGACTTGGTAATAGAGGGGTTGGTTTCTTTTATATCCTAGGGAATACTTCTTGTGGAAAAAATAATACTATAAACTCTAATGTTTTTTTTAATCCTCACCTGAGGATATGTTTCATTGATTTTAGAGAGAGAAGAAGAGAGAGAGAGGTAGAGAGAGAGAGACATTGGTATAAGAAAGAAATGAGAAACATCAATTGGCTGCCTCCTGTACTCACCCTGACCAGGGATGGAACCTGCAGACTAGGTATGTGCTCTGACCAGGGATCAAACCCACCACCTATTGGTGCATGGAATGATGCGCCAATCAACTGAGTCCCCCAGCCAGGGCAACTCTAATGATTTTTAAATATTAAACACTTAATACTTTATTAAATCAGGAGCTGGAAAATTATGGCCATGGACCAAATCCAGCCTGATGCCAATTTGTGTAAAGTTTTATTAGAGCACAGCCATGCCCTCCCATTTAGGTATCATCTATGGTTTCCTTCATGGTACAACAGTAGAGATGAGTAGTTGTGACAGAGATGATTGGGTCTGCCAGCCTAAAATACCTACCGTATGGCCTTTTACAGAAAATATTTGCTGATGTTTGGTTCAAATATTTTCATTCTGCTGACTCAGTTAATGTAAAAAAAATCTCACGCTGTACCAAAATAAGTATTCCAAAATATAAACATTGAATACATATTTAATCACACTGTCTTGAGTTTTTAATTAAACCCACAAACTTAGTATATCTTATTCTCTTAGATATTTTACACATCTTCCCTGGTCCCAAATAAACCAAACATGTAAAAATCACAATGACTACAACATATAATAGTCATTACAAAACTGTTACACTCACACAGTTTACAAAATTTTTACCATGGATTTGCATCTGCTTCTTCATTATCTCTATTGATATCCTTATTTTCAGTTTCATACCTTTCTCAAGATTACTTTCCTGATTGTTATAATTAAGCAGATACTATTTCTAGGATGGTAGTATTCTTCTTAGTTGTAGTAACATTACCAGACATAATGAAAAAAAAAAAGGAAAGAAAGATAGGCAGCTGAGGCTGTAGGATCTGGATCAATTCTTTATAAGGAGACAGTTGGTCATGCAGCTCAAGTTGAATGAAACCCAAGTCTGTGATCATTAGTATGAATCCATTTTTTAAAAGTATTTTATTGATTATGGTATTACAGTTGTCCCGTTTCCCCCCTTTATTCCCCTCTTCCCTGTACCCTCCCCCACTAGCATCCCTCCCCCGCTTAGTTCATGTTCATGGGTCACACATATAAGTTCTTTGACTCCTCCATTTCCCAGACTATTCTTAACCTCCCCCTGTCTATTTTGTACCTACCATTTATGCTCCTTATTTCCTGTACCTTTTCCCCCATTGTACCTGTGCCCCTTCCCTGCTGATAACCCTCCATGTGATCTCCATTTCTGTGATTCTGCTCCTGTTCTGGTTGTTTGCTTAGTTCGTTGTTTTTGTTTTTTGTTTTTTCAGGTTTGGTTGTTGATAGCTGTGAGTTTATTGTCATTTTATTGTTCATATTTTTGATCTTCTCTTTGTTAGATAAATCCCTTTAATATTTCATATAATAAGGGCCTGGTGATGATGAACTCCTTTAACTTGACCTTATCTGGGAAGCACTCTATCTGACCTCCCATTCTAAATGATAGTTTTGCTGGATAGAGCAATTTTGGATGTGGGTCCTTGCCTTTCATGACTTCAAATATGTCTTTCCAGTCCCTTCTTGCCTACAAGGTTTCTTTTGAGAAATCAGCTGATAGTCTTATGGAGACTCCTTTGTAGGTAAGTGTCTCCTTTTCACCTTTTCTTATCTTTCTAGGACACGTGTCTGAAGTAAGATTAATGCCACCTTCCCTGGTGAAATCTTTAGGGAGTTGACATTGATACAAAGCACTGAAATGGTCCTTCCAAAGGCTGTCCCCTGAAGCAGAGATAGTCTGTTAATGCTGTAAGCTAACAATAATTTTAGACTGTAATAAAGAATAAAACACATATTTGGGCAAAAGATGCTGCAGCCAGGGAGACACAGATTCAGGTGGCAACTTAAATTATGTTCCACCAAGACCAAAAGGAGGCTGTCTTTCATAGCTTTATTTCTTGCCCAGGTTCTCTATTAGATCTGTTTTATGTAGCTGAGGTATCCAAAATTTGTAGTTATTGAAACTGGAAAAGTTGGCATTTGTGCTGCCTGTCACTACCAGAACCAACAAGCAGAGACAGGGATTGAATCTTTATGGGTGTTTTATTCAGATGGCTGGTGATCTGAGAAGATGGTGGGTTGTTTACCCTAACAGATCATCTTACATTTTCTTTCAATCCAGCCTTTTTCATAAGGAGAAAAAAGTGTAGGTAAAGGATTTGCAATTTGAGGGAAAAAGTGTAGATAAGGGATTTGGAATTCAGGAAGGAGGTTAATCAGATAAAAGATGCAGTCTGGCAATTGCCCTGGCTTCCTTTCATTTGTTGACTGATGATTTTCTATCTGTGTCCTGTGTCCTATGTCCTGAGTGATTTTCTTTATCTGTGTCCTGGGTGGCAGAATGTCTCTCCCTGGAACAGAATGGCTCAGATAGATACCATCCTGATTGCTTATGGTCTCTTCTGGAGCACAAAGTTTGACTTACTTGTGGTCTCCTGCAGTCAGGGTGGGCTATACCTTCATTTCTGATGGAAACAATAGCTTTTTACATGCATCAGCTACTGAGCTTATTAACTACTCCCCATAACAAAAATTTTCCAACTCTTGAGTTTCCCCATCACTATGATTGGATGGGCAGATCTCATTCCATTAGTAGGAAGACAGAACCAGCATTTTCCTGCAGTGGTTGACCCAGATGACATGGACAGAGCACATGAGGAGCCTCTGTCAGCAAAAGGCCTCTAAACTCTTATTAGTAATAAAATTTGGGCTCTCAGTTGACCAGGGGGAAGTCCATTTCAACAGATAAATTTCTTCTCAGGGTCCACATTGCCTGTTTCCTAATTTCCTGGAGCATCTTTTATCCTAGGCCCGAAAGTTCACTTTTTGATTAGATCTGTAATCTGTTTTATTATGGTTTATTATTGTTATTACTGTAAGTTAACCAGAATTCAGTTCTGTTACCTACAAATAATCCTGACCGATACATACACCTTTGTGGGTGGGCACGTGGGTTGCCAGTAGCTTATACTGTAACCATGGTAGATTGTGAAAATTATTTGCATTGTGGCACGATAAGTTCTTTTAGAGAAGATTTCAGTCAGTAACTGAAGGGCTGTGGGAGAAATATGTCCTTTTTATTCACAAAAGAGGTGTGTTTTTTTTGAGGCACAGTTTTTGTACTGGTTTTATATATTTATAAGTAATGTCATTCTCAGAGTTATTTTACGTGAAAAGACAGATTACTCATAATTTGTCATTTTCAGAAAGAGAGAACATAAGACCTTCTTTGAGGGAAAGGTCTGCATAATTTACCACTCTGTCCCCAAGGTCATCTGAGGTTGCACATCCTGTATACACAACACAATTACTCAGCCTCTGCCTTCATAGGGAGAAAGCCAGAGGTACTTTCAGGTTGTTTTCTTTGATGTCTTCGTATGGAGATTTGCTCACAGACAATGGCTTTAGGCTATCAAGTGTTTGAACTTGTTTGAGTTGAACTATATGGCTCTTGCCAGCCAGGTTGCTGTGTTTTCCCCATCTGTGAAGTGCTCTTCTCATTTCCTGTGTCTGATAAATGATGACTGACCTAGAAATTTGCTGGGTTAAAGTGCTAGGTAAACAGTAAATAATAGAAGTGACTCCGGGAGATCACAGTCTAAGTTGGATGCCCTCTGCATTCTTCAGTGCTTTATTGTTGGTTTTTGGTTTTCAAATTGCCTGACTCAATCTTTGGATCATGTGAAGTAATCCATTCCAAATCAAAGGTACAATGGCATGTATCATGTATTGAGTATACTGTGCCAGGCAATGTATTAGGTGGTTTATAAAATGCATGTTCTATTTTCACTGATATCTTGAATAAATATTGTTATCACCAATATTTATTGGGTTTCAGAAGTTTTGTGATTTGATAAAGATTTCCTTACTCTACTTTTTTGACATTTATTCAGATAAGAGCTACCCTAGTTCTGCACATTTGTGTAAAGAATTAACATAAAAGTCTTGATAAATAATCAGATGAAAGAAGACATGTGCATACATAGCCTTTGTTTCAATCATTTTCAAATCTCAAACTCTTTGCCCCTATTCTTTTATCACATACAGCATCCAACACTTTTTCTGAGTCAGAAATCTGAAAGCCACCCTGAACTTTCCTTCTTTTTAACTTCTTTTTGTCAATAAGTTATCAAGTCTCATCAAAACTGTAATTGGAACATAACTCTTTTTCTTCCTTCCTACTGCCACTGCCATAGCTCAGTTCACCATTATCTCCTCATCTAGATGTCAGAGTTCCTGCAACAATATTCTAGCTGCATCTAAAAGAAAATATCTCTGGTAATCTAAGCTTATCTAGGCCTCTTGGAGCCGTGGACTTTTGGGAATGATTTATGGTCCTAGAGCAGAGCGGATAGAGTGGGTGGTCACAGACCAGGACGAGAAACCATCTATGGAGGAAGAGTACAGATTGGGGTGGTTCATTTTAGTGGCGGGCTAAAATCATGATGGAATCCTTTGAACCAAGGGTAAGAGATTACATTATTAAGCCATAAATGGGCTGGCTTTAGATTCTAGACTTAACAGATTAGCATCTCACACTGTAGAGGCAAGGTAAGGTATTAAGAGAACAGTGAGAGGTTAGCAATATATGAGGAGAAAAGAAGAAGAAAAATTGGAGAGATAAGGTGGTCACTGTCTGAACATTTATTATGTTCTAAGTAGCAAGTGTTTGTTGAATTGTATAAAGGCCATATTATCCCTTAGGTGGTATTAAGGTCTTCCCAGATTGAGGGCAGACTCCAAGTGGCTGGGCCAATATAAATCTTTAGGAGCAAAGAGCTTCAAGCCTGAGCATCAGTACTGTGAGTTTAATAATGCTCTTTGGCCAGACCTTTCCCTTAGCAAGAAATTTGAAAGTTGCCAATATTGTGCCCAAATACATTGAGTCATGCCCATTTTGCACTGTCCAAAGGAAGAAAAAAGACAAGTAACTGAGTTATACATAGCCTGATCAGGTTTGATTTTTGAAAAGATAAAATGAAAGAAGGCAGATTTATATTAAAAAGACCTAATAAGCTGAGGGACTGGTCACTCTAAGTGAAACGATGTTAAATAGAATCCACAAGGCTCAGGCTGATGGGTTTTTGCTAAATCACTATGGATTATATTTACCCAGAGTACTAGTTTATTGTGTAGTAGATAGAGTCTTGGGGGACAAGTACAAACAGTGGATTCCCTATCAAATAGCACACTCAGCCTGGGAGAGAAACGCTATGGGTCTCTCAGCCAGGATGAAACAGTATTTCATTGAAAATGTTCTCACTCTAAACTTACAGGGATCCTGATTTCTAAATCGGTTTCAATTAAATATATTTTTTTCCTTTTTAAGAAAACAATATACATCTATAATCTCGTCTAACTCTTGGCAGATCTGCGATGCTATAGCACTCCACACCTTCCCAGTGGCTGCAATTACACACATCAAATTTCAGGACGGACGACAAGGTAAGATTCTGAAGGTAAAAGGCTACCACTTATGGTACCCATTTTGCTCTCATGTATCACAGCCTTTTATTGTTGGGAGTTATTTAGAGAAACAGTCATCAGCTAACAAAACCATCTGTTAGTTAACAAGAGCAAAATATGAGGCTATTTCAAAATGGCATGGGGCATTTCAAGTTAAGGGCAGACGGGTGCCAACTATTTTTTTCCCTTCAATCTTTCCTTGTTGAAAAAGAATGCATTTGTTATCAAAGCCAGTTTGGCTAATGTGCTTTCACCTCATACATATCTAGAAATCAAAGCTGCCTAGAAAGTTATTTGAGGGTATGTTCTCCCTTTGGAGCCCATCTTGCTCCAGTCATGCTAATAGGAATTTCATGTGTGTGTCAAGAAGACAATATAGCCTTTATGCAGTTCAACCAACACGTCCTACTCAAAACATGGTAAATGTTGGGAAAGCAGAAACGGTCTCACTGGACGGACTTCGTAAAATTCTTCACCTTTGTGCATTCCTACATGACTCCATTACTTTGACCAGATGCAGGAGGAGGGGTGGTTGGTGAAGAATCTCTGTACTCCTCCTTTTCCCTCAACCAGATAGTTTCCCAAATCAGCTAAATATAACTCCATTTATTGTCATGCTAAAACGTTCTATTTAGCTGTGTTTAACTGGATATCATGATTCCATGGGCTGACCTTTCGCTCCTGGGAAGTCGTTTTAAATTCAATCCCGGCAAAGGAAAATCCTTCCCATTCGTTGGCTGTGAAAGGTCAGAAGTGAAATGTGTTTTGATGGTATCTGCCTATGGTTTAATTCTCAGTAAACTTGAGCACTAACTGGGCCTCAATTGTGCTTTGTCTTGGGAATCTGAGTTCTAAGAAGCCTGGGAGAGCTGAGTGGGAGACGAGGGGTGGAGTTGCTGGCATCAGCTAGGGGTACACAAAGGTACCAGCTGAAAGGTGAGGTATATGGTGCTAAGTTAGGTCAATGCTGCCTCCTTTCTGAGTTGATGGGGGATTCAGACTAAAATATATAGTTTCTCTCCCTGTTTCATTTGATCTCCCTAAGAGGGACATTTCCCACTTTCTGGGAGGCAGAGAGGGCTTGGGGTGAGATAGGGAAGGAACTAGAAGTGTGTGAACCAGTCAAGAGGAAATTGGAGTATCCTGAAAATTTAGCCACCTCAGGGTCCAGAGTATAAACTCAGTGTTCCAAGTTTAAATATTTTGCTTTACAACCTCTTTCTCTTCACAGTTCAGTAGCACTTCAGTCTCCAGTGAGTTCCTCACCATTATCTTTTGCTGATTTTTACCTGAATAAAATATTTCTATTAAATTGTACCCAAAAATCCCTTTTTAAAAAAAATCATACATTACCTAACAATATTCAGAATTCTGTCAAAGACTTATGAAGAGTTCAGTGGATGGGATATTGAGGTGAAGTTTCTAGATTTTAGTTTTGTTTGGTTTTTACTCTATTTCAACTTTTTAGTGATTCTGTTCCATAATCTCTCAGTCAACAAGTGTAACATCTGGATTCTTTCTAGCTGAGGGAGAAGCCCAGAAAGGAGTCTGCCCTCCCCACCGCCCCGTTTCTCTGTCTCACACACACTGCACTGTACTCACCAAGTGTTTGGTGTTCCCTGAACAGAGCTTGCAAGTCTGTACTTCCGTGCCTCCGTTTATGTTGCTTCCTTTTCCTGGAATGTCTTCATCAAAGTTCTACTCATGCATAAAGGCCAAAATGTCACTTCTTTCTGTAAAGCCTTTACTCTCCCCATCTGAGAAGGCAAGTGTGGCTTCCATAACGCTGTGCCTATGTATCTATTATGCTTTTATCCATTGTGGTACATCTGTGTGTTTCCCGCTCCGTCTAGCTCCCTGAGGGCCGAAGCTAGGTCTTCTTCATCTTTATATCCCAGTGTTTAGCTCAGGGATTACCCCTGGAAGAGGAGACTTTAGCCTTCCTACCGCAGAAGTATGAGCAGTTAGGCCTTTGATATCAGGGTGAAGAAATGAAATGATGTTTCTTATATTAAATGTATCTTGAGAGTTCATAGCAGCTACAGGAATAAGCAGAAAGCAAAACATTCTCTAAAAGCAGCAAGGGCAGTTCTCTGCTAATACATGAGAAAAATTCTGCTTCCCTTTTCCTTTCTTTCTTTTTTTGTTGACTGCTTTTTTTTTTTTTAAATACCTGGTTGCAGGGAGAACTCTCAGAAAGTTAGCAGAGTTGACGTGGGGAGAAATGGAGGTGATTCTGAAAGGCAGGGTAGAGGCAGGTACACGTGGCCTCATTTCCCCAGCCTCTGAGTTTCTCCTCTCTTCCTGGGTCTTCCATCCAGACAATTGCTGTCCAGCTCTGATTCCTGAGTGTTCTTGAGAAAACAGTATCCAATATATACTGAATGAAGCCACTTTCTATAGCAAGAGAGTTCAGTTACCCAGGCACAGCTGATCGAGCAGCTGTATGCTCTCTCTCTCTTACCATCAATGAGATCTGGCATTGGCATTGGTGAGGAGCCATGCCACTCCCAAATCACAGCAATCTTTGTCCCTGCTCGGGGTTGAGACTTCCTCAGATATTGGTCCAACTCATCGTATCTGTCAGGATTGTTGGTTACAAGAATCCGGTCAGGCTGGTATAAGCAGAAAAGCTCCCCAATCTCCTGGTGGGTCAGAGACTCTGGCTTAAATGTTACACAACTAGAAACAATAGCCAGCTAGGCTACAAGAACCTTCGCTGGCAGAAGTATGAATCCTATCATTCCACGCCTCAACCCCACAGCTCAGCAAACACTGGCCAGCTATCCCCAGTGACAGAAGGGCCTAGACACCAGAAGCTTTGTCCCTTTTTCCCTTTGAGACTTGACAAATTGGCCACATGTTCTCTAGAATATGAATTTCACAGGCTTTTTTCTTCACATTGTTTACTTTTGAATACAAGTATCACATCACTATGCTTGATTGGTGGATCCTAGGCTGTCCATCTGAGCAGCTAAGGACTTGAGGGTACTTGTTTTCTGTTTCCTACCTTGAGGACTTGAAATTCACGTGGCAGAAAGTTTTTCAAATATTACAAGGCTCTCAAAAGGCAGTGAGCAACTAGAAAATGTGCCCAAAATCTGTCTTCTGCAGGGCATTAATATTTTTCGTTTAACTAATATAAAACAATATGACATTATTATACTAGTTTCCCTCCCTAGTCTTAGTAGTTGTGAAACTGTTTTCTGGGGTTTGGGGCTGAGACCACCTTTCCCATCCCTGGCATTTCTCTCTTAATGAAGGACACTGCTGTATATTACATTTCTCACATCATCTCTTTTCTCAAATTCATTCTTTCACATTCTGGGGGAAAGCGCTGATGCATGGGACATGCCTTCTACTGGCTACTTCCACTTGGGACTCTATATACCATCTGCATGGCTATGGTCCAGCCTTGAGATGGGACCTTGAAGTGCCAATAATTTTCTGAGCTATGCGTCAGCTCACGATGGTCTTTGAACACCACATCCTTGACTGACTGGGTTGCCCTGTAAGACCAACCACTAGAGTGAAGTGAGTTCACCCTCGTCCTGGGCTCGAGTCTTTGTGAAAGGATCTCTGCTCTGTTAGAGCTGGGGTTGTCTTTGTGCTGACTCTCTCTTGACTGGGGTCAAAGTACATTGCTTGAAGAAGTAAGTATAAAAATAGAGAGCTGCTAGTATAGATTTTTTAAAATAAATTCATGCTGCCTAGTGATTTCAGATGTGCTGTGAGCTCCTCCAAGTCTAGAATCATGTCTTAATCATTAATCATCTCCGTATTCCCAGTGCTTAGTATAGCACCTGACATGCACCAGGCATGCAGTTCGTTTTTGCTATGAATGAATAAGCAAATGTAGGTTGCATAAAAGTCACCAGTGTATTTTAGATTTTAGCAACATAGGCCACTCACTCAATCATTCATTTAGCAAACATTTTTCAGAAGTTGCCTTCATGTGCAAAGCACTATACTAGATACCATGGACATCTGAAGTAACTCTAATTTACTAATAATTACAATTACATAACAATAGCCAGCATTAATTGCATACTTACTGGGTGACAAGCACTAAACAGTTTCATGAGTATTTAGTTAATTCTCATAAAAGCCCTGTGAAAAAACACATTATTATTATTATTATTATTATTATTAATTCCACAAGGAAAGAACTGGTTCTCAGAAAGGTTAAGTAAATGAAAACAGGTTGGGGATATGATGTTTACACAGTGAAGCTGGGAAGGTAAAGGAGCCATCTGGAATGTCTTAAATATCACAGGGCAACACATTTGCAGTACTCAGATTCCACTCAAAAAGTCCTTGAGTGCTAAATGGATACAGCTGGGGAATCAGAACTTACCTGGTTACCTTTATGCGACCTGCATTTTAGCAGTAGGGAATGCCCCTTCCTTCCTTCCTTCCTTCCTTCCTTCCTTCCTTCCTTCCTTCCTTCCTTCCTTCCTTCCTTCCTTCTCTCCTTCCCTCCTTCCCTCCTTCCCTCCTTCCTTCCTTCTAAACATGAATGGCATGCTTGCTTTGTGCAAGGAACTATGCTAAGCATTGGGGGCAGGGGGAAATAGGTGAGACAGGAGAGACAGGAAAGACAAAAATGTAAGTAGATCATTGCAGAGAGTCTTTGAAATTTATTAGACTTGCCTTATAGCCCAATGCATGGTTAATTTTTGTAAATAACCCTGTGTATTCAACAAGTAGTTGGATGCATATGTGCTTTAGATTAGGTTTGTTATTTGTGTTGTTCACACCTATGTCCTTGCTGTTCTTTGTTGGCTTGATCTATCAGTTCCTGAGAGAAGTGTGTTGAAGTGTGTTAAAGTGTGTGAACCAAATTTTCCCTTAACAGGTATCTCAGTTCTGTATTCAAACATTTTGCAGCTGTAACACATGCCTAAAAGTTTACAATTGTTCTGTGTTCCTTGTGAATTGAAGCCTTTATAGTTGTGTAGTGATCATTCTTATTTCTAATAATTCTTTTACCTTTTGGTTAGTATTTGCTTGGAAGGAAGTATTTCCAAATGGTTAATAGTGGTTAAATGCCAGATGATGAGCAGAAATATAATTGTATTTTCTTTATGCTTTTCACTATTTTCTAAATTTAATAACTATACATTACTTTCATAACTAGGGAAATTATGTTTAGACAAATTTAATTTTACAATGACTATTTTAGAATATTTTATTGCTGCTTCAAGACTTTTTGGGGATGAAGGAGGGAATAATGAACCTGTAAGTTGACAGGCAGATAAGCACATTTTGAACTATGATTATCAGATTACTCTTCTGTCTCCCACTAAACTGTCTAAAGTAGATGTCCTGTTCATCTCAGCCCATTGTTGACTCATTTATGGCTTTGCTCATAATTTGCAATTATTTTATTTCTTTTGTGAGGGGTTATATTTATTTACTTTTATATTTCCTATACTAGGAAATAAGCTATATGAGGGTCCACGTCTATTTTGATCAGGGCTGCATCTGCAGCCCCTAGTCCAATCCTAGGACAAAGTAAGTATTTGAAATGTTTGCTGAGTGAATGAATGAATGAATAAATGAATGAATGAAGAGCAGGGATCATGTATTGCCTTCTTACATTTGTGTGTTAGCATCCAGTTCAGGACCTGGTACATAGAGAGTGCTTACTCACTGGAAAAATAGAGAAACTTTAGTATGTATACATGCCTTACATTCATGAACACAAATTGTACTTTTTCTTCTCAGTGTCTTCACAACTGGAAACTTTGGCTTGTTCATTATTCACTTGCTATTTATTCAACAAATATCTGTAGAGTTAAGTTGATACAAAGATAAATAAGAGACCTGTCATAGCTTTAATTTTAGCATAGGATCCAGGATATTATATATCTTTAATACATTTTTAAAAATGGATAAATAAATGAATGAAGGAACATTAAATTTCTGGGGCTTGATATTACCTGCAGAACAGACACTCAGCATTTTCAGGCAGTGGGGTAACTTTAGCTACACTGCGTTGATGGAGTGCACTGGGCACCTTGCTACACAAGATAATATTTTCCAGATGGCATTCTCTCTGGCTGTTTCTTCTTTGGCTGCTCATGGAGAATACAGATATGTAACACATTTTTTCTCTGAGGGTTGCTAGTGGGCCTGAGCAACATCTTTGGACACCGATCAGAGAGTTGAGGCACTGGCAGGAGAGAGTAGAGAAAAAGAGAATGAGAAAGCAAGGAGAAAAGAAAAAAGGGAAAGGAGAATTCAGACGATGAGAACAAGGGAAAGAATGGAGGAGCAATAATAATGGTCATGCTGGCGATGCCTGCCAGTTACTGAATGCCTTTCGTAGAGATTCTGTGTTCTGTTCAACACATATATTATCTCTAATCTTCATAACCCAGCCAGCAAGGTAATAACATTATTTTCATTGTGTAGATGAACAGACAGGCTCAGAGATGTTAGTAAGTAACTTGCCCAGTCACACACTGCTAAGAGGTAAAGCCAGGATTTGCTCTCAGGAGTGTCTGGCTCAAAGCCACAGTATGTTCACCTGGTGAGGAATGACAGCGATCCACCACCAGGCGTGCCTCCCACAGGGTGTTGGTATTAGAACTTGTCAACTTCCGACTCCAGGTAGGTTATCTAGATATCAACACTGTAACATGGATATCTCTTTATCTGCTGACTCACACACACACACACACACACACACACAACTAGAAAAAAGAAAAGAAAAATTTGTTAATTTCTGTGTACACTTTGACCAGAGGCTTCTGGAGTACTTAACAGAAAAGAGGCATAATGGATGACAAATGGGGCGACATTCTCATAAACCACAATTCCAGAAGTACAGCAGTCCCCGACTCCAGCCTCACCCCCCACATGGAATGAGTAGGGTAAACAAAGCCATGTAGACTAAAAAAACAACAGGAAAATAATAAGCAATATTGAGGGGCCACATAAATACTTTCTGAATGTCCATTCCCCGAAGGGTTGAGGTGAGGCATGTGGCTCTATTCACCAGACCCTAAACAAAGGACTGAGGCTATTTTATGCTCTGATCATTATTGTTGGTTAAATTAAAGCACAATAAAAACAAGTGTAATGGAATATTAACTTCAGTTACTGTAGCTAATTGAAAACATAGCAGGAGTTGTGACTATGGAAAATGGAGCGAGAACACTCAGATGCACGTCCAAGACTCGCTCAAGTTGGTCAGCAGCATATTTTTGAGAAGTGGCCATTATCCCTAGCGTCTGTACTGTGAATCAGGAGAAATGCTTGACCTGGGAAAAAAGAAAAGCAACTAACTCTCAGCTATCGGCAGGCCCCAGACATTCAAATTTAATTTGTAAACTAACTATTGTTAATCTGCTCACATAAAAGATAGTACAAAAATATATAATCCCTGTCCAACTGAGGGCTGTGTGGTTTTCATCATGCTGCCCCCAGTTTGAAGCCTGAATCCTGGCATCCAGGGGGTGCTCATCAATAATTGTTAGGTGCATGGGTGTAGGATTGTCAATGACCCTTGTTTACGCTAATAAATAAGAGGGCTTTCTTTCTTAGACAGGTGACCCTTGTCTTAAGTACAAGTTCAGATCAACAAGATTTGGGAGCAAGAAGACAGCCCTACTTTAGTTTGGTCTGCAAGTCTGAAAGATGAAGGATGTAAGTGGGAATTTCTGTCTGTTTTGTTATTTACCGTATTTCCAGTGCCTAGAACAGCACATGGCACATAGGAAGTACTCCACAAGTATTTGTTAAATGAATGAATAAATGCACAGTATGGTCTTGGAAGGAGAGAATGAGTTGAGCAAAGGAGGCAAGTGGAGAATTCAGAACTTCACAGTGTAGTTTTATTTCTCTGCTGAGTTACCAATTCTCAAACATCAAGCACACTCTTATTCAATGTAAGGACAGATCAGTAAAATTTGCCTTTTGGGATCAATTAGGTTTCTCCATATTAACACGAGAGACTGAGATAATGCTTCTAAAAGCATCAGTTCTAGCAACTTACTGAAAGTTGGTGTTGGATTTCTTAAGACCCATGGGGGACACCTGAGGGTGAAGTTGGTTACTCTCATGTTACAGGGGAATGGTACGTCCTTAAGGATAATTTGTATTAGGTTTCTGGGCTTTGTACTCTCATCCTTCATTACCTACTTACACATGTTGATTTTTTTTCCTAGAAGAGGCTTATTCTACTCATTTTTCTTCAAGCAAAGGTACTTTACTTGTTATCAAAGGCCAGTGACGCAGAGGATATACGTAAGAGGCCATGTGTAAGTAGCACTGAGAGAAATGTTCTTATGAATAATGTTCCTAAGGATGTGTCCTTAATCTGTACTTGACAATGTAATGGAGGGAGACACTGGCAAAAAAACGAGCTAGGTGCACTTCAGCAGGAACAATTTGTATGAGGTAGAAAAAATGCCATCAATATTCAGTAGTTACCCTATATGGTATCCCACTTTTCTTCATAAAGCAACTGTGTGTGGTATTCTGTGTATGTGGGTGGCATTTTGTGGGACTTTTTCAGGCAAGTATGTATATGTTGTTTATTGTCTTCTCTTTTTGTTATACCCTTAACCATTATTTTAAAAGGGGGGGAGGACTGTTGAAACATTTATTTTCATTTAGACAAGTACCGCATTTTCAAATAACTCCGTTTTGAATTCAGTTCAAGTGATGGAAAGTTGACAAAGTTTTGCATAGAACCACAAATTTCAAAAGTTGTCACAAATTTACTGTTCGTTTATTGTCTCATGATCATAAATGGGAGCCAAAGTCATACACTTTAGAACACATCTCTTTTGAATTGAATTCCCAGAACTGCTGTGCAAAGATGCAATAAACTATTTTCACATAGTAAAGAAATGTTCGGTGGGCTTTTGCATTTTGTTTTACCTAAGAAACAATTTGAATGTAACTCTTTTACATTGCTAGATGAAGCTCTCTGGTGTCAGCACACACAATCGGGCTCTCTTTAGCAACCCGAAGGAGGGAAAATGTCATGAGAGGGCAGGCAGTGAAGGCAAGGGGGACATGATTTATGAATGCAAAACTTACAGTAGAACTTCAGACAGGAAAAAAGTTGACGATGCAAGTTAAAAGCTGGCCCCAGGCAGCAATAACTTACTGAAGTGGCATTTATTTGGCTGATAACCCAAGGTCTTGCTGAACTTGCTAGTACAATAGAGGTAATTTTTATGGATGAATGAATTACAATAGCAATTTGCAGTAATATTATTTGATCTTTCCCTCATAGAGAATGACCTTGTAAGCTCCTCCCACAGCTTGAAGTTTCAAGTTTTCTGGAGTAACTTAGAAACAGGAATGGCAGTCCTCCCTGTTATATATCCCAAAAGATTTTTGCAGTAGGTTTGCAGCATGTTGCCTCTGCAGTAAAATGAGTGATGAGATTTGATTCCCCTGATGCACCTGAACTGAAAGTAGATTGGGGAGAGTATTTCCATTCTGAGAAGTAAAATGACTTGCTCAAGTTCACATAGCTAATTGGCCTGCTTCAGGTGCCATGTCTGTAGCTATTATGTGGGAGCTAATTAAACATGCTAAGATCATAAAAAGATTATATAAAAGATTGTAAGCGTCTCTGAGAAACCTGGGCATCATGAGAGCAAGAAGAATATCGAATTCTTCTTGCCTTAAAGGTATTAATAGACATTAAATAATTTTATAGCTGAAAGTTTGAAATTTATTTGCAGCATACTAAGAATCTTCAATGCCTACTTTGTTTAGAACATAGAGGGCTTTGGGGGAGGATGAAACGTCACCATTTTAAGTTTAACATATGTGGAGAGTTTTGTCTTTCAAGTAACACATACTTTTCCTTATACGCCCTAAGAATCCCAAGCAACATTCAGTCTGGGTGGGGTAAACATGTGGTACCACACCTGGAGAAACAGCTGAATCATCTATCAGTTGCAGTTCAGCTATTCTGAGCTGGCTTTAGGCATAATGATGAGGCAGAGATCCTAGGTTTCCTGCCTACTTCCTCCCCTTCCAGACCTTCCTCCAACCTCAAAGCACCAGTCTGGGGACATTTGGGGTGAAGTGGAGAGGGGTGAGAGATAAGGCTGGAAGTAACAAGCCAGTCTCTTCAGGGAGACCTTGGAAGCTTCTTTCTGTCTCAATTTGCCATTTTTTCTTATTAACATACCAATAAAACTAAGTCTCTCTAATCATCAAAAAGAAAGTAACCATCTCTTTTATATCCCCTTTTAACTGTTATTTTTTTTCTCTTTTCTCCTCACAGCTTGAGACTTATTTGAAGTCTCTTTCTTACCCTAATGTTGGTTCCTACACTTTTCAACCTTGTGTGACCTGACTTTCACCTTTACCTGGCCTCTGAAACTGCTGTCATTGAATTCATTAGTGATGCAATCGCCAAATTCAATGGCATGCTCAAGTTCTTATCTTAGGCAACACATCGGTAACTATTTTTGACACTGTTGATTTCCCCATTATTCTTGAAACTCCTACTTGTCTTCTACAGTTTCCTTCTTACTTGCTGTTCTCTTGTTTCATGAGTTGCTCTTTCCTTTCATGTTGGTGTTCTCCAGTGATCTCTGGGGTCCCTCCTCTGTTCTTACTTTTCATACCCCCTGTCTTCTACTCATATAGTTTCAAATGCTTTCTCCTTAGCACTGGACCTGTATGTCCAATTGCCTCATGGAAATCTTTCAGTCTGCACTGTAGACACCACAACTTTAGCACATTTTAAACTGAACTGGTTGTCTCTTCTCCAAACCAGGTCTTTGTCTTGCATTTTTTATTCTATTTTATAAAGGCGCCATACATCTGGTCCCCCATGTCAGAAATTTGGGGATAAATCATAACTCTTTTACCCTTGCTACCTGTATAATTGTCATCAGATTCTCAAGCCTGCCTTTTCCTTTGCCTGCCTATCATTGCCACTATAGTATACGCATCATTTTTTAACCCTAGTTGATTAACATTAGTCATAAAAGTTGTTACAGGGAAACTGTAAACAGTGTGGTATGATAGGGTTTTTGCCACCATCTCTCTGATGAGGTGACATTCTGTCTAGATGACAAGGAACCACCCTGGAATGATCTGGGAGGGGATGGGTAGAGAGTCCTGGGAGGAGAGAAGATAATGCACAAAACCCCAAGCTTGATGGGTTTGACAAGCTGAAACAAGGCTAAATCATGATGAGCCATGGAAGGGTATAGGGGTATGAGATCAGAGATTACCCAGAGCCTTTTAAGCCATGGAAAGGAGTTTGGATTTCATTATAAGTGTCATGACAATTTACTGGCCATAGAGAGAGAAGAAACATGCATGGCTCTGGGGTATTAATGACAAAATCTATTGAAATGAGGATGTAGAGAAGAATGGGTAGTTTGGGAAAAGAAGATTGTAGTTTGAAGAATTAGGAGTTCTGAAAATGAGAAATGTGAGTTTAGGGATTGAATAATTAGTTGCTTAAAGATAAAAATAGAAGCTCTGGATTTAATGGGATTTCCAAAGAAGACAGAAAAGACAGACTGTAAAAGGGAGAACTAGGGAAGAAGGCCAAGAACAGAGCTTTCAAGGAAGTGTAAATGGTGGAGAGACAGGCCTCAAAGGAAATTTGTAAGGATAAGGAAAAGATGGCCTTGTTCTCAGAGGTAGAGATGGGACAATTGGCAGAAGAGATAGGAAATGCTGTTTAGAGTCATGATGGATTTTGGATAAAGGTTAGCTGGGACCACTCAGTGACACAGAGGCCTTAAAAAGGTGAACTGTCAGGTTGGGGCTGCTTGGTGAAGGTAGGGAGTGTAGGTGGGGAGAACTTAAGCTGGCTTCATGTGCTGTCCCAGATGGGTGAGCCAGGCAGGTCAAGGCCCAGGTCTAGTCTGACCAAGAACCAGGGCAAAGAGGTCATGCTGACTGACCATCCTCAGTGAAGTAGGCCATAGGGCCATCTCCCATGAGTGAGGTTACATTGATGGAAGTCAAGGGCTGGGGCCTTGAGGATGAAGTGTATTTCAAATAGCTACTATGGTTCCCTACAATAATTAGTCTAAAATGGATGAGTAAAACCATTTCTGATGATCAGTGAGTACTTAGCTGAGGTTAGAAAACATTGCTTTATGGTGGTCCAGTTTCCATGGTTTCCTTTCTCATGCAGCTTGGGGGAAGGAGCTGAGAAACCCTATTATTTCCTACAGTAAGACTAGGGCAAGAAGTATTAGTTTGATGTGTTAGAGGCTCCCACACATTTTTTCCCAGTGGACATATTATTTTGAACTTGATAGAATAAAATGAGAAAATTCTGTGAAAATGAAATTTGTTTTGTTTCTATATTAAAAAATTAGATATGCTTCAGCCCAATTTCAAAAATATGCAATAAGTAGAACCAAGGTTTACATTAAGAGGCCTGCAATGATTTATATTTAATTCTGATTTTAAAAGAAGTTTGAAAATTTTTGACTACTTGCTTTAGTGATTTGGGCTCTTATCTACCAAGCATGTGCTTTGGAGACCAAGAATATACAAATAAATAGTAATGGTATAACACAAATTTCACATTTTTTGAGTGACACATTAACAATGTGAAGTTTTCTACTGACTGATATTTTAATGTCACACCCCCAAGAAACCTATAATTAAAGTTATTTTGGCATTTTCATCTCAAATCCCTGCTTTTGGGGGGGGTGGGTGGGTTATAATTCCACTTTTTAAATGAGCTTCCAGATACAATTTGACATAAAATACAAAGTCTTATCCTAGCAACAGTTTTCCCCACCCTTCCATCATGAAGTAGAGGAATAGGTGGCTTGTCAGATTTAAATGTTATAAAGGAATTTTAAAAAGGAAACTGAACCTTTTTTGTTTGTTTGGATTTGCTGACCGGAGTTTATGTGTGGGAACTAAAGTCTTGCTACAGTACAAGCCACACAACAATCGGAGACCATTACTACATATATCAGATAGTTATGGGAGATGGTAGTAGTCCCACTTACTATTGTCTTCTTTTAATAAGAGCATTAATTAATTTATGTTTTTCCTTGAAAGAAATATACTTGCCTGTGACTTTTCCCAGGAAAAGTGTTTGGGTCTAGCTGCACATTTGAAACAGTGAATGAATAAGTTAGATCAGTCGCATCAAAACAGAAACAAAAAGTCAAGGTAGTCAAAGGAGAATCATCCTCCTTTTGTACATTGTCCCTTTCTCTGAATTTTTTTTAAGATTTTATTTATTTTTATTTTTTAGGGAGGTAAGGGAGGGAGATAGAGATAGTGAGAGAGACAGAGAGAGAGAGAGAGAGAAACATCAATGTGCGGTTGCTGGGGGTTATGGCCTGCAACCCAGGAATGTACCCTGGCTGGGAATCGAACCTGGGACACTTTGGTTCCCAGCCCGCACTCAATCCACTGAGCTACACCAGCCAGG
The DNA here is from genome assembly GCF_004126475.2 of Phyllostomus discolor. Classification (NCBI taxonomy): domain Eukaryota; kingdom Metazoa; phylum Chordata; class Mammalia; order Chiroptera; family Phyllostomidae; genus Phyllostomus; species Phyllostomus discolor. The sequence goes on along the minus strand of NC_040904.2, from coordinate 42,957,311 downwards.
GCTCCTTTCTCTGAATTTTTTTAGCATACAAGTTATATCTGGATTTCTAATAGTTTTCTTTCCCACACATTTATTATCTATGTACTTACAAGGATGTACCTATTGTGTATAGATACAATGTATTACATATGCATTTATTTTATATATATCTATAATCAATCTTGATCTCTTGAAGAATCATTGTTTGGGCTCCCCCCCTGCCCCAAACATGAATTCTGACTTAGGACAGGGGAAGCTTTAGATACTTGTGAAGCCAGGAGTTAAGTTCTTCACTAGAATTCAGAAAGTAAAAGGACAATTCTTGGGAAAAAAATCTTATGCTGGGGGTTGGGAGTCATAGAAAGGCCATTAAATTCTCGCAGGAAGGTCATAGGGGCAGTAGGAGGGGTCATGGACCAAGGATCACTTGAAGAATGCCATTCTTTAAGTAGGTTTTAGGCATACATATCACTGATTGGGAAACATCAATATGGTCTTTCTTACACAAACAATTCTTAGAAATACCTCCCAAGACATTTTATAGCCCAGAGTGGGGGTGAGGAGAGGGGTGAAAACTAAACAACTACCATTTATTCATATCCGAATAAGTACTGTTCACACATAAAAATGCTTTATGAAACCCTTGTGGTCATTTGATGTGGGCAAGGGCTTTACTGTTCCTTAAGAGGGACATTTTTCTTACCAACTTCTTTCTCTCTCTCCTTCCCAAACTTGTGTATAAACTAATTTCCTCAAAATTAACAGAGTCTAAGCCACAAATGCTTACAGCGATTTTATAGTTTCTTCCTCTCATTTTAAAATTCTCTGATGTCACCATAATGTACAGGGTTCGACACAAATAATACCCCCCCTTTCTTATTACAAAATCACAAGCATGTAATTCTGTAACATAACAATATCACATTCAGGTACGCCATATGCCATTTTAGGTGAAATGTTCAAATTAAAACTATAAATTACTACACCCATTATTATTACCCTACCAACCATGTTCAAGAAGTTACTTCTGCCGGACCCTGTATATAAATATGAAAGAAAGGAGTGATGTCAAGGACCACCACTGAGGTAAATGTAGTATTACTTAACGCAGTTCTTGATAAACCTTTATGGCAGATTAGAGGTTTCCCATTTCCCCTGTTGGCTGGCGATAAGATGTTGGGAGGGTTGTTTTTTTTTTTACACAGGCTCTTAAGAATTTGTAGCTATGTATTTTTAATACTGTCAATAAACGGCTTCCTCAAGACTCTGAGGGGCAATAATGGAAGCTGTTAACAAAGTGTGAAAAGCAACAGGCTAGCAAAGGTTAATCACATGGCTGCCCACTAATGACCTCTACAGCCCTCAGTTTAAACCCAACAGCACTTGTAAAGACCAATCACGTGAATAATTTCCTGTCTGAGGTAGCCTTTATGGCTAAGAATAAAAGCAGAGCTGATGGTGAATAGAAACGCCCCGGCAGGGGAGGTGGTTATTATTTTTAAGCTGATCTAAACACCTGGGTTTCCCACTGGACACTATTAAACTTCCTCCATTATGTCTAAATATTTCAATCATTTGTACAGAAGTTGTGAATTATTGCATTACTAAGACAGGTAGGAACTCAAAGGAGGGGCAGATTGTCCAATGGTGAAGAGCCCCTTCCTCAAGGTGATGATGGTAGGGAGGGAATTCTCCTCAGGTAGGGAGAATCCCAGGCTTTAGGAAGGAATTTGGAGGGGTCACCCCTTCCTCTGTAGCTCCCTGACCCTACCCCTCCTCAAGGAAGACCACACGTAAAGCCATTCAGACAAGGAAAATTTTACTATGTTAAAGGCCTGTAGATGAGGAGATTCCTTAGCTTGCCCTGGTAACCCATTTCATTGTTTAACAGCCCTTGCTATTAGCCAACAGTTTTCCCATATAAAGGACTTAAGTAATTTCTGCTGTGGTTTAGACCCATTTTCCCTGTCCTGTTTTTGGATGGGGTATTTTGCTGGTTCTTCCACATTTTATTATAGACTTGGGTTAAACATTACTCCTCTCAATAAAATTGCTAAGTCTTTGAAGATTTTATTTTCTACCTTCAGCTTATAGATCTGAACATATTTAAGTGAGGAGCTTTGATTAAAGCTCTTATGTAGTAACAATGACTGTCCAATGTAAGGACAGGATTTAAAAGCAGTAAAAGGGCTTCAAGATTCCCATTGGGTCAATTCATAATCAAGGCTTCCTCTTTCCTTGTTTGCATCAAGAAAAAGAATGGGATGTGCAGTCAGATTTAAGTTCGGTTTTGCCTCTGTTATTTCTTGTGAGGGCTTGAATGAATGAATTACTTACCACACTAAAACTCAATTTCCTGAATGCAATGACTATTTCTTAGATTTTCTGTAAGGAAGAGGTTAAGTAATTTTCATGTAGTCCCTGAAATGCAATAGATGCTCAGCATATGTTAGTCCTTGTGTCGTTCTTCTTTATTAGCATCTCTAAATCCAGAACGGTGACTTATACTTGATAAAGATCCACAGGAGGCATTCACATTTAGCATATTGGGGAATAATGTGGTTCCTAGTAGCAGACACATGACTTGAACAAATTATGCAAGAGGGGGATTATTTACAACCTCACTTAGACAGTCAACAGGAAAAACTGTTAGGGCAGTGAGGTCTCAGAGATGCCTGGAAACAGGGACTCTCTAGGGACATCCTTCAGGACACTTTTCATCTTTCTTCTCTGCTCCTCTCTTAGGTTCTCAGCCTTATTTTCTCAGACTAACTTCTGTTTGATTTGGAACATGGCCTTCTACTTCTCCCAGGTCCACATCTCCCATCTTTACTGCTACAGTGGGGGCCGGTCCTCTCAGAGGTCCTGCTAGGAAACTGTGGGGGTAGAATTCAGATTGGACCAAATGTACACATGTACACATTCCCAAATCATCAGTTGAAATTGGGAGCTGGGAAGAGGAACTGTGATTGCTTTCCATGAACATAGTGTGATTGAAACAGGGGTAGGGTTGGTTCCCTAAAAGTTGAGGGATTGTTTCTAGAGTGAGGGAGGGTACTGGACAGCAGGGAAAAATAAGTATTCACTTCACTAGGAATCCTAAGGGACCCCGCTTCACTTGTGTCTTGACTGCCACAGGTGCTATAGCTGGGTGACGTGGACAAAAGATTTAAAAGAGGGTATTTTAAATGTGTTTTTCTGATTGGGTATTGATAATGATGGTGATAGTGATGATCAAGAGAACAACCAGATTCTTCATTTTAATTAATTTTTATTACAGTACGGTTGACATACAATATCATATCAATTTCAGGTGTACAACAGAGTGACTCAATACCTATACATACACCTTATGAAGTGATCAGCACGATCAGCCTAATAACTATCTGTGGCCCGTTATTATGATAGTATTGACAACATTTTCTGTGATGTACATTACATTCCTGTGACTAATTTATTTCATAACTAGAGGTTTATACTTCTCAGTCCCCTTCAGCTTCTCTCCAGCACCCCCTCCCCAGCAACCTTCAGTTTGTTCTTTGTATCTGTGACTCTGTTTCTGTCTTGTGTTGTTTGTTTTGTTTCTTAGATTCCACATGTAAGTGAAATTATACAGTGTTTGTCTTCTCTGACTGACTTATTTCACTTAGCTGATTTTTTTTTGTATTTGTACAGTGCTTTAAAAATCTGCCAGGTTTTGATCATTCTAGAGCTGCCCTACCTTGTCCAGAGTCCTGGTTGTATAACTGGAGCAATCATATCTATCTAGTAGAGAAGTTGGGACACGTCTGGTGGTTCTTTTATTTTCTTTGTGCTTCTCTTATCTTTTCAAATTTTCAAGTAGAATGAACGTGCATTATTTTAATAATGAAACAAATGTTCCTGGAAATCAATGGGACTTGTGGTCTCAGGCATGAACTCTCCAAGCTCATGCGCACCTCCAGACCTTTGCACGTGCTCTTTCCATGGCCCCAGATTTTCCTTCTTGTGGATGTTTCCTTCACTTGCCTTGGGTTTTGGCTGAAATGTCATCTCCACAAAGAAGCTGTGACCAGGTGCAGGTTTTGTGGGGCCCGAGGCTGGTATAATTTGGGGGGGGGGTCTCTCTGAGAAAAGGAGTAAGAAATCACAAGTATACATTTATACTCAAAAGTGAACATTTATTTAAAATCAGAAAAAGCACCATAAAAATAATAAGTTTAAAAATGTACCTAGTACCATAAATGCTGCTTTAACAGTTCTTTTCCCTTGTATTCTTTGGCCACATATATATTTTTTAATTGAGATATAATTGACATGGCTCCATATCTTTTTATTGTTCCTTCATATGATAATGATATAATATTTTCCATAGTGAGAATACAAAGATAATTTAGTTTTCCTCTGGCATAGTAGTCAAATTTGTATTTTTATTATGACAGTTTAGAAATGATTATTTTAGCTTCAAAGCTTTTTTTAAATTAGTAATATTATGCAAGTATTTAGTAGTATTTTCCCACAGGGCAAAAGCCCCATCTGGTCTCCTGCATTTACACCTGCTTTCTTCTCCCCCAGCTACCTTCCTACTGCTGGTGCCAGGCTGTGGAGAACACAGTCCTATCAGGGGACACCTCTAGGCCTGCACCCTTGTGTCAGCTGCTGTGAGTTGGTAAAAAGGATGGGAGGAATGTCTACAAAAACGTTTCTTACATTGGGGATGCTCGCAGTCACTTAACTACACTGCATAATGTGTCCCACCATACCTAAGGGAAATGTCCTCTCATCTCAGTTTTCCTCTAACTAGATCCCCACCATGCCTGTGGCTGTCCAGCTCCACATAAGGGGAAATATGACAGGGAAACCAGAGTAGCAAGAGACAACGGTCTTAAGTGATTGCAGTGAAAATAGCTTACATTTGTAAATTTTACAAAAAACATAGCCATTTGACACACTGCAGACTCCCCCATCTCCAGAGCCCATGTAAATGAGAGGCTTTCAAGATGAAACTTACTAATTCAAGGCAAATCCACTTTTACACTCAATCCAAAAGATAGGTTTCTGTGCCCTACTATTTTCTCATAATTGATTGTTCTTTTTCCTTTTAGCTGTCTCTTAGTTTTATTTATTTTCTTTTTTATTGAATTTATTGGGATGACATTTGTTAATAAAATTATATAGGTTTCAACTGTACAATTCTATAATATATCATCTGTATATTGTATTGCATGTTCACCACCCCAAGTCAAATTTCCTTCCATCTATACTATCTTCTACCTGCCCCCAACCCCCTTTCCTCCTGGTAATCACCATACCGTTGTCTGTCTGTGAGTTTTTTTGTTTTTGCTTAATCCCTTCACCCTTTTCACCCAGCCCTGCGATCCCCATCCCCTCTGACAGCTGTCTGTTCTCTATGAGTATGTTTCTATTTTGTTTGTTTATTTTGTTCATTAGATCCCACATATGAGTGAGATCATAAGGTACTTATCTTTCTCTGACTGGCTTATTTCACTCAGCACAATGCTGCCCAAGTCCATCCATGCTGTTGCAAACAGTAAAATTTTCTTCTTTTTTACAGCCAAATAGTATTCTATTGTGTAAACATACCACAGCTTTTGTATCCACTCTCCTGCTGATGGACGCTTGGGCTGCTTCTAAATCTTGGCTATTATGAATAATACTGCAGTGAACATAGGGGTGCCTATATTCTCTCGAATTAGTATTGACATTTTAGGTTTCTTCAGACCTATTCCCAGAAGGGGAATCAGTAGGTCATAAGGCAGTTCCATTTTTAATTTTGAGGTCACTTCATACTACTTTCCACAGTGGCTATACCAATCTGCTGCATTCTCACCAATAGTAAATGAGGGTTCCCTTTTCTCCACATCCTCTGCCTCTTAGTTTTAAAATTAAATATTAATCAGTATGCTTGTTTGAATATCTGTCTCTCACATTAGGGTGATATACTTTACAAAGGGAGGTACTACTTCTGTATTCACACCACAGTATACCAAGACTTGCCCTCTTGTTAGCACATGCTCAGTGCTCACTAAGCCTTACTTGAAAACAACAACAAAAATAATAATGAGTCGATTCCAGGGACAGCAGGATTGAATATTGACTTTTGACTTCCATCATTATGCTTCCTGCCCAGTGCCCAGGGCCTGAGGCTCTAAGTAAGTCACCTCTCCTTAGTCCACCATCTTCAGGGTGCATGTGGTTCCAGTCCCAAAGTGATGGATTAAAATCTATCTGTCCTTTTCAATTCTTCTTTCCCCAAGGCCAAGCTATCTTCTGTGGGGCCCAAAGATGATATGATAAAAATAGTCTGTGTTGACAATGATAATTTATTATATATAAAAGGCACATTTGTATGGATGACACAAATATGCTAATGAGGAAAGGCAAGTGCAAAGATAGCAGGCATTTTTGCAAAGGTTTTCTGAAGATGGTATGTTCAGGCCACCCCTAACACCTCAGATAACACACATATATATGTAAACTTCCAAGTCAAGAATTTCAGGCTAGTTTGGAAGGAGGAAAGATTTGTGGAAGAAAATGATTGAGAGGGTAGAGTCTTGCAGCTCTGTCTGGAAATTGCAGTATGTGGGAACCCATCAACTTCGTCTAGACCTAGCCCTTACTTGAACTCCCTTATTCTGAGATAACTGATGTTTGTTCTCTTTGGTTTGGAGTTCAGGATTTTACGGCATTATATTAGGGATGCAAAATCTGAAGAAAGGTGAGGTTAACTGAATTTTCAAAATGTACTTCCAACACTGTCTTGCTTCTTTTTTATTGGCTTACAGAGGCAGTGAAAATGAATGAGTTATGAATGTTTGCTTGAACTGTGTAGCAGAGGCACCAGATCTGCGGAAGTCTACACTGCAAGGAGACGGTGCCAGAGTGAAGGCTGTCCTGGGTCCTGAGCACTTAGCTCCTTCCCTCTATCATGTCTCTATCCCTTATTTGAGGACTGACTTACAGCAGAACATTATATATTCACGCATCCAATCCCATAAGCTTTTATTCATTGTTCCTTCTGAGGTAGCACTATCTTGGGCATGGGAGAGCCTGAGATGAGTAGGATGGACTCCTGCCACCAATTTTTCTTTTTTGGTTGTTGTTCAAGTACCATTGTCTCCACTTTTCAACCATGACTTTCTCCCACCCCACCTGCCCCCACCCCCCACTCTCCATCCCACCCCTTTGGCTTATAGTCTAGTAGAGGAAACATATAAATAAATAAGTTACAAAATGGTGTTTAATAAGTACAGCAGAATATTGGAACAGAGGTCGCACAGGAGAGAGACTAATGAACTTGGGGAGGGGCTGGGGACTCAGGAGAGCCTCTAATGAGGAAATAACACAAATTTTACATGTGATGGGCCTCCAAACACGCTTGATGAGCCTCATTTTCCCATACTGTAGCAATAAGATGATCCATATGGCAGTAACTCTTCACTAGTGATGTGAAACAGTGTTCACTGAGAAACCTCTATTTCAGACACTGCCAGGGTGCAGTTTATGATCTCATTAAATCCTCACAACTGTTTGAGGGTCAGCAGTCTCCACTTTACAGATGAAGAACATGAAGCTTAGAGAGTAAAGCTTGCCTAAGGTCATACAGCTGCTATGAGACAGAAGCCAATTTCTAATTCAGATGGGTCTGACTCTGGGGCCTAAGCTGTTGACCAAATAGCATTGCGGTGAATAGAGGCCTTGATATTGCACTTGACATCTTAGATTCTCACAGTGCTTTCACCTGTTTTGACTCATTTGAACCTCTTAAGCACTGTGAAGATGACCCAAGGAAGACATTAGTATTCCATTGAAGGCAAAGAAAATGTCTTGTAGTTGGTAGAAGGTGGAGATGGGTCAGGACTCCAGCTGTTTGACTCCTGGTTTAGGGCTCTACTCACTACGGAACGAAGGAAGTCTGCCGCATGCATGGAAGCTATGGTATTGCTGTTTCTCACACAACATCCCGTCCCTCCCCCACCCCAGCCTCCCAACACCAAGTTTCCTTACTTGATTTTAAAATTACAAAGAAAATTTCTCTACACAGCTAGTATGAATGGATGAGGAGGGAGGCTCTCTCTTTCTCATAAATTATCCTAATGAAAGGAAGAATGTAAAGGAATCTAATGCATCACTAGAGAAAGGTTAAGTGGTATTAAATTTTCATTTTAAAGGAGCAGTCAGAGCTGTATCTCATGTAGGTGACTCATTATGTTTACGTATGTGTGTGAGAAGTAATAATAGTGTAAGTATCACAAAATTTCAACAAACCACAGGTTATTATCAAATGGCTTTGGATGGTCTATGGCAGGGGTGTCAAACTCATTTTCACTGGGGGCCACATCAGCCTCGCAGTTGCCTTCAAAAGGCCAAATGTGATTTTAGGACTGTATAAATGTTGCTACTCCTTAACTAGGGGCAAGAAGCTCAGTGATGCCACCAGGTAGAAACAAGGTGCCAGGTCAGATAAAACAAGGTGCCAGGCCAGATAAAACAAGGTGGAGGGCTGGATTTGGCTTGCAGGCCTGTGTTTGCCACCTGTGGTCTATGGTCAAAACATGTCCTTAAGGAATCTTATCATGTGGGTTGAAAGATAAGCAATACCCACCAGACAATAAGGCGAGCCTTGGGCCTGCCCTCAGTGGCAGTGTCTTCAAGGTAAAACTACCTTGTCTTTGTCAGGCTGGTCTCCTTGTGGAGTCCAGGGTCTCTCTGTTGGTGCTCCAGAGGAATTCCAAGTGATACCTTTACTTGAAACAAACAGAAAGTTCCTTTCTGTGACTTGTACTGCTCACAAGGCTTTCAAATGTTTAGATCTCACTATTTGGAAAATATTACCATACTCTTTCCTTGAGAATTTGATAGATATTCCCTAGTGAGTTTTGTCCTTAGGAATATATGAAAAAAAAAAATAAATGGGAGGTCCAAACTTAATTTACCTTTCACTGTCATCTGAGGTTGGAATAGAAGCATTTCACAGCTAGGAAAACTATATGGGGAAACTCGCAAGGAAATGCACCTTCTTAGAAAGGCAAGTTAAAGTGGAAATGAATTCCAGGCATTGAATATATTGCAAGTGCTCAAGAGAATATGTAAAATAGATATTGTACTAATTTATGTGGAGAACTTCATAAATTGTGAATCGTTATACATAGTCACTAACAGGATGGGTCCCTCCCATGTTCACTTCTGATGTCACCCCTTGGAGAGAGCTATGTTCCTGATCCCTTTTCTCCTACCAGGCAGGCCTTTCTCCACTGACGTTCATATTATCCTGTGCATATCACTGTCACTGTACTCATCACCTTGGCATGTGATTAGCTGTTGTCTCTTCTCCACTGCACAGAGGGCCTGGGAATTACTGACAGCTCCTAGCCTGACATGAAGCGCGTACTGGGTAAATATTTGTTCCATTAATGATCAAATAATAAGTGAACCCTTGAATCTTAATTCTCAGGTGAACCTTGTTATAAAGATTGGACAATATTTTCTGATACAAGCTTTTTTTAAAAAAATAAAAAAGCAATGTTGGAGAGACCAAGTGCCATCCAGACCACTGGGAGTGTCACAATTTGTATCAGTTTATTAACTAATTGCTCTGGGACATTTTGTTGTAAGGTGTTTTCAAGTTTGTTTAATTCAGCCTAGTCTAGATTCTGACCACAGAATCATATGGAGGAACACTGAATTAGTATCATACTTGAGGAGATGCTGCTTTAAAGGTTAAATGAAAATGTGAGATGTCAGAAGGCATAATTACGTCAGATGAGTGCTACCAATTTGTAAAGAAGAAAGATGAATGTGGAACTCTTTGCAAAATCTTCTTGAAGGAGCATGGAAGCTTGAAGGACAGATTAAATCTGGCAAGGTGGGAGGTAAGGTTTTTCATGTTTTCCCTCCTAGCACCTGATAGGACACACTCCCGTTAATAGCAGGGTCTCACTGTGGGATGACGTGGGTTGAATTTGGGGGAAGGAGTTGTGAGTGGGGTAAACGAATACCCTTCTCTTTTTCCACTGAGATTCCGAATCCCCAACGTGGGGCTTTAAAGGTGGGTGAGTGGTCAGAACTTCCAGCGACTCTATAACTGACAATTTACCTTTCTTTTGTTAGACTCTTTTGAGATTACTCAGCCTAATCGAAGAGCTTCCATCAAAGCTGTGAGTTATTGGGAATTCATTTTGGGGGGGATTTTAATCATGGCAGGGTGAGAGAAATAGAAATTGGCTTGTCTACTGCTTGGTGTGAAATGTTACCAGTCTTGCCTGGGTCTACCCACAGAATCACAGGATTTTAGAACCAGATGGCATTTTTGAGACTGTCTAATGCAGCTCCCCTGTTTCACAGATGAAAACACCGAGGTCAAGGGTTTTCAGGAACAACTATAAAGGACACATGGACAAAACCAAGGGGGAAGGTGGAAGCAAGGGAGAAAGGTGGGTTTGGCTGGGTGGAGGATAGTGGTGGGGGCTAAATGCAGACAATTGTAATTGAACATCAATAAAATAATTTAAAAACAAAAACAACAAAAAAGAAAACAAAATTAAAAGCATTAAAAAAAAGAAACCACTGAGGTCAGAGAAAGCAAGTTATTACCTCAAGGGTACACCGAGGTAGGATTGAGACTCAGGGTTCCTGCCTCCCGTGTTTAAGTCCCTTCCCCATTTCCATTAGGGAAGAACTCACCCTGAATCTGGCCTCATTCTACAATGGGGCAGAAGCTTCACCCATGTTCAGAGGGCAACTGACTGAGGGGTGCTAGGAACAGTCTCTGCACTTTTCCACTTTCCTAAGTTACCACAAGTCCGGGCAATTTCCCCTCCCATGATTAACATGTCCATCTTTTATTTCATATTTTACCTGATGCTCACAGGCTTGTCAATGGGATATGTTTTCTCTGTGACTGATGGGTATAATCAGTGTCCCTGGTTTGAGTTTCTTTTCAACTCTGTTTTTTGACCCCAAGTTGTATGCTTTCTAAAATGTATAGCTGTCACCATGGTTTGAGCCCCCCAATTCACTCAAATTACTCTTTGAAAATAGGAATGTGGTGACACATTTTGTATTCAAGTTCCCACCCTTGACCCCTTTCCTCCCTTTCTGTGATTCATTTATATTTTTAGGTCCTAAAGAACAACTGAGTTAATTTTCATGTCTTATTAATTTGAAAATTTGGCTTTCTTGTTCTACTAGTTTTTGGATTAACACCAGAGATTTATGTTGAGAAAAATGCTTATATTTGAAATAGACTTTATTTATATTTTGTCAGATAACTGGTACATTTGGAGTCTTTGTGTGTATGTGTGGGGGTAGTATACTCAAGGAAGTTTCAAAAACCTCATTTCTCCAAATTCTGCCTAGGTTTAAGGTAGAATACAATTTTCAATAAAAGAGGGAAGTGTTTCTAAGAGTCCCAAGAGAAAGCCTTACACATGTTTTCCCAACTCTTCAATATGAATTATTTTCTTTTGATTTTTAAAAGTAAGCAGAGGCCAGGCCAAGCCTGTTTGGAAGTCAGTCTGAAAATGAGTGGATCTGGATCTCTCTGACAACAGAAAAGGCCTTTTCTGGGGCGCTCAAGCACATCATTCACAGCTAACTGTGTGTTATTCCACAGCAGGGATTACAGACACACATATATGATAGATCATATGCTCAGAGACCAAGTCATAATTGTGTAGTGAAATAATTTATACCTACCATAGAAATAGAAAACCGTATAAGTAAAAATACTTGGGAACAGAAATTGTAGTTTGCACAATGACTGAGTTGAGACATGGGCTTTTTTATTCTTTCTGTGCGCTGTGTGTGTATGTGTGCGTGTGTGTTTTGTTTTATTTTAAGAAACCGTATAGTTTTCCTGTAACACTGGAAAAGTGCTGTGTATATGCATGTATTCGTGTGACTGTGTATGAAAAAGACTCACGCAGGCCCTTCTCACCTCTTTGCTAAACACCTCTTTGAAGCAGCATCCTACAGTCTCCTTGATAAGGAAGGAAACGACT